>NC_064754.1:24327375-24956264 GCF_011397635.1 Epinephelus fuscoguttatus | reverse complement strand
AGAATTTTGTTTTTGCAAGATTTCCCTGGATGCAAATTTTCCCCAACAATCAAGTTAAAAGCGAATTTATCCAGATCTTTTTGTGAAGGCTGCTGAGCCCAACGGAAGCAATGTTCAGTGTATTTTCAAGGCTGGTACATGTAGTCGTATATATGAAGAAAATCCCCGTCGCTTGTTCAGGTTTATTGGAGATTATTGTGTGTATGTATTCTGTGTTTACTATATGAATGGGCGTGTGATAATATGTGTGTGTGTTGTTATGAAATACATTACATCAGATTATTGCAGAATGTTATGGTCCTGCCTAGTTTAACAGGTTTAGCTTGTAAGGTGAGTGTGGTGCATTAATTTCTGGGCATTCTTACAAAACCACCCACACACTGGGCTTTAATGCCAGTCGTGGTGATCAGACACTTTGAGAGGTAGCTTCAAATACTTTATTCTGATGTATGCTGTTTTTGAACTCCTTTTGCATTCTGCACTTAAATAAACAAAATGCCACTCACCTCCTAAAGAGACTCATCGGGAAGCTGTTTAAGATTAGTGGTTGGCACTTTTAACCTGATTATCCCTGTCAAAGGATTTTTGGCATTGAGTTTTCCCAAGACTTTCGCTTGAACGCATTTTCTTGTCATTCTGTTGTTATTGTGCTTCTTATTAAAGGGCCTGTAAGTGTTATTTTTTTGTTGTTGTTGAAATTCGTGTTTAATGGCTCTACATTCTGACAGCCATCCCTGAAACACAGTGTTTGATCATTACCATGAGTCCCTCTGCTGTGCAGTAAACAGAATTAAATTTTCTGGTATCCTGTTCCCACTTTATCCAATCCGGAGAGAAAGCACTACAAAGAGGAGATCCTCTCTGTGTGGCAAAACAGGCAGGCTAACATTACCTATTCCAACACTCCCAGAACAGTTTTTATCACCAAATATGCAAAGCAACTGAAGAAAAGACAACAACAAAACAAAGCCACCAGAAAAAGAGACAACAGTCATGCACAACCTGCATTTATTTTGGTGTGGCTTTCAGGGCTGGATTGGCCATCTGGGATATAAAGGCACTTTAAACAGGTAGAAAGGCCTGTAGTTTTTTGTTAACTGACACTGAGTTGGCCCAGTCACATCATTGAATCTGTCCCACTCTGGGCGCAGTGAAATAGTGCATCTTCAAAGAAAAAAAGAGTGCCACTCATCATATCTGTGCATTAGATTATTTTTATTTTATAACTCTGTTTCCATTTTATTGAGGCATAAAGTTATTTCAAGTTAGAGGTGGGACACTTTAGCCCTGTTTCCACCAAGCAGTACGGTACAGATCAGTTCAGTTCAGTTCAGTACACTTTTTTTCTGTTTCCACCATGAAAAGTTGTGGATGGTACCAATGGAACTGTTCCATTCCATCGCCATTTCTGGTCACCCCTCTCTGTTGGGGTACCTAGCACACAGATCTGGTACTAAAAGGTGGAGCTGTGAACACTGCAGTCCGTTGATTGGTCCGTTGAGTTGTGGCTGGATTTGAGGCTCACGTAACCACTGTTCATACTGTGGAGAGTAAAAATGAAAGGATGCTTTGCTGCCTCTTGCAGCAGCTGGAGTCAGAGAAACAAATAACTTAATTCATGGGACCCACTTTTAAGGTGGAACGTTAACTGGTTACGTTACTCAATGCACAAGGTGACGATACATATCAATCAGCGCACCTTAAATTTCACTGTGACAACTTTGTCCATTACTTAAGTCTTTATATGACATACAATTTTAGTAATGAGTGGATCCTCAAGCGTTTATTGATTTCGACCAGATTATGTGAACTGCATATATTCTAAACCTCACACGGAGATGAAAAAGTATTGCGTAGCTCCGTTCCTGCAGACGATGGAATACTAAACCCCTGACTTGGCTAAGAAGGACTCAATGCACAAACCCGCTATTTTTGAAAATCCTATTGACAGAGACTCTCACTGCAGCCTGTTTTATTTTGTTCTGAAAATGTTGGCATGCAGTCTTGTTCTGTGGACGATAAACAAAGTACAGACTGATCAAGAAGGAAATACAGTGAGTGCTGGACGGAGCAGTGAGTGAAAACAACCCCACCCACATGAAAGAGTACTGTTTGTGATGGAAACACCCGGGTACCATGTCTGAAGGGTTATTTTTGGTTCCAAAGGTACCATACCGAAAGTGTTTGGTGGAAACGGATTTTGACTGACAGGTTGTCAGCGAGTCAGATCAACCCCTCACTCCTCCACACGTCCACCTTCTCATTTAAATATGGCCACTTCTGACTGCAAAATACCAAGATGGCAACAATCAAAATGCTGAACTCAAGGCTTCAAAATGTGGGTCCATGAACCAATGGAACACTTTATGGTAGCTACATCCGTTATTTTACACAGTCAGTGGTATCCTGTGGTGGACCTGGAGGCTGTAATTCCACTGTTTGGTCACACTTTAAGGCTTAGCTCTGTTCTTGGAAGCTTAGGGGAAACGTGGGGAGCAGGAAGTTAACAAGAATGGACAGAAAGTTTGCAAAAATGCTGATATTGCTTACACTTCCTCTAGCTCCTGTTTTAACTGTTTGATTTGGTTTTGTCGACTTGTTTTTGAAGTTTTATGTTTTTGTTTTTTCCATTAGGTCTTGCGTCCAAATTTAATTTCTTCAACTGAATTTCTTCAACTGGCCACTCTTTTGTGTCTCTCTCTCTCTCTCTCTCTCTCTCTCTCTCTCTCACACACACACACACACACACACACACACACACACACACACACACATTTTGCTCATTGAATTTTCTTTCAGTTTTATCCTGCACTGCACATTATAACATTTTTTGAAAGATGTCATAGTTTATGAATAAATTTAATTTATTTTTGTCTCCCCTCCCTCCATTTTCTTCATTTCCTTCCATATTTTATTTCCTTGCTCCCCTCTTCTGTCTCTGTTCTTGACTCTTGACCGAGTAATAAATCATTCAGTCCAGTTGAAGGAGCTTGGAGCACACTCACATGGTCTCTGTGACCTAGAAATACTAGCAGCTTTCTTCTCCACATGGTTGGCTCTTTGACAGAGCTCTTTCACGTCAGCTCTGGCCCTGTGAGGTCTGCCCTTATCTTCTGGGCACACTCTTGCTGTCCTTTCTACTGAGATACACTGTTAGAAAATCAGACAGTATTCTGTATGCACGCACCACATAAGTGTTTTATGTGTTCTCATAAGTGAGGACACTTATGACTTGGCAGTAATACCAATTTCAAGAATGGTCTTCAGAGAAAATGTTTCTACGTACTTTATTCACACTAAAAAATAAGCTCTTATTTTGACTGAAGTTATCAGAGATGGTTCTGCACTCTGAGCTGTTTGTTAATCACATAATAACATGTATTAAAGTTGCAGTGTGAGGGATGTAGTCACTTCTAGCGGTGAGGATTGCAGATTGCAGCCAGCTGAAACTTCTCCCATGTGGCAAGGGTGAACTTCTGGTTAGATTCTCTTAAGTGTTCATTGTTTGTGAGATCATTTCCTCCTCAAAACAAATAGATCAGGTGATTTAAACGTAAGGTAACACTTTACTTGAAGGCATCTACATAAGGGTGAGATGGTACTGTCATAACTATGACATGACACTGTCATGAACTTGTCATAAGCATTATATACATGTCATAAACATTTATGACTGCTGTCATTAAGTGTCATTCGGTTTTTGTAATGACAAGCTGACATTGTTTGGGTTGTCTTGATTATGACAACTTGACATTAAAGGGAAATTTCGGTTTATTTCAACCTGTCTCCTTTCATCCTAAATTTGTTTCAAGTGACTCGTGACATAAAAATAATAGTTAGCATGTTAGCTGTTAGCCTAGATACAGCCGGGGCGCATAGTAGCGTCAGGCATGTTATGACATCGTTACTTGTTCTCGCGATATTTCGGCCGCGCTTTGGAAAGCAGAGCTAAATGGTAAACAAACATGGCACCACACCAGTAAGTTAAGACAGCACGTTTACATGTCGTTTTCTATATGTTCTTTGACATTTATCCCAACGATATGAGGCGGTCTTTGTGGAAAAAAAGCTTGTTTAGTGGACTAACTTTGCACTTGAAGTATGCCCGTTCACTTACGTTTTAACAGGTCTGATATTACCAGAAGATGTCTTTGTCATAACAATAATACTCATTATGTCAACTTGTCATGAACACAAAAAGAGGCGCATTTCTTGTAATGTCAAGTTGTTATGACAAAGACATCTTCTGGTAATGTCATCCTGGTTAATGTCAACTTGTCATTATAAGGACATCCCAAACAAATTTAATGTCACCTTGTCATGACAAAGACAACTTCTGGTAATGTCACTTTAATTAATGTCAAGTTGTCATAATCAAGACAACCCTAGTCTCTATATACAGACTCTACATTCAGTGAATGTAGAGTCTGTAGGCAAACCCCGGAGATCTTGCCTCCGGAAGAAGAGCAGAAGAGCCCTGGTTTCCGGTTGTAGGCTGTTTGTAGTCTGCATGATATTGCTCAATCACGTTTGAGCCGGCTGCAGTTGTTGCCAGGTAAACGGTCCGTGCAGTGAATTAACGAGGCGGAACATAATTGGCGTCACTGCAAACTCTGAATCCATCGCAACGTTTCAGCATATTTACTTATATATAAATGGAAGTCGGAAACGGAAATTCGCCTCCTCCGCCCAAATCAAACCGGAATGCCAAAAAATCGGGAGTCTGCCCCCAGAGGCTGTAGGCTATCGCCGTCTGCCTAAGTCAGACGCTGAATACAGCCGATGAGTTCCGAAAATGAGACAACCCACACAAATTTAATGTCAGCTTGTCATGACAAAGACAACTTCTGGTAATGTCACTTTAATTAATGTCAAGTTGTCATAATCAAGACAACCCTAGTCTCAATCAAAGGTAACAGAAACACGTCAATTCTTATTTTCAGGCAATTAGAAACTTTAGAAAACATACTCATATCCCATTTCTGCCAGTTTCTGCCACAAGTTGATTCATTTGTAAAATTAAAAGTAACCACCTGCAATACAGTGGTTCCAAACAGAAAGTGAGCATCATCACAGTCATGAGCAACAACAGACCCAGAGCATGTTTGAAGTGGCTCAGCACACCACCAACCACTGAAGTGAGGCTGTGCCAAAGTGTAATCTCTAGTCTTTTGATGAATTAAGCAAATCAATGCTGCCCTCAAAATTAAATGGCAATCCTGAACACTAGACAGAGAAACTATGTGAAGGAGGCTGCAGTGCTGTGATGTGTGTGCCTGTCTTTGAGTGGGCTTTTTTCTATTTTTCTTGCTTTGTTTGTTTGTTTCATTTCACCTTTCTACAGTGAGATACAATTGTTAACCAGAAAGCTTCAAACTGGTTGAAAAGATTTCCGCACACTTACATCTATGCAGTGTTTCACTTCACCATTGAGCTCTCTGTCTGTTAGACTTTGATCAGAGTCCAGTAGACCGAAAGCACTTATTGATGTTTCAAACACCTTGCCAAAACTACATTGGATGGAGCGCTGGTCATCCTGTATCATAGCCAACAAGTAGTAGTAAATTCTTTGTTGCATTTTTAGAAATGATCAGCATTCATGAATTAATTTCCTTATCGTCATTTTCAGGTGTTGGTTTACATAATCAATATCACAGAGACACAACACAACATTTCTACAGGTATCTGGCTTATCCAATAAAATACTCAGTGAAGCCCTAGTGAAGCTATTATTAGTTATGACCACAGCATTACATTACTGTTAAACCCCCATCTGATTACTGTACTTTTAGCCTAATAAAGCAAATATTAAATGATTTGAATTACAGCGATGCTACAGCTTTCACAGGAACGCTACAATTAACAGCAGAATAAAGAGCTTTTCAATAAGGAGGGATTATTTGAGAGTATATAACTACTGTATCTATATGTTGGCAACAGACACTGTAGTGGTTAGACCTCATTAACGACAGCCTCTTATTAAATAATGGCCCATGAAGACTGGAGAGCAGGGTCCCCATGATTCTGCTGAAGGTGAAGTTAAATGACAGTCCACTGAATGGGAACATCCTGAAGGTCACAGTGGGGATGGAGAAGTGGCCGGTTGTGCAACAACTAGATCTGAAAGACATATTCCTAATGATATTTAAAGTCTCTCTTATCCTACTTTCTCAATTAACTTGTTAATATGAGCAATGTGGTTCTACATCAACACACAGTGTTCTGCCAAATTACAAACCATTTTGGTTATTTCATATGCAAGATTTGTATGTCTTTGTGTTTTTGTTTTTGTGCTCTTCTCGTTGTATGGAAATGGGTGGGGCTCAGTTGGTAAAAGGTGATATCATATTCTACTACAGTCCTTGTTGCTTGGAATGATCTGCAGGCCAAGCTCAAACTTGAGACCCTTATCTCATTAAATTGTAAACTTGGAATAAAGGAAGTGGTCACTGTTGGCTGCAGCTGCTTCAATTAACGAAGAAACCCAAGACTAAATGTTGCTGCCTTGTTAATGCACTGTATTATGTAATCTATTTTTGACACATTTTTGCTGTTGTGATTTGATGATGACATCCTGGTGCTATATGACTCTGTCTTGGCCAAGTCTCAGAGCCAGTGTTTGGTTTGTCCATTTTGGGCCACTGTAGAAACATGACAGTGCATGGCAGGTATCTCCATGGGCGAGCATCTGCCCCATTTGTAGATATAAACAACTCATTCTAAGGTAAGGAAAACATGACAATTCTTATTTTGAGGTGATTATACACTAACGAAAACATCTCTCTGTATTATATTCAATTTCTGCCAATATATTCCCCTAAATCCCACACACTGGACCTTTAACCGTTGAAACCAAGTTTTCAGGGGCTTTAAGGAAACAGCATATAAGTACAGATTTGGTTATGATGAGAGACTTTCACAGACGTGGAGATGGAGAAGGTTAGTACAGGTAGAAATACCAGATATTTACCTGTGGAATAAATGAAAAAACATCAGAGTGGATAGGCATATTTATTTGAATGTTGTCCAAAGCTTCATTGCGAACTAAACAATACTGGCAGCACACAGAATGAGTGTATGACCAGACTCGGTCACTAGATCAAAGGTGCATAAAATTCTGGTTGCACTCTGTAAACACATTTAGTATTTAACAGCTGAAATCTCTGCTCTTTTAAACTCAAAGAACTTAGAGCACCACTGAGCTGCACTCGTAGGAATATATCACAAAGCAGTCTTAGGCAGAAGGTTGAACTTATCTTGGTAAGTTACATTTCTTTACTTGTATTTCATGAAGCAAGCCTGTGGTCAGAGGTTCAGCAGATTGTGGGCTATATTTCATGGAGTTCACAAGGGAGAGCATGGTAGATGAGGCATAAGAAAAGAAAATGCTTTAGTATGCTGAGGTGTTGGTAGGGTTGGACCGGCTACTTTGGAAGGCCAGGCTGCGCCCGCAGGGAGCTGGTTGCAATAGGTCTGTAGTCCACGTTAACACTAGCAGGTGAATTGGGCATTCAGTAGCAGCAGTGTGAGCCAGACTGACTGAGGAGGAGGTTCTCTGACTGGGGCACAAAGTTGCTCAGACAGGTACCCTTGAGTGTTATTAAGTCAGAATGGCTGTGTGACTGCAGAAAGCTTGCTGGTGCATTGTTTACCAGCACTGTGCTTGTTTTATTGATTTATTAACCTGTTAATACATGTGTTTGTCAGCATTGCATGCTAGTGGTTATATTGTTTGTCACCATAATTGCTTTGGCTGAAAAGACATAATAACAACTGAGGATCAAAATAAGAAAATCTATGTTACAACTGAGCTAGAAAGAACTCATTGTGCAAAGGTGTACACAAAGTGTAGACACACACTGTTCTCAGGTGTTGGTGAAAATATCTGCTGATATAATGTGTTTTCTGAGGCACTGAATGGGCTGTTTTCAGCTACAGTAGAGGTGTCAGCTGTTGTACTGCTGTTGAGAAGAGCAGATGCAGGCAGGCACACACTCTTCTGCCCTCATCACTCCGTGTGTGTAGGTGCACAGCTATGCAGCGGCTTTACACATTTACAATCAAAGTTAATAAGAGAACCACTGAGATTTTTGCAGGAAGCAGTAGTGAAACAGTGAGAACAATGCTGGTCAACAAATTCAGTGATTAAAAATCAGACAAAAATGAGACCATAAATAAGCTACAGACCAACTCAAACAGCAGAATAAATGTTGCCATTTTATGTGTCTGTATGTGTTACAATTGTGTGTTTGATAGCTAATAGATATGTTGAAACCTTTTGTGTCTTCATGTTTCAGTTTTCAATTTTATGTCATGACAATGCTGTGGTTACTGTGCAGTTGCGTTTTGGCATTAAAACTATTTTGATAAGGTTGGGAAAACATCATGTTTTAGCTTAGAATACCTAGTTTGATCTCCACAAACACAGCTGGACATGCCCTGAACTCTCATTGAAAAACACCTTTTAGAAACTCAGCTCATATATGTAATCTGAACTATGTCATATGTATTGTTATGATAGCTTTATTGATAGCATAATGAACATCTTGTGGGTGTGGTATAGGCAGGTGGTAGGAGGCAGGGTCAGCACTGATGTCACACTCGGGGGTTGGTGATAATGACTCATTAGCTGTTATTAGCCACACCTGGGGGGAGAGCTGGACAGAAGAGACTGCACCACAAATTATCTATGTAAATACACATTCACTTTGAACAACCACAAAGAAGAGAGAGCTGGCCGACCGACTGGTCCGACTGAACAGAACCTCAGGGGTGTCCAGCGGAGTTCTCTGAGCAAGCTGGTCACGAGGAGCAAGAGCAGTGGCCTGGCAGTGAGTCAACCACCAGATAGGAAAGGTCACACTCGTCGAGAGAAGTCCATGTTCATTTTTCACATGTCATGCAACACATAGGGAGAGGCACTAAGTTACAGGCTTGCTAGCCTTGGTTGATGTGGTTTCACGAGTTACATTTAGCATAGCAGTGTGCAGAAATGCAATGTATCCTTGCACAACTGCCCCACAAATGATGCTACATACTTAACGTAACGTTACGTAGGTAAGATTGAGGAAAAGAAACATGGTGACGTAACTCAACATTCACTTGGTTTTACACAGTTCCAAACACTGGTCTCCAAGGGGAAAGTCCTGTGTTTGTTTGACCCATCCACCACCCCAACCTGCCTCCTTACAAGGACTACTTATGTCTGTACCCCTGTCAGCGCATTGATCACAGCCTACCCAATTTTGTGAGATACACATGAATTACTCACTCATTAGTACATGAGTTACATACAAATTGTGGTACATTACTTTTTGTTGGAAGGCTACACGTACAAACAGTGTACAAGAACAGTCTGCAGAAATTTACAATGCAAGTATTTTATTCTAGCGGCTGGACAGTGTAACTGAGAGACTACAACCATGCTAATGACTCTGTGAGGCTAAAGTACAGCTGAGGCTGATGGGCATGTCCTTAGTTTTGAGCCGATGTACTAGACAAATTGAAAATCTGACAATATGGTAGCACTAATGGAAAGGTCAGGGAATCACCAAAGTTACTACTGATTATACTGGCGGTAACATAAATGTCTGATATTGGCATTCACAGAGGCAGGCCCATAGCATGGATAACATACCACAACAAGGAAACTTCACATACTGTGTATAGTGGCTGGTAAAGTCAGTTCACTGTCCCTCATGCCACAAAGAAACCACAAAGTATCACCTGGAAAGGTGATGACTCTAAGTTACCATACAATACAGTAATTAATCTAGTAAAATAGGCTACACATGTAATCCACAAAAGTAATTAACCTGTCAGTTAATTTAAAGTTATTTGTTGTATGAGCTACACATTAGGTTCAGACAGCAAACGGGTAAGTTAACAGTGAACTGGTTGCAGAAAAACTAAATTCTATTTTATCATCAATCAGGAAATAGCAATAGCAGACAATGGTCAAAATAAGACTCAACTGTAGCTGGGCAACCGGACGAATCTGCAAGCTCATTTTTTATTTGCTCTGGCAGATGCTTCTGGTCCCCCTCCTGTTTAAACAGATTTCCACCCAGCCGATCCCTCTTTAAACTGATCACAACCATTTATCTTATATGGGGCATATTAGATATGATGAATGTCAACTTCAGGAGCATTCCTGATGTAAAATATGTGATGATGTCCCCTCCCTCTGGGGACACAATGACAAGCATAAGTTTAGCTTTGTAAAGAGAAGTTGTGGCATTTCAAAAACAAGATGGCTGCAGCTGATGTGGAACTTTCTGTTCAGGCACTACTTTCAAATTCTGACAATAAAAAGGCAACACTCGTTTACAGACATATTGATGCTACGCAATCACAGCTCATCTCTTCATGCATGCACATAGCTCAATGCCTCATGTAGGCGTGGCCAGTGAGAGTGACAGTGACAGTGAATGATATACCATTTAAAATTATGGACGTAGCTACTGTGACATTACCCAATGGTTTATGGACTGCCATTTTGAACGTGGAGCTGTGAAAGAGCAAGGTGTGGATCTGACTCATAGACTGTCACTTAAGTGGCCCCACCCTTAAATATGTGTAAATATAAGCCTTAATAAAAATTTAAACAAGTGAGTTCCATAAAAATTCAAAACCTGTACAGTTGTTACGAAGGAGAAGATTAGCTATGGAGACCAAAACGTTTTTTTGTATCATTGACTCGCTTTTAGAACCAGCCTCAAGTGGCTATTAAAAGAACTGCAGTTTTGCCACTTCCACGTCAGCTTCATTTTTCAGCCCAATCTTATATTTTTTATGTATACAGTTAATATGAATGACTCGATTTCTCTGTGCTCATCCAGTCCAAAACATGAACAAAACTGGGATAACCCTCATAACTGGAATAGTTTCATCCACATGAACACACTCATTCATCCATCTGAAGGGTAGCTCGGAGGCTGACCTGACATGGGTGTTTTACAATTTACTAGGCCCAGCTGATGACCTCATTGACAAAGCTGCTCTCATACACTCAAAACTAATATTTACATTTGGTGGCCTGTGTGCTGCTGGTCTGATCGTCCTGTAGATTTATAACAGTACAGTGTGGAGTTTGATTTTAGTTTAGTCCATCATTCCTTTGGCAGTGCCTTTCTGTTGGAATGCCCATTTTGATTACAGTATGTTCCATTGTTCATGTTAATACATGTTCATTTTCAGGGCAAGCATGAGAGGCCTCGAGCATTGTGTAGTAAATAACATTCACAAGTGGCCTTGACTTTTTTGTCAGGCCAAAATTGGAATTTTTCTCTTAATTTCTCCAACACGAAAAGTAAAACATTAAAGTATTCAAAGCTCATAAGCTATTCACACATAATTTAAGCACACTGTTTCTCATAAACTATAATTATAGGTGCATTACCATTATGCTTTCAAACAGAAAATACTGTAATGAATTATACATAAAAAATCTAGCACTCATGTGAAGACCGCAATCACCTCCTGACTTTTACACAATGTTTATCCAACTTTAATGACTTCAGAGCACTTTTCTGTTTGTCTGAGTTTTATGCAAATGATACCGAATCAAGGTGGCAAAGAAATGCAAGAGATTCCTGTGAAGCTATCAATGATTAATTATCAATGACCTTTTCATAATGACAATAAGGAAGCCTCTTGACACAGTAAAAGTAAAGAAAAGAACTTTGCCGAGTTTAAATCACTGTATTCCCGCACCAGCTGTGAAAGCCTTTTTTTATCACTTACATATTTACTCAGTTTATATTAGAATCTTGGAGCACCTGCTACTTAGTTAGTTGATCTACCCTCTTTTTATGCTTTTGTGGCTTGTGTACACAACCTAAATTAAATGCACGGAGGTATATTGTGAGAGAAAGGCACACAGCGAGAAAAAGTCTTGAACTAGTACAAGTATCATAGCTTGAGCAGAAATAAAACGTACAAACACAGTCTTGGAGAAAGTATATGTGAATCTATATATGAATCACAAAGTGCAGTATTATAACAACATTTTGTGTGTCCAGTGAGTGTGAGAATGCATGGACATGACCTCACAATACACGTGTGATCACACTAAATGCCAGATTAATTTCAGATTCTCAATGACAGCATGTAAGGGCAATGGAAACCCATGTTTGCATTGAGGAGTGAAATAAGAGGAAGTGTGATTTTCTTGCACCGCTGTGAAAAGTCTTAAACACCTTGAAGACACCAGCTGCATATCTAAAGCTTCAGGAGTGCAGCAGGAGCAGCTTAATCCCTCTGTCTGTGTGTACACTGGATGCATTCAGCCACAGCAGTACTGGTGCTACAAGAGTTTTGTCACCTCGATATGATATTAGTTTTGATATTCTCAGAAGTTGGAGGAAAAATGGACTTACAGAACAACAGTAAGACTCGGGATGCATTCACCTATGTTAAAGGGTTACTCCACCAATTTGTCATAACACTTCTGTAACATTGTTCTATGTGAAAGTGTCAAAATTGTTGCAGCAGGACTAGAGATATTACCTTTTTACTTTGGGTGGATATTCAGATGGGATATAGTGGCAGCTAATATAGCCTTGAGCTGCTACTGTACCATCAAGCAGAGATGAGAATTGGACTGCAGTGGTTCTCAGCTTCTACCTCCAGATTCAAACTTTTCAAAGTTTTTAGTCTTCGCCCTCAGCCAACGCTATCTTGAAGTTAAGTCAAGGCTAAGTTGAGGCAATTGATCAGTCTTTGCACAGCTCCCTCTGGAGCCACAAAAGGCTTCATACAACTTTTTCACATTCACTGTAAACAAACTTTGAACTGTAAATTGACGTACCTTCCTTTTAGCTTTGAATTTATCCTCAGCTGTTGAGTGGCTGGTATAGACAGTTGTATTGATTAAAACAGAAGCATATCTGTTCAGGCAAACATGTCTCAAACTGAGGACAGAGGAACCATTGGAAGATAGTGTTGAACGATGGGCTGTAAAATGATCGACACTGCCCAGAGACAAAAATGATCATGGTCATTGTATAGTGATGAAGTGTGAAGCCAAAAGCAACTGGACTGGTATTTAAAGTGGCAGTAACAGTAAATGTGGTTTAATACTGCAGGTCAGAGAGCTCTGGGGACATCAAGCAAACTACTGTCATTTTAATAAAGAAGTCAGACAATAATTGGCCCTCCTCATCATTCTGTGATTTTACGCTGCATACGGCATGAGTCTGCGGACAGCAAGGCACAGTGAAACTGAAAGATGGTTACATCCCTGTGTTGCAGGAGTGCAGCCTGTCACCTGCAGCTCTTCATCATCTTTAACTACCTGCAAAATATTAAACTGATAAGCTGTCAAAACATGCTGAAAATGACCGTTTGTAGACACATTTATGATTAATAATAGCAGAAAGCATCATTGGAAACCAAGCAATAACTTAATACAGTTTTTTTAGGGCAGATGTTACCCTCAACACCCAGCTCTGAAAATACATAAATGCTGAAATGCTTTCAACAGTGGGCCACAATTGCTCAAAAGAAAATTTCAAGATCATTACTTCAAACTCTATAAAAATTGACCAAAGAAAAGGATGAAAAAAGAAATGTCTTCAAGTATTTAAGCCATATCTAGCTGCTTTTGACTTGACACTTCTGTAAAGATTCATACTTGACCTTGAGGACTACCTATCTGAGTACAGGACCTCTGTCACGTGATAAGAGGTGGTCGTATATGGGTGGAGAGGTCACGGTTCAAAGATGGTTTCTGCTGTTGGATGTGAATGGCTTCCTTGATCTTTCTCCAGATGTCCACCAACTCCTGATCAGTGACCTTGACCCCTCCTCAGTCGATGCTGTGACCACTTACAGACCATCTTCATATTACCAGTGATCTATCCTCCCTGTTTTCCTCTCAGGTTGAAGGGTTCTGTTCTCAGGGAGTACAAGCAGATCTGACACTTGAAACTGCCATCTCTTATCACTCGACAAGATCCTGTATTTAGGTCATGTGATAACACCTGAGCAAGTTTCATTTTCTGAAAAACGCTCAAGGACATGGTCAAAAGCTCTTGGAATAGCCGAGTAAGTGAACCTGTTGTTTATAATATGTATCACAGAAACTGGTGGTGTGTGTTTGTGGCGCATTTAGTTTAAACACATTGTAAGAAAAAAGCAAGCAGCTGTGTAAAACACATCATTCAGCTGGCAGCTTTTGTGAACCACCATAGTCCCTGTTTACAATTCACTGTTTTGTGATTTGAAGAACAAGGCATTGAGCTGTCACTCTGAAACTAAAGCGCCCAGGGATGAACACAGCAGTGTGACAATATGATCCCACAAAAACATCCCAGGGGAGACAAACACGGAGCAAGAAAGACAGAAAGACTTCGCAGGGTTATACCATAATGTCACTTTCCTCTGCAATGAAACTGTAAGTAGACGTGAATCGAGAAAAACAAAGTGAAATAAACCGACTCTAAAGGTAAACAGACCGCATTACGGTTACATAAATCTGATTTAATATAATCTGACTCTGGTTTCTAAGTGCAGTGTTTTGCTCTGTGATTGTAGGCAGATGCTGTATCATCAGTATGTTTAAATTTCAGAAGAGTACCGTATCATTCCTCACTGCTTCTCTTCATTACTGTCTTTTTCGCTTCACTTGCTGCTAAATCCCCGAAGCAGAGCACACAGAAGCTCAGAGACATGCAGTCCCTTCTGCTAACAAACTGACCCACTCTCTTTTTCATCCATTGCACCCCTCATTCACACTCATTTTCCCATCAACGCTTCTTTATATCCCATCTCTTCTCTCAGTATGTCATATATATTTACCAATGTATGTTCTGGCAAATTACACTTTGAATTTTCTAAAACATAATCAACATCTAAAGGGCTAATCATTTAAAAATAAATTTCAACAGAAGCAGGATGGTGATAGTAAACATCTTCTAAATGAAGAGCTGCACAATATGATAGGACAGTTCAGGTACTGATGAAATTTCTAGTTGGTTAAGCCAAGATGGCCAGACTTTAAGGAATATAGAGACTCTAAGGGATGCAGTGAGCTGGGTTATGTAATCATCTTTTGTTTTATTCAATGATGTTCCATCTAAAATCTTAAATAAATTAAGTTTTTGTGGTTTCTCCAAATTATGAGTGTCTCAAGTAGCAAGAAGAAGCTATGTGCTTCACTTGGACAGAAATGTATGCACTTAATTTGGCTTTATTTCTTCATCAATTTCTGCTGAATATATATCTGTGTAATTGGTATACTTGTCATCTGACTGTCCTAAATTTATTTGTGCTCTTACTAATAACACATTTATCAGTGATAGAAACTTGGCTAAGAAACAGTAAAAGGAATAAAACAGGCGGCGTTGGTAGTTTAGTGGATAGTGCTGGCACCCCATGTATAGAGGTGATGCCTCGCTGCAGCAGTCGCAGCAGTCGACTCCAGTTTGCAGCCCTTTGCTGCATGTCGTCCCCCCACTCCCTCACTCTCTCTTCCCACTTCACAATCTTTACTCTGTCCTGTCCATTAAAGGCAACCCCCCCCCCCCCCCCCCCTTTATTGTTAAATTTTTCTACATCTTTAATCTACATTTTGAGAACACAGCTGACTCAAAGCCATTCATTTTCAGATATGCATGTTGCTGACAACAACCCTAAAAATAGTCGCACTCTAGATTTCATCAGTATTCCAAGGTATTCCGTTGCTGTAACTCTGCGGTCTCAAATCAGAAGCATCTTTCTACCTGAAAGATGTTATCCTCACTGGGGAGCTACAGTAACAAAAAAGTAGTGAGATGTGACTGAGACAATATCTGGACTTTTTACTGTGTATGAAAAGCAGACAGCCTCGAAAGCAAGTGAAAGGGACAAACTTAATCATCATAATATTTGTCATAAAATCTGAGCTAATAAGACAAATTTGTCAACTTTTGGAAATTCTGTAAGGAAAATTATATCACGCTGCTGCTCGTTGTTCTGCTGAACTAAAGCATTTAAAGTGTACTCACTCTCCCCAGACACATTCACACTTTTTCCCAGAGTATTATGTGCAGTTTTCTACCTGTGCACCAGATGCCCTCAGAATTTTTCACCGGACTGTTGTTCTCACTTCCCTCATCTATTGCTCACTACTTATACCATACCACTTTCTTTGTTGCTTTGTCAGAATGTTTCTTTGCCTCTTATCTGTTGGCCTTTTGCCTGTCTGCCTGTTCACTGCCTGCCAGACTTACTGCCTTATTTGGACCACCTGTAAGCCTCAGCTCATCAATACATTACTGAAATTGTCCCTAATTGGTGCATTTGGGTCAAGTCTCTGTTCCTATAATCCCACATTGTGACAACAAGTGACACCGTTGACCATTATATCATCCTTGAATACGAAAAACTATTAAACCAGATCAAAATGACATGTACTGTATCAATCAATCAATCAATACATTTTATTTATAAAGCCCAATATCACAAATAACCATTTGCCTCACAGGGCTTTACAGCATACAACATCCCTCTGTCCTTTGGACCCTCACAGCAGATAAGGAAAAACTCCCCTAAAAACCCTTTAACGGGGAAAAAAATGGTAGAAGCCTCAGGAAGAGCAACTGAGGAGGGATCCCTCTTCCAGGATGGACAGACGTGCAATAGATGTTGTACATAACAGATCAACATGATAAATTAACAGTAATCCGTATGACACAATGACAGTCAGCATCACAGGTGGTGTACCCCAAGGCTCAAGAATTGGTCCTCTGACTTTTAATGTATTCATGCTGTATTTAAGAGCCATCATCTGTAACTGTGTCAAATCTGCAAAGACAAAACCGGGGTAGTTCAGACCTTATATCCTTTCTTCTTATTTTAAGCCATAACCAATCTTGAGTGACTGACATAATATAACAATGTTTAAAGAAGTATTTCAATGCTGGAAAGACAGTTGGGCGACACAAACACTTTTGAAAGTGGTGCTATATGACCAGAGAAAACAGAGGAGAAGGGCTGTGGCATTTGCTTTAGCTCAAGAGATAGAAAACCTACCACTTCAACAATGTACTGCACTGTACCTGTCCAATAAACACTGACATGATGTGATGTAATAGCTTGTGACATAATGCAAGCCTGGACATTAATCCACTGGAAACAATATGGCAGATGACTGATAACAAATGATTTTGTAGTTAAATGTGACGCTGGGATTTGCAAATTGTCTTGCAGCCAACCATTAACAGTTGCCTGGTCATTCACAACAGAAGCACATTTCTCTGCACCAGTCAGCAAGCAACTCTGCTCTCTGCTCTCTGCTCTGTTTAGATCACATGTAGAGCTCTCTCTTTCTGCCTGCCTGTGTGTGAAAAAAAAGACCAGATACCATAACTATTGCTGCAGCTTGCGAGCCGGCCTGAGCACTCATTGCATCCAGTGTAAACAGCCAAATCAGTTAACATGGGCACCGAGAGCAAGCGTGCAGTGCTCCATATAAAATCGGCACACTTTTTGCCACTTCTCCATCCAGGTACGTGAATGTGGCATTAAAAAGTAAGAATGTAAAGTATGTTTCTGAAAAGTTTTAAGGTGAGAAATAGGCAGCACAGTAACAGAATCTTGGCTCATATTTAATCAACACTGCTTAGTTTTACCATTTGTTCTCATTTTTTCAGCCTCCATATGAACTTGTTCACAAGTACTCATATTACTGCCAAAAAGGGCACTAAACTATGTTTCTGAGGACATTCTAGGCAAAAAATAGTTAATACAGTAACAGGTAGCAGTCTTCGCTGCCTAGTTTTACCGTTTTACTGTTTAACCACTGCGTACTCCTTTATTAGTACACACATGAGATTTGGTTTTATTAGATGCTCATATCTAATCACTTTGAATCTATATCACACCCTGGGAAACTACTTATTGATTTGACAATGTGTTTTACTACATGTATAGAGTCATATGATATCCAACTTGAAGTGTTCAGAATAATTAAGTTACTGTGCTTCCCTTTTAGTTTCTGTGTGAAACTACCCATGAAATAGACAAGTGATCTCCAGAGACTCTGTCTTCACTGTAGAGAAGATTAACACATTATCTGGATGGAGATGTACATGACTGGGGGCAAATTGCAGAGAGGGTTTGATGGAAACTGCAAACTGTGAAATGATTTTTAGCGTAGTCTCATCAATGTTTATGGTGTTGAAGATGTGAGCAGTGACATTCAGTAGTATACAGGGTGTACTGGAGTGCAGACAGAACTGACACACACACTGCGACGTTCCAGGAAGCTGCCTGCTTTTCTTACTCTTGTCTCACCAGCATCTGTAATGACATATTAGCTGTCACACCTAAAGAGGCTCGGAGTACATTTATGTATGATCATGTTTAAATAAGGGAACAATAATTTTACAGAGAGCTTAAAGTTTCTGTATACGACAGTCAGAGCATTAATATAGCAGCAGTGTGTGTACTCAATGTATACCATATCTTTATTTCACTTATTCAACCCACACACTAGTTGTTTCATTGCTTTTCTTTAGTCTGATGTTCTTAAATTTATTAGTTTTGCCCTGACGAAACAAGATTTACCTTCAAATTATTATTTTATGGTTGGAGTGACAAATAAATTCAACTTAAACTTGAACTTACCAGAAATTTGTGTTTGTCATCTAGGTTGCTCCTCTCCTTCACATTATTCCCTGTTGGATTTCCACACTGTCAGTATTGAGCAGATGTAACGGAGCCTGTTCTCTTAGGAAGCTTCTCGCTGCCAGACTTAAATATTGCCAGAGCTTATATAATGCATCACAATAAGCATAAAGCCTGAGTCTGGATTTGCAAAAGTTTCCCTGCTATTGACATTTCATTTTGCCCCGGTTCAGGTCTTTTATTACCTGCCTGCACGTTACTGTATGTTATGTTCCACTTACTGTCAGTCACACTGACAGAAATATGAGATAGATGAATGAAAGAAAAATATTACAAGTCAAAAATGGTCAACTATACTGGATAAATGACACTCTCGGAGTCTAAGAAGGCAGAGGGTAAAAATGTAAAACAATAAATGACAATTTTATTGTTGTCTCACACAGATAACTATGCCCAGTCCAGTCCTGCTCTTACGAGACACCATAAATCCTTACAAAGATTAAAGTGCAGTGTGTACATTTCCAAACAACAGAGATAGCCCCAGTGTAGAAAAGCAACTTTCTTTCACAACCAAATCCTCAGACCATCATTGCCTATAACAAAATCCACTCACTAAAGAAATCAGATACATATTAAATATTCCATCTTACCTTCTCTTGCAGACTTTAGAGACAGTTTGCAAACTTTAACACATCAGAATTAAACAGATACTCCAGTTTTTTGCTCGTCTGTACACCAGAACATTTCAGGGTTTTGTCGAGCCATTTCATGGAAAATTAACTCTCTTAGCTCATCATAATTTGTACAGTACAAAAGAAAATGGGACTTGCTTTCCGCTTCAGTCAAATCACACAGCTCACACAATCCCCATGAACATTTTGGAATGGACCAACCTCTATGGCCAGAGGCAGAATACTCGTTCTTAACTGCGCAACTAAAAATCTTTGGCTTCTAAATTAATGAGACAGATATGTGCATATGATGTTCAATATGCAGTATGTCTTTAATTTTAGCTTTAACAGAAAAACTGTCAGTTACAGATAAATTACATTGCACATATAGTAGCTACACAGGGAGACACTGTCAAAATGAATATAGTGAGAAATGTGTAATAAAAGACATATATCTCAGTCTTTGCACTGCAGCATCTCACTGTTGGACAGTGAAACACATTTCTGATAAGGTGTCAAGTCACTGTTTACATACATTACTGTAAACATGTGCTGTTGTGGAGGAAACTGTAGAATTTTCCTTTTTCCATAATACTCTCACAACAGGAGGCTCTGTCAGATTGAATGCACTGCCACTGCTGCACAGTCTGTGCATTGGCAAACAAGTTGCACAGCCAGATCTATAATGAGATGACACCAGTATGTATGTATGTATAGATTTGTCCTGAATCAAGAAACACAGCAAGTGGTCCAAGACAGCTTGTGTGTAGTGCAAGCCAGAATTTCTGCCTCAGCTTCCTCCTAGCTGGCAGATATTGGAACTATGAGAGCGTGAAGCACTGTAAATTATTTTTATAAAGCAGGAGAAACTTTTCGGTGTGGCATTTGAGGATGGAACTAAAGGGACAATATTTACAAAAGAAAGGTTAGAGTAAGTAGTGGAAACATAGATCAGTATAACGCAATACAGTAAACCAAAGTACACCACAAACACTTTCAAATGACTATAACGTTGAATCAACACCTCTTTGATGCTTGACACATCTGCAAGGGCCATACTCATGAGTCTGCACTGCCAAAGAGACATCATCATCATCAGACGTGGACCTTTGCACGGAGTCCTAAGCGTCAGGTTTTTCCTGTGCACATCCGATTTTCCAATTACACAGACGGGGATGGGCGGAAAACCATGCTGTAGAAGCTGTATGTATTTCAAACACTGCCCCCTACAGTCCAGGAGAGAATTGGTTTGCAGTGAGAAGAAAGTGCACAGAGTATGAAAGATCCAAACATTTCTTTATCACAATCACGCATCAGCTCATGGTTATGTGACTGTCCATGCAGACAGTATAACTGAGGTATAAAAATCAACATTAACCTTTATGGTGGCAGGATTTAATGTTGCATTAAGGCCTAGTGAGTGGCACTGCAAAATTGCCTCCTGTATCTGTTGTTGACGTTCCAGGATGACGCTTGTTACATGCTTTGTGTCTTTTCAAAATACACTTCGGTTTTCACAGGAAATGTACAGTTTCTGCTTATTACAGTCATATTGTCTTTTTCTTTTTGCATTTATTTCTTTGTGGAACAAGAGCATGTGGTTACATTTAGTTTAAAACATTATCGTTTGGCTCAGCATTTACACAGGAAGCAAACAGTGGGCTCTCGTGTAACAACACATTCTCACTCCGACCTCATATTGATGTTTGGTCATGGACCTTCCCGTCCTTGGTTGTTGACGTTCTGGGTCATCGTGTCAAGTTCTGCCTGTTACATGCATTGTCTTCTTTCAAAATACACCTCCATTGACACAGGAAGTTTACCGTTTACATACAGTCTCCTTCAAAATAAATGCACTACGCCAGTACAATGCAAATCGATGTTTTTTTCGTCCAACAACTCACGCTTGTGGTTGGGTTCAGGCAACAAAAGCACATGTAAGTCTGCGAAAAAAAACAAGGTTTGGCTCTCACCCACTCTCCCAGGTGAAAGTCGGTGTTTGCCTGACCCATCCACCACCCCCTCCACCCATCCTACTCGGACTTTCATTGCCTTAACATTTTGTTCTTGTCCTGTTTTTCCCCTGATGCCACCGAGCGCCATTAAACTACAACAACGATCGGCTGCGTATCATGCCGACGTTTAAGGACGGCTTTTTTTTTTGTCAGTGTCTGGCGCCGCAAGTCACTGCCCAAGCACCAGATTTTGACAACTTCGAAGTGAGACCAGGTTGCACGTGAAAGTCCAGGGTTTGTTGACCCACCCACCACCCTTCCCATCTACCCTATAGGGACATTCCAGCTCCTTATATTATGGTGTTATCGGCAGTGTTTCAAACTGAAACTGGCTGGTAACATATCATACTGTCCCGAAAGGTGCCTTTTTGCATTGGTGTCTAACTCCGACATCACTGACAAAACAGTGGTATTTGACGAGTTCTGAATGAGACAGGCTGGATAATTACCTCCACCTCCATTTTTGACACATCCCCTCTCTGTTCCCTCAAAAGTCAGCACTGTCAGGACGACTAACTTTTATTCAACAGCATGTAATTGAGTTTCAAAGTTACCAGAGTTAACCCATGACCAGTTTTACTGCTTGTGGCAGTTCCACTGGAATGGTTGCATTTGTTTAGTTTATTAGTTTTTGTAAGGCATACCTACAGTAATATTACACAAGAGTGTACCGAATGTGTATTAATTCAGTGAAACTGTTTTTCATTGTCTGTTCTAATCATTATGAAACACAACACTCCAAATGAGACCGAATCAGCATATTAAAACAAAAGTGGTGGTATATAACATTAAACTATATAATTCAAGGCATCTTTAACAAAAGTAACTCAGACTCTTCCCTTTCATCTGAGCTGACTTTTTAGGGTCTGTTGTTTGAATTTCATTGCCCCCAATAATCTCTTCCTGCGAGTCTTCCTTTTCATCTTCCCACTAAAGACTACAATGTGAAGAATGCAGGGAGCTGTAATGACTACAGGGACTTATTTTAGGTCCTCTATTGGAAGGTAGTGGGCTTCTCCACTTTTCTGCTCTTGAGAGAGGCCTAAATGTCCTTTCAATGACTAGCTGAGCAGTGGATGGCGGTGAATCTTTTTTGTCTCTGGGTTTAGTGCCTATATTTTCCCTGAAAGCCGTGATAAGGAATGCCCTGGATGAATGTGCAGTCTCCAGGCATTTCGTAATATGATGATGAATTTTATGCACAATCCCTTAAAAATGGGCAGAGAGAAAAGGCAGGGAATATTGCTTTTGATGGAAAATGGGATGAGATGTGTGAATTCAAAAAAGAAATTGGACAGAAAGAACAAGTGCCACTGGTGATAGCTGAATGACGGGAATGTGAGAGAATAAGGGGTTTAAAAATATGCCCATCCATCATTCCATTCATCCATTTTCAGTCCCTTATCTGGCTCAGACTAAAGGGAGTCGTCCATATGTGCCATTTCCCTGCTCCTCTGAGGAGAAATTTGAAAGAATGTATGCGATATGTGAACTTTATGGGGTAAATTGAGGCTACTAAATTCTCATTACCCTTTTACTGAATTCATATCATCTCTTTGACAATGAACATGTTTTCTTATTGTTTTCAGGGTTTGGGTTTCTGACAGCATTCTTTGTTAATGCAGCGCTGTCCAACAAACACCAGGCTTTGACTCGGGAGACCAGTGTTAGACACCAACAAACAACATTGGTTGCAGCGTTTGTGCCACTAAAGAGTGTTTTGTAGTGACATCCGTGATGTTTTCCCAACCATATCCAAGTAGTCCAAAGTGTTGCTTACACCTAATGGTGTACCCTTTATGTGAGTTGCCTCATGTGACTAATGTTAACCATGATCTTTCACTAACCATAACTAAGTAGTTTTTTTGCCTAAACAAACCGCCAGCCCCTTCAGCATCCAGATATGATGCAAAAGGCTGCCCCCAGCATCATTTTAATAACACCCAGGGCTTCTGCCCAAGAAGAATATGACAAGTCGGGATGAAACCATGTGGGAATAAATCACTGGGTTCAGACTGGTGCAACACAATGTGCATCTTCTTTGCTAATAATTTTGCTATAAACTTAAATCCTTCACTTTGAATACTGATTACACAATAAGGGAAAACATAAACATGTGTACACTGCACCTAAACTCAAAACCATTTTCTGTACATTCATTCATTTTCCATAGCCGCTTATCCTGATGGGGGTCGCGGGGGGCTGGAGCCTATCCAAGCTGACACTGGGCTTCAGCTCCTTCAAAACTCTGCAGCTCAGCTATTAACCGGAACCAAGAGAAGAGAGCACATCCAGCCAGTCTCAGCTGCTCTGCATGGGCTCCCTGTTACATTTAGAAATGATTTTAAGGTCCTCCTTCTTGTATACAAAGCCCTACATGGGCTGGGACTGAGTTATATTGCTAACTCCCTGTTAGCTAGTTGCCTCCAAGAACACCGCGATCATCTGCTGCAGGGTTATTGGAGGTTCCCAGTAGCAGCTGGAAGAAGATCACCAAAGCTATGGAGCGCACTACCTATAGATATCAGAGAAGCTAGCTCACTAAATATTTTTAAAAGAAAGCTAAAAAACGTATCTGCTCACTTTACCCTTTAACTAGCTCTGACTGTCCTGAAACAGTTCTAAAAACTCTCTGTTTATACATTTTTACTTTCTATTCACGCTTCATGCTGCTGCAACTCTTAAAATCTTACTTGATTTTATGATTTATAGTTTAACAATTCTATGATGTTTTGTTTTATGTTAATTCTGTCTATTTTCGTGCTTGTAATGTCCTTACTGTAAAGCACTCTGTGTTGCATTTCTTGTATGAAAGGTGCTAGAAAAATAAAGTTTATAATTATCATTATTATTATTAGGCAAGAGACCACCAGACTATCACAGGGCTGAAGTGAAAGGGAGGAAGCTGGAGTACCCGCAGTAAAATCCACGCGAAAGGGCTCCCCCCAGATTTGAACCAGTAACCCTCTTGCTGTGAGGTGACAATGCTGACCACTGCACCACTGTGCTCCCTGATTTTCTGTATAGAAGTACAAAAAATACACCACAATTAATATGCTATCACATCTGTACAATTTAAACTCTCACACAACTCTCTCATTGTCTATTTTACAGACTGTGAACACCATATTACAAATTTTCTGCAACTGTTTGCTAAACTAAGTAATATAACTCAAATACAGAGCTGCTTTCTTGTGTTTGCACAGCAATGAGTAGCCTTCATTTGCAGATGTGATCTCAGCACCTAAGCTCTTTACATAGTCAGCATTCAGCTCTTTCTTGCACTGTCATCATCAAAGTGATCTCGAATTTGTACTGTTTGTTATTTCTGTAAACTGTTGCATTATATGATTATGTTTTTTCTTTTCTCTTTTTCTTACGATGAATGTGTTTGGATACCTGGCTGCAAACAAACCCCCCTTGTGGGATGATAAAGTTTGACTAGCAGCTGTTACCTGCTTATCTCTGCTGGCTGGGTTATACAAAAAGCTTCCAGCCCACTTGGCTAACTCTTCCCAGGCTGACAGGTGTAACCCTGCTAGCTATCTGTCACGTAGCAATGTGCTTTACTCTTTACACACCATACACATGATAATATCACAGGTAAAATAATAATAACTACTAATAACTGTTAATGCAAACTATTACACCTTCATTAACCTGCCAAATATTTGTGCTAACAGGAAATCAATACTGAATATTCTGTCAATTAACAGTGGTCCACTGCATGTGTAGATCCATTGATTAAAAGAAAGTTATATAAAGAGTAAAGGTAGAAAAATAAAGGGAAATTAAAGGATGGATTTTATAAAAAAAAAAAAAAAGTATCCAATATCCATTTTCAAACAATCAAAAACATTTTGGTAGTTGTTTTCCTTTATTGTACCACACTGGTTCAGGTGTGGCTCAGTATTTCCAACAAGCTGCAGTCTCACTGATCATTTTCAAACACTTTATGAAAACATCTTGAAACTTGTCTCATCTCTTTTTGGAAAAAAAAGTAATATATCTGCAGGTGTGGCTTTGTGTGTGTATGCACACACACATGGAGTTGCCTGGGATATTGCTGCACCCACTGATAATTGCCCATAATGTCTAATTATCTAGACCAACCAACCTGTCACTATTTTAAACAAGACTTGCACAGAGAGAAGAGTTATTAGTCTCACTTGTGATTTCTGTCTGTCATTACAGCTCCAGGCTGCTGAAAAGGTCTCAGAAAAAGTAGTGCTGGAATAGAGTGGGAAAACTGTTTTATCTTTAATTAAAGTGGTAACAAGGTGATCTCACTTTTGACTACACCCCACCACTGCAGGCATGGAAAGGTCCTCAGGAGAATAGTAAGAGCCATGCTGTTGTTATCCTTTTGTAACTCAGCTCTAATAACACCACTGACAACTAAAGTGTTGCAAAAATACCCCACAGAATCAAAGAGGAGTCTTGCTTACGTGTGTGCTGCCAAGGATATGGGCAACTACTGTGTGAGTGATTCCCACAGGCCCTGTCCCATTAACCTATCCCATCATGGTGGAGTCTGTAATGCTGCTAATGTGTATTTAGCTGTAGGCTGTTTGAAATAAACATGTGCCACTGCTATATTTGTCTCTTTCTCCTGAGAAGGGAAATAAAGGCAGTCATTAACTAAAGGAATGCATTGACATATAATATACAGAGAGCTGAAATGATGCACAGCAGCTGCTTGTGCTGACGGCCATTAACATGTATGAGTTCAGGCTGTGTATATGTGATATTGCATGTTTGTTTTCATCATGATGAGTTCCATGATGTTATAAATGAAGGATATTAGCTCAAGTATCTGGTAGAGTAACTCCTCAGCTACACTGTAATTACCAAGCATGACCTTTGTGCATCTCATTTTAAATAACCCAAACAGCTGATTTGAAGAGAAGCTGTGATTAATGAAGGCAACGCTCTGCGGCACAACCAATGGCAATTTAACACATCCAGTCATGACTAGCTAGCCACTATCCTCAGTTCAGATCGCAGCAATTAGTTCCTGTTAAAATCAAAGTAAATTTCACTCTGCATCATTATTGCATGGCTTTACGTCAGGCAGTGTTTGGGCTTCAGCTGATGGCATCCGCACAGCACATCATCAAACCTTGATGATGCTCAAAAGAATGATGGTCTTTCATAATGAGGTAAATCCCTTTACTAAGTAAAACTGTAAGTGGCTCGGAGACACCCATGAATACTTAAAATTAAAGACTGCTTGGTTTTTGATGAGCGTGTGACTAAGGCATTAAATGAAAGCACACTTCCTGTGTGTGAGGCTACATCAAACATGAAGCAATCAATGCATAAGTCATACAGTATATCGATGGGTGTAGATGTTTTTCATCATCATCGGAAGCAACATCATCATTGCATGACGCAGTATCTTTGCACTGAGTAACAATGTGTTGAAGTTCACATTGATAATGCATGTAGCAGTGATGCAACAAAGACCCCATAATAGAAACATGTTAACATCTTGTTCATTTCAAGACATGCATCTCTTCATAATTGGACATTTAAAGCTGGGTACACAGTAAAAATTTGGCTTAATTGGGAAAAAATCTTATCATAACCTTTGAGCGTACTGTAATTCAAATAGACTGAGACACTAGATTTTTCACCTACTCTTGGCTCTGTTTTCAGGCTTTAGAAAGGGACTCTGGACAATCACAGGTCACTTCAGAGAGGGCCTTCCTATTGGCTGTTCTGCAAATGCAGATGTGTGTACAAGTCCCTTTGGTGAAAGCCTGATTCAGTGGCAGAGTCCTGCAGAGAAAGCTGCTACTTCAACATTGGCAACAACTTCCTTTACTACAGTCGCTCTGATGTAAAGAATAGAGACTTACAAGAAGTAAGAATAAGAGCATGAAATAAAAGCGAAATAATAAAAGCAAAATAAAATAAAGTAGAGAATAAATGTGCATTAACATAAAGATAAAATGTGCATTATGCTACCGTGTTTAACACTAGTACTTAAAAAATAAGTAACTAAAATATTAAAATAAAATACATAATGTCACTGTCTTGAGGTTATAAGAGTGAAAATTTAACTCTGAATTAGAGTAAACGTAAGACATATGTACAATTATATGCATTGTATGTTGAATTAATATATACATTCAAGAGGTGAAGAATATTGCAGAGGTGAATAATTGCACAGAATATTGCAGCAGTTGAATTATTGCACCCAATAGATAATTATGATTATAAATGCAGTAGGTTTAAAAGTCCAAATGCCAGTTGACTCAGAGCGCCTGACACTCTGAGGGACAAGTTGTACAGGTTGATGGCAACCGGCAGGAATGACTTCCTGTTGCGCTCTGTGGTGCATCTTGGGGGACCGGAGATGGAGAGACATAGCATTCATGTTTATGTAGCCAGCATTAGCTAAAGCCTCAAATCATAGTGTGTCCCGAGCCTTGCTGAGAGGAAAGCAGGCAGCAACCTGAACACATCCAGCTCAAACCCCAGCTCCGGGGGACCAGACAGCCCTGACTCCCTGCACAATCAGAAAACATTATGCCACAGGTTAGACCCAGAGCTGCCACCAGCTCACTGTGACACCCTGTGGGGTTTGCAATGGCCGGATTCGAGCTGCTACAACCGCCACCTGAATTCCCATCTCCCAAGCTGCTGTCTAATTCCTGTCTCATTTGTGTTCTGATAAACAGAGGCTGAGTGAATGAGCTGCATGCAGCTCTACTGTAAGCGGCTCAGCAGCTCAGGAAAGAGAAGGTAAAACTGCAGGAGAAGGGTGTGTTTTCAAATTGAGCTATAGTCTGCCTTTTCCAGATTTCTAGATCCACCTAAGCTTTAAATAAAAACCAATGGATGTACCGGTAGTTTGTCCTCTTTAATAGTTAAGAATTTCCTGGAACATTCTTAACATGTGCATTCCACTGTAAAAGAGAAGATTTCATAAACAATGAATAAAAATTTAATTTGATGTAGCACACACTGCTTTAGGTGAAAAATGGAATATACGTCCTTCTGGGTGGTATTTAGCGAGCTAGTATATAATCTCTTTAGAATTTTCTGCAATAAGAGCTAGTTACCATAACCTTGGTCTAACGACTCACCTCAATCAGCTTCCAATGAGCCTTTCACTGCTCACTTCACTCCAGGGGTCATACTCTGAAAGCTTGCCAGACCAATGAGCTGCTCCTAATGATGAAATTCTAATTAATTAGAATTAAAACGTTTTCTAAGAATTTTCCCTTAAAGTTAAGAGTAGATCCTGGTATAGATAAGTATTATTCACATTCACAAAGCATCTTAGCCCTTAAGAGAGCTCCTAAGGTGAAAAACTGTTCGAAGCAGGAGGAGTTTTCCTAAGGTTTAAGGCTGCATGAGTTAATGAAATGCTACAGATTAGACCATGCAGGGATAATGTTTGTGGTCGATCTCATTAGGGATACACTCACATTTCCCACACAATGCAATAACTACATAACATCGAAAATGTAATGATCACAACACTAAGATATTTGGAAATATGGAAAAATGCACCAGTACAGCAGTGATGAATTAGATCTGTCTCAACTTTCCATCAGCAGTGATCACACTAACAGTGCTTTCATTGTCTAATATTGTGATGTAGTTCATTTCCACTGGGCGTCCACACCTTACAAGTTCACAAAAGGGCGTGTCCGTGACAACCAATTACAACTGTTAAAAGAATGCATCACAGCAGTGGGGTCGCCACCACCTCCTCACTGAGGTAAAAGTTTCTGTCCTTTCCTTGCTCAGACTTTGAATTTGAATGTATTGAAAGGACAGCCCCTTGAGATGTAGCATCTCATTTTCATTGGGGTCCTCTGGATAAAAATACAAAATATACAGGCATAATTGCATAACCTAACAAACATACACTATAAATATGCAGATACAGACATCTTGCTCACCATCTCCCACCCACACTCCCTGCCCTCAGCTGCTGTACAAGAAAAATTAGAACTGGATACAGTGACCTCGAATAGTAACTCAGCCGTGTTTAGTATGGCATTTTTAAAACGAGGGGTTTTTTTTTAGATGTGAATGGAAAGACTACTACTACTTCAGTCAGATGGAGCTTTGTATTGGAATGACCTTTGTACAAAGTCTTTGAAAATTCTGGGGACAAAGACATGAGTGGATATGAGAAATTATATGGATTCAAAAACTGTGTATGAGGGCCAGTTGAAGTGAACACATTTGAGATGTTGCTTTGAGATGTTTCCTAAATCACTCCTAAGCTCGGACACCTTAGTAAAATTCTTTAGGCTAAGGTAGGAGCTCTCTGAGAGTGTTCTCAGAGTGTTAGTGAGTGCAGCCCCAGGTCTTTCAGGAGTGAAGGTGAAACAAATTCTACAGGCTGTAACATTGCCTCCAAACTCAATGGAGACACACTGAGGAATATGAAAAGACACGAGTACAAGAAGTGTCTGTACAAGCTATATATCTTTGGCATAACTCTTGAGGACATTTGTTTCAAGTAAGGTGAAAAATCCACACCTGCTCAGAATCTGTAGGACTTCATGGATGTGCAGAGACAACAAGAAAGAGAGGCAGCTGCAGAAAAAAAGCAGCTACCACAGAACCTGATAAGTTTTTTTAAATCATTTTAAGTCTTAGCTGTCACTAAATTACAAACATGAGCCACTCCTATGGCTTAGGGGTTAAGATGCCAACTTTGCACAGCAACATCCCCAGTTCAAGTCTGGCTTAGGACCTTTGTTGCATCTCCCTCTAATGTGTTTTTTTTTTTTTCTGCCTAAAATGCCCGAAAAATAATTAGAAAAACAAACAGAGTCAGACTTGACACACACACACACACACACACACACACACACACACACACACAGTCAGTGCCTGCAGCAAGGTAGTTACAGCTAATGTCTTCTGTGTCTGCACTGGCTGTGTGAAGAGAACAAGCACAGACTGCAACACTCCGGTGGTCAGATACATGCCAAGAAATTGAAAAACACCTTATTTGCCTCTTTTAAGGTAGTGAGCCTACAAGGAAGTGGCCTTGGCTGAGCCCTGAGCCTGCAAGCTCCCCTGTCCCAGCCTGGCTCCAGTATGAGCCCCCACTCTGCTCTATATGGGTACCTCGCTTCACCTTTGGCCCCTCCTCACATATAAACCAATAAATCACTCACTGTGGACCGAGAGCTTAATACGCCTCACACTGCAGCCCTCAGGGTCATGGGGGCACAGAAACCGTCTTCGCTGTGATAAGGTGGCAATTCCAGGTTGAGGTTTGATAATTTTTTTGTAAATCCCCTGAGTTTTTCATGCCTTCATGTGGAGAAAGAGGGCTTAAAAATGGCGCTTAAGCTGAAGAGCGTAAAGACCGCTGTAGGAGATCCAAATCTCCTTTTCTTGGAGATTTTATACAACCTGGTTTGACCCAGATCTGGGGAATATGATGATGTAAGAATTGTGCTCTAGGTGCTCAGGGAGGTGTGACTGCAGTAAAAGAAACTAATTTGACTTTAAAAACGTCACCTATTAAAACCAAAGTGCTCTGGTAGCACTTTGTATTTTACTGTTACAGCACAAATACCATAAATGTCTGAGCTCATTCCTATTTGTTATAGTTTGCCACTTGGGCAGAAGCCCCGGAGTTACTAAAATGGTGCCAGGGGCAGCCTTTTGCAGTTAAGTTTAGGCAACCAAACTACACTGCTTAAAAAAATTAAGGGAACACTTAAATCACACATCTGATCTTGATGAATCAATTATTCAAGTTTAAAATCTTTACTGATGTACGTTGTATAATTTGTTGAGAACAAAATGACATAACGATGGTCAGTGGAAACCAAAATCAACCCACTGAGGCCTGGATTCAAAATCACATCTAAAATCAATGTAAAAAAGTTAAATCACAGGCTGATGCATGTGTGAATGTCATTACGACAACTCAATATGTGACTCAGTAGTGTGTATGGCCCCCACGTGCACCTGAATACACTCCCGACCACGTCTGGGCGTGCTCCTGATGAGTCAGTGTATGGTGTCATGGGGATCTCCTTCCAGACCTGGATCAGGGCATCAGTGAGCTCCTGGACAGTCTGTGGCAGTACTTGGTGGCATTGAATGCACTGATACATGACGTCCCATAGGTGCTCAATGGGATATTTGGCCAGAGGTACAAGAGGGCCAGCCAATGCCATCGATGCCTTCATCATCCTGGAACTGCCTACACACTCTGGCCACATGAGGCCAGGCATTGTCCTGCACCAGAGGAACCCATGGCCCACTGCACTAGCGTAAGGTCTGACAGTCTCTCTGAGGATTTCATCCTGGTACCTAACAGCAGTCAGGGTACCACTGGCTATGACATGGAGGTCTGTGCGACCCTCCAAGGATACTATGCCTCCCCAGACCATCACTGACCCAACGCCAAACTAGTCATACTAAATGATGAAGGAAGCAATGTTCATCACGGCGTCTCCAGACTCTTTCACGCCTGTCACATGTGCTCAGTGGGAACCTGCTCTCATCTGTGACGAGAACAGGGTGTCAATGGTGGACCTGCCAATTGTGGTGTAACGCAGCTAAAAACACCATGGTGTATCACTGAATAAGAAACCACATTTGATGTTGTTGTTTGTCAATCTCGAACACAGGTGTCCTGGGTCAAACTCTGTCCTTTGTTGGACCATCTACCTCCCCTCCTGCCCACCCTGAGTAGACTTTCACACTCTTTCAACTATATCAGCTGCTCTGAGCGTCTAATAATGACACAGAAGGGTTTACACTTGAGTTGGCGGTAAGTCAAGTGCATCTCACACAGATGCTAAATGGTTTTCCAAGCATTATTGTATGCTCGAGTGGAGTATTTTGACACCCAGGGAGTGAAACTTAGCTGATGATAAAGGCACTTTCGAGTAAGTTTCTGTACATGTGAGCCTGGTTGGTTAATGTTGTACTACCTACTAAGTATGGAGCAATAGTCAGGGCATGATTACCTCTTTTCCATATCAAATCTACTTTTTCATATAAAGACTGGAACCAAGTTGAAAAAGCTACAAGTTCAAAACGTGCTCCTGAACTCACTAATCAATGTTGTACACCGTTTATTTTGTTAATTCATACACATACAGCAACGTAAACACAGACAACCATTCTCTGTGACTTCGTCTTGGCAAACAACACCGGACAAAGTGACCTCCTGGAGTCTTGTTGTCACAGTTGCAAGGCAACCAGCACTATTTGCCAGAGATGCTCTGTAAAGCAGCGCAGCGCAGATGGTTAAATTGCTGTTTACTGACCTACACAGAGAGAACAGAATAACCATATTACTTTTCTTACCAATTAGTATAAAAGTGTATTTTCTGTTTGTAATGTGTTAAATTTGACAACCATTTTTGATCTTGAAATACTAATGATAATTAATATCATTTTAAAAACAAGAAATTTATAGTATAGATATATATATATAGTATAGATAGTTTCTTTCTCACACAGAGATGTGCTGACAAGTGAGCCTGCATTGTTTTATCATTCTAAATGGCATTTCCGCTTCTAAAATGCAAAACTGCATGTTTTATTTTTGAGTCAAAAATATGTGTTGCAAGCAGAAATGATGTCAGCCTGTGTTTGGAAGGTGGAGAGAGATTAGAGGTGGCCTCTCATGACAAAGGTAGCATCCGATGCTGTTAACCCTCCCGCAATTTGTCTACCACGCTGTCAAGAGAGGTTCATAGGCTGATGAGACAATAACAACAGAACCTGCTAAAGGAAGATTGTTAATCATTATGTTATCCTCACCTGTGAACCCAAAAGTGATGAAATGAAAATGAATAAATGATGTTTTGGTTGAACTCTGCTCACCATCTGTGTATGTGTCAATCCCTGCAGTCGTCCGACAGTGCTCTTATTAAAAGTGCCAAACCTTCATTGTTTAACACACATTTGCGAACAAATGTGGGTGTTAACAGCATTGAAATGGCACAAAAGTTGTGTGTGAAAGAAAACAGCATGGTTAACACAGTGCTGCAGCTCCGTACAGTGCCACTGCTGGGTAGTAAATAAAGCCTAATACCCCCTGTGGAGCTGATTCATGGTGTTGCATACCTTCAGTGGCTGTTATTCACAATATTTCAGGGACGTTTTCCATTTAAAAAAGTGTAATTGATGTTCAAACACATTTTTATCAGAATTAACAAAGCCAATCCATGGCATAACATAACCATAACCATTTGAGATATTTCACTTTATGTATAGTGGCTGATTATGTGGAGTCACACCAAGGGTATCCATGCATTTCCCTGCACTTTCACTCTTTCAAACATACTTTTAAGAACAAAGGTGTTGTTTTTATCAAGCCTCAAGAGAGAATATTTCAGCACAGGTGCACAGTCCAGACAAAGGTGACACAACTAAACAAAGTGTAATGCTTAAAACGTCATTGGCATTTTGGATGTGCATCGATACTGATAATACAGTTTGAAAAACATGTGACCCATGACTTTGAAATTAACACTTTCACAGACTTAAGTGTAACGATCAGCCAATCAATCCAATTCAACCCAATAACAATACAGTTAGTAATAGGTTTTTGATGCTTAAAAGCAAAACCAATTAGTGTTCAGACTGTCAGATCAATGCTGATTCAACTCCATGATGAAGTTTTGAGGCTTGTTTGTTTGTGTAATTGTGTTGCACCACATTACGTCTGAATCCAAATGTCCACCCTCTGGGCCTGCATACTGAGCCCTTCAGTTGTATGTACTGTGACAAGTCCACCGTCGTCATGTACAGTCTGCGACAGCGGAGACCACATGCCGCCAATAGACAGCCCTCAAGACTGTTTTTACTTGTTGCCATGGAAACATTTGAGCAAATTACAATAATGTAACTGCTGTCATATTCTGTCCGCTCATCTGTCCCTGCAGATAATAAGATATAAATCCCATGTATAGGGTTGTTTTGTGAGTGAACAAAATACATTTCTGTTTAATATATGGACTGAAGACATTGAAATACAGAGAGGTTTGTGAATAAGGACCGAGCTACAGCTAAATAAATTGGGAAGGCCTATTAGATACATCAGAAGATCTTTTGTTGTTTTCCGGCAGATTTTCTGGCCTTTATATTTGGCATTACACTGCGCAACCTATAGGGTAGACTGCAAAAATAAGATGTATTTTCATTCCCCTCTACAGCCTATATTTCTATATATTTGTGTATCATGATGTTGTTGAATATTTCTGGCCTTCATGGTTTAAGTTTTGTTTTAATAGGCGACAGTAGCTGTTTTACATACACATAAGTTCAGATTTTTTAGTCAGCTACAAAAAAAAAATCCATAATCCATGTTACGTCCGTATTACAATGAATTGTGGGAAATTAAATCAGTGAAGTCTGCTGAGGTCTGCACACCAAGCGGACTCTCTGGAAGTCCACTTGAGGCCCCATCTGGACTGGTTGAATTGTAAATTTGGACAGCCCTAAGCACTCGTAGACTTTCCGGGAATGCGCCTGCAAAGTCTGCGAGTCTGCAAGCAAGGTGAAGTCTGAACATTTGGATTCAGCCTACATTGTAAGGTATTTGGTGTTATACATACAATAAACCTGCTGCACTGGTTTTAAATGAGACTTGAAAGTGTTTTGCAGCAGATAAATCACCAGAATTTGTAATGTTTTAACAAAGGAAATACCCACAACAAATGGGTCATAGCTTAAGCATATTGCTAACAGTTAGCTGTTACATCTTATTTTGAGACGGGTGCAGCATTATGCTCATGTAATATACAACCTTCTCCAGTTTTATTTCAGTGGCAAATCTTCTCTGCATCGATTCTACTATATTGTTATAAATTTAGGTTAGAGAGCACTGTGTATAATCTAGAAAGACTTTTATTATATAAGGTTGTGCACCATGGAAAACCATCAATCTGTGTTTTTCTCAGTCTAATCCTCTTCCCAAATTAGCAGACACTGGTTGTAGAATGGAGGGCCAAAGTAAACACAAAACATATCTTTCTCCTCCTATATGTCCTATGACTAAATTTGTTGGGATTAATTCATCTGCAGGATTCTTTAAATCACCCTTTGTTCACACTTTGCTCTTACCCCCTTGGGTAGAGATTTACAAAATGACTGATTTTGCCAAAAACACAGTGTGATTATCTTAGTTGGAAACCTGAGAGATCCCAGTGTACTGGCATCAATTTATACAAAATTGTCTTGATTTATTCACTGATTTTTCACAAGGAGCAGTACGTGATTGGCTAACCTGTAGCCTCATTAAGGACTGTCTCATGCTCTGTGTGAAGAAAGTACCAGATGGTTCCCACAGAAAAGCTCAGGGAAGTAGCTGTGTGCTGCTCTTTAACGGAGGTGTGGAAGTTAAATATACACTTGCCAAAAATGCCGTTAAGTGTTCTTCCTTGAAAACTTTTCTCTTGTAAAACTCAAAAATGCTGTTTGAAAACATTTCTGATAAGCATAAATCTCACCTTTGTGGCACTTGACAAAGTGAGCAGAAGGCTCTTGGAGGGAAAATGGCAGCTCAACAACCATTAAGTGTCAGTTAGTGTTTTACACCCTCTGGCCTAAAAAGTGTTTTAGGTGATGGATTGTGATCTGATTGGCCAAGTTACCTCTGCAGGTGGCCACAGATGCATTGTGACCATATTGAACACAAGTGTAAATGCAGCTTTTAAATCACATTGAGCATCTACGTTGGCAGACCTACATAGTCGCACAGCTGTTCCCAACCTTTGAGGTCACAACCATTAGCCAGTTAGCACGCTATGCTACTAGTAAGAAAGCAAAGAGAAAGCTTGGCTTTATTCAAGATAGTTGTGTATGGGTCAAGATGAGATCAAGTGTCTGCTTTTAATTTGGTCTGCTGAAAATATACAAATAAAACTATCGCAACTGAGCACGGTGGACAACACTTACAAACTAGAGTGACATTCGGTTGTTTGAGCTGCAGTGTAATCAGATCTCAATCGGATCTTAATGTGGATACTGAAAACACATATTTGCACCTGGTGTAAATGTAACCAGGGTCAAATTATATCATAAATACAATCTGGATAAGAGACACAATTCACTACAAGGTTTAAAGGAGGTCAATGAGGAAAAGAAGGAATTTCTTCATGGAAAGTGTTTTAAAATATATATATTTTATAAGAGGAAAGACATTAGGAACAAGGACTCTGTGGTTGGTTTGGCAAAAGTATGTTTGGTCTAAATGGGGCTGACCAGCTTAGAGTCATTACAATCTCTAGCGTGGCCAACAATAAAAAACTAAGTACTGAAGTCTTGTCAGCTGATATGAAATTAAGTCATACAGAACTTAACATCTGTTTGCAAAAAAAAAATTAATAAAGTGTCCACAGAGCTTGTTGTATGCTTTACTGATTTCAGATTTTGAGCATTTCAACATACGCTACATGTCCTCGGGTAACTCAAGTACAGCAACATTTAAAAAGTTGTCAAGAGTATCATATAGTGGTTGTCAATGCAACCACCCAAGAGGGAGATAGCGAGAGAGACAGAGTGACCAGATGCAACCAGGCAGGCTGTAGTATTGTCAAATTGTACATATAATTGGTATTTCAGGAGGGACTCACTTGACAGTCTCTGCCAAGAGACAGAAAACAATGTCAGTGTCATATTGTGCCTGTCAATACTCTCAAGAGAGGAGAGGAGAGAGGACTGGTAACGATTAAGCAATATTTTGACACAGTGACTTCCTATAATTTCAGAGGGATCCTATACTGCCCAATTGTGTTGTGCAAATTAAGTTTGTGGGTAGCATTTATCTGAGATCTTAATGTCAGCATGCAGTTGATGACAAGTAACACCAACTGAATGATGCTGGGCATGGATAGAGTGGTGCTGTTTGATGGAATTATAGCCTCTTTTAACTGTCTCTATCTTGGAATTAAGAAACATATTGGACGTACAATAAATGAAATATGATGTCCTGCTGTACTGTTGAATTGCTACCATTCAATGTTATTCACTACGATGGCTCTGAGTTGGCTAGTAGGGGCAGGATATCTGATTTCAGAGCCACTGGAGACTTGCAGTGTACGGGCCAGAAAGAGTGACATTGTCTTGTAATTTCCATCCTGTCTTGTCCTCATCCAGTCCTGTCTGAAGTGATAGCGATATCTACCGATTGACATGAGTGCTCAGTTGTGGGCAGGTGACCTCAAGCAAATGCAATCTGACCTTTTCTTGAAATCTCAATGTATACCTGAGTGTGAGAGAGACACTGGGTGGGGGGTTGCCTGTTCTTCATTACAGTAGGACAACTACAGTTGGACAAATGCCACGCATGGAGAGGTTGTGCAGGCTTCACTGGAGATCATGCCTACCACTTTCTGCCTATTATTCTGGCCTGTCGATATATCTCCTTGGGTCAGCTCAGCTTTTACCAACAAACCATATGAAAGCTCTAGCCAGCTACCTCTTGAGTACATGAATACACAAGCCAAATGGAATACAGGAAATGACAAATGGCCGAGAAAGACCCGGAGTAAAGCAGCGGATTAGTGAAAAAGTCAAACATTAACAGTCAACAGAAAGTTTTCTCAAGAGTTGGTGGACCAAATAAAAATGCCAGCGAATTTTGGACTCAACACTTGGAGAAAAAGAGGTTCTCGTGGGATGTCTGGTCCTAACAGCTTCAATAAGCCAACAGCCTTAAATTAAACAGCAAAATCTGTGGCTTGTCATTGCCTTGTAGAGCGACACAATGCATGAAAACATCGTGGTGGGGTTGAGGATCCTAAGTACAAAAACAACAATTAATTGTCAGGGAAATATTGTGGTTGTCACCTCTATTGTGCCCAAAAATATGAGAGATGTTTTTCACAGATAATTTGAGTAGGACTGCAGGAGATTTGATTGCAAATTGTTAAATGTTTTGTACATCATTACCACCTTCCAAATCAGACCAGCACTCTTGAAGCAAGTGTTTTCCTCCTGAAGGGAAATAGGCATCACCCCTCTGTTTTGTTTCATTGTTCCATCCTTTTATTTTGTGAGGCCTAACACATCTTTTGAATTGTTTGAACAACACACGCACACACACACACACACACACACACACACGCACACACACACAGAGAAACCTTAAAAGACTGTTGCAATTATGTCTACCCATTCGGTGTTATTGGGACAAAATTTGGTGAAATACTGACTCTGACTTGCAGTACAAAGAGCAGATTGCAGCATTTATTTAATTTTGCAGCCACTGGAAAATAATCACCCAACCTGCCAGCACTGATGAATGTCACAATGTAATGGAATCATGACTTCCACTGTGCCTCCTTGTTTCCTCTAAGGACTTCCCATCACTGTGTACTTTGCTGTCAAAACCTGGGCCTGTGTTATGCACCCAGGCTGCTCCTACAGGCAGCAGGCTGCAACACTGACAGTAATGGTCAAAGATTTCATCATCTTGACTGAACAGTTTGTTCAATCAATACATTTGTGAGATTCATTCATTCATTCATTTTCCGTAACTGCTTTTTTTGCTGGGGGTTGCGGAGGGGCTGTAGCCTATTCCAAATGACCTTGGGTAAGAGGCGGGGTACACCCTGGACAGGTCGCCAGAAATCACAGGGCTAAAATATAGAGACAGACAACCATTCATGTTCACAAATTATCCTAGCCTGCATGTCTTTGGACTGTGGGAGGAAACCAGAGTACCCAAAGAAAACCCACGCCGACACAGGGAGAACATGGAAGCTCCACACTAAAGGGCTCCTCAACCCTGGGTTCGAACCAGGACCCCTCTTGCTGTGAGGCTACAATGCTAACCACTTTACCACCATGCCATTTGTGAGACTGGATTTTTGATATTACTATTAATCATGGAAGCAGCCATTTTGGCGCGTTTTTCAATAATTATTTGTAAATAATTTAACGCTGAAAGTGCATCAACAATTCAGGATCCAGAGATATTTCATTTACAGTGATAATGAACACAGAAAAACAGTAAATCCTCCAATTTACACAAGCTTGAAAAAAGATAAATGGATTTTAAATATTAATAAATTTTAAATTAAAAAAAATAAAAAATTTAAATCCTCCAAGTTACAAAAGCTTGAAAAAAAGACAAATGGATTAAATAATGGTTGTAATAATAGTAATACAAAAAATAATTATCTGTCATGAATCATTTCAGTGCTCCCATGTTGTGTCAGAGATGAGCTGATTTGCCCAGAAATTGCTAATAACAGCACATCATTTGCAGTGATTTCAGATATGCAGCACTTAATCTATGCACCACTTTTATCAATAAATCCCATGAACACACACTCCTCCATCAAATCACTACCACCAGCTTGCACTATTGAGACATTATGATGGATGCATGTAGTCTTGTGGGGTTTTTTCTATGCCCTCTGTCTTATCAGACTGAAACAGCAGGATGTGCGATCAGTGCAGCCATTCTTTATCATCCAGTGTCTGGTATTTCTGTCCCTTATTCCGATGCAAACAGACTTTCTTGTGGTCATATTTCTCCTGGAAGAGGAGACACTGCGAGGTCGTCAGCCAAGGCTTACAGGAACAACACTTTGTGTCCTCTTCTTTTTCTCTGTCACAGAAAATGTCTGCAGGATTGTCAATTAAATAAGTGATCTGCTTTTCTGCACAGTTTTAAGCCACATTTTACCACTGGCTTGCTGAATCTGTTGCTAATCTGATCCCAGCTCAGCTGAAACTTTTGCAGACCAATAACTTTTGCAGTCCTTACCTATACATACCATTCACATTCACTTTAAAGCCGCACTAGGTAACCTTTATAGACCTCTATTAGTAACCAAGTAAATGCAGCAACACTGACTGATGAATTTTAAACCTCGCCCTGTGAATTTACAGACCAGGCCCTCACAGCCAGTCATGCATACCAACATGTTAATATGAACAATGGGATGGGACTTCAGACTTCAGACTGATGTCATGTCCAATACCAAAATCTTTGCCTGTGAGTCATCTCATAGTATTTTTCTGAATGGTTTTGACCATATTTCATATAGTATGTGAATAAATCACATGTACATCTCTGAGAATTATGGGTAATCCCAGAGTTCGTTTGTTATTACTGTCTTTGCTACTGCATGTGGAATAGTACCTTCCCACTATAAAACATACTTATATTAATGTATTCCAGACATAGAGACTGAGCCACTGACAGTAAAATATTCTTTATCTATCTTGTGAAAATTAAAGTTTAAACCTAATGTAATCTAGGATTATCAAAATTCCTCAGCTACGAGTCAAATTATGCTGCAGCTGAAAAACATATCCTCATACAACAGTTCATATGATAACTTACGAATCAGCACTTCAAGATGATGTTATTTACCTAACATAAAGTTGCATGTTTGACCTAAAATTATTTTTGTACGTTTAGGAACAGAAACACGGTGACAACGTACCTTAAAAGAACCTCAAAGTTCACTTGGTTTCACAGAGTTCTGATAACCGGTCTCCTGAGGTGAAGTCCTGGGTTGTTTGACCCATCCACCACCCCAGCCTGCACCCTTATGCTGACTTTTGGTGTTTATACTACTTCCTTATTTACTCCCATCAGTGCACCGTTCATGTGATCGCAGCTTTCCTGATTAAGTGGGTTATACAGGAATTAATGGCTCATGATTACGTGGGTTATATACAAATTGTGATGCAGTACTTTTTGTAGGCATTCACATGAACAGTGCATGAGGACAGCTCATTTAAAGAGCAGCTTCAGCTCACTTGCTTCACAAATTTGAAACTTTGAATAAAAACTTCACACAAACCCTCAACCCCCGTCACAGGGTACGAACAGAACAGAACAAAACAGAACTCTTTGATTTTCTCACACTGTGAAACACTATGAAATGGGACAAATTATTCTTTAATGTGTCACAAACAGAATTATTTTCGTATTGTGTAATGATCTGCACATTCTCTGCTCTTAGCAATAAAGGAATACAAGTAATAAAGGAACCCACTGCTTTAATGATCCTGATCCTGTTCCGATCCTCGTTAGAGATGCACATTATTATGAATATGAATGTCTATTAATTCATGTTTCATAATAGAAGTTTCAACATGATTCGAAGGTCTGTGGTCAGGAGTGGTTCAGGAGATAGCAGAGAAATCCAACTATTCCAGACTTTCAAACATTTGTTCTTTAGGTTGAGATTCAAACCTCAATGCAGGACTCCAGCATCAGATATGCAGGCAGCTGTATCACAGAGGCACAATAAGTTTCAGCAATCTAGGTTTTGTATGTACTGGTGAAGACAAATCCTCTAGGAGTGCACAGGAAAATCTCTCCTGGATTTTTTTTATTTTATTTTGTGTAACCCAAATAAACCTGCAGCTGCAGAGTAAAGCCTCCTGAAATTATCCCAGAGAGGATTAAATTGATGTTTCCTTCCAGTGGTTTGTGAGGACCTTTTCTATGTGCTTCTTTTTATTTTCCTTTTTCCCCCCTTTTTTTTAAAAGGTGCAACTCTCTTTTTCTCCAAACAAATGACCAGCTGTTTTTAACATCAACAGCTCTCTGGCACAGCATCCGCAGTTAGCATTTTAACAATAAATCTAAAACATAACATAATAATTACTGCAGAGATTCAACACAGAAATGTCAGGGGAAGAAGTCACAATGCATCAATAACAATGTTTTGTCATTTCTGTGTTTTGGCTAAAGGCGGGAGGCCTCCCAAATTCACTACAGGTTGTAAAGTGACTTTTTAACAGCCGGAAATCTCAGCACCTGGTCATTTGTATTGATCAACAACCCAGTTGACCCCCGCAGATATATTGTGCTCATTTTGTGCTGCTGGACAGTAAAATCATTTTGTTTATGAATGGTAGAGACGCACAATTGATGTCTCTTTTGTCTCTGAAACAGATGCAACTCTTGTCCAAACTCCTCCTTCATGTTGGGTCTAATTATACAGACCATGGCAGGAGCAGATTCCTCATGGTGTTGTGCACTTGATATATTCACATTCTCCACTCCAAATGAATTTAATGTTTAAAGCAATAGTTCCACATTTTGGAATATAAGCGTATTTGCTTGCATGCAGAGGGCTGCATGAGAGGATTGATACAATTTTCCTTAAATAGAAAGCTGTAGTCAGGAGACACTTAGCTTAGCTTTAGCATAAAGCATAGACTGTTTAAAACTTATGGACGTAGCCACTGTGATGTCACCCATTAGTTTGTAGACTCCCATTTTGGAGCCTTGAGTATGAAATTTTGGCCATTGCTATATTGTATTGTTGGAGCCAGAGGTGACCATATCTGGATGAGAGGAAGCAGCTGTGAAAGGAGCAAGAGATAGAACTGACCCATAAGCCCCTTTTTGAGGCCATACACATGCCGGGTTTTTTGTGCCCTCAGATTCATTGTTTTCAATGTAGACATGTAGCAGGCACTCTCAAATGCCAGAGCAACTCCTTGAGGCACGCACACGTTCCCGAGCGCCTGTTTATCAGGGGGCTCTGAAATTAACCTATATATCTTTCCCCTCTTCTGTAAATATGTCTGTGGTAAATATGGAAAAGTTGGTCATTTTGGTGCAGGGCTGCCAGAGCTTTTCATCTGTCCCATGGACGATATGCCCACACACTTATAAACAGAGCCTGAAAGAAGATCTGCACTCAGGATTTCAGGTACTGTAAATAGGCTATAATATGGTGCTTGTTAAGGTTGCCTAGCAACCTCAGATGCAACCAGCCACCACGCTCTTGAAAGCTGGCTCAAAAAAGGCGCAAAAGTAGCATTCCAGGCGCCCAACCTTGTGTTTCCCAGGCGATTAAAAACGGCATGTGTGCGGCCCCTTTTACAGTGATCATGCTATAGCGCCACTAAGCTCCTTCTTTATGCCTCCTTTGTATTTTTACACAGAAACAAACGACGTCACGGCATCACTCCACTCCAGTGTGAGATTTTAGACAGCATGCCAGCATCACAGAATCAAAAGAGGCGTGACGGGCATGACATGTAACATGTGTTAGCCTATAGTGTGACATATAACATATGCGTTGGCAGCACTTTATAAACAGTAACAATGGCAAAACATGGCAATAACAATAATTTACTCTCTCTGTTAAGTGGCAGCTGATCTCGTCCTCCGCTTTAAGGGTAAGGAGCTCCCGAAATTCAGTTTTTTCCAACTTGCAGACAGTTACAGCCACAGTTCTTCTTTTTAGAGTTAGCCACTAACTGCTACTACCTGCTTTTAAAATCTTTTGCGGTGGGTTGCACACACAACACATCAAAATGTCACACCTATCCTGCCTTTGGCCCTGTCCTGTTTATACAGACACTGTTTCAGCGCTGTTACTACCTCCTGTGGCAGATTAAGGGCAAGTCAACTCCGTCTTCCCATTCTGTGATTGTACCTTATGCAGAATGATGAGGTGGCATAATGCCTCAATATTACCACCTTGAACAAGCAAGGTAAACGGTGCTGTAGACTGTTGTGAGGCCTTGTGGACAGCCTGTCACTTAATCAACCATGCCCTGAATTATGCTTAACTTTAACCATTTTAACGAAACCATTATTTTGTGCCAGGCTGTAAACATGTTAATTTCAACATTATGTGTTTTTTTTTTCTTTTTTTCTGAAGCATCCGTGTTTTTGCAGACCAAAAAAAAAGAAATTCTAAAAACATACGCGGATTGACTCACTTTTGAAGTCAGCCTCAAGTGGCCATTTGGGGAACTGCAGTTTTTGGCACTGACTCATTTATTCTATTTTTCAGCCCCAGAGGTATGTGCTTGGCGTAAGGACAAAAAATGGGGAAAGAGCTTAACATCTTTCACTTCATTTTGTGCAGATTAAACACATAATTTATTTTCATGATGCCAACTTATGAAATAATATTTCTGACTGAAAATGTCCCAGAGAATGTAAGATAACCAGAAAACATGTAGACATCATATAGGTATGTGCCCTAATACAGTATTGTCATTAGATAAACACATTCATTTGTAGTGCTGTATCTATGAAGAAAAATGCTTATTAGTCCTTACCGCTGAGGAGTGATGATTCAAACTCTCTTTTCAGCCTCTAAAATCATTTTCAGCTGAATGTAATGAAGAGATTCAGATGGTCAGTGAGCAAAAGTAAGGTTGTGTCAAATTTTAGATTAAGCAAAAGTGATTTTATTTTTTAAGTGGGAGGAGAAATTAAGATTACCTTGCAAATTATGATGATGGTCAATTACATTAGTTACAGTTCTATAAAACATCAGCATTTAAGCATGAAATTGTGGTCATTATCTTCAGGCACAGTGATGTACAAGACATATCTCTCTGTCTCTTTTTATTTAAAGGCTGTTAGGCCTGCTTTTTGCAAGACTTCAGATCTTTATGTCATTAGTGAATCTCCATATATAGTTCTTAGACATATTCAGCATAATGCCTGTCGAGAAGAAATAACACCTGTATCTCTGAAAGAACAAATTGGAAGAGCATAATTTTCAAATCCACCAAAAAAGATGATTTTTCTTTTCTCTGCAATGTGCTCCTGATGTCTTCACATGCTGTTAGGTACAAACCTACAAAAACTATAGGCGTGCACTGGTTTCCTGTGATGTTTCTACGAGGGAATCTACTAATGAACTCCTACAGAGAGACATCTGGTTCTGGTATTTCTGGTATTCGCTCCTTCATTATGTGAGTATCTTTCTATAATGTGCCCTCAAATTAATCTACTCATGAAAGAGCAGCTCTGCAGTGGGTCATAGAACCTATCCTGGATGAACGGTGCCATGCCATTGTGCAGACAGCCCAAAATTCCCAAGCCCTATTAGTCAGAAAAATGTTCCACTGGACCAAAAGCCTATTTCTCTGACAGCCCCCAGTTATCCCAAATACAAATGCCTATTGCCCCAAAGTCCTGTTTCCCTGACAGTGCACATGCTTTGCAGTTAGTTTCATTTCTTCAGCAGCATTTTAGCCGTGTTTTTATCGACCCGTCATGGCGTTTCCCAGCTGAATTTGCACCACTGATCCTGAGTGTTCATACCAACCCTTTGCAACATTTCTCAGAGGCGTTTAAGCCACCAAAGCTGGGTGATTTTCAACAACCCATCCCTGCTTTTCCTGCAACTTCTGTACCACCAAACATAATTATTATAAGCCAACGTGATCTTTTCTGAATCATAACCAAGTGTTTCTTTGTACCTTAACGTAACCACACATATTTACCACAGCATTGCTGACATATATAATGTATTTGTGATCTACAGCAATGTATCATGCAATTTTTTATGTTAAAACACTGTTGTAAAAAATAGACTTTTGGTCCAGTGGGATGCTTTTCAGACAAATGGAACTTCTAAATTTTGGGTCATGCAAGCAACAGGCAGCTCCCGCATAAACATCTCCCAGAACCTGGACATTTAAGTCATTCATCTCTATCAAATTTGTGAAAGGAATAATAAGGAAAGAGTAGTATGGCAATCCTCTCAGCCCTGCAAGCCATGCTTTAAGGCTATCCTGAAGCAGTGGTGCTTTTGGCTAAATGCTATTTTAGTTTAGCATCTTAGCATGCTAAATTTGGCAAATTAGTGCTAGATTTGCAACTATCTGGTCATGAACAAAGTTGCCCAGATTAAGGCGTTTAAAGTTATTAAAATTCATCCAGAGCATGATAACAATTTTACAGCAATATAAGAGACTTCAGTCTGGACCCAAGGAAGGTACGACAGACCAGCTGACCAATATTTCCATCCCTGCTACTGTACCATGGCTAAAAAATGTGTTTAGTCTCTTCCACATGGCTTCACATGCCACAAGAACCTAATAAAGAATTTTAGTTACATTTTTCAGTTTAATTATAAAAAATTAAATACAGTTAACTTGAGGGCCACTTCCCACGCAAAAGCTGTGATGTATAAAAACAGACTTGATAGAAGAAATTTGAAATTGGCAATGCAGAAGGTGAGGTGGAAGCCTGATTGTAGAAATGTGTGAGTATTTTTTAGTGCACACCATTTTTGGCTTTTGTTTGTACGTACATTTTTAGTATGGATCCTATGCATTGTTTTATAATTGAGACCCCTGGCATGTAGGGTGTAATGGCATCTAGAGATTAGGTTGCAGAACTGAAACTTCTGCCATGTGCAAAGCGTGTCGGAGAACTATGTTGGCTGACATGAAAACATGAATGCCTGTATCTAGAGCCAGTGTTTGGTTGTCCGTTCGGTACTTCTGTAGAACAACATGGTAGACTCCGTGGAAGAGGACCCTCTCCTTAAGTAGATATAATTCTAAGGTAATAAAACAAATCTTATTTTCATGTGATTATAAACTAATGAAAAATCATCATTAATATATAATTTCTGCCAGTAGATGCCCCTAAATCCTACACACTGGACTTTTAATCTACGGAGCGTCACAGTAGGATCAGCATGTTCAGGAGAAAAACTGCTTTTAAACTTTATTTTACATAAAGAGCATGTCCTCTTATACTTATTTTACCTATACATATTATTTTAAAGCTTGATTTGTAGCCCTCAAATCATAGTACTCTCTAAAAGTGTAGTTTCTGAAATCCTCTGGTGTATTTATCTTAATAAACATATCTGCATAATCTGATACCAACATAAACACCTTTATCATCCCCAACATGAAAAGTGGAAATAAATGGACACATTAAAGCACCAAACTGACAAGTCATTAATCAAGATGCATATCAGAGCCAATGAACCTATTTTCTCTAATTATGTAATCGACCTTTTGTCAACTAGCGCCACATGCTGAAACACTCAATTAAAATCAGAGAGGAACTGATTAAGTTTGTAAAAATTTATATGGAAACTTAAGCACTGACCTTTTGCAACAGCTAGATTACACACCACATGAAGCCAAAATATAAACAGTCTCACTCATTAAGATTCCTAAACGCAACAATGGACTGCAAATTAAATTCATTTTAGCATTTTGAAAAAAATGTGATTGTATTTGTTGACAGTATAAAACACTTTTGTGTAACTTTGCCATTTTTTAAATGAAATGATAAAATCTTCTTAATCAACATAAGGTGAAAAGCTACATTGTAATTTATGTTCACACAAATTGATTAGTTTTGTCTTTGCAGATCTCTTTTCAGATCTGTTTTCTGTCCTCATTACCGAGGTGTGTGTAAGCCCTCACAAAATACATGTGTTTTAGCAGTGACTCATTTAGAGTAAAGCTCCAGATGAACTCAGAAGTAACAGACTGGCACTGGCTGTTACATCTTGAAAGGCAAAGAGTGACACAACATGAACTCAGACATCATCAACAGAAAATCTAAGCGATGAAGCTAATCATAAAAGATGTTTCAAAGTAGGGTTATGATCTTATTCAAGCTTTGAACTACTTTAATAAGCTACTAGGTCATTAAGCACTTGTCAAGCAATCTGTGATGAAGTGAAATCACATCATTACAAAAAGAAGACTGGCTGATGGACTGCTAATCCTGCGGCCAGTCTTACACAGTTGACAAGCTGTCCACACATCAGCACTGTCTACTTGTTGCAGTCTAAATGCACATTAAGTAGCTGTTTCCTACCACTGATGTTTTTGCTTTCTGTCTCTGGCCACAAACGCCACTATTAACCATCACAAAATCTGATAAAACTCTGCAAACACTGTCCACCCACTCAGGTGTTTTCACTTATTTGGTTTGATTATACCTCCTCTCAGGACTGTGTGATTGACATCTCCCTCATTCTCTTCTTGCACCTGTTGAGGTGAGAAAATGTACACCTTTATCCTCATAACGCTGCAGTCAGACAGGATTCTGACAGGCAACTGGACAAGAAAACGTGTGGGTAGGGTTGTGAGCGTGCATTGCAGAAGTTAGCATGACTAGCAGGCAAATAGCAGCAGTCATTGTCCTTGCACTCACTCCAGACAAGCAGCATGCTCTCTCTCTGCTGCTTTTATTATTCTGTTGTGCATGCCTTATATAAACAAGGATACAAACACATATTTCCTGAATGAGAGCTGAATCCAAGCCCCTAAGGATCAGTTTGCTACCAGAAGCAGATATGTCTCCATCCCTTATAAAAAAAGGTTACTGGCAGGCTACAGTGAAGACAGATGACCTCTGATAATTCTCAGCATAGCTCCACCCAACTTCAGCCTGAGACGATATTGTCAACCCAGTCTCAATGCAAAGTCATTGAAATCTGATGCTTGAGCAGTGACTTTTGACGTCAGACACAAACGAAAAAGGCCGTCCTTTCATGTCCACATGATACTCAGCCTGTCACTGTTATAGACATCGGGGGGCAGTGGCGGCTGGTGTAATTTTCTCCAGGGGGGGCTATACCAAACTCAAATATACAAACACCAAAAATCAAGAAAACATGTATCATACCAGTGCATTTAATGCCAAAAAGGTTTTCCAATATCCCAAAGCAACAGAAAACAATCTTTATAACTAACCAAAAAAAATCAGAACAGACCTTGTTAAATAAATGAAAACAACAAAAGCAACATTATAATGACATGTAGTGTAGTGTTTTACTTTTTATATTGTCTCCCTCTGTCTGTGGACTGCTGAGTGATTGTGATGTCCGGCTGATCAGGTCCAAGCTCTTTCACGTCGAGCTTCTCCTGCAATGTCCTCCTCTCAAATGGTGTTGTTTTTAAGGACTTCACCGTATTTGCTTTCTCTTTCTCCATCTGTATCTCGCCAACTCTCGCTCAAACTCAAACTTGTCACTCCGCACTTTATGACAGACGGCTGTGACATCATCCCGCTGGCGGTTGGGTGGGATGTAAATCAGCTGCATTCAGTTTTGGGCGCAGGAGAGCTGTGCCCCGACAGCACCTGTCTCTTGTATTGAAGAGGAGCCAACTGCGCATGTACAACTTACAACGAGAGTCTATGAGCAAAGATTCTTGCGCCCCAGGGAGGAAACACGTGACCGATCAGTAACTTTAGACAGCATAGAACATTTTTAATCTCCATTTTTATTGCAGATGATACAATTTACTCTTACTGCAAAGTATTTTTTATTTTATTTCTTAAATGTGGGGAGAGTGGTGAGGTGGCACCCTAGCGCCCTCTACTGACCAGCCGCCACTGTCGGGGGGAAACTGGGCAGAACAAGAATGAAAGTTAAGGCGGTGACAGTCCGAGTAGGGTGTGCGGGAGTGGTGGTGAATGGGTCCAACAAACACTGACTTTCACCCAGGAGGCCAGTGTTTGCATTCGGTAAGACTGAAAAGCCATATCCTGTTCTTTTTTCCTAAACCCATCGACATGCTTTTGTTGCCTAAACTCAACCACATGTGAGTGTTGGAAAAACATAACCATGTGTGTTTGTCGTTGAAGGAAAAAAGACATCTATAGGCCTATGTGGTGTTAAGCCAGCGTAGTGAGTTTATTTTGAGAGAGACTGTATGAAAACTAATCATATTCTGTGAAAACGGAAGTTTAGACAATGCATGTAACAGGCAGAACTTGACACGGCAACCCAGAACGTCAACAACCAATGCACCCAGGGTACCTTTCAGGTCGTATCTAGACATGGAAAGTCCATGACCAAATGTCAATGTGTGACGAGGTCGGAGTGAGAATGTGTTGATATTGTACACAGTGAGGCTGCTACCACTTGTTAAAAGCTTATCAAGCTCAATCACAGAGTTTATGGCTAACATATTGACAGCACTCCTACAAGATCGTTTTTTAAACTCTCATTTAATGTAACAGTTAAAGTGCATGTAGGATTATGGGGGATATATTGGCAGAAACTGAACATAATATGTTTTCTTCAGTGTATAATCACCTGAAATTAGAATTGTTGTGTTTTCGTTACCTTAGAATGAGCCATTTATATCTACATAAGGAGTGGATCCTTGTCCTTGATAGGGCTTTTTGCGTTTTTGCATTGGCCACTGCAGTTTGACGCCCCCCACACTATTAGATGTCACTAAACCCCCCTAAGTGTTATGCTCTTTCATTCCCTTTAACAGTTAACTTTAGATTCTTTGCACAATACATCAAAAATATACCTATACATGGACTTTGAAAAAGGATCTTGTACCTTTTAAACAGACCTAAAGAACAAAACACAAAATAACAAGTAATCTCTGTACAACATCCTTTGGCTCAGACTCTTCCTGTCTCTGCTCAGCTTGTTTTTCAGCCCATCATCTCTTGCCTGAACTATTGCATTTCTCCCTTTGACACCCTCCCAAAAAATTCCCTTCAACACCTACAAACTCATTCGGAATGCTGCGCCTCAACTCAACCTTCATTAATTGTCCTTCGCCACTCTCCTCCTACAGTCTCTGCAGTGGCCGCTCACATCAAAACCCACCACAACCTCACAGTGCTGTGCCTTCAGAGGCCACTTAGCTGCCCTCCTGCCTGGTTATCTCTCCATATAGTCTCAACTCTTCTCCCTCCCGACATCCTCACAGTGAATGAATGACTGTTCGTCTGACCTTGCTGTTGACAACTTTTTTTTTTTTTCCAGGAGGACACTCACGTCACTTTCTCCCCAGTGAATTATTCTTTCCCTGTAAGTCTGAAATTGCTCTACAACAATTCCCCCTCTTCCTTCCCCGTATCTTAAAGCAACTCTTAACTTTCTTGCATTTCACACAGCACTTAGAAAAAATTTGAACATCCACAACTCCTGCCTCCCTCCAAAGTCCCATCCCCCTCCTCCTGCAACTCTACCTCCCTCCAAAGGCCTACTCCCCCCTCTTCCATTATGTCCTCCTTACGTCTATGATAGACGTAGGCATTGGCAAGGTAGATACACGGAAGAGGAGAGCGAGTCTAACATTACAACCCAGACAGTCAAACGCAACCCCGGAGTTTTAAAACTCAGCCGGAGTCAGTGATGACTGATGAGTTTTAGAATAAGGTTACAGTGCTAACATTAGATAGTAGCATTAACGTTACTAGTAAGTGGAACCGCACAAGGAAGATAACGTTAATGTTTCAGAGGCTACGCTACAGTAGGCTAACGTTAGCCATTAGCAACTGGATGCTGTGTTGTCATATAACGTTAAATGTTATATTAGACGCAAACTAAACATAACGTTACCTGTCCTGCACAGTCAAACGCAACCCCGGAGTTTTAAAACTCAGCCGGAGTCAGTGATGACTGATGAGTGTTAGAATAAGGTTTCAGTGCTAACGTTAGATAGTAGTGTTAACGTTACTAGTAAGTGGAAACGCACAAGGAAGATAACGTCAGTGTTTCAGAGGCTACGCTACAGTAGGCCAACGTTAGCCATTAGCAACTGGATGCTGTGTTGTCATATAACGTTAAATGTTATATTAGAAGCAAACTAAACATAACGTTACCTCCTGCACAGTCAAACGCAGCCCTGGAGTTTTGAAACTTATCTGGGGTCAGTGATGACTGATGAGTTTTATAATATAGCTAACATGAACGCTAACGTTAGATAGTACTGGTGACTGGCAACAAACAAGGAGGCTCAGGCAATGTTAGGCTACAGTAGGCTAACTGTTAGCAACTGGATGCTGTGTTATCATATACCATTATAGCCTATGTTACATTAGAGGGAAACTAAAAATACCTGTCCAGCAGAAACTCTGCGACCATCTCGTCCCTTTTTAGCTCAGGATGAAGCTGCATCAGTCTTCGCCATCGCTCGAAAGCAGAGCCAATGTTGACCCAAGCTTTGACTACCGCGAGCGGTTACGTCAGAGGCCTCCACGTGGGGAAGACAGACAGGACACTCGGCGAATGCAATGATTGGTTGGAGTTTTCTTAGAACCATATGAGAATGGTACAATTATGAATTTTTATCTCAGCATTTTAACCTAAACAAAAAAAAGCATAAAATTTGCATAAAGGTAAGTGTTGTTTTAATCTACACTGCAACAACAATTACCAAAGGTGAATAATGTTGTCAGTGCTTCCTCTCATCTGTAAAATCCGCTGTCTTGCTGATTAAAAATGATTAACAATTTTGAAATGCATGTGTGACAGTTTCAGCGCCCACTTAAAATGCCACAAAACATCTAAAATGTTTTGATTAAAGCAACGGCTGACTTTGATGGAAACACAAAAAGAATCGATTAAAAAAAAGAAACCAAAAACAGGCTTTTTAAGTTTGATGAGCTCATCTGCACCACAGTGTCGCCTCTGAAGTCACACAAGACCTTAGAAACATGTGGTTGAATATAAACCTTATTAGAAAAATAAAACTTGTGAAAGTGATGTTAGCATTTAGCTAAAAGCACCACTGAGTCAGAGCACTGGTGCACTTCAAAGAATAAAGCCAAAAAATCTAAAGAATACAGTTCTTCTGAACCAGCTGAAATATGAGGCTACATCAGCTCTCGCACAGAGAATAATTAAACATTAGAGTTCACATGAGGCAGCACAATCTTTTGAATTTGTTTCTTTAAAAGGGAAATTACACTGTTGTTTAAATAATGATGTCTAGAAATGTTTCATTTGCATCTGAATCGGAGCTGAAAAAAATGTAGTTGAAAAGAATTAAGAGTCATATTGGGGGCATTTTTACATACTAAATCAACAGTCAGTAAAAATATCTTTGAACATCACATCAAAATAATGAGGAGAAATATGAATGCTGAGATGTCTACATAGTCATTAAATATTTGCAGATTTCTTTTTGAGCGTGCTTTTCTTTCTTTCTCAAGTTGTGTACGCTCATCATTGTTGAAGAGCAGAGTCTGACTGGGATAACAATTCAGCCGGAGAATCATCAGCCCACAAATTCAAAACAGCCCACAAAATACTTTTTCTATTTATGCCACTTTTTGTAATTACATACAACAAAAAACCCAACCCAGCATAAATATTAATGCCATTTATTCACATTTTATACAAACACAAAATCAATTTTGGAAAGGGAACATGCTCGTGAACATGTCTGTAATTTTGTAGCATTTAGCTGCACTTTCCTTCACTTTTCTCCTTTTAATGCTCGCCCTCTCTCTTCCTCTCATTTCCTTTCGCTTGTGCTGTCATTTTTTTCTCCAGACTGCATTTTTGCATTCTTAACACAGGCCTGACAGGCCGGGCTAATCAGCTGAGCAAGCCACCATAAATTCTCCTGGAGCTCCCGATGGCCAGTCTGGGTCGGCTGAGGAGAGTCAAGTGAGGAGGTACCGCATTAAAGAACAAAAGGACATGAAAGGATGGGATCAAATCCAAACATGGGGGACTTGACAATGGAAACAAGCACTAACTTTTCATGGGCTATTTTTGGGATTGTTGCAGCTTGAAATGTCTGATGTCACGACAAAAATGGTGATGTATGATGCAGTGTTTTTAAGGTTGTTTTTGAGCGAGTGAAAATTGCAAAAATAGTTGCAGTTCTGTCGTGGCACAGCATTGAATGTGAGGCGCTCTCTTCCTGCTCGCTGTTAGAGCTCGCACTCCTGAAACAATGGTCTCTATGGAGCTTTTTTCCTATCTTTATTCAAGAGTGGTATATCAATTTGAGAGCACAGATTTCCTGCTCCAGCTTCAGCTCTTCTCCTGGCGCTCAAGCTGCTTCTGTGCATGCGTGGAATTTCTGCTCTCAGATTTCTGCCCTGCTCTTGGATTTCTTTGTGTAACAAACAGTGGTGTATCCAGGACATTTTTACAGGGGTGGCCAAGATGGGACACAAAGCTAGTGTGGGATGGCCATAGCATAGCGAAGTATAATGCCACGTACGCAGCCAACCCCAGTTCGAATCCTGGCCGGAGGACCTTTGCTGCATGTCACATCCCCTCTCTCTCCCGTGATTTTCTGTCTCGTAACTGTCAAATAAAGATGTCTATGCAGGTAAAAAAAAAAAAAAATTGAAAAAAAAAGAGCCTTTTTTTTTCATTTCCACCTATCACAGTCCTCAGGAATCTCTGGTTATTTTAACATGTCGATTTTTAATCAGTAATTATGTTCAGGATAGGGTACAAATTTTCTAAGAGCCATTTCCTTATAGTGGATTAAAGTCCTTAACTCATCCTATAGAATAACATTAATTAGTCATCAGCTCATCATCTGTGTCACCTGTATTGTTACCTGTGTTTGCTCTACAAATTGAGGCGCCATCTTGTGGTTACATATAAACACAGCAATCCAGGCAACAAACCAAAAAATTCAAATCAAAGCTTAATACTTAAAGATAGGCCTTATTAAAAAGTTTATCTGTAAGCAAAAGGTAAAATAAGCTTGTAAGGAAAAAAGGAATATTTGTTGTTCTTTACATGCTTAGTTCATGGTATTATTTAGCTTAGATATAATTTGTTGGAGATACTGGAATTTGATTTTTTTGGTTTGTTCTTTGCCAGGTGTGTTTTTATTTAACCACAAGATGGGGCCTAAATTGATAAAGCAAACATAGGTAACAATACAGGTGACACAGGTGAAGGCCTGATGACTGAATAATGTCATTATATAGGATGCCTTATGATGTACGAAAAGAGGTCTGCCCATTTTTCCGACAGCCCATTGGTCCGACATCCCATTGTTCCGGCCATATTAAACCCATTGTTTTCCGAAGTACCGTTATTCCGAAATCATCATGATGCCCTGTGGTTAAGGTCTGGTTGGGTTTAGGCACAAAAACCACTTGGTTAGAGTCAGGAAAAGATCATGGTGTGGGTTAAAATGAAAAAGAAAGTGGCAAACACATAAGCCGTGAGCCTGCTTAGCCTCAAGCCTTTCCCAGCTGACCCAGAGCTGGTCGCAGAGCTGCCGAGAGCCATTCAGCACTGCAGAAAGCTCCCCACACAACCTGGACCCCAGAGTTAATAACAGGAGGTTATGGTGTTTCATTCTCTCCTCTCTATGACACTTGTATCTCGACCAGTAGCCTACTTTTGTTGCGTTTGCTGATCCTCTATGGTACACAAATACAGTAATAATCACATATCGGAACAACGGGACGTTGGACTAATGAGAGGTCGGAGCAATGCTACGGCACCGTATGAAAATGTGCAAAAAGTGGTTTTCAACCCAGACAGTATTCATGCCCAGGGCCCTGATGAAGGCATAAATTGAAACGTTGGCTTTGATTCAGCGTGCCGTTTTTATCCTGCAGTTCTGCAGTTGGCGTTGTCACTGTGACCGTCCTCCTGTTTCATTAGCAGCAGCAGCAGATGCGGCGTGCTCATCTCATGGCTGATGGCTCACCTATCAGACCTGCATGGCCATTGGCCAAATGTCCGCTGAGCAGAAATCAGCTCTCACAGCCTCAGTACGACCATTACTGTGTTAGTTAAAAATGTAAAACTGGCCCTAAAACAGCTGATTACCTGTCATCATTGACTGGCAGCATTTCTCTTGTTTCTTTTGTTGACGGACTTGACCAACTACCTATCAGATCTGGGGTGGCCACAGGGGTGGCGAATGAGTTTTCAGGGGTGGCCCCGGCCACCCCAGGCCACCCCTCAAAATCGCCATAGGTAACAACCCTGTTCAAAATCCCCCAACCAATAGAACGCCAGGTTTACTGTTGACCAAAGAAATGATCCCTGCCTCCTCGCGGGTGCTCTCGCTTTAGTTTTAGAGTGTCCTGTCCGGGCGGGTGCTCTTTAACCGGGTTCATCCACTCCGACCCTCCAGGGCTTTATTAAATATTCTTCCCTTGCTTTCTTTACAACTTTTGGAATAAAGGGACTATTAATTTACACACGTGCGCCCGTATTTTTTACTATAATAGCCACATACAGTAGTAGCCGCATACAGTAGTCACATAGGCGTCGTTTTCTCCTCCAGCACTCCGACTAGGGGGCGCTGTGCCATGCAGCTACTATTATACTGAGGAGAAGAGCTGAAGCTGGAGCAGGAAATCTGTGCGGGCAACATAGTATCTGAGTGCGAGCACACAGTTTGAGCTGAAACAGTAGATCTAAGCGCAAGCAGATGCTATTTGAGTGCGAGGGCAGGGTTTTGAGGGACAATATTATAAAATCTGAATGTGAAATCAATAAATAATGCTCTCAAATTGATATACCACTCTCTTGAATAAAGACAGGGAAAAAGCTCCATAAGTCTCATGATAAACAAAAAGAGAGAGCGAAAGAGAGAGAGGGAGAGGGGAGGAGACAATTCGATACGCTGAGTGCAGTTCTACAATGGCAATGAATTTTACTTGTTTTAATTTTGTGGTAAAGTTGTGCTGATTGAACAGAAATTGCAAAGTGATTTTGCATTAACTGTTGCAACTGCAAAATCGCAAGCTCTTGGGGCGACTGATAAGAGAAGTCTGGTTTCCTGCAAACAAATTTGTGCCCTATTATCCCCCTGTAGCAAACATCTTCGAAGCATTGGGTACAGTTTTTATGTAGATGCTGAATAATTTTGTGTGCTCCTATGCACAGCAACATGACTGTATGCAGAGGCTGGGAATTTGTCTTAAAGTACCATCCAATCTCTTGGTTTGAGCGATGAATGACTTACCTTATAATGGAGGAAGACGAAAGAAGTTTTTTCCTTCGTGCAAAATGCCATGAAAAGAAAATTCAAAATCAATATTGGCATCTTACAAGCATTTTCCAGATAAGCGACTGTCAAAGGACAGAAACAATGTTCTGTGTGCTTCCACTAAGCTTAGATGGTAAAAAGATTTTTTTATTGGTACTTTTGTATTGTTTCTGGTCGTCTCTTTCTAGACAGTCTTCAAAAGAAACTCATAATACTTTTGTTCATTTAAAGAGTGGTTGTGAACAGAATTTTTTGCACCATTGTTCTTTTAAAGATACATTTTATTCCTTTTGTTTTTCAAAGTAAAATTGTTGTGACATAATACAGACCAGTAGTTACTGCCCATGAAATTTTATGCCATGAAATGGGCAAAAAACTTTACCAGCATTAAAGAAAAAAAGGGAGAAAAGGGAAAAAAAAATCTTAGTGAATGAATGGTAATTGCATATGTAAATGAAAACTTAAGGTGGTGCTGGAGGTTGGCGGTTCAATCCCTGGACCCTGAACTATATATGTCAAAGTGTCCTTGGGCAAGATACTGAACCCCATTTTGCTCCTGATGGCTGTGCCATTGGTGTGTGAGTGTGCGTGTGAATGGTTATCACTCCAGGTGGCATAGTTACTTCTGTCACCAGTGTATGAATGTGTGTGAATGAGTGAATGCTTGCTTGTGTGTAAAGTGCTTTGAGTGGTCGCTAAGACCAGAAAAGTGCTCTATAAATGCAGTCCAATTACCATTCGCCAAATGTCTGTTGTTGAGATATTTCCACCAGCCAACAGAGTGGCACTGCCATCAACAAAGCTGACATGGCTAAAAATAGAATATTGTACGGTGGCAACGGCCCAAAACACAAATGGCTTTAATTACCAATAAGTCTCTTTGGTCGCATGTTTAGTGGCAATTACACTAAATTACTGCCAACTACCAGCTTGTGTCACAATAGCATCTCATAATAATAAACCATCTGCCTCACCTGTTAGTTCACATTAAGATCAGTTTCGCCTTTTCTCCTAAAATTGGCCAGATGTTCTTAAAATGAAGAAGTCTTCCCTGAATCACTGGGGACGAAAAAAATCCCATTAGTTTTTGTATTACTGACAGATAACTTGCTGGCTAATGCGACACATACTGTGGGCCATGTCTTCTGTCTTTTTTATTTTTGCACATGCTACACGTGACACAGATCATTGCAGCACCAAAAGAAAAAAAAACATTTGAAAATAACCACAAACCAACCTGACCCAAAACATGACAATTTGTCGGGAGCTGGTGGGCTGAGGTCAGGTAGCATAATTATGTGTGTGTGTGTGTGTGTGTGTGTGTGTGTGTGTGTGTGTGTGTACATCACAGAAAAAAAACACCAGTAGAGAGTAAAAAGATGAGGGCAAGAGACCATGTGAATTATTCATCCTCTCCTCCCTGCTACCTTCTGATTACACACCACTAAACTCCCATTTACATCCATTTATAGAAGCTCGCAGTTCACAGGCTTTGACCACAGCTATTGGTGAGCATTCGTCTGGCTCATTACCTATTACCTACACCACATATCATGTTTGCTGGTTCTGATTTCTAAAAAAAAAGCGACCCAGATTTTTTTTTTTTTTGCAACCCACACCTCTCACTCACACCTCAAGTCTCCTGCCTCAGTGCAGTTACAGTGAAGATAGATGTGGAGCACTGGTGGCAAAAAAAACCTGGGACTGATTTCTGCATTTCGGACAGCATCCACCACCCTGAAAGTCAGCCAATCTTCCAATGCATCAATATTTCTATGCATCCCAAACTGCTGACATGAAAATGCAATGCTGCAAAATTTAATTACTGCATCAAAATCTGTCTTCCTGTCTGTCTGTAGTATTATTGCCCCATAGAAAGGTGCCTTGAGTCACATTTGTGAGAAAGGCTCTTGGAGTGGAGGCGGTGAGCAACTTCTGGGTGAGCACAGTCACTTTTTTCCTGTAATGATTGACTGACTGGAAAATTGAATTAAAGGCATTTAGCACAGGAAAGGTCATTGCTGTGGTTCCTCGGTGGCTCTGTGATATACTTAAGTGTGAGCTAATATCTGAAAAACTATTGTGACCTTAAAGCTGGATGTAGGTGGTGTATGGTCTCTGAAAAAGGGTAACACCTCATATTGTGGAAATAAAACAGAAAGAGCAGCACACTGTGCACTGATGTTTCAGAGAGCATGTTGCAGCATGAAACAGGAATTGTTGAGGCAGGCCATCAACATGACACATAGGCCATATAGTGGGCAGAGCAAGGCATTAATAATTCATTGACAACCCCCCCCCCCCCTCCCCCATAGTTTCCATTTTCCTGCTCTGTGGCTGAGCTGACTTCATGTCAATACCAGATGCCAGAACACACCACCATTCATCAGTGCGTAGTGCATTTCCTGCTCTGGTGGGAGAAATTAAAGCCATAAAATGTGTAGAAACCTTACCACAAATATTATGTGCAGTAATTTAAAATAATTTAAATAGCACAACTAATCAGAGTCTTAGAGGACAATTAACCAACAATAACACTCAGGCTTTATAAACAGAAAAATATGTATGACAAGGCATACACCCCACCCCTGAAAAAATAGAAAATATGAAAAATAGCTATGCTGTGACACGTCCACATACAACATGCAAGGTACCCTGGCTGCATTGGTTGTTGATGTTCTGGTGGCAAGTTCTGCCTGTTACATGCAGTATCAGTAAGTCACTGCCCAAGCACCGGATTTAGACGTCTTTGGAGTGAGACCGGGATCGAGGGGAAGGGAGCACTCAGGACCCTGATAGATTTGGTCCCCCCTAGTGTTTAGTATGACAAAACACTCAATCATGAAATAATAAAGGGGATCTACTATGCTTTTCCTTATTTTCTGTTTTATTACAGTGTCGGATGTTCATATTAAAAGTGGCCATAGTAGGTAAACATAGTAATCCCTGTGAGCTAAAACCTCAGGCTTCAAACTGTCCTGAATACTGTTTCCAACTGTTTTTTTCTACTTTCGAAATAAGCTGACATCAGATTGTGACAGATCTTTTTAGATATTTATACATTGCTACATGTTGCTACCTGCTAACGGGTCCATGTCATTGGTTCGACAGCCCATTGGTTCGACATCCCATTAGTCCGACTGTCCGCGGTGCTGAACGGCTCGCGGCGGGCGTATGGTGCGCCGCGACCGGCTTGAGGCGGAGCAGGCTCACGGCTTATGTGTTTGTCACTTTCTTTTTCATTTTAACCCACACCATGATCTTTTCCTGACCCTAACCAAGTGGTTTTTGTGCCTAAACCTAACCAGACCTTAACCACAGGGCATCATGATGATTTCGGAACAGACTTAGGAACAATGAGTTTAATATGGTCGGAACAATGGGATGTCGAACCAATGGGCTGTCGAACCAATGGGCAGTTCCCCCTGCTAACATCAGGAAAACCTGTAATCTTGGTGTTGATGTTGTTCATTTCTCCTCAATTTCGGATCAGATTCCTGACGGATCATGCCTGGTTGTGTTCAGAAGCGTTTTTTGGTTGATTTTGGTTGAAAAATTGCCGTCATACATATTCATTACAAGCTACAACGTCAGGGAAATATGCTATCTTTGTTGCTCTTTGTTCTCTCCAAAATCAGATCAGATCCTGCTGGAATATGTCCCGTTGCAAATTTTCCACAGTAGAAAGTGCCCGTAAATGCTGACTAATCAGAGCAGACTGGACTTTGTTTTCTGGGAGTGAAACCAGAAACAGCAAACTAGCTTGACGACATGGTCAAACGTGAGCATGACACTCAACTGTGTGGACCTTGGAACTAATGACTAAGGATAAATCTGGACTCTGTGGCTGGACTAGTGGAAACCCACAAGTATGAACCTGAAAATGAGCACGATAGGTTCCCTTTAAGTTTCAAAATCTTGGCATAAAAGGTCCAAAATCTTGGCTTTTCATGATTTGCCCACATGGCGTCCCACTTGATTCCAGTGTGTGAGATGTTCTTGTTTCACACCTCACGGAAAGAATAGTGTCTCACACCTCATTAAGGTGTCAGTTAGTTTCATCCAAAGTGCTTGTCAGATGGTTGAACGGTGTCTGGGACCCCTTGAAACAGACAAAGGGACACACACCCTGATCTCTATTATAATTTTTCACACTATTACTCCTGTCACTTTCCATGTGTACGAACAAATACAACTCAGTGGATGTCTTTGAGGACAAATTTTGTGCGCGCCACTTGAACTCACCTTTTAGAGCAGATGTAAAGACTTTAACCTTTGAACATAACAAAGAAAAAAGTTCATTTTAATTTTGCTGACACCATTAGTCCCTCTCCATCCATGTCTCAAAAATACCAAAAAATCTGACCTGCAGTTGTTGGAGTTTTCTTCTATGACTTCTTTCCCAGTGACAATGAATGTCTGGCTCCAGAGAATAAAGTCTCAGGCTTGTCATTTATGGCTGTGATTTGCAATCACCGCAATCAAGACAAGATTACAGCAGTAAAATGATTTCTGAGAAAAAGCAGTTTGAGACACACTTCACATGTCCACCCACACTGCCAGATTCTGCTCCGTTTAAAAGGTTTGGACAACTCACCAACATGTTCAGTGGCTTTTATTATTAGCTTCTGTATGTGTGAATGTGTGTTTTTGTGTATCTAATTCTGAGAGACAGACAGAGAGAGAAATTTCATTTGTCTTCTATCACCTTTTTTTTTTATTTTTGTGTGGACTGAGATGGCAACGTGTTAGAGGGAGTCTGGAATTGCGCACAAAGAAATCAATACAATTTTGTCTTTTGACTTCTGTCAAGATTAATAACTGTCAGAGGAGAGTTTGTGATGTGTGTGCGCTTATGTGGGTCATTCAGATTTATTAGATAGAAACTTGTGTGTGATCAGGGATAGTTTGAGACCCACTGGTCCAGTCTGTCCACAAAACAGTCTGCTGCATGTCCTGAAGCTATTTTATTCCAACTGGTATTCTAGGAGATCATGTTTATCATTTAAGAATAAAAAACTTGTCTAAAAAAATCCAAGTTTGACTGCAAAGTGTTTCTGTTTGCCTGGAAATCAAGAATAAATGCAAAACCAAATAATGTGTTAGGGCCTGTATTAAGATATTTCAATTCAACGCCTCAACAATAGGGATATACATATAACTTGCACTGATTTTAACATTTTCACCAACAAGCTGTGCACGTAACTCTGCCAAATTCCTCCCCCATATGGTTGGTATCACAAAGCAACAGTTGCCTTTAACACATCCAGCAGAGATTAGAGTTGTGGGTTTTTGGCCACCTGATAAATACAAGTCCAACATTCAATATTTTTAGCTCTGTTTTTGGTCTCCCGCAGCTCCTGAGAAAAATGAGAAAAAATTAACAATGAAACTCTGCACAGATGTGTACATATCAGAACGGTATCAAGCTTCTCATCTAACTATCAGCAATAAAGTGTATTTCCCCAGATGTCACATTATTAGTTTACTAGTCCGTACCCATTGGTAGCTTTGTCACCTTCTACCTATGCCAATCCTCAATGCCTACAGTATGTGCAGTTTGACACAGACTGACCACGTCAGTGAGTAGAAAAACGTGGGACAGACAGAATGACTGACTGACAGAATGACACACTGACAGTTTCCGTGATTATGTACAGCATACCATACCATGACTTAGTCATACCAAAAATTGGAAGAAAAAAAAACAAAAAACAACATTGGGCCACAGGGGGAGCCACAGCGATCAGTCACATTTTAGCCATTTTTAAGCATTTTTCTGTTGCTATAGCGCCACCCAGTTGCCAATTAGAGTTAAATTTCTCCAGTCACTTTGAGGCGTCCTGTTCTACATATCTACCAAGTTTAGTAAAAATCGATATGGTGGTTAGGCCTAGATAAGAAATTAGCTCTCTAGCGCCCCCATTTTCTTTGATGGGGTCAGTAATGGAGGGGTCCCCTCAGATTATGTGTGGTCATATGCCTACAAAGTTGCGTGGTGATGGGTGAAACCCTTGAGATGTTATACACCTTTATGTGACGAGCCACGCCCTCCGCAATATTCATTGCCTTATAGAAGCTCAGTTTTAGTAAGTTTTCCAACTTTTGCCAAGAGGGAACTTTAGATAATGGTCCCTAGATTATGTTCACTGAGTTTCATGCAGATCGGTCAAACTTCCTAGGAAGAGATCGATTTTAAGTGTTTTTCAAAAAATTCAAAATGGCGGAAAATCTATATAACTGGATGTTATGGGTTCTGAGGCAAATTTGTTCCTCATGAGGAGAGCCATCTCTGTGCAAAGTTTCATGTCTCTACGACATACAGGGCATGAGATATGCCCATTCAAAGTTTGCAATTTCAATCGGTTGCTATAGCGCCCCCCTTTGGCCAATTGATGTAATATTGCTTCATTCGCATCCTCCCATGACCCTCTACCACTGTGCCAAATTTCACATGGATTGACCAAGTCAGTGAGGAGAAAAACATGGGACAGAGATACAGACAGACAAAGTTTTTGTCATTATATAGTAAGATGGAAAAACGTGTGTCTAAAGTGCAGCCACAGTTATTGGATTTGTTTATTTATTTTTCACAGAAATAATGACTAAATCTGAAAAGCCAGACTATGGGCATATACTGAAGAGCTGCATGCTTGGTCTGCTTTGAGCTTCTGATCAGCTACAGTGTTTAATGTGTTGTCAGCCTAGTGTGAAAGAAACAGTGAATCAGTACAATGAAGCCACCTCTCTGCAACTAAAGCAGCACATTCTCATATCCGCCGTTTCCTGGGGCATGCCTGAGCTGGAGCACAATGAATCCTTGTGTTCACGGTAAGTCTTTTAGATTGAATATTATTTTTCCATTGACATTTATGCACAAGAGGAAATGTGTCTTTATTTCCTAGAAAAACATGAAGATGCACCACGCAAGAAATTCAATTTATTTGTTTATGTAAAATGTCATCTTTCGCTCCACACATCTGCTCACAGCCTCACAACAGAGGGGGACTGATTGTAGTTCTCTTTCATGAATCCAAAGTGTGCCTCCTTTCACAACCTAGATTAAAATTTTCAAATGCAGCATATTCTTAACCTGATAAGTGAATTTCAAAAGGCTGAGCACAGTAGAAATAACCTTTGCAGATTCATTTTCATTCATCTCTCTGCATCTTAAAACCTCAGTAAAAGTCAGTATTACAGAGTCTGACAGTACAATAGTCCACTTCAAATAACAACAATGTTTTCGGATACACAGGTCTCAATTTGCCTCTCTGTCTGATTACCCAAAAGATGAATGCGAGCTGCAAATGCCACACTGGCAACAAAAGGTTAATTTTGGACTAGTAGCCTGATTGTTGCAAAGCAGGATGAGCAGTCACTCAGTGTAATTTTGCTTATTCATGCTCACAGCTCACAGCTGTGTTTGTGGTTTCAATCCTGAATGAGATGTCCTGCGGCAGTGAGTAGCTATTCAAAATCAGAATCACTTTTGTTAGTGTTTTTTTTTTTTTACATTGCAGACATAACACAGTCTGACACATCGAAATGTAACCCCTGAAGTGGCCTGTTGTCCTTAGAAAGATGAGATTAAGTGCTCTGTTCACTCACAGCATACTACCACAGGTCCCCCAGCACTCGATCCGGATAGACACTGCCTGTTCCCCTGTATGAAAGTAAGTGACATCATGTCTTTGACTGCTTTATTTCTCTGAATTGGACCGCTTGACTGTTTATGCAGTCCTAGCTGCCTGTACACTGAGAAACAGTCAATGTACTGAATGCCTGGTAGCTACATAGCAATGTGTGCACTCATGCTTACTGATGTGTTTGTGCGACTCTTCAGCCTCTGATACCAAAACCCAATTGAATTTCAGCTCTTTTTGCCTTTTTCCTCCACAGCCCTCTCCTTTCTGATGTCTCTGTTGGAGTCACACAGCCTGAGAATATGTGGGTTTTTTAATCAAGTTGAAATGTTTTCAGCTCAGATTTACTCACACCTTTGCATTGACGTTTTAAGTAATCGTGCTGCATCTTTAAATTTTTGGTCTATTTGTGTACCTTGTGAAAAGCCAGTGTGAATATTACACTTGTGGTGTGTTGTGAACTGAAAGTGAAATTATGTTTAACTTGCATAGACCATGAGGCTTTGTCTGTTTTTAACAAGCATCCTGCCAACACTTTTTACACACATCAACCCCATAATCACTATGAGTTGTACTAAAGCATGATGTGTGTTACTGCTTAATTAGTCTCTATATACAGACTCTACATTCAGTGAATGTAGAGTCTGTAGGCAAATGCCGGAGATCTTGCCTCCGGAAGAAGAGCAGAAGAGCCCTGGTTTCCGGTGCTAGGCTGTTTGTAGTCCGCGTGATATTGACCAATCACGTTTGAGTAGGCTGACCAAACGTCCTCTTTTGCTCGGACATGTCCACTTTTCAGGTCCTGTCCGGGGTGTCCAGGGGGTGTTTATAAATTGACGATAATGTCCGGTTTTCCTTGTGTGTGTGTGTGTGTGTGTGTGTGTGTGCGTAATCCCTGAGAGGCTGCCTTATTGGTGGATCTCCAACACTCACAACGAGGAAGCAGCAGACACCGGCGGCGCAGCATTATTCTGAGCTTCCAAGATGCCGAAGCGCAAGTGCAGCTTCACAGATGAACTGCAGAAAAAATTCCCAACTTACCGTCCCGACCCGGTCGGGATATATGGGAGGCTGAGTGCACTTTGTGCAAAGCTGGCACATATGATTCTGTGTCTAATAAAGGTGCCGGGAAGCTCAAAGTTGGATTTTCTAATACAGAAGAGGTATTATTTAGAACATTATTTCATATTATTTATTTATTTATTTATTTGTCCAGTAAGACTTGAAAAGATAGCTATTATTTTACAAATTGAATTTTTTAATACAGAAGAGACATTATTTCTAACATTATTTCATTCCAGAGATTCTACATTTATTTTACATTTATATTTATATTTGTACAATTGAAACTTGTAAAAAGATTATTATTTTAGGCATAATAAAAGCAAGTTGAGTAACCTCTGAGAAGCCTATCTAAATTTCTGTCTTTGAGAAGATATTATTTTGTAATGATTATTGTATGATTATTTTGTAACTGAATTTTCTATCCATACATATAAACTTTAAATATATTAAAATTATAAGGCATCTTTGAGTAAACTGCAAGTATCATTCAAGTAGGCTATTGTGGCCGGGGCAAGCGTCCTCTTTTTTGGAAATCAAAATATGGTCACCCTACATTTGAGCCAGCTGCAGTTGTTGCCAGGTAAACGGTCCGTGCGGTGAACTAACGAGGCGGAGCATAATTAGTGTCACTGCAAACTCTGAATCCATCGCAATGGTTCAGCATATTTACTTATAGATAAACGGAAGTCGGAAACAGAAATTCGCCTCCTCCGCCCAAATCAAACCAGAATGCCAAAAAATCGGGGGTCTGCCTCCAGAGGCTGTACAGCCGATGGGTTCTGAGAATGCTACTAAACCGTCAACAAATCTGAGTTACATTTTTGAGGAATTTCTACTTGTTGCGCAAGTTTAAATAACCTTTCTAATACCTTTCAAAAGTAAAAACCTCATCAGTGGTTACAGGAGGTCTTAAGGACCTAATCTCAACCCTGAAGTGTGCGTGCTTTATATTTTTATTTTACGACCTTTATCTTGATTCTTGCTCTGCCTGCCCTTCATCCACCTGCTGACCAGTTGTTGTTTTGATTGTTGTTGTGTTGCTTTCATGCTCTTGTTTCTTCAGGCATAAAGAAAACATCACAGCAATACAGTCTTCCTCTCTGATACAAGTCTTGATGGCAGTGATGCAGAAACATGTCACTGGAGACTCAGTGACGCTCTGAACCCTGTTTGCAGCATCTCGGCACTCATTCTGTGTCTGCTGTCCGTATGATTGTGCATGTTGAATGTGTCCACTGTGATTGTGTGAGTCTGTGGCTGCCAGTGCCCTTTTCTTTATGTTTTTTTATTTCACTCTCACACATTTAAAGTTCACTTCATCAGCTGCTGTATTTGCCTTCCCTCCCTGTTTTCATGTGGCCAGCTTACTGGTCCTACCATTTATATTTCTAATCAAATAAAAACAATCTAATTTCACGTAAATTTCTTCATCTAATACTCTCCGAGGGTATATGTCTGGTTGTGCAAGGTAACGTAGATTAACGGATTGCGAAAGTTCAATACCTAGCCAACATTTCTATGTGTGGCCCATGTGGGTAGTAAATGGGTTTAAAATGGTCCCTATATGATCCATTGGCTCCATATTGGCTCCATGCCAATTGCCCACATTGATGGCTTTACCTAAGTAGGACCCACATGGTTATGCTAGGGCTGCCTGGGTACCAAGTGGGTATGGGCCCATCTCATCTGGGGCCCACTTGGGTAAACACACCCATGTAGGCAATTGGAATGAGGCCAATATGGAACCCATGAACAATTCCATATAGGGCCCATTTTTCAGCCTGTTTACTACCCACATGGGCCCCACATACGAATGTTTGTTTTTTGTTCGTCAACTATTTGTGATGAAGAACTATTTAAATTTGAGAGCAGCAGAAACGAGTTTACTTCAGAAGAATACCACCTATTTAAGTTGATTTCTCAAATTTATGGGCCTATAACTAATTAGTGAACAGCTTCCGATGTATACATATGCGGCAGATACAGAGCCACATTAACATTTAATTGGAGTCATGTTTTCTGGACACTTGATAAATGTAAGTCCAATGTTCACTCTCCTTTTAATGCTTTTTTGTTTTCCCCCAAATTCTGTGGAAAATATCTAGCTGTATAGATGCTGAACGCTCCAGTATGCTCACCAGCTAGTCACTTACTCTGTCTGCGTTTGATGCTTGACAGATAGTGTACAGTCAGTTTTTAGAGCTCTTTATTCTGAAAATAGCTACTTGCTGCAGCTGAAAAATGCGCAAAACTGGCCGCTCTCACCAAAAAACAGCCATATAGCTGGACTGTGCAAACAGCTTATTACGACTCCCACTTACATTTATTGTAAGGTGACATCCTAGTGGCCATAGCATAATCAAAAGAGCAGAGAAGCAAGTGAGGTGACTTAGTGTAAAAAGCTATAAAGTCTGTGTTATGTTGTATTAAGATAGAAGAATTCCCTGAAGGGTGGACGGGAGGGTCAAATAAGCACAGGACTTTCACACAGGAGAACAGTGTTTGTGGCCCGAAGCCAGCATTGACTTCTTTTAATTAAAACTTTTACTCAAATTTACCCTTGCTGTTTATTTCTATTTTATTATTTATCTAAACCTATCTGCTTAGTTTTGTTGCTTAAACGTAACCATTACGTTTTATTGTTTAACAACAACCATTTCATGACATTAAGGACGTGTTTAAAACTGCAACCGTTAGGACAGTAATATATGTCATTTTGAAAGTCAGTGTAAGTCGACCTATTCTGTCAGTTTGATATGAAGAGCGAGATGCAGAAAGTTGCAGATTGTAAAACCAAAACAATGCGCAAAAAGGTGCCAAAAAAAATCCATAAAGGGGTGATGGAAACTAGGATATGTAGAACATGTACATTTCATTTCCCCAATAAAGACATGAAAGTAGCAGATGACTTTTTTTAAGCAATTTTAAAGACATTTACAACAGAAATTGTTGCAGATAAATGCACAATATGTGTCCTCCCAATGTTGAAAAGAAACCTGCACCCTTGACTGAAAGTTCCTGTCACATGCAAGTAGGCATGCAATCGATTGTTAATATAAAAATTTCGATCATAGCTGCTTTGACTGTTAAAGCTGAAGGTGTAGCACCTTGAAAATAAGCAGTTATTCTGTACAATATGTGCAGTGAATCCAGGTCATGATGATTAACCTAAATAGATGTTTTCTCTCCCAAATGAAAAGGTAGGAAACTGTGAGCTTATACTCCACTACATCCCTGAGTGTGGGCTAATACAGTGGACTACAGTTAAAGAAAAAAAAAACTCACTGTGCAGTTTATGTTGAAGCGCAGTTCAATTGGCCTCCCTTTTTCTTTACTTAAATCATCACTCTCACATTGTCTTGATAATTCCACTCATCGCCTAGAGCATCTGACCTCTGATGTTACAGCTCTCATGGCTTAATCATAGGAGACATTAAGCACTTCTGTCTGTTCAGAAGGTTAATATTGCCATTAGAAAGCCATTATTCACCAGCAAGACCCTGAGCTCATGCCAGTCTGTGCAGAAACACGCCAAATCCGTCTCCCCTGCTCTGGAAAGATAATTAGCAGGAGAAAGGTTGAGGATAGGATGTCACTGGCTGATATTCATCACTGAGCCACATACAAACTGCGGGCTCCATTAAGCACGTCACTGTGAGTCGATCAAAATTGCGTGTTTGTGTTTTATAGAGACAAAGAGAGGGCTGTAGTTTGAGAATGCCAAACGGTAAAGACACCCTGCCTTTTGTTATTGGACGTGAATAAAGCAGTTGAATTTCCAAAACACACCGGCTAAATTTAGAACAGAACACACACAGTGAGGTGGAAGGAAAGTTTGGATTTGGAGCTACTGTTGAGAGATCCAACTAAATCTTATGTTGGTAGATTTTCTGCAAACAGAACAACATTAGCATTCATTTGGAGTCCTGTTTCTGTTCACCCAACAAATGTACTTCCAATTTCCACTCTCTTTTGTTGCTTTGTTCGGTTCTCCAGCAACTCCTGAGGGAAATATCTGGCTCTGTAGCTGCTAAATGCTCCCATATGTTTATCAGCGAGTCAGCGAGTTAGCTTTTTCTGTCTAATGTTTGGTGCCAGGAAGGTAGCTTTTACTTGGTTTAGCATTGAGAGTGATTTAAAACAGTAAAAAAAGACCAGAACAATGAGCTTTCACCTGGGAGACCGATATTCACATCAAGTTATCTGCGTTACTATGCTACATGTAGCATACCACACCAGTGACTCATGCCACATCATGTTAGTGACAAACATACTTATCTAAAGCCAAACCATGATTTTCTTTTTAACCGAACAACATAAATTTGTTGCCTTAACCTAAGGAAGTAACTTTTAGTTAATACCTGCGTTCTAAATTTGTTTTGGAAAGAGACTGTATGCATTTAACAAGCAGAAACTGTACATCTCAAGTGAAAATAGACGTTCACTTTGAATAGACACAATGTGTATTATAACCGTAAATTGACATACAGGGGTACCTAGAGCATCAGAGTTTGACATGTAGGGTCACTGGCTAAGACTGTTGGCTCCACAAAGCTGAGGGAAATTCTTCTACGCAGTGCATAGGTGGTATAGGCGAATGCTAAGGGTGCCATCCATCGGAGGTGCCACAAATAAAGAGGGCACAAAAAACAAGCGTGACTTATCCGACGTCACGTGAACCCCGAAAACACGCCATATCGTTGTCATGCCCAAATAGCAAAAGCCCTCTGGTGCCCACTCAGCTACCGCTACACTACTGACAGGAGTATATGTGAAAAGAAAGAACATGAAATCGGCAGAAGGAGAGCTAGTTATCATTACCTCTAAGCATGGAGGGCTCACCAAACGTGCACCTGCTTCTATTACACATTGTCATCTGATCTGACCCATCGTTAATATAAAAACATTGAAAGGTGCACCTTTAAAAGTTCTTCTCTCAGATTCTAAACACACTTTGTGCTTAAGAAATCATAAAATTTGTATATTTTCATCATCATTATCTAGAATAGTTTATCTGCCACATGAAACAGCATGAGATGTGTGTGCTATAACACACCAGGCCTGTATGAAAAATATAATTATGCTCACCATCAGTAACTGGTGAGCTTAATAGCTGACTTTCTGCTGTTTGGTTGCATTTTCCAGCAGCAGGGTTTTTGGCAAAAAGAGGGAAAACTCTTTATAAATTGTGTTTACAGCAGACTGCTTGATTTTGTTGGTGATAAACAGGAAAAAAGTTTAATGAGAAGACCTGTAAGACTATTGGAGCAATACCTAAAATTAATCATTAATCTGTAGCAGCTTATATTACTATACAGGCCTATTACTTCTTAATAATTTCTAGAGAATTTGCAATAAAGAAATACATAATTTGATGCTAATTTTAGAATAAAATAGAGAAATTTCCAAGACAGCTGTTTAGTTATTCAATTGTATTGAGTTTATAAGCATTTGTAGACTTCCAGAGGACTTTCCTTGTAAGAACAGTGTCCTTTAATACAAGTAAATATACATTTTATTGATGTATTACTGGAAACTTTATTATTTATATATGCTGAATTGTCTGTAGATAATGTTTTGATGTTTTGTATTTTCAGCTGTTCACTGATTAGAAGACTATATTGTTGGAATAGCAGTAATTGGCATGAATTAATTGGATGTGCATGCACAAATTAATGACAGACATCAAGCATCACAACAGGAATATATTAACATACTGTAGTGAAATTATGAGTAAATATATTTGCCTGCACTGACACCACACTCTACCAGATACATTTTACTTGGAGAAATATTATACAGGCATTTTATTGCAGATTTGTAAGTTCCTAATATTTTCCTCTAATATTTCCTGTAAGCTTGGCACTAATTATATTTCCAGTTAAAAAGAGACAGCGTTTAAGTGCACGGTGTGTGCATGAAGATTTATATCAATTTTCATTCGAACCTATGTTACAGATATATGAACGCGCCTTTTGTTGTAGGCTTCTTCTCAAATATTATTAGTGCAACATTATCAGGGCTGTAATTTGTCTGGGCATGTTACAGTAAGAGTGCCTACCTCTCTGCCACTGGTCAGGAAAACTGCTCTGGTCTTCCAACACTTTCACACATGGTAGATTTTTGGTGTGATGACAACCTGTAAATGGAGCAGAAACCATCATCTCGTTGAGAGTTCACAGTGATGTCTTATCCCATGTAAATTTCCAAGGAGCAGATGTCTTTTGTTAGCACTTATTTTGGCACATTGTCCTTGAAAAGAATCCCATCTGAATACGGATATAATCTGCTGGCTCTGGGCTCGTAGCCACACCGCTGCTGATATGCGTCATTTTCCGTGTTTACACTCCACCATCACCTGACAGCTCTGCAGCAGGTGAGGATGTCATACACTGTCTGTAAGACTGGACGCAACATCATGACAGTTTCAGGTGTTTGCAGTCATGCGCCAGATGTAAGTCAACATAAAAAAAAGCAGATGCTGTTTCATGCAGATGATACGTAAAGCTGGGCTGCAGGTCAATGTCTGTGTACTTCAGTCACCATGACTACTTTGTTTGTTACAAAGATGTACATCGCACAGCTGGTTTATACACATTTCAAACAAAAGCCATTCACATGCTGTTTACACACTTTCTTCTGAACAACAAGATCACTGAACACATAAAGCAGCTTGTCTTTCCCACATCCTTTATATTAGGAATCAGTGCATAGATTTTCACTGTAGTTGTTTTTAATGTAAGGTTGTTTTTTTTTTGTTTGTAAAACATTTTAGTTTGTAAGACAATTTTGTATCATATTAGGTTAGAATTTAGCCATTTTCTTGTGCTTTTTTCATGCTTGATAGTATAAATTTGGCATTAGATTTTAGCGGACCTACAAGTGCATTTAAAAACTACAATCACTGTTTAATTGTTTGGTATCGGACAGCTATCCAGTCCACCCAAGATTCATGAAGTATGAATATGAATACAGAATCTTTAGGCAACAGGACAAGATTTGGTATTTGAAAGGTTCTGATTTCCATTTGTAGTCTGAGTAGTAATGTCCAATCACGGTTAAATGGGCTTCGGTTATGTGCAGGTAAACAGTCAGGGAGAGCATAAGCAAACATATTGGGCAAAATGCACTCTCAGAGCATATTGGCTATCATCTGTTGACAATTAAGCTGTTTATTAGCCTTCTTTTTTTTCAATCTGCATTCATATGCAGGTATCTGTTTATAGAGCTTCATGACTACATTAATGTGAGCAGCTGTGGCTCAGGAGGACGACCGGGTCATCCACTAATCAGAAGATTGGTCCTCAGCATGTTGAAGTATCCTTGGGCAAGACACTGAACCCTGAATTGCTCCTGATTGCTGTGCCATCAGTGTGTGTGTGTGTGTGTGTGTGTGTGTGTGTGTGTGTAATTGTTAAGTGAGTAGCAGGTAGCACCCTGCTGTAGCATCTAAGATGTTAATTTCGACAATATCTTTTTCAAGGCATGTGCAGCACTTTGTACACCCTCTGTTTTTGTTTTTGTTGTATGTATTATGTGTTGTACCAATACACTGAGTGCGTTTACATGGACAGTTTAATTCCCTTTTCATTCAGAATGAAAGTTGATTCCTATGGGCTGGAATATTCCGTTTCTAATTCTGAATGAAAGAATTTCTTGCACTGGTATACACTCATTCCTCTCTCAGTTCATTCCAGTCTTTCTGCCCATGCTCGTTTCCTTGCCCTTCTCGCGCGATGACGTATATAGCGTGCATAGCAACGGGCTGAGATAGAGCAGTCGGACTCGTTGCACTAACCAGTTTCCATTTGCCAAAGCACATTCTTCGACCTTCTACCTTCTCCTCCTCAACAGACGAAGCATTAGCAGAACAAGGTTGTTGTCGTACTGCTGCTTCAAGAATATAAGCAAAACACGCCCGAAAAAGGCACTAAGAATGGTGGCGTCAAGCATCTTGTTATCCGGAGCGAGGACTACAGTGTTTTCTTCCAGTAAACGTAAACACGTAACATCCGCCCCGCCCCCTATCCAATCAGAAATCTTCCCTGCCCCAAACCTTGCGCGGACCCGAATAAAGGACCCGATTAAACTGATCTCCCGTGTAAACCCTCATTCGGAATTAATATTTCCCATGTAAACTACCTGGAAAAACTTTAATTCCGAATGATTTCATTCAGATTTATTTTATTTCGAATGAGAAGCCATCATGTAAACACACCCACTGTCGGGCTGACAATGTAAGTGCAACTAAAAGTAGCGCTAATGCTCAAGCAAAATTTCCCTCTGGGGACAATAAAGTATCTCATCTTATCCTCGGCCACCAGTGTATGAGTGTGTGTGAATGGATGAATGTCACATGACATGTAAAAGTGCTTTCAGAGGTCATAAGACGAGAAAGGTGCCATACAAGCGCAAGTCCATTAACCGTTAGCGTCTCAAGTTGCTAATTGCACTGTAAATAAGGACCAGCCGATGGAAGAGGAAGTCTTGGCTTAAATATCTGTTATCTGGATATCCCCTGGCTTCACCGGAGCCCCAGATATATTGGCTCTTGCAGGCAGAGGCTACATCATCGTCAAGACTGTTTTAGATACATAAAAATAATGATTAATTCTTTTTGTAATGGTACAAAAACTGTGTAGAGCAAGAGATAAATCTCTGCCATCCAGATGAAGTGAAGGGATGTTTAAATGATTTCACGTGGAGTCATTTTGATCATAATTGTTTACGTTTCTGTCCCTGAGTGGTTTCTTATGTTGTGAGTGTGTCCTGGCACATGACCTCATTTTAGAAGATGTTCTCATCAGAGGGAAGCATTTATCCCCACAGGCCTAGATGCTGAGGTTTCCCCATCTGACAAAATGAAGAAACCATTCAGATGAAATATTAAAGCTTTCCAGTGGATTCATTTATACAGAAACATGTACAAAAGAGCTGCCGCCACATCTCTGCAGCTGCACTGTACGGCCGTATGTGTCACAAATGAAAAAGCGCAATCAAGATGGTGCTCTGCACGCCCTGACTCCTACAGGTTTTCAGAGCGCTGGATGCTGTTTGTGATCAAATCCAAACGAGTGTAAAAGCCATTTAATGGATGGAGTCTTTCAAACTCTGCTGGCCATCTGTGTGCTGCAGCTCTCTCTGCACTGCAGGTTTGTAGTGTGTAAAAACCTCAGTGGCTACTACACTACATGTTGTAAAATCTGAAATAATGGTCAGCAGCACATGAGGTTTCTGAATTATGCTTTTAATTCAATAGAGTTTGATAGCCTATTTATTGTTTACCAATCGGTCTATGAACAAGTAATAGATTGTTTATAACATACTATAATAGAGTTATTAGCAAAAACAACAAAACAACAAAAAAGAGGGGTTAGGGTTATTTTTTTGTTGTCAATGTATTTGTCAGCAGCTATAACTCTTTCTGTAAAGCATCTACAGATGTGATTAAACAAATAATGAATAATTAACAGTATAACATAACACAGCTGAAGACATATTACAAATGAATAAGAAAGTATTAATTTATTTATTTAATTAGCCTTCATCAGTGGATGGAGTTTGCTCAGTTGTCATGGAGACAACTGAGCAAACTCCATCCACTGATGAAGGCCATGGGATGCAGCAGGGCAAAGCTCTGACAGAAATCTAGTAAGTGGACCTTGAGTTTAGAATTTTGGTAGAACTACTGTTGTCAAGGTCAAGAATTAACCTTCAAGCTGAACATGCCTTTGTAAGTTTTTAACAAGTGTAAATAGTTTAAACTATGAATGATTTGTGTTAGTGCCTTATAAAACATTGTAAGGATTTGTGTATTACTTTCTTTGACTAAAAACTATGAAATAGAATTTTATTTAAACAAAATAATATTGTAGCTATATCATGCTGTTATCAATCATTTATTAAACTGTTGATACACCGGTTATTGATGTTTATGTTGTGTAACTGTTGACAAAACCATTAATAAACACCTTAATATGTCCTTATGTCTGATTACAAATACATTATACATAGTAAATCAAATGTGAATTTTCACATTAAACACAAAATCATGCAAAACAAAAGCTGTTCTAAATGTTTACCCCACTGTGAAAATCTAATTGACCATTTGTTAAGTCCCACCCCAGGACGCAGATTGGCCAGTCATAATGTGTATTAATGATACTCGTTACCTGGAGAGGTTGGAAAAAGATGTATGTTTCTTCCCTGTTCCAAAACCAGAATCAAACCCTGAAAAGTGTAGGGTTAGCTAGCTAGCTACTGAAGATATAGCCTACTGAATGTATACACATGCTGCTTTTGCTTTGACCGACCCTGCTGTACAGGAACCAGTGAAGGGAAGCTGGGAAACTTTGCTGATATTCAACCAGCTCTGTGTCATCACATTGTGCGCAGATGAACGTTGTTTGACTTCCCCTGGAGATCCCTGCTTATCCGATGGCGGAGGTCCAGGTGCTGGTAGCAGCACGGGGTGAAGCCAAACACTGCTCATCTGCACACACTTTGATGCCACACAGCTGGTTCAATTCACTTTTACACTGTGATCTGTAGCCTATAGTTCGGTTTTTGTCTTTTTAACCTGTTGTTGCTGCTGAGTCAGTTTGACATCCTGGATATATCCTTCAAACACAAACTGCAGACCTCTCTGTCTGTTTCTCTCTGGAATCACTGTTTCATTTTTCCAAAAATATGATAATATTTCTTCAGGGAGTGCAGTTAGTTACAGTGTGGACTCCATGTTTACTCCAACAGCTTGTCGGACCATCACAAAGGGGCAGGGCTTAGTGAAAGGTCAATGGCGGTACAGTGCTGCATTGTATTCTAAGTTTGAGTTATAATAAACTAAAAATCGTAACAGCCAAAAAACAAATGAACTAAAAAATTCAACTTACAAATACAATTCATCACAAAATATAACAATACCTATCTGTATATCACACCTAAGGTCAAAAAGAGTACGACTACATTACATGTCAAAATCTTTGCACTGAATTCAGTATGATCTCTTTCTGTTAGTGTTGTGGTATTTTGTTTTTTATGTCAAAATATTTTGGCTCCAGCTTTTGATGTTATTTTTTTGTAAGATTTTGTTTGCCATCTGAGGTACTGTATAATTATTATATTTATATTCATGTCGGTAAACAAAAAGGGAAACAAAAAAGAAGGAGTAGGAGCAGATCAGTATAGATTAGGTTCACCCTCAGCTTTGTGATTTTGCATAAACCAATAAACCCAATTTTCTACAGATATTAGATATGGATGTAAATTTGTTTAAATATGCAAGTCACTTGCGTGGTTTGAATAATAGTGTATTACAGTATCCAAGCACAGCTCGTCAGCTATTTCTCATTTTGAGGCTGTTACAACCAGTTTACGTCCCCTCATGATGTAACTGGCTTCAATCAAAGCCTGTATATAAAATTACCACAAAACCCAGTGTGCTCAGCCACACAGGCGGACACCAGATAAAATATTCCGCACTGATGAAGAGAATCTAGTGTAGTCTGACATGTTTGTCCCTCATGCTTCTTAAGCACAACCAGTCTTTGTACTCAGGCCATATATAATCCATCGGCTCTATGATGAAACTTCTTCTGCGCTATATGGCGGTAATGTTGGTGGGTTGACAGAGCAGCAGATACATCAAGTGGCCACTACTTCAGAAGTCCTTCAGCGACCACTGGAAGCTCAGAGCTGGTCTCTCATGGGGGGGTTCTGCTGTTGTGGCTGATGTGTGAAGTTCTCCCACTTCAAGAGTAATCATATGCCTACAGTCACTGCAACATCTACCAACATAGAAGCAGCATGTCATCGGATGGCCCTTACTGGTAATGGTCTCAAAAAATATTTTCGCAACACGGAAGAAGGTTATATTACGCTGCCTAACAGAAAGCAGTCCGGTGCTTATGTAAATTAGAGCTTAAATATGATGAGAAAACATCTCTCCGTCTGCAGCTCCGTTTGCTCTTATCAGTATGAAACTTTGATTTAGTGTTTTGTTTTTTAAAGAGAAAGACCCCCCCCAACATCGCCTTTATATCCTACAAACAAGTGCATGCAGTGCATAAACATGAGGCATCACAGTCGGCTCCGGGGACAGTCCTGCACACTGGCCATGTATGCTCTTGACAGCCTCGGAGTGAGAGCTGGTTACTCCGGTTCCATTACCACCCTGGCGTCTCTATTCTCACTGCTTCTGACAGGCAGGGATGAAAGTTCCGGCACTCAGCACTGCAGGGCCAGGCAGGGAAGGAGAGTGCTACTCTGTGGTGAGGGGAGAGTGACAGCGGGCCGCATGGAGCACTGCAGGGGATATGGAGCTGGGACCAAGGTGTATATGTGTGCGTGTGCGTGTGTGTGTGTGTGTGTGTGTGTGTGTGTGTGTGTGTAAGAGAGAGAAAAGAAGGAAAACAGCAAGGAGGTAGGAAGGAGCAAGAGACAGTGCTTGTAGCCAGTAACATCAAAGTACAGAGTGTGTCTGTATGTGCCATCTTTACAGCACATCTGTGATGTTGTGCCATCAGGTGTTTGGAGGGAACGCTGCATTCCTTCTCTGTTTATGCTAGTACTGGAGGAGACTAGAGTTTGCAGACTTATGCAATGCACACAAGAATTTGGAAGATTTATTTACTGTTCCTGAATGTCTCAATAGATCATCTACATTGAGTGACCATTTTTCAAGCTTTAATTAGTGTCTTACGTGCAGACTAGTCCATACTGGATGAATCGTAGTCTCACAATTTACATACAATACCAACGTTGAGTGCCAATGCAGAAAGTTATGTACCCTTTATGTACAGTAGATGTACTCAGGGTGGAGGATGTGGCATGTCTGACTTTCATGAAAGAGACTGAAGTTCACGTCAGGTATAATATAACAATTTAATAATCTATTATATTTAATGAGCAGCAATAGCAGTAGTAGCGGCAGCAGCAGCAATAACAGTAATAGTGGTAGTATTAGTAGTAGTAGCAGCAGCAATAGTAATGGTAGTATTACTGTACGTACCAACCAACAGCGACCAGAGCTTCCAAAACGGCGGAAGTCCTTAATTTTCAATGAGAGCCCAGTGACTTGGCCGACCGGAGCGGGTCCGGAGGGGAGTTAAAACTTGTTTAACTTTATGGTAATGAACTCTGACGCGGTTTGACCACAACCAGTCGGAATGCTGACGTGCTTCAATGAAGCAGGTCCCAGAGAACAAGCCATTTAACTTTTGTCCCTACAGCACACTTGTTCCGACAACGGATATCGAGAAGTTTATTGCTTGCATTCGCACCCACTCAGTCCTTTATTATGTGTCGCTGTTCGATTACAGAGACCAAAATAAAAGAACGAGGCTTGGGACTGCGTCGCGGAGGTAGTTGGTTGGTCTGGTGAGTTTTAAAGTGTGTAATGTAATAGAGGAGAAAATTGCAGTCTAATGTTGCGATGTAGCATGCAAGTTTTCCAGTAATCCGCTTTGTGGCTCCTTTAAATTGACAAGCATGATTGAGCGTTCGAATGATTACGTGATGAGTGACTAGAGTGACCAATGCTGCCACAAATATTTTTGACAGTTGTGTTTCTTGGGCATCCGCAAGAGACTTTGCCTCTTTGGCAGCTTCTGGTTTGAACATAGTTGTAGTAGTAGTGGTGGTAGTAGTAGTCGTACGACTGTGACTGTGCAGAATGCTTGTGCACTGTCTGCTTAACATCAAGACAACAGTCAACGATGCAGTGGCTGTATACCTGAAAGATTTGTTTTTGTTTCTTTTGAGGTAAGCAAAGAGCAAATAAAACTCATCCTAAATTTGTTTTTGTTTCACAGATATTCTACAAATAGCACATTTAATATTACAGACCGAGGGGTTTAATGACTCAGTGTTACAGTCATTAGCCTTTCTAATGAATCTTAATGGAATTTCATTAATTTGATTGAATTTATCTATTTTTGAGTAAATATATTTTTGGGTGCTGCAACACTCCCACTTCCTGCAGTGATGCTGGTTACAACTGGATGGACTTATAGCCAATCACAGCAATTTAGCTTTACGTAGTACCGTGTGATGGACAAATGTAAATAGACTATAGTGTACAGATATGTGATAATGAAGCATTCTATATGTCTGTGCACAAGTGTTGCAGGTTTTGTCATCAGAATTTAAACGTATTACTTTAACGGAAAGTTCAACATCAGCTGCAGCCATCATGGCTGTTTTCAAAAATGCCTCAATGGCGCTCCTCGTTACAAAGCTAGGTTTATACTTGCCGTACTGTCCCCAGTGTGAGGGTGCAGAAGTCAAAAAATGATGTCATCACATATTTTGCGTACAGCTCGACAGCCCCACAAGTTGGCAGCCATCGTCTGAAACACGGCCCATATTATAATTGGCCAAACCCGGGCTAGGCCAAATGGGATTCTGAACAGGAGGAGGACCACATGCATCTGTCAGAGCAAAGAATACATGCGCTCGCAGATTTTTTTTAGTTCCCAGGCTACCAAAATCTCTCAACTGGACAAATGTGTTGTAAATTGCTCATTTCAACCTGATTAATGTCACCTTTGCTCTGTAAGGCTACCTGTTTGTGTTCAGGGGCAGCTGTTTACTACTGAAATGTCAAAGTTGCTGTGGCAAAGTATACTAATAAATCATCAAATTTAGGAGGGAAAAAACTCTAAGGGAAATAGAAAGCTATGATGATGATGATGATCTGGTGAACAGAATATCAATTTTGCATTAGGTCTGTTTTATTGATATATTTTAGTTTAGTTTAGGTTTGTTTAGTTTTGGTACTACTTTCAATTCACTCAGATTAAGGCACTGTGATTTATAAATCAAACCGATTCATCCACCTACAGAGGCAAACTGTCAAATTTAATTTGTGACCAAGAGAAATTCAAAGTATGACAAGACGGATGCCACAGAGTCTCTGGAATCATTTGTACATGCCACTAAAAAACAAATCTGTTTGTATGAAAGGTTCTTCTTTTAGGCCCAGTGACATTGTCACTTACATGACAGTAGACTATAGTGACCAATATAGTACGGACAAAACAAAATATGACCTACTCCAGTGTGCAGTATGTACATCCCTGAGCTGGTAACACAAATGGATTGTGGACCGAGTAGGAACATATGTGACAGCAACCCCTCAGTAACATTAAAGGGGAACTAATGTTTTTTTCAACCTGGGCCCTATTTTCAGATCTGCTTTTGTCTAAATGAGTGATAGGATGTTCAATATTTGACATTTCTCCAGTACGAAGCTCGGGCTGACCTGCCTGCAGCCCGTGAGTACGCACTATATTAAATAATAGGGCACTCAGACCGCGTCAAAATATGTCAAAATACGTCAAAATACGTCCACTAAAAGTGCATTTTTTTCCACACAGCTGGCTCAGATTGTTAGTATAATTACCCGACAACATAATGGAAAAGGAGAAATGAACGTCTGTGTTTACCTTTAGCAGGAATCAGACATGTTCCTCTGCCTGTTGCTGCTCCCTCTCTCTCCTCATCCGCTCTTCAGTTTGAAATTCTGAAATCTCACGTCTTGCGAGATTCTTCTTCTTCTTCTTTGGTGTTTTATGGCAGTTGGTCTCACGAGATTTGAGTTGTTGCAGGAAGTTACCGCTAGAGTGACCTTACAGTTGGTCAAAATCGGGTAAAAATTCAGCCATGACTACTCCAAACAGTTTGTAAGGTCACCCCAGCCGTAACTTCCTGCAGCAACTAAAATCTCGCGAGACGTGAGATTTCAGAGCCAGACTTTCACAGAGTGTTTTGACTTGCCACAACAAACATGTCTGAATTTTTACCCGATTTTGACCAACTGGATCTGGTTGAGCCATTTGAATTTGATGACCGCCCGTATTTATTTGAACACGCAGTACACGGATGTACACAGACGTACACGGAGGCAGAGCTCATTGAAACTGAAGAGCGGACGAGGAGAGAGAGGGAGCAGCAACAGGCAGAGGAACATTTCCAAATCCAGCTAAAGATAAACACAGACGTTCATTTCTCCTTTTCCGTTATGTTGTCGGATAATTATACTAACAATCCGAGCCTATCTGTGTGAAAAAAATGCACTTTTAGTGGACGTATTTTGACGTTGTTTGATGCTGTCTGAGTGCCCTATTATTTAATATAGCGTGTGATCATGGGCTGCGGGCAGGTCAGCCCGAGCTTCGTAATGGAGAAATGTCAAATATTGAACATCCTATCACTCATTTAGACAAAAGTAGATCTGAAAATAGGGCCCAGGTTGAAAAAAACATTAATTCCCCTTTAACCTTAAAGTTACCTGTAAGTTTGTGCTTTGAGGAGGAGTGAAAAGATGATGTCAGCCAAGTTTCAAACATGGCTGACTGCAAACTCTCCTCCTCAATAAGCACTCTAGGTATGGAGAATATTAGATTTCTGAAAGTATTACATATGTGTATAAATAGCATCTAAAGTGGCACTTCAACTTGAAAAAAAGTACAATATAAAATTTTCCAGCTATATAAAAGAGCCCACTTTTCTCAGGTAAGTAGCCACTACAGAGAAAAGTGGCCTTATACCAATTACGGAGCATGTGATCCCTCTGGGAGTGATGGCAACTCTCTTGAATACTAAAGATGGTTTAAAAAGAACACGCAAGAAAAATGTATAGAGTGCCGCAGAATAGAAACACAGTGCCGTTCAAGGTGCTAGAAAGGTGCTCTTGGTTTGATTATCAAGATGGGAATAATATTAAAAGCCTCTTGTAGGTATTAAAGTGGTAAAATTGCAATCATAATGTATCACTAAAATCACTCAAAAGAAAGTGTAGTTATTCTCACATGTATTTTACAATGAGCAGAGACATATCTCCTGCTGCCTTGTATTGTCAACTGGAATGTCAAAAATTCAATCTAACAAAAGCCAACAACACATTATTTCTTTATCTGCCTTCTCCCACACATTTCACAGAACTTCTTACTATTGTTTCAACTCCAAACTTGGCTCTAAGGTGCTTAATGTAAGAAGTATTAACCACTCAACCTGCTCTTCATCTATCACTAATAAATCTCCCCTAAAAGACCCATAAAGAATGAAGCCTGAAAACAGAACTCCCGTCTTATTTCTCCCAACCATTGCGAAGACAGCATGGCTGCACTGAATAATATACTGGAGGGACACATGGTGTCTTTGGAGGGTGAATTAAAAACAGACTTCGCTTCACTGGAGGCAAAAATAGATAAAGTCAGGAACACTATTGCTGACCCTGCAATCTCTTGAATCAAATGCAGAGAGGACTAGCCAGTCCAAGGAATCGACTTCAGCTGCATTAACTAATGACACTACCAAGCCTGAAACTAGAAACATGAATCAAGAAGGACACAACCATGTTCACACTGTCAGCCTGATAAAATAAATTCATTTCTGTGGGATCAGTTAAAGACCACTGTCAATTTTTGTCTACAAGTTGACGGTCAAGTCTTGGCGCAGAGATCATCCCAAGTCCTTCACATTGTGCTCATAGGATTCTCACAGCTAAACCCAAACCAGAAGTGCAACCCAGTTACCAGAAATAATGTTGGCTTGTTTTGGCTTCATGTTTGTGCATAATCCCCAGTGGGAAAGCAGTGAGATCTCAGTTTAAATACACAGCTTTTCACGCCACTGTCCCTCCTGGGAAAAACAGTGATAGGTCACTAATAAAACACCCATGTTTGGAGGCTAAAAAGCTGTTGGAAACAAATCAATGACATGCTAAAAAAAACAATCTGTTTTCCTTTTTGTTGGTCTCATACAGTTGTCTGCAGCCTGGTAGGCATCTTGCCTACAGTAGAGGACACACCATCCACCATTCCCTCTACCTTCTGAAAACAAAATCAGCTCATATACTACTGTACGTCACTGTAGAAACACTAATATGATACAGATGGAACTTGCAAATGTAACATAATGTAAAACTTCAATTAAGCCCCTTTTCCACCAACATTTCAAGGAACTTTTATTACCAGGAATTTATTTACCTGGGTAAAAGAATTCCTGTGGTTTGCGTTTCCACCGCACCTCAAAGTTCTGGAAAATTTATTCAAATTAGCGTGATGATGTAGATGATTCAGCGTGTGCCCTGTATTTGGCTCCGCCAGCTTAGCTGGTCACGTGCTGGTGTAGAGAGAGGAGCGGCTGTTTGTCTCAGCCAGCAGCTCAGTTTAAAAGTTCGTCTCCATACAGACAGCTGTCATTTTAGCTTATTAGTATCAATTCGCTATGAGCTGAACTAGCGTGCTGTCTTTGTGTAACGTCAGTGTGTCTGTGGATGAGAGACTGTGGACGGAGCATATTGAATATGGCTGTCTACATGTTTACATGTTCATGCTGCTGAACACATGTATTGATGAAGTATTGGCTTCTTACTCCCTAAGGGTTAATGTCACTTACAGTAATGAATGTAGCTGCTGTCAGCTGGAGTCATTTTCAAGTTATCTTCACTTTGTTTCCACCGCGGCCGCTCGGCTGTTCACCGGTTACTGTGTTGCGTTGGTATATGTGTGGATGTGTGTGTGTGTGTGGAGGAGATCAGCACCGGCACAAAAGAACCGATATCGTTAGCACTTATCAATACTACGGTCTTTAACAGTTTAGCTCCGGGTCTAATTTAGTACCGGGTTTCGGTACCCATCCTTAATCAAAACACAAATAAAGTGAAGCTTATAGAAATAAAATAAAGTTTTCAGCGGCTGCCTGTCCCAGCAAGGGGGTCTGCCCATTGGTTCGACAGCCCATTGTTCTGACCATATTAAACCCATTGTTCCGAAGTCCCATTGTTCGGAAATCATCATGATGCCCTGTGGTTAAGGTCTGGTTAGGTTTAGGCACAAAAATCACTTGGTTAGGGTCAGGAAAAGATCATGGTGTGGGTTAAAATGAAAAAGAAAGTGGCAAACACATAAGCCGTGAGCCTGCTCCGCCTCAAGCCTTTCCCAGCTGACCCAGAGCCAGTCGCAGCGCACTACCAAGGCAGAAATACGCCCACCGGGAGCCGTTCAGCACCGCGGAGAGCTCCCCACACAACCCCGACCCCAGAGTTAATAACAGGAGGTTATGGTGTTTCGTTCTCTCCTCTCTATGACACTTGTATCTCGACCAGTAGCCTTTTGTTGCGTTGCTGATCCTCTATGGTACACAAATACAGTATAGCCTAGTATAATCACATATTGGAACAATGGGACGTCGGCCCTGGTGTCAGTTCTATCAAAGTCAAAGGGGCGGGCGTGTCGTATCTTTGATGTTTCACCTTTGACTGAAAAATTCTTCCAACCAGATTAAAAAACATATATTACATGATGCTGACTGACCTTTTCATATCTCAGTGTGCACATTGGTTGTCCTTGTTATTGGTCTCCAAACAGAGAACGTCTCTGTCCAGCAGCTGCATCTCAAGCCCCCGTTAGGTCCAAGATAGCTAATGCTACATCATGATACATAAACAAATGCAGTAGGTCCAACCTGTTATCACTGACCAGACTGTAATTATATCCAGATCAGCTCTGACTATTATTCTGGCTGGGCTTACTGATACATATGATGTCAGTTAGCTAAATATCTGCCAAACTAGGACTGCTAGGATATGCTGTCATGCCTTGCAGTATGCCTCAGTGATTTACATTTCTACTAACATTAATTATCTAATGTTAATTAGCTCGCACACATATAAGTCATGACAGTGATTAAGTTTGAGAGGCACTCACTGACACTGCAGCTCCCTGTCTGTGTCTTTTACACCTTCCTTTTTTCTATTTGCACACACATACTACAACTGTATAAAATCCAAACAGTAAAAAAGAAAAAATAAGAAATGTGTCAGGAGAGGTTAAGAAGCCTTACACAAACAGACCTCCCCTCAATTTCAGGACAAAAACAGACAATGACAAAAAAGGGAGAAAAAGGGAGAAAAGAACTAAACACACTGACTCCAATAGAGCTGACATTTGGCTCCTCAAACACTGTCACCAACGTCAGGACCTTTCCTTCTTTTGTATTTTCCTTGTTCACATTGTTGACTTTTTTTAATTGGATGGCAATAGATGTCCAGAAACCTTTTACGAATAACTAAGTTCCTTACTGCAAAGACAGTTCTTAAGATTTAATGGTACAACTCTGACTTCTTTTAATTGGATGGCAATAGATGTCCAGAAACCTTTTACGAATAACTAAGTTCCTTACTGCAAAGACAGTTCTTAAGATTTAATGGTACAACTCAGTCTCTAGTTTGAAACTATTTAGTATGTTGTCTGAGAAATTAGGAAACACGAGCATAGTGATGAATTCATGAGAAGCTGGTGCAACCCAATGATTGTGTAAACTGGCATATACAGTGCAGGATTCAGAGGCTGGTGATTTAGCTTGGGGCCAAAAAACCACCAAGTGATACCTTAAAATCAGTTAAAAACAGGTCGTTAGATGCAGCTGGAGTTATTTATTTGCACTACATAAGCTCCTAACATAGCCTACTGAGACTTCAGGGTGTTGGAGGACAGGTTAATTAACTGGATAAAGAGTTAAAGAAAAGGTTAAAGAACAGGTTGTCCTCGTGCACTGTTTGTATGTACACGTACAAAAAATGCACCAGAATTTGTAACTAGCCCATGTAATCATGCACGGATAATTCATATATACGCCACATAACTGGAGGGCTGCGATCACATGACCAACGTGCTGAGAGCACTAAAAAAGGAAGTAGTATCAAGAGTAAAGGTCTAAATAATGAGGTGGGGTGGTGCATGGGTCAAACAAACACAGGGCTTTCCCCCATGTCACGTGTGTAACCAAGTGAACCTTGAGCAGGCCCACTGTCGGAGGGGTCAAAGGGTACCGATGACCCGAGCCCAAGGCCAAACAGGGGCCCATAGAAAGGTCTAGAGTCAACCTTTAATTTGGACACAGTCCAACAAGTACAACAATTTACTTACTGGCTTATATCACTGACGATATAGTTATATGTATTTACAAGATGAATAAATGTATTGTTATCATTAAAACACATTTCAACATGCCATCTGATACTGCCACTCCCCCCGCAGGTATTGTGAAATGGTGCGGCCCGTCTGACAGCGGGAGGCAGAACTCTTAAACGCCCCCCACGCCTGGGAAGATGGGCCCACTTTGGAAAATGTTGTCCCCCTGCCATATTTCCCGACGTCTGGCCTGACCTTGAGTGATTTTAAGGTACATCATCACCGTGTTTCTTTTCCTAAACCTAACCTACTTGACTTTACGTGTTTAAACCTAACCTACATAACTAAACATTAAGTACATAACATGAAGAAGCCATTTGTGGGGTGCCAATTCATTAAACATACAAATTGTTGTATGAGGATACATTGCTAAATGACGTGACAGAGATGTTCAATTGCACATTTTCAAAGAGGACAAACCTAACGTTTGTTTGTGAAGCACTGCCAAGGTTTATTTCCAGAGAGGTGATGCAGAGTCGCCTGCAGTCCTAGTCACCAGTGTCGCAGTCACGTCCTGTACGTGTTTTCAGCTCGCATCAACCTCATCTGTTAGAGAAAGGTTATCTGTCCCCCTGTTGAGCAGAGAGAGTGGCATGTGATAGACTCTGCGAGGCTTCTGTGAGCCTCAACTCAAACATGTGGTCAAGTCAGTCAAACTCTTTCCATCAACACAATAATTAATAGTGTCAGACATCTCTGGTATCCTCTACATTCTCTGCTGTCGTAGAAAGTCACCCTTGACAACCATATTGTTATGTGCCCAGCAGCAATGTTGACTGGCTTTTCACGATTTGGCCATTATCAGCTTGACGCAGCGACACGGAAAAGGTCACTATATCACACCTGCGAGACATGTAACCAGTTACTTCCTCAACATGTCGGTCAAGAGGACATTATCTCGCATAGGTTGATTCAAAGCAGCTGTAATCCTTCAAGGTAATGGCTTTTAATAATCACTCTGTTGTTTGTGTGTCCCTCTTTACCTGGATTTAGAATGCATTCCCTGTTTTCTGGATCTTGACCACGCTGACAGCTCAAATTTATTCCTACAAGACGAATGGTGTTTAACTTCAGAACACCTGAAATGTCCCTTGGATACTCCCGCACTGATTTATGATGTTGTAGAAGTTTTTTCATGATGAAGTGCTGTAATTTAGCTTTTGTTGTACCCGCTTTCACTCAGCCTGCCTAAATCTACTTCTACTTCAGTCGGTGAGTTCCTGCTCAGGAGCTGAAATGATTGTCAACGAGCACCCAGAGAGTGGGTGTGTGTCAGCTTGCTGCTGCGAGTTGTTTGTGACCACATTAAAGTTAGTTTGATATAGTTTACATCTGCTTAACTGCTGGCAGCAAGTTTTGTGAATCATTTTTTCATCCTTTCAGTAATAACAAATTTACCATGGAGTTTAGTTTAGTTGATTAAACTGTATTATAGTGGTTCTTGCAATATCTCTACATCTATGTTTGGCTGGTTATCCACATAAGAATATAGTCAAAAGACTAAAGCCGTTTTCTCACATGAACTCAGACAATGTCTGCAGAATCAGGTCTGGACAATGTCTGGAGTTTGGCTCTCACACATGTAGCACACAACAGGAGACTGTCTGTGTCAGAAGTGTTCTCACCTACTGGGAATACTCTGTTTGGTTCAGGTCAAGGGTGGGGCCTTGGGTAGAGCATGGAGGCAAGACATGATGCCGATTTTAAGCTGCGGTCACAACAATTTCAGCTTCGGCCCTTCCTGACAGGTGTTCCCAAATCTCATCTCTCCAGTTTAACATTTTTGTTGCCATCTTCATGTAAATAACCCTTATTCTTCATCCTTAGATGTTTTCATTCTTCTGGTTTGGCATGGGCCTCATGATAGAAATGTCATCAATCATCCACTCGCTCGCTGCAAATTTGCTGGACTGTTACCTGCTGCATTCACTTAGGCTGCCCCCAACTAAGAATTTTTCTAGTGGACCAATAGTTGTCATTTAGGGCCATTAGTCGACTAATCACCTGCATGTTTAGGATATTAAATGATATATTTTGGGCGGGGCAACACAATGGTTTGAGTTGAAGGTGTGAGAAAAACTAGTATCAGTAACATTGTTGACACTGTGCTACATTACAAAGAAATACAAAACCGTACTAATGAACCTTCATTAATGTAGGCCTATATTTTATCTACAAGTGCACGTTACACACTGAGCGAGCTGCCTGTTAATGACGCTGTCGGCAAAGCAGTAATGATTGTGCTAAGTGGCTAATGGGCATGTAGCTACTGAGATGTTCCAGATGACACGTCATGTTTGTAGTCGACCAATGAAGATGAGTTTACATATCACCTTGGGTTCGTTCTTCACCTTCTCAAAATGATCCCACACTTTGGATTTCCTGCCCGACATGTTATTAACTAGCCTGTGGAATAACCGCAGGTACCAGCCCTGGAAATTAACATGACTCCTGTCTGCGTGCTGAGCGTGGACACTTCCTGTTCTGTCCTTTCAAATTAAATTCCCACATGGTCCAGTCATATAGGTTTTGATTTATTTTGACAAGGCGCAGCTCCTGATAGAGTTTCACATTTGTTTGTTTTTTTGTTGTTTTTTTTTGTTTGTTTTTCTGCAACTAAGCGACCAATGAAATCTTGCCGACTAACGACCTTTCTGGTTGACTAACGTTTAATTGACTATTGGGGGGCAGCCATAGTATTCTAACATCTGCTCAACTGGACATTACACGGGCTTTGTACTAAAGAGCAAGCGGAGGAAAGTCCTTTTAATGTCTCATCCAACTGATTCAGACATTTGTATCTACACATACACATCCACTGGGTAATGTCTAGATAACCTCAGGTTTACAGTGCATGTGTGACAGTGGCTTAAGACTCTACGACCATGCTAGCGGCTCTGTGATGCTGGACATCACAATAGTGCTTTGAGCTAAATACTAGCATCTGCATGCTAACATGTTTGCCATGACAATGTTACCATACTGATACTAAGCAGGTATAATTTTTTTAGTGTGTTAACTTAGCTTGTAATATTTGTTAATTGGCATTTAACAGCTGTGGGTTGATGGGAATGTCATTGGTTGTGGAAATATGTCAAACCCCATGATGCTGCTAGATGAAAGGTCAGTGATAGTGGAAGGGATTACAGTTCATCTTGAGGGGGACATGAATGTGTGTACTAGATTTCATGGCACATTATGTTAGGCACAGTTGTTGAGAAATTTTAGTTAAAATCACAAATAATAACAGAGGTGCTAAAGAAAAAGTCAGGTTTTATTCTCTGAGGACCATGGACATTTGTACCAACTTTCATGGTATACTGATATACTTGTCAGCATATTTTCTTAAAAGGCAGAAATGTCAGCTCCTTGATGGTGCTACAGGTGAAGTCAGAGGATCACAAAAGTCAATCAGATTCATTTTTTGAGCACAGCAAATGTCTGTGCAAAATGTCATGGCACTTTATTTAATAGTTGTTGAGATATTTCAATCTGAACCAAATGGCCCGACAAACCAACCAACAATGCCATCCCTAGAGCCGCACTAATAGCACAGGCACTCGGCAATAAAAACAACAACATGAACCCAGTAGGCTGTCAGTATCAGTTTTCTATCAGCTGGTTTTCCTTTAAAATTCCAGATAAAACTGTTAGTACCACAGAGAGACTCAAACTGACTAAACACAGCTACAGTATAATTGTGATACGCAGTGCAACAAAATGTAAACAGTCTCTGTGAGCATTTCCATCTGTTATCTGTTAAAACACATGGGCTCATTACAGGAGAGAACTCTGTGTTTGTGTTCAAAGAGGGAGGATTAATATATCATAATATATATTTTAATTAGAAAGCTGACTGAGAACACCATATGTTCCTGGTTTGCTAACATTGCTGTGGTGTATGTGGGTGATATGCACCTCTGACGCATGCTTGCATTGCAAATAAGTTAGTGAGTTTCTGACCCATCTGCCTGTTCACACGGCTACATGACAGTTTTTCACATTTTGTAAGAGAAGACTTGATTGAAGTCAAACACTGTAATGACTCTGTGAAGTGTCTGATGATCTGATGGGATCAGTTGTGATGGGTACTGTATAAAATATTCACATTAATTCAAGGCAAATTTGCTGTTGCTTTCCTGTATTTCATCCTTGTAGATTTGAAATTAATCATTTAAACAGAGAGGATTTGCTTGATTCTCCAGCAAACAGTAATTCAAGCTTGAGATGTTTTAGACAGTCTCATGTGTGGTGACAAACATTTTATAGAAGCCTCTGTATCCAATACAGCTGGAATTAGATATCTTATGATGTAACATCTTGTTTGTGGAAATGTGCTTTGCCTGTTTGTATTGTGTGCTCATTTTAAGTGCATAGGCATTTGACACCTCATTAAAGTAAAATCCATGTTGTTGTCACAGAAGAACTTGAAGCTAAAGTCTGCAGCTTTTCAAATGTTCAAACTGTGGCAAAGATGACTGAACATCAGGTGTCGTGTTCGGGAAGTTGTTTCACCTCGTTGGTGAAAAATGTCACTGACGGACAGGTTATGTAATCAAGTATATTTTATTTAATGTAAAAAGTAAAAAAAAAGTTAGACTGTCATCCTAACAGGTGCAACCAGACAAACTCGATAAACATTTCTTAGTCTCAGGGTATGAGGAGCAGCTACAGTTAATTTAGTGATTCATCACTTTCTACCATAAGATGGACATAGAGTTTTTAGACCTCTATCTGATCTGTTGTGTAGGACTAGATGTTAATATCCGTTATTGCATACTTGAGACACTGCTAGAGACTCTGTGGGATGGTCAAGTGAGAGATGACATCCTCTGGGTTATCAAGTGGGCGCCCTCCTTCCCTGGTGTTTCGCTGATTGGCCCACGACACCTCCAGAGGGTTCAGCAGTGAATCCCAGCGTCTCAGGTTCACCCCCTAGATGCCATCTACCCAGGTGGAGTCCTTCCTCCGTATCCAAAGCCACTGACTCCCGTTTTCAGCGGCTCTGGAGAGGTCCTTGACCGCCTGCCAGTGGGCCTTCCCTTGCACTCCCATCTCCTGGAGTAGCCTGGATGTTGAGGTGGCTACGAACCCTCTACAGCAGACTTCCACTGGTCGTACCTTCGCTGTCCAGCCTTGTTGTCGTACATCGGCTGCAAGCTCAGCGTACCTCAGCTTCTTGCGCTCATAGGCCTCCTCCACTGCACTCTCCCAGGAAACTGTCAGCTGGATAATGTACACATGCCTTACCATAGCACAAGGTCTGGTTGCAGGTTGGTGGACATGATCTCAGCTGGAAAGCAGAGCTTCTGGCCCAAGTCTGCCAGCAGCTTCCAATCCTATGACCTGCCTAGCTGCCCAGTGTCTGGTCTTGAGGTGGTGAGACTGGCTTGACCCTCGCCCTCCCAGACATTCTTAACTACACCGCCTTGACTGAGTGACCCTCCTGACATATAAAATACAAATGCTGTCACAGGCACTTTTTTGTGTGAGCTCTCCTATGCAACCTCTGAGTGACAGGGATGAGAAACGACTAATTAAAAAACAAGATGCTTCCCACTATTGTTGGTATTTGTTGCCAACTGTTTTTCCTTGAATGTACAATATTTGATTTTCTGCCACTAATACCCCTTTTTGATGGGCTGGCTTGGCTTGGCCTGGTTTGGTTTGGGCCGTCAGCCCAGTACAGCAGGGATTTGCATTTCCACTACAACATGGCTACCGTCTGATAATGGCTTGTCTTCAGGGATGATGTTTAAAAGCAGTGGGCTGATCCAAGGCTGAAGTCCCCTGTTATTTTTATTGCATGTGTTTTTCCACAGCAGGGCAGGTAAAAGAAGTTTACCTGTTGGAGGTGAGCTGTTTGCAGGTGCAGTAAGAGCCTGCTGTTTGCAGCTCTTCATCAGCATTTCACTGTGGCTGTTTCTGCTTTCACTTTCCTCCCTGCCATATTATCAGACTTGCCTTTATTGAAGAAAACCCACTAACAAAGTTCTGCTTATTCAGTAATAACACTTTTCATTTCCTATAGATTCTTCACAATGAAAGTCCCCTTTTAATTTGTTATGCAAAAGCTTTTATTGTGAAGCACCAAAATAAGGAAATGTGGAGTTTTTGAGCAGCAACTTCACACAACTTCTAGTACGGCAGATAGGGAACATGAAACAGTAAAATAAAGCAGATATCTTAAGTGAAAACAGGACACAGGAGAGAAACTAAACTCCAAACCACAGAGATTCAGTTAGAAGCTACAGACGTACTGAGAACTGAACACAAAGAGACTTTTAAAAACGCCTTTCTCTCTGGTCTCCTGCAGAGGTTAGGGAAGTCTTGCAACATACAGACTTGTTTGGGGGGGGGGGGGGGGGGGGGTGTCTTGGGTTGGCTGCTGTCTGCGTGACGTCACTGCTACCCGCTTGAGAGCAGGCGGCCCAGCTTTTGGACCTACTCCTGAGAAGGTTCATCTCTGGCAAGGCTTGGCGTGACACTGCGCGTCTAAACTGACAATGGAAACGCAAATTGGCACGACATGGCTGTACTCAGCACGGCCAAGAGTGTATGGGGTCTCTCAATCAAAACCATGACAAAGGACGGAGCAATGCCGTGATTGTTGTCAATTTCTCCCTGTTGGATTCCTTCACTGTTCATTGTTCACAAGTATTTTACCAGGAGCTGAAACACCTGCAGAGGTCTTTTTCTCTCCAAAACAAATGGACTTGATTATTTAAATGGGTAAAAACACAAAAAAATCAGTGTTTGGGCTGGAGCAGAGCTGGCACTAACATTTGCTCAGCTTGTTTCTCCCATAACTTAAGATCCAGACGTCTAAAATCCTTCATCTGAGAGTTCATTAAGAGTATTGCAAAAATGTTGCTTAAAACTGGATAAAAAGTTAATTCATGACTGCCTGTGGCAGACAGCCACAACTGTGACGCATGTTCAAAGCATGGATGGTTTACGGAACAGTCCTACTGGGCACAGGCCAGGGGGCCCAACGTGTCCGGGCAAAACCACCACAAAGACTGTGTGTCTTGCTCCTGTGTAGGAAAGAGGGTGAGACCTTTTGCATATCTGTACCCAAGAGCCCATTGTCTCATAATCCGCCCTTGGTGCAAAGGGGATAGGATGCCACTGACAGGCGACAGCGACTACATGACACAGACCGTGTCCTTGATTAAAATTACATATTTCTCAGGTTTGGACATTGTTGGAAACGTTTGAATTAGTAAATACACAACTCAAGAAAATATTTAACACTGCTCTAGTCATGTTTAGACATGTTTATGCAGAAAAGTTAAATATTATATCTTTAAATCATCAGTACTTTTCAAGGACAGTCGACTCCTTGTCGTCGTCGGAAATCTACGTTATTATGTGTCTGCTCTCTTTCAGCGCCGTCGTCCTTGTACCAACTTGTAATTGTAAATATTTCTGTCCATTTTGTCCTGTTTGTTTGTGTATCACTTTTTTGAGGCCAGTCCCACTCTGCATTCCTCACACGAATGCTGTTATCAACATTTTTCATGATGACTTCTCTCAGAGAAAGGAGAGATAAGGCTTCAATATTTTTCCTGTTCGTTAATCAGACCGAGGCAGCCTCTCCCTCTCTCCCCGCCTCTCTTCTCCCCCACTGAGGAAGAGAGAGAGAAGGTGGGGGAGACAGAGTCAATAGCATCTGTAGGTTGCTTTACTGTGGTGTTGCTAATTAGTTGATCCTGATGGTTGTCATTAATCTGCTACTGGCATCATTTACAGTCAGCATGCTGCATCGCTCTATAACTGGGCAGTGACTGTGGGCTGCACCACACACCCAACACTCTAAATGCAAATTTCCCAAAGGAAAGATATGCCTGGAGCCGCCGTATAACTGATCACATTTGTGTACAGGGCTTGGCTTCGCTGTTTGGCTGCGGGGGTCATCGTATTTTCCCTTTTTTTTTTTATCACCGTGCCGTACAGTGGGATCAGAAAGTATTAGGACAGTGACACATTTTTCATTGTTTTGGCTCTGTAGTCCAGCACTTTGGATTTTAAATTAAACAACTACCATGAGGTTAAAGTGCTGACTCTCCACTTTAATTTGAGGGTGTTTACACCCACATAAGATGAACAGTGCTGGAATCACGGTGTTTTTTTAATACACAGCAGCCTAATTTTAGGGAAGTGAAAGTAGTTGAACAAGTTAACATAAACTCCAAAGCATCAAATTTAATATTTGGTGTTAACAGAATTTACAGTCAGTGACTTTCTGACTTCTGCTATAGACCAACAGACATCAGGGGCTGGTTGCATTTACAAGGCTTATGCCTGGTCTTTGGCTAAATCGGTCATATCTATCTCTAAGTCCAACCGATAGACTGTAAGAATAATGGACATAGCTACTGTGACGTCACCCATTGGTTTGTGGGCTCATTTTTAGAGCCTCAAGTTTGGCACGTCAGTCATCGCCATCTTGGTTTTTTGTAGCAGAAAGTTGCCATATTTGGGCAAGAGGCTGGTGCTGTGGAGGAGCGAGGGGTGGATCTGACTAAGAAGCCGAGGATCTGTCAGCAGACAGAATGTCACTCAAAGCAGCCCACCCTTAATTATGCGTAACCTCAAGTCTTAATAAAATGTAAACGGGTGCATTGTATGAAAATTCAACCCCCCCCACACAGATGTCATGAAGGGTTAAAGTAGTTTTAGAGACAAAAAGCGTTTTTTGTACCAGGCTGTGAATGTGTTTATTTCTGCTGTAAAGTTGGGTGTTTTAATACGAGAGTCTGTGGGGACTAACTTGCCTCTGAAGCCGGCCTCAAGTGGCCGCTCAAAGAACTGCAGTTTTTGGCACTTCAGTGTTAGCCTCATTTTTTAGCCCCGAAGTTTGCTGCTTGGTCCATCCTAAAAGTTAAGCCTGTTGCAACATCTAAGCTTTAGCCTTCTTCTTGGTAGGGCTGGGTGTAAATTTTACGCCTTGTCAGCAGCCAGTGTAAAGTCAAAATCTCAAATTTCTGTATATCAGCAGCCTGATACACAAAACAAGATCCCCAAATATGAACAATCGTCTTTAGCTTTCCTGCTGAAGTCTCCTCTATCTTTCTCTCCAGCTATCTATCTCTCTCCTGGGCTTGTTGAACGAGCAACCAAACAAATGCTCAGCGATTTAAAGTGCGCTGCTAATGTCTGTTATCAAGCTAGACAGCTTGCAAATTAGCTGGTCAGCTGCAGCACATGAAGCAGCAGCATATAAACTTACCTGCAAATGTCACTTCAATCCATTCAGATGCTGGCGTTATCACTGCTAACAACATGCTGTCCATGAGTTGTAAGCTGCAGCTAAATTTGTTTACTTTTTCTCTCCTTTTCCGTTACCTGTGGAGCTTCACCTGACAGCTGCTGTCAATCAAACAGACATGCCTCGCCTGTACAGCGTTATCAATCTTTGTATCTCGATGTCTGTGAAATTTCCTTTTCCTTTCTCTGATCCTCCATAATATCATTGCCGCAAATGAATGGCTACACATAAACAAGACAGCAGGAGAATGTGTACAATGTAACGTGTGTACCATTGTAGCTGGGCATTCACATGAGCATGCGTTGCTAAAACTGGGCATAATCACGACAAAGTTGGTGCAATGAACATGAAGACCATTCTAAAGACTGGTCGTAACAAAAACAGACTTAGTAGTTAGGATCACACTGAGATAGACAGATTTTTTTCACATTTCCAGCATGAACTCACAACAAACAGTATTCACAACATGCTTTGTGGGTGCTATGGTACTGGGACACAGCTGTACTTGTCACAAGCACTATCATTTTGCACAATTTAAACATAGGTAAACATAGCAACACTCTACTAAATTACTATATTATCAATGTTGAGATCACATCAGAAAAACAAGCTGTGGTGACAAGCTCTATTAGCCACTGTTCAAAACCCTCTGTCGTTGTTGTGTTTTGCTCAGAGTCTGCTGCTGACCTCCCCTGACCTGCTGATATACTTTAGTACCCCTCCTCCGTTCCTGTCCTAAATTGGATCTTGTGGAGAGCATTCATTCCCAAGGAAGCGTGCAAAAAGCACTCTAAAGTTATGTAGAACAAGCTGGGTAAGCGTTCCGTACACACAAACACAAAGATGAAAGTGTATTATCAGTGTTCTTAGGAATGCAAAGCATGGTCACTGGCATGCCAGCAGACGAGTAACCAGGTGTCTACACAAGCAGTCGCTAGACTAACTCAATTAAGTTATCAGCGTGCATTTCACCTCTGGGCACCCTGTGTAACCTTTGACCTCAAACCTCAGCTGCAGAATTTAACAGAGTCTATCTTTGAATTTAAGAGCACCTCACTATATGAAGGCAGTCTTTCAGTTTCTAGTCACCTTAGTTGTTGATTTTATTTTCAGTAAGTGTTTTATTTGTTAGATCCTGTTTGCTTGACTCAATATTAAAGACGAATTTCTGTATATCTGCACTTGACCTTGTCTTCTACAGTGATTTTCTGCCAGGCCTGTGCAACAGCCATCTTAAATTCTTGCTTGTTTAAGGAGCATTGTGTGCTTCAGCTCAGCTCCCCAGCAAGTGAAACTCAAGTAGATTGAGGTCAGGTGGCTAACTTGGCCGGACAAGAACGTTATATTAACCTCCTTGGTAGTCTCATATTTTGGGTTATTCCTGCTGCTGCATTTTTCTTAAAAGTAGGGGACTGTGTGTAGAAAGGCTACAAGTTATACAGTTTACACCCAATATGAAACATTCTCCCAGAAATTACTATTATATGTTACTAAATAGTTTAGTTTATGCACCGTGCTGCAGTTGCAGGGAGGTGTTCAGGTTGATGGTAAGCATAGAAAGTGCAGTACTTCCACTCCACAGACCAGGGTTTGCATTCTGACTCCTGCATCTGGTTAGGTTTAGGCAGAAAAGCCCTTTGGATAAGGTTGGGAAAAGATTGTGGTTTTGATTAAACATTAATAAACAAATTGTGTCTGTTGCATCAAATCACTGCAGATTTTTTTCTACATTAAACCCAGACTATGATCTTTCCCGAACCTTAACTAGTTGCTGTGAGTGACTTAAAATAACCATAAAAAAGTTTGTAAATGCTGTAGTCAGTGAGACAATATTCTATTGCAAGATTGGATATTTTGGTGGGAAACAAATCAAATACGCTGGGAACAATTTAATGATAAATTCAGTATGCTATTTCTTTTTTTAAAGATTACATTCTTGGGCAGATTTTTGCCTTTATTGATAGTGCAGCTGAAGATGAACAGGAAATGTGGGAGGGAGAGAAAGGGGGGAATTACATACACTCTTTTAGTTGAGCCAGAGGTCGCCCCTAGTATCATAGTTTTTGAGACTTTCCAGATACTTTAACAACATTTTGTCATCATGAAATGTAATCCGGTTGGCATCACTTCCTATGTGTTTGCTTTCGCAAACTAGTTGTATGTAAATGTAATATCTATGACAGAGGGTTGCAATATGAACGAATGTTTAAACCCTGAAAGCTGGAGGCCTACACTTTATTCTCACTGTCATCGTTTCATTCCAAACGCAACGTGCTGGAGTAGAGCCAAAACAATAAACCCCATCACTGACGTAATACTTCCTGACTGCACTGTGTACACTGTGTAACACTTTGGGGACAGTCAATGTCAGACACCAAACAAGAAAATGCAATGTGGATTTCTCACTTCTACATCAAATTCCGATGCAATGATAAGACGGCAGGAAGCAATTCCTATGAAATATTTGCAGAAAAATTACAGGCAGATTTTGGCTCGGGACTGACAATTTGGTACCAGCTGGTGTAGACACAGTGTCTGTGTGAGGCAGACCTTGTCAGTACTGATGACAGTTAGGGTTGACAAGTTCCCAGAATTGGCCTGAAAGTTTTACAGCATCTGTGACTTCCTCTGTCTGTAGAGAATTTGTCATGGGTGATTGCCTTAGTGGCAGCATTAACAGACATCACTGCCCTCCCCCCTCAGTGGCGCTATAAGCTTCCTTTGATGCAAATATTCACTGAGCACATGAAGGAAATCCATTTTCTCTCACACAGACCCCATATTGACACATCTTGAAAAACTAGAGAGACTTGCTTTTCCCAGGAGAGGCTCAGATCAGGAGGGAGAGGGGGAACAGACAGACATGACCTTTTTCCTCGGCTCCACTTTGCTGTAGCCTGGGGATCCTGTCAACATAAACTGTAACAAAGACATTGGTAGCTTCAATCCAACTTTGTATTTTTGTCACCGCACAGAAAAAATATGCACATCAGTGGGGGGTTTCAACTGAAACTACATTGAAAGTTGATTCCGGGTACGCCTTCAAAACCGTGTAATTCTAAATCCCTCTGAAAACCAATCTTTGAATGGTGACTGCAGCTGTCACGCTGACGGATCACCTTGAAAAAATGTGTACAAGCTAATATTGTCAAGCATTTAAAATTTGACTCAGACACAAAGGAAACAAAGTAAACACTTGTCAGATAAGCTTTTAGAGCAAGCTTATAGAAGAATAATAGTCATCACAGCAGTTTTTTGGCAAATGTTTTCTCTCCTTAATCACGAGAACAGCTCAAGGCCCAAACATGATTATGTTTCTGTTGTTAGCCGACTTCCACAATAAATCAATTTAAAATCTCATCTGCAAATTGAAGTTACATTACATGAAAAGAATAGTCTGACATTTTGAGAAATATACTTATTATTGGTACCACTCTCATACCTTTATACACACATAAACACCTTCCTCAGTGGCTGGAGACACACACACCCCTATCCCCAACCTCTGAACACTTGCACTATATCTGCCTCACTGGCTGCTGGCTCACACTCACCCAACACTGCCGATCTACAGCACACACACTTACTGCACTATATACTCTGTACCATATTCATTTCATACCTCCAGCTGTTTGCTCTGTATATAATGTCGGCCATTAGCATTACTTGAAATAACACTCTGCACTATAGGTTTTATACTATACCTGCACTGCCTACTATGTTCCAGTCAAGCTACCACAAGAAAATGTTTGACATTGCATGTTTCTGCAACCAAAAACACATTATATTTGTACATTTTATTCATATGCATTTCAGTGTTTCTTGAGTGTTGTATTATCTGACTTTGTCATCAGGAGCTGGAAAGGATGGTGGATAGCGTGAAACCTCGGCAAGATTCCTGCCAAGCTGTTGACAACTGTTCAAGACCGACAAACAACAAAACAGGCATTTTTTAAGTGAGTCATCACTGTGTTTCCTGTGCCTTTTAAAGCCCAGTTCAGATCAAAGATTTGCGATCAAGACAAAACCATTTTAGAGCATTGCAGGGAAAAGTTGCAGCAGCGTGAACTGGCCATCTGAGCTTGACTCAAGCCGGCAACTCCGCTGATCAAATCACTGGCGGCTGGTTTTAGAACGTAAGGCTTATCACTTGTTTCAGCAGCTTGTAGTGAAGTCCAGTGGTCAAGCGAAAATGACCACAGAGGGCATGTTTGCTTGCTCCGCCCCCACTGTGCCCTCTGTTTCCATTCTCATGTGTGCTGATGTCGGACGGTGGGTCATGCAGCTGCTCGCTGTATGTGCTTATGCCCCCCAACACACACACACGCTAATCGACCGACTAATTGGCGCTGCTTACTTATATTACTGTTGCATATTTATTCTGAATACAGTCCATCTGATCTGTTTCATCACTACTACAAATGCAACTGTAGCCAGCATCACTACCCTCACTCATATTTTAAGAAACTACAAATTATATTCAGTCACAAAATAAGCCTGAAAAGCTGGAAATCAGAACAAAAGTACAGAGAGTTGTTGCGTAGAGATGATACACCATCTCATCTGGTTGGATTGGTGTGAACCGGCATGTTTTTAGAACATTGCAGAACAGTGCATTGCGAGTAGTTGCATGTTTCAACTCATCCTGTCATAAATCTTTGGTCTGAACTGGGCTTTAGCCATTAAACATGGAAGTATTTTTAGTGATCCTTTCCAGTTTTTCCAATGGAGACAGTGCCACGAAAAGCATTGTTTTTTTTCTGAGACATTGCTGCATTTCTAACCACACTATTTAACCCTTTAGCCCAAACATGACCTTTTTATCTAACCATAACCAAGTGGTTGTTGTGCCTGAAACTAAACACATTTCAACATATCAGCTACATAACAGTAGTGATGGCCGAATGAAGCCTCATGAAGCATTTTCTTCATTTTCTGAGCCCACTAGATGGCGCTCTTGGTTTAAAGAGAGATGCTCAAAGAATGGCAATTCAGTGTGTTTTAAACTTTTTGTTGAACAAAAAGTGCCATCTAGTGGGCTCAGAAAATAAAGAAAATGCTTCATGAGGCTTCATTTGGCCATCACTACGTAACAGCAACTCAAACACATCTATGATTTGCAGAAATACACACTGTCAGCTTCATTGTGCTGGCAATTGGGTTCATGCTGTTCATACCATGTATCTTAGTGTATTCATACACAGTGTTCATAAATGTAGTGTTTTCCTACCCCTTAGTGTTTATTCCTCATTCTATATATTCTCTACATTACTCTGCACTGCTTTTTACACTTCTGGTTAGATGCTAAACTGCATTTTGTTTTCTCTGCAATGACAATAAAGCTTTATCTAATGTGATTATACAAAATGTGAAGCAACAGCAAGCAACCAGTTAGCTTGGCTTAGCAATAAAGACTAAGTTGAGCAGGAGGAAACAGCTGCAGCCTGGCTCTGACCAAGAGTAATGAAATCTACCCACCTGCACATCTAAAGCTCACTAATGGATGGATAACCAGTCTTCACATAAGCTAACTAACAGGCTACTAGCTGTAGCTTCATATTTAGCAGATGAGAGTGGAATCAATCTGCTCATCTAACTCTAGGCAAGAAAGCAAATGAACATATCGCCCAAAATGTCAAAGTATTCCTTCAGTGTTTCTCACACTGATTGTACAAAAGTTGTTATTGTTGTAATTCATAACCTGCACAGCGGCATCGATCTCATTCACTCTTGTTGACATTTTAATGGCATTTTTTCAGTTTTTACTTTTGGCTCTGGCAAAGAAAGATGATGTATCTACACCTAACCCTACAGCACAACACCTAGTTGAAGCATTCATATACCATCAACAAAAAAGACATGCATTCACAGAATTACTTCAGAGATTTAAAGCACAGGTTTGATTTCAATTACAAAAGTCATAAAGTCTCCCCGTGCTCTCTATACATAACATAGAAACAATAACAGAGTGTAATTAATAAACTATTCACATTGTTACAAGTGGAAATATCTGTTGCATTTATATTCAGATATAATTGCGTTAATGCTTCCTGTGGGTGATGTTTAACAATAATCTCGGGCATTATGTAAACTGTGCAGCCTGATTGTGTGGGTGAGGATGAGAGCACCAGGCAGCGCTGCATTAATTACCAGCTCCTGAGGACATGTGAGATGGATGTCCCTCTGTGGCCCCACTTCACCTGCTGTGGGGCCTCTGCAGTACCTATGAGGGGTCAGGATGTTAACACTGTTTATATACAGTTTAGAAGTTTATAGAGTTTGTCATTCTGTACCTGCAGCGAGACAGAACTGGACCTAATAGAGAGTGAAGCAGCTGCTGTATATCAACCATAGTAACAATTGTTCAGTTGAAATTAAATGGGTCCTGTTTGACTCAATATTTGTAGTGTTTGCTGTGTGCTTTTTGAAACTAGTTAAAGAATCTTCCGGTATAACAATATGACATGATATGATATAATAACGCTTACTTTTTGCTTTACACGCAATTCTCTTTTTATTGTTCGGATAACATTACTGTGGTTTAAGCTGAGAAAAGCCATGCAGCCAAGATACAGAAAAAAGTGTTTCTTAGGGGAAGTGAAAACCTTTCCCTTGCACTGTATTGTCATTTCATATTTACACTGTTGTTAACCCAGGGTCAGTTTACATATTCATGTGAATGATGTTTTTCCTCGTGGTAATAAAAGGTGTTTAGTTGCATGAACCTTTTAGACGCTGCAACAGAGTTCTGCCCATCTGCATTCATCCTTAATACCTTACCTTAATACTCCTGTCTACCTGTGGTGTTCATATTTTAGACAAAACTCTCCATCAAGTTATGATAAAGATGCAGCTGCTATCAGCTGCCCTCAAAGTCAGAAATAACTGAAATAAAAATAAATACAGTAAATAAAGAAGTAAATATCAGTGATCATTTTTAAAGAGCATACTTATGTAATCACCATCTGATGTGATTTCTTTAATTGTGTTCCATGAGTCTAAATTGATTTGGGGTTAAGGTGGGGGAAGATACCCCTTAATAACAAAGTCAATTTACTGTCAAATTACAACATATTTGGATATGATTTTAGCATGTGCAGGGTGATGATGTACACACCAACACACTGCTGGGAGAAATAAATTGGTAGAGTAGCCAAAAATCTTGTAAAGTGGCAAGAAGCCCCCGAGCTCAAAAGGAGCTATCTAACTAAATGAAATAACCTAAAGTCCCAACCCTGACCCATTATTGGATTACCTAGCAGCCTTTCCTTCTGGCTAATTGTTTTTAATTCAGGGTGGCTTCCTCCAGCAAGATATGTCAAAATGTTGGCTAATTCTAGATAGTAACACTGATGATTGGTAGCAAGCTAGCTAATACCACAAGTAAGCTGTTGAAACTACAATACTATACTAATGAAGCTCAGCATAAGTTCAATCAGGAAGACTTTCTTTATGCCACATCCATTCACAGGTCTCTCTCGATCCCACTCCCACCACTTCCACCAATCAGCTGATTGTGCGTGTTCCCTCTCCCGGTTAGCCAGTCAAACTTCTGATCTCCTTAAGCCGTCCATGTTGCTGCTGCCAAACCTTAAATCTGTTCTCCGCTCTGCTTCTGTCGGCTGTCATTTAAGGCAGAATCGTTACACCCTCCTCCACTTTCTCCAGAGCCCAGGACCAGCTCATCAAAAGCCCACTCCTCTTCACATTTAGATCCTCAGCTCCCTCTTCATCTCCACACGGGGGGATCCCTAATCTACGACGTATTTACCATCCTCCTGGAATAGATGACATCATCATGGAATCTAAACGCCAAAGGCTTTTCATGTTTTTCATACCTATGTGCACATGTAAATAAATATTCTATTTCTCAGAACGAGTGTCTCCTGATTGAACAGCTATATGTAGATATGAACTATATATATAGTCACATATGACTATATACTAGATAATCTAACTAAATTATATTTTAATATAAATACATAGCTCACTATTCTCCAGTGACAAAAAATCTGAACGTTTCTGGTGGACTAAATCTCAAGAATGCAGCAATTCAGATGACACGTCACAATTCACTATAGCATAACCATTAACATCATGTGTTGACAGTAGATTTAGTGGCATATATTGGTTAGGAGGCAAATTAAGGGGGTGGGGGCATCTTCCCCCATCTTACCCTACTTTACTGTTGTGCTCCAGGGGCCACAACCATAAAGCTCTGTTTAAATTCATGACTAAAAAGAGACAGAATGCACATACCAATTATTTTCCTCAGATTTTGAGAGCTGTGCGTGTGCACGGTTTTGTTTTCTAAATGTCAGTCATCTTGGAGCTGGGCGCACATGCACAAGCCTTATTGTGACTCCCACACTTACACACACTTCACCACTCATTAGACCTGTCAGTGGAAAAAACAGCAAAGATGAAGTGCAATTTTACCTACTGAGACACATCGGCGAGCGAGCTTCTCCAACAATGCCAGGGAGAGCAGCTGTCATTACGCACATCCAATACGCACGGCTGTGGCTATTTATAGCATTCATTTATCTCATGTAGGTGTAAGCCATCAGCGCTGGTGATATCTTAATCGTCAGTAGTAAACATCAGAAATGATTAAGGTAATGATGCTCATATCAAAACAGGCTTTTCAAAGCGCCTACAAAAACAATAAAATGAAAGAATGTGAACATGGGTGAATAAAACGATACCTCTAATGTGAACATAATGACTGAGAAAACTGTAGACACTGAAGCAATTACGCAGAAGAATTGTTACCAACTAACAAGACCAGGTGAAAACCTAGTATGTGGCTGGATCCCGTAAGAAACACGAGAGGGCTTTTAATTTTAAACAGGAGGCCGCGGCGTATGTTCAGTCACTTTTGCCATGATTCTCACCGACAGCTCTGGCCCTGTTGTCGCTGTCCAGCCCCAAAATGTATGTACATACATGTTAAAATGAAAAACAGTACACAGACACAGTCACACAGCAGAAGGGAGTTTCTCGTTCTGAAGCTGTATCCACCAACCAGCTCCTTTTTGTTTGGTTTAACACAACCCTCTCCTCTTTTGCTCCAGTTGGCGGCATACATCTCCACGTGACTAATGGAGGCTGCAAAGCCATCGGCTACTATCACAGCCAAGTTCTGCCAGTAACACTAGTTTGTATAACATCCTATTAGGAGAACTCTGTCATTGTTGCAGCACCCATTCCCACAGTGTAACATGTATTATTCACTCATTATATGTTACATTCAAATTCAATCAGTGTCTTATTTCCACTTTCTTCTTCATAAAGGCGGCAGTAAGGCTTGTGTCACACAGACACAGCTGTTCTTCAAACAAACATAAAAGATGCTAATGATACAATGGTTATAGAAAATGATCCAAAGTTGTCACTCAACTGATGATAAGGATGTGCTTTTCTATGCTATGACAAGAATGTGTGTTAATAAATTTTACTCATGTGCTGGCTGGATAGGTAGATAACTAGCTTGCTAATTTCACCATGCTAAGATGCTACATTGGTTACAGACAATGGGGAGCACAGTAATAAAGGACTGTCAGGGCCTATTTATTTCAAAAGAGCAACGACCAATGGGGAAACATCAACACTTACAACATCACTAACTCCAGCCAAAGATGTGACTTCATCACCGAAAGAGCCGTGCTTTAACATCGGCATGACATGCAGCTGGTCAGTGTTATAGTTTCATGGCGCTCAGCAGCACACAGATACTGTCATCTTTTAGTTTAGCCCATGTCCAATCCACTAACATGGAGGGAGCAAGCTTTATGACCTGAACTGCAGCCAGCCACCAGGGGGTGATCAATCAAGTTGTTTTGGTTTCACTTCTGGGGAACTGGAGCTGGCCTCACATGCTGTGGTCCAGCCAAAAATAAGTACTTCAACTGGTAACGCACAAAGGAATTATTATTCTTTCAAATCTTCTTATGCCAGTTTACAATATGTGTAGGAAATCCATTTACATGTTTTTGTGCACATGAATCAATGATATATCTGGCCCCAGATGGTTTTTATTTATTGTGGGGAGTGATATCAGCAACCATGAATGAAAACGTCCAATTCAAAGAGGAGAAAAATCTGTCTTTTTCCTCTGCTGTCCACCTGGATGAAAACAGAGGCAGGTCTGTTTTTTCCCAGCTTGTTTTATCAACTGTCAAATTAAGTGGCTTTAATTGTCATAGCTGAAATGGGTGGTGAGTTTCATTAGCATTTAAAGCTATTAAGGGCATTGGCTAATTTCATCAGTTATGCTATCTAAATGACTGACAGCAGCTGATGTTGCAGTTGCCTGGTGACAGTAAAAGGATGCTGCCAGAGATCCTCAAGCAGGGCAGGTTTCTCTAAATAAAAGCGGTGATGTGTCCCGCCAATTTTCCAAATACGTCCTGCGTGATCCGGCTCTAAAGATCCTACTAATGGATTTAAAACGTTTTAAAATAGGGTTGTTATTAAATCTTGTTTGGCAGCACTTGCATATGTAGAATTGTGTTTTATCTTCAGTTCATAAGGAATACTTGTTATGACAGATATAATAGAGATTTTGAGATTTTATTTTTAATATCTATTTTTCAGAAGGAAATGAGAGCATGTACTTACAAGACAAAACACCTGCTTATTTGTGTATAGTTGTAGCTTTCAGCTTTCTTGCCAGCATCAAAAACAACAAACATGTATTTTGGTGCTATTTTGGAACAATGCAACAAGATTATTATAATTAAGGAACACAGTCTTCTGAATTTCCTTGATTTTTTTTTCTGTTTCAGTTCTTTGATTTTATTGTCATCCAAAATATGTATAAACTTCACATTTGAACCTTCAAGCCTGTTGTTTATTCAGATGACAGAGATGCTTTTTCCTTCCCAGTATAACCGCTAACACAGTTCATAAGAGCCCTCTTGGATGCCCTTGAGCTTCATCAGCAGTACCTTTGATTGCTCCACTGGTTTGAGGACATGGGGATCACACAAATTAAATTCAGCCATGTGGTAAGACAAAGGCTGACACCATTTCATTTCAGCGGGTCGCTAATGCCACCTTTCAGGACCCATGTTCCGTCTCAGAGCGCTGTCTGTGCTCGGGGGAGGCAAAGTCACCTCCTCTTCCAGGTTCCACTGAACAAACGTCTCCCCAGGTAGTAAGCAACACCTTGGAAATGTAATTAACCATCAAGACTGAATGTGAAATTGCTTGTGAGAACTCTGCTGTCAGCTCCATTGCGTAAGTGCAAATCCTGAACGTGTAATTAATTTCACACAACAGTATCATCTGTAGAAAAATCTAAGGTGGGAACTGTAAGTGACACACATGACCTTTAATCCAACTCTGTTTCCTGAAGATTAACTTTATATGCAGTAATGTTAAATGGTTTTAGCCAATTAGGAGGAAACATAATTGCTGCCAGGGTTTTATGTTCACTGGCAACTTATTTTCAGCCCAGGAAGTATTATGTTCTTGCACTGCAAAAAAGCTTGCAGGAATGGTGTTTGGGTGGATGGATCCTACTTACTGTACATGGATCCATTTTGACAACAGTGCTGTGTCCTGCGTGTGGTTATAGGATTAAGCTACTAAAACACTGTGGTTCAGGTTAGGAAACGCTTGTGGCTGGTTAAATATTTCTGTCTCATGCTTCAAATGACCCTTGACTCCATGTTTAACCAAGAAACCAGTCTTCCTGTAACCTTAATCTGAAGTGCTTTGAGTGCTCTAAACATAACATACATATGTGAATCATGCTTTAGTTGCCATGACTACATATTGCAGAGAAAACTACAGAAGTCCTGACAGGCATTTGGGAAAAGAATTTTGGTGATCCATTTTCTTAGTCTGACCTAACTTGTTTTCTCTCATATGTTTATGACTTTAGAACACAATAATTTTTCTGAGTTCCAAGTAATTTACATTTCATCTCTGAAACAGGGCTGGTTAGCACTGTTGTCTCACAGCAAGAGGGTTCCTGGTTCGATCCCAGGAAGGAGCCCTTCCGTGCGGAGTTTGCATGTTCTCCCCATGTCAGCGTGGGCTTTCTCTGGGTACTCCAGCTTCCTCCCACAGTCCAAAGACATGCAGGTTAATTGGTGACTCTAAATTGTCCGTAGGTGTGAATGTGAGTGTGAATGGTTGTCTGTCTCTATGTGTCAGCCCTGTGATAGTCTGGCGACCTGTCCAGGGTGTACCCTGCCTCTCGCCCAATGTCAGCTGGGATAGGCTCCAGCCCCCCCGCGACCCCCAAGAGGATAAACGGTTATGAAAATGGATGAATGGATGGAACAGGAGGAAACAAAGGTTTTACCACCGTCATTTTTCTTAGTCCTTTTTTTGTTCATTATGCCTCCACGCTGGCAACAGCTGTGGCCAGAATCATTATGTTTTCGAGTTGCACATCTCCATTCTCATGAATATGATATCTCAAGAACCCCTGGAGGGAATTTTTTCAAATTTGGCAGAAATGTCCACTTGGTCAATGGTCAAAGGTCAAGGTCACTGTAACTTTGTCTGCCTCATTCTTGTTAACACCATATCTCTTGATCACCTTGAGGCAATTTCTTCAAATTTTGTACAAACATCCACTTGGACTCAACAATCAAGTCATTATAATGTTGTAGTCAAAGGTCAAGGTCACTGTAACCTTGTGTCCATCTCATTCTTGTGAACACAATATCTAATGAAGGCCTTGAGGGAATTTCCTCAAATTTGGCACAAATGTCCACGTGCACTCAAGAATGAAATGATTAGAATTGATTGTTCAAAGGTCATTGTGACCTCACAAAACATGTTTCAGGCCTAACTCAAGAATTCATACACTAATTATGACAACATTTCACACAAATGTCTAAGAGAATAAACTGATGAAGTCATGACATTTTATATTCAAAAGGTCAAAAGTCAATTTCATTGTGGCATCATAATATTTAATGCCGTAACTCAGGAACAGAAAGGGAGACACTTGGTCAGATTCTGAATAAGTGACATTAATCTTGAAAATGTTGTGACTGTATAGATCTTCTGTGCTGCTGAGGAAAGATGGCTGTGAAGCATCTGTGTATTAGAATATGGAGCTTCTTTGCAGCAACATCCATATTGTTAATTTTCATTACTATATATTAGTCTGGACAAACATGGATGTGAACTGTAACTGCAACTCGTGTTTGTTGTTGTAGTACTCATTTTGGCCACAAGAGGCTGAAGTGCCCATCACCCCATGTTCTAAATAGGACTAAAATCATTCATGTTTTCCTCCACGTGAGCTTTAGTTTATCCATGCACTCTAAATACAAGCTAGCTTTAGCAAGTTGTGTATTATAACTGTCATGTTAACTTTAGCTAAACTGACGTCATATCAACTCATGAGGGATTTTTTTTAAATCTTTATTGGTAATACATCCCACTCAGGAGAGGTGTAGTCTCCCTGTTGCTACGACCTACACTACTCTAAACAAAAGTTAACAATGCAGACAACTTAACCCAGATTGTAGCTGTAATGACAGGATGTTTTATATTCACTAACTAACAAGTTAACATCAGTATAGCTAATATTTGGCAGGTGAAAAAAAATAAATTAGAAAAATAATCCTAGGAGAAACTCTGTTCTTCACCCATTTCACAAATTTAAAGAAAATAAAAATAAAAAAAACTTTAAAATATTAGCTTAACACAACCCTTTTTTCACCTGTTCTCAGAAAAGAAATGAAACATGTTGTCAGTGAACGGTTTACAAATGCATTGGTTGCAACTTAGAAATAAAGGGGGGAAAAAAGTTTCCTAATTATGTTAATAAAAAACCTAATCCACGGGCGCCCTGGTGGCCTCAGAGTTACGCTGTCAAGCATGAACAGCAAAGTCTCCAGACCCAGCTGGGCCGCCTGGAGACCTCTGCTACATTTGTTCCCCATGTCTTTATTTCCCCTCATTCCCTGTCCTTTCTTATCTGCTTATTCTTAAATGACATTTTGCAGCCAGGATTTTACTTATGATGGCGTAATTATATTTTGTAGTATTGCTACTTTTACCAAAGTAAATGATCTGAGTGGTTCTTCCACGTCTGGTTTTAACACTTAAAAATTCAAAAGCCAGTCAGTTTCCTTTGGAGGGTATTTTGCTCTAATATTCAAGACATGCTGTGTCTGAACTACCACAATTATCTCCAGAAACTTGTGTTAGCTTTATGTTATGGCCGCACTATCTGACACATACATATTTCATTATGACTCATTATTACACAGTGTGATCACTCAGCTCCTCCCCAGCCTCTGGGTTTAGGTCCGGAGCTTTGCTCTACATCATTTTTAATGGTGGTCCTGGACTGCAGTCCTTTTTTTCCTGCTGCTCCACAAACTATTGCTCTCTCCCGAGGTTTTAGTTTTCTCTCCACTGCTTCCACCCTCTGCCTTATCAATGGGACGCAGCTGAAGTAAACATTGCGTCTTGCATATAATTCTATGGCAATCCCCACCAGCAGTGATAAGCTTAGGGAGCAGATGTAGCTCATGAGCTAACTTTTTGATTCACTTCACTGGAGGAGGCCTAACAGGATATGTCTTAGCAAAGCTTATGTCCAGTCATTTCAACAGCATTTATAATTCATGAAGTGAACACTTTTTTTCTACACTTACTGATGCTGCATCACATGTGAATGAGCCGAAGCCAAGCTCACCAGTTTGCTTTGCAAATAATCAGAGTTTAACTGCAGCACGGACACATTGTTGAACAGGTGGAACCTAAAGAGCTCCATGTTGTTGGCCACTACAGTTTAACACTAATGTACCGTGAAAAGTACACCAGGCTGAGAGGGAAGCTAAATAAAAGATTTTCATTATGATTTAATGGCCCCATTCTGGTAAAACCATCCCTGCAGGTATGAGGAGATGATGAGACTCTTAGATGCGGGCTCTTTCCTGGCTTTGTTTGAGTTAAAGTAATACATCAAAGCAAAAAAAAAGCCCATCATTGCGCTTTCACTCAATGCACACTTTAGACAACATGCTGTTAGAAAGCACTCACATCAGGGGACAAAAACCATAATGGCATTCAAGAAGCATTTGTGCCACACTGATATATTAAATTAGGCATTAGAAGGTAGTTTACTGGTGTTTATTTGGCTTTTGCAGTTTTTTATTCATTGCTTCACAAAGAGACCATTTGCTGTCCATTTCCTCTGCAGTCTCATGTAATCAAGTTTAGATGCACCGTAGCAATTTTGCTGACAATAAAAATGGCCTAAAGTATGATCTAATTTGACACAGGACTTTGTAGTGCTCATGATTATGCGCAAGTTTTATCTTTCAAAATAAACAGCACTAATGAGAAGCTGCATTGCCTGCAGATACTCTGCTTTCGCCTGTTCAAGTTCAGTATTACAAGAGTTTATCAGAGCAACAGCCAGGATCTACGTTAAACACAACGTACACAACAAGTAAATAGTAGCAGAATGTGGGGTGTAAACATGATTATTTCCCTATTAAAGTCGTGATGCATGAAACTCATGAGTGGACTTTTTGGAAGGCAAAGTTACTGATGAATAGCTGTAATTTTGAGCAACAGGAGTAGCAGCGAGTCGGGCACTTCCAGCTACTGCAGCGTGTGCATTTATACCCTGCTTCATAAATAAAGTGTGTTTTTTTTAACACTTTATTTGCGAGTCTTCTTGTATTTAAAAAGTTTGCAGCCTAGATTGGCTTTGTTATTGTTGGACCTCTTTAAATTGAAGATATTTTTTAGCTGCTGTATTGATTTCAGGAGTGAGGTATCCTTCAAAAGTAAATAAGTCTGAAACACTTATGAGCAATTTCACAGTGTGTGATTATATAAATCCAGCTGATGGCAACTTGTGTTTGGCCCAAAGTACAAAGTAATATTTTATTATTGAGTTGGAATAAAGGTCAGGGTATTTGTTTCATGTGTGTTTTATTTCTCTCTCTGGTACTCTGTCTGAATGCTGATGCCCACAGCGGTCCAGGTTCCACGATCAGCACAGAGAACATTAAGCCGCACTAGCAGCATGGCTCTAGAGATGGGAAAGTCGGGCTACTAAGCAAAATCTTTACTTTGTCTATTACGTTGGTTTATGGCCAAACATTTGTGAAATTTCGTGACATCCACATCCAACCCTGTGTCTGAGAAATTACTTTTGTATACCTCTAAACTCTTTTCATAATTATGCTGTGGCAACAATGTAATAGTCAAAGGTTTCCTAGAGTTAATAAAACACTACATTTATGTACCCCATTGGATTCACATGGAGGTGATCTGGGTTGATGGCGGACATACAAAGTGTCGGACTGTGACACCAGAATCCTGGGATTGCATCCAGACTCATGTCTGTGGGTTAGGCAGCAAAAGCACTTTGGTAATAGGTGATACTAAAGAAATAATGTCGTGGTCACTAGGGGTGAATAGTGCATTTAAAGATTATCTATTCTGGTGAAAAACAAATGAAATACGTTGTTAGTGAACATACTGCTGACACGTTCAGCATTAACATTTTAGTGACTTGTAAGGCATCATTATTTCCATATAATGCATAATTTGTTCTGCATTACGTTTCCCTGAAAAACATATTTGCTGTTTCAAATTAGTATCATAGAAATAATTTTCAAGAGACACCCACTGTCCCATCAGTCACAGCTGTTCTTTGCGTTTACTGCTAATTTGCAAATGTTAGTTTGCTTAAATGCTAAACTGAGATGGTGAACGTGATAAAAATATTAGCATGCAGGCACTGACCTTAAAGCACAGCTGTACATAACACAGCGTCACAGAGCCGCTAAAATGGCTGTTGACTCTTCGAGCCAAATGCATGAGGTAAGGGGTGGAGCAGGGTTTTTTACCTGTTACACAGACTCTGTCTTTGCAGTGTGTGATTGTGTCCAGCTCCACTGTGTGTGTGTTGATTTTAACGAAGTGATAGTGGAGGGTTGGAAGTGTAGGCTATATTAGATGATTCTGTATTAATTAACTTATTATTAACTTAACTTTACTTAGTATCAGTTAAATTAAAAGGTCAGCTTTTTGTGCTTTTTCTTGATGCAGAGGTGGTCAGCAATAAGAGGAGGTCGATGGTTAGGTTTAGACAACAAAACCCGCTGGTTATGATCAGGAAAATATGCAGATGTGGCTAAAACACACAAGGCTTTAGGGGCCCAAACACCGCTGGAAAGGCAGCAGTGTGTCATCAAAGAAACACCTTTCTTTTAGTGGCACAAACATTGCAACCAGTTTTGGTTTTTGTTGGTCTTGAACACTGGTGTCCTGGGTCAAAGTCCTGTGCTTGTTGGACCCATCCACCTCCACTTCCTCTCACCCTCAGCAGACTTTCATTGGAGTTTGTGGAAAGCCTGCGTCTCACAAAGACAGTAAAGGGTTCCTTCTGTGTCATTATAGTGACACCATGGAAGTGTGATGAGGCTGGTAATTTCATATACTGTAGGTTAAACAGAAAACAGCATTCTTTTCAAAATGAATCAGTAATTGATTCAAATTAACAATGTCTTGCATCATAATTCCATTGTACATTGTCAAGATTGTTTTTCCTCAAAAAAGGCTAAACCAAAGTATTAAAAAAGGACATAAAACAGTGGGAGAAAAAGAACATGTAGCCTATTCCCTCACACCCAAGCCACTATAATTTCTAATATATGTATGTCTGTATCTTTACATACTGGTCTCGCCCTGTGTAGCGTACCTTGGGGCATTTGGCTGTAATGAAAAATCAGCACTTGCAGTCAAGGACTAGTCCCTGACAATGGTTTGGTTTGTTTTCATGCTATTACCATTTTTATTATTATTCATGATTTTTTTTTTTATCCTTGTGTCTATTATGCATTATTTGATTTCCCCTGGTGAATGAGAGCTTTGTTATGAAGTGGATTTGTTGTTTAAGCTTTATTGTATCTGAACTTATGATTGAATGCTACATGAGCACTTAAGGCAAATGGACAACAGTGTATTTGGAAGACATGATTTGAAATTAAGAATTTAACATTCAGGGTGCATAAAAGTCTGTGCAACCCATAGCCACAGTACGTGTGGCTACAGGCAAAGCGCCTGTATGAAAATCACCCACCCCCACACAACCACACACTAATGTAAACGGAGAAGTATGTGCAGAGTTAAAGACTGAAGCAGCCCCGGAGTCTGCACTGAGGTCAAGCCTATTTAAGGAGCAGACAGCCTGACTCCTGCAGGAACCAGGCAGAGGAAATGACAGACTAACACATTGAAGAAGAGAGAAGGACACACACTACAAGAGAAGGAGGGGAGAGCAGTTGGTTTGAGCTGAACTCTCGTCACTCACACAACCAGACACGAGGAGGAATCTCCTATTTGTATCCCTCTGTGAGCACTGGTGTCTACACAAGTCTTCCTGAGTACACACACATTTGGATGTGAGCGCAGATGTGGTGAACGAGTATGTGTGAGGGAGTGTGTGCGTGTGTATTTGTGTGGGTCTGTGTGTGTGTAAGTGAGAGACAGAGGGTGGAAAAATTGGAGTGAAGGCAAGGGAGTGTGAGTCAGAGTTTAGACAGAGTTCAGACCAAAAGAAAGTAATGATTCCCTCTCAGACAGTCGGAGTCCTGATATTTTACTTCCTTTATCTGTGTGTGCCTGTGTGTGTTTGTGTGTGTATTTCAACAGCAGAAATGCAAGCAGGCACTTGCGGTTGAGGATCTTCACCAAAACAGCCTGAAAGCACATAGTGTTAAACAGTGTTTACAGACTTAGCTGGATTAGCATGGATGTAGCAAAGCTGACAAACAATCTAACAAGCTTGGCAGCATCTGCTTACAATAACTGCCAGAGGACTGTAGGTAACTTAACTTACTTGCCAGAAGGTTATCTATGTGACGTTTCATGAATAAGCCATGAAAACTGACAGTGGAAATAATCAGCCACGTTGCCAGAATGTTAGCCCTGTACATTTCTGCAAACAACAAATACGTCACATTTGTATAATTTATACGTATCATATCAGTGTATAAAGTGACATAGTGTTCAAACTGATTTTGCATTGGGAGGTGAAGGGGATGGTGGATGGCGCGACACCCAGGCAAGGCGCCTGCCAACCTGCATACAACTGTTAGAGGCCAACAAACAGTGAACATCGGTTGTGATTTAGCGAGTTGTCACTGTGTTTCCAGCAGCTTTTGAGTCACCAAATGTGGGTGTTTCGTAGCGACTCGTCACAATTTTTTCAGTGGCTTTTTAGGCACAAAAAACAGATGTATTTAACAGAGACATTGCTGCTTTTCCAGCTGGGATTGTGCCCCCAAACTGGGTATTATAAACCAAAACATGATCTTTGTGTTTTCTGCCTAAACCTAACTACATGCTAACGACAGCACTGATGAAACATAAAATATTAACATGTCCGCTACACAGTAACGTGCACATGTTATGTATCTGGGGTGTGCAGAAACGTACAATGCCAACATTTTTTTTTGTTTTTTTTTGGCAACAGAGTAGAAATAATTTTAGTTTCAAATCGGCGACTACTACTGCCTGAGTGCTAATGCTAATGCTAAAGCATCGGTAGCATCTGAGCTCTGTTGTCACTCTCAGAGTCCCTGTCTACTTGGACATGAGTGATAACAGAAGCGCAGCAGAGTCGCACCACAATTGTGTGTGAACATTTGTCCATTTACCAAAAAGACCAGGAACAAAAAAAGCACACAGGAAAACTGAGAAGAAAAACTCTACTCACAAACCCCCAAAAAATGCAAATTAGAAGACAGGCAAAACACTGAAGCTGTGATTTTAGATGCAAATCTCATTTCTTTGCATTTCACGCCGTAACTCTCATATTATTTTTTTGACTGATATATGATACGGACATGTGATAATGATCCACTCCTAAAAATAGAAAAAATGTTAAATATAGCTGCTTTAAGGTTGAGGTTATGGGCTGTGTCAGTGAGTCCTCACAAGCATAAATTTAAAGTGTTGTGTGTGTGTAAATATAAATTACTGCTCTGCTATGTGTAAGTGTGTTAGTGTTTTCCCACATTAAATCATGGACATTATCAAGCACTCAGTGTTCCTCTTGCAGTTTGCCCAAAAACTGCAATATTTTACATAATTGCAAACCTCACAGACATAGGCTATCTTTCATGTATTCAGTCCATAATTACAACATGGCAGACCCAGCAGACAGACTGTCTTCCTACTTAAAGGCTTTTCTTTGTTTTCATCCATCAGATTGATGACATTTGCGCTCACACATTTTTAAAAGCACTAACAGTATGTGACAACTAAAAAGCTGTAAATGGTTTGTTTAAAAGAGACCTGTATTGTGATTTATTGTCCGTCATAACAGGAGTCCATGTAAATTGTTTTCGGGCAATTTGCATCTGAGAAATAAAGCTGTATTTGCATGTCAGCTGTCAGACATCTGGACAGACTACATGTCTTTTTTTCCTCTGAGAAGGCACAAATATATAAACAGGGGGGCTGATGTGTTACATTTTTCAGTCCTCCAACTTGTGATATCGCCTTACTTGCAGCTGTTTTCGCTTTTAAGGTGGTTTGAAGGTGGGAAAAACAGACACTTTCTAAGATGAAAATTTAGTATTCCTCTGACACTCCAGCACCAGCTTTTGTGTACAATGCTAACTTGACACCTCGGCTTGCTGAGAAGAGAAGAGCTGATAAAAAGTAGAGGTGAAACTCAGCTGGAGTGTCAAGACACACTTTACTTACAGTGCTGTGATGTGTTTATTTTAAATTTGATATATGCAGTGAGCAATCCAGTTGTATAAAAATACAGCATCTCAGAGGTGGTTCATTGCATCCAGTGATTTGTCAGTGTTGTGACTGAAAACTTTCTATCAATAATTTAACTGTATAGCATTACATAGCATGCAGTTGTGGGCATTTATTTATTTATTTATTTAATCACTTTATGTATTTATTGTTCTCTTTACTGTATCACTGCATTAGTGTAGTAAATAAATACAGCAGACTGCAGTATCTTTTCTTTCCCCAATATAAATTATGATGAATGAAAGTCTCACTGATGCATTTTCTGATCAAACAGGATATTTGTGCAAACATAACACATTAAGGGGTCATTCCAGCAGTAAACAAACTGGTGTGTAGCTTGGTTTATTTAGGCAGGTAAAAAAAAAACATTTCTTTCAACTCAGATATGGTTCATCATGATATCGCTCCATTTCCATTTCTTCATCTCTGTTATTTAATTATTTGTCAATGCGCTGGTAAAATCACTGAGAATGATGAACAGAACCAAAGAGCACAGGTACAAATACACTGTTTCACTTGTTGCAACAAAATTTGTAATATAGTGACATGAGCAAAGTGCAACAGATCTCTATCAATCTAATATCATTTGGACCTGGCTGAATATATTTAGTCATGCTAGCTACGCTTTGGTGCCTGTGTGCCTGGTTGATGTAAGTATGGCATAAAGTGCCATGCCATTGTTCTAACAGCCCAAAAGTCTGGAGCCCCCTTAGTCTGAAAAATGTCCCATTGGACCAAAAGCCCATTTCTCCCACAGCCTGTTATCCAGAAAATGTTCCTAGCAGCAACATTTAAGCCACCAATCCCAGATGTTCTTTATCAACCCCTCACTGCATTCCCTAGCAGCTTTTGTGCCACCAAATGTGGGTGCTTTAAGCCAAAACTGGATCATTTCCTCACCATAACCAACTGGTTTTTGTGCCTAAATGTAACCACACACTCACCATAGCCTTGTCAGAAGTATAGTTTCAATGTATCTGCTACAAAAGATTACATTACAACACGTATCTGTTGTTTACAGAGGAATGGGCTTATCGTAATGGGACATTTCCACCGGCATAACTCCTTAGCGCAGGAGTATAAATCCACCTTTAGTCTTGTTCTATTTACCCATCATGTAGAAGTTATGATAGAAGTAGTTTAGTCAGTTTATTGTTAAAGTAGTACAGTGTATATTCTGTAATATAGCAGGATGAATTTTGCTTCGGGGTGACTGTCACAACTTCAGCAGGCAACATCATTAGTTACCTGCTCTGTTTTTCCTGGCACATACTTAGAGGCCGTTTACACGTACACGGTGATTTTAATAAACGGAGTCATCTTCCTTTGTTTGTGCCCTTCGTTTACACGCAAACAGAGATTTCTCCTCTGAAAACGAGTCTTTCTAAAAACTCCGGCCAGAGTGGAGATTTTGGAAAATTCCGGTTGTGCGTTTGCATGTAAACTGAGATAAACGGAGATAAACGGAGTTATAGGCAGCCTACGTCACAGTATGCGCCGTAACTTGCGCCGGTGTCAAAAGTGCGACCTATGTTGCTATGGTGACAATGGATACATGGAAGGCTTGAGCTTCTCGTTACACTGCCACCTACAGGTTTGGCGTGTTCTTGTGTATATATACACAGGTAAGTGTAAACGAAGATCTTTTTGAAAACGGAGACGGTGAAATGTCCATTTATGAAAATAGCCGGCCACGTGTAAACGGCCTCTTACTCCACCCGTCATGATCCAGCCTCCTGCCCTGCAGTAACCCCTTTACTGCCATTCCAATCACCTGAGCATCTCCGCCCACATACTCACCTGCTCTCAGTTTTCCTGATTAGTATACCAGTATATATACCGACCCATCTCCACTCTGTGTTTGCCTGATTGTCTGAAGTGCATCGACCTTGCTTTCTAGCCTTCATTCTTCCTGACCAAGTGCCTACACCTTTATTGGATTTGTTTGTTTGGTCTGTCTCTCAGGTTTTGACCAAAGTAAACTTGTGCTTTCATCCTAACTTTGCCAGTCTGTGAGTCATGTTTTTGGGTTCAAGGTTGCTGTCTGTTGAAGGCATTACACTTAGTTTGTGGCTGTACTGCACTACATACACTAGATGCAGGATATTAGTTGCTTTGGTTCTGAATTAATTTATTTGCACTTTAAGTTAAATAACTGGTTTCACCAATAAGAGAATTGCTGGTTTCTGGTCCATTGTCTTTCCCTCTCAGTCATTAGTGACACAGTGACCCTTCAGCTACCAGTCCCTCTAACCATTAAAAGCTCTGCTGTTTCACTCCAGTTTCTCAGTGGATTACTGCACACAACAGTGAATTATGCAGAAGCATGAAGCATCTGTGTTTGGCTATGAGCAGAGTTCGCCCCCTTTCTGTGAAGTATTATAGATAGCTTTGGAAATGAATGCAGGGACATGGAGCTACACTGTGAGTCTTGTCGTCGGAGAAGCCTTTCTCACAAACACAGTTGGAGGCCTGGACGACTAAAGCTCTTATAATCTCAGCATTCATTCCTCTCCACCATAATAACACCATTTCCTCTCCCTCAGTCTCTACATTAATTTGCATTCTTCTCTTTGAAGACTATTGTTGAGGATCATTGTGGCTCCTAATGGAGCTCTGTAATTAAGACAAAGGAATCACTGTGCCTATTTACACAGTTTGTGTTATCTTTGTTGCTCAGATAAGTGGCCAATATAACTGAAATAAAAGCCTATTTGTTTATCTGTGTTCCTGCCAGTGCAGCACAAAATTGCAAAAATCACAGGTCAAACAATCTATTTTTCAGCGTGATACAAGGGCAAGGCGGACAGGCTATGAAAGATAGATATTGAGTAAATAAATCTACTGCATGTCTTTATTTTTATCTCACAATGAAAATAAAATAGCCTCGGTAATGACACCAGAAAAGAGGCTTTGTTACTCCTGGGAGGTCTGGAAATGCTGTCCTGCTCCTGCTCACCCTGCTCCACAGGGGGAATGGACACTCTCGATCTCTGCTACTACAACGTCAGAGGCAGCTACAGAGCAGAATCGCCACCCATGTTCAGGAAAAGCAACCAGCAGCCATCTCTCTGAGGGAAAAATATGTATACAAACTGCGATGCATGCCGCCAGTGATGCAAGAGGTCAGGACATGGTTAGGCGTATCAGAGGTCGCCCTACTATCTGCACTCCACATCGCAGTCTGGTCCACGTTCCAGGACACCACCAATGACGTCAACGGATTTACTGAGTCTGTGGTGTAAAATACTAGAAGCAACAGTACCTGAAATTACAGTTAAATAATTCCACAACTAGAAACTATGGATTACCAGCACCAACTGTGAATTTATGTGCTGTCACTTATGTTTAAAATAACAATTTGGTCAGTAGCTGATACTGATTTGTTGTTGCTGTTGTTGTTGTTGTTTATTTCGTGTTTGTTATTTATAACCCCTTTCGTGCCAGGGACAAATCTTCATTATAAAAAAAAATTACGTAGCTGTTTTAAAGTCATTCAGTCATTCATTACACTACCTTTGAATGTGCACAAATTTAAACATACAAATTTATGAAAGAACCTTTAAAATAACATTTCGAATAAACATCTGTTCTCTTTTACTATATATAAGATATTAGAATTCCCTCTCTACTATTTTATATTGCTGCGAATACACCAACAAATTTCTCCTTCAAACTGTATAATTCAAGTTTCTTGCCAAAACTAAATTTTCCGAGTTACATTGAACACATCGTGACCTACCTTTGCCCAATAATTGTTTTTACTTAATAGAGATTGAACGCATCATGATGTTACTCAGTGCAACCAGTGGCCAACCAAACAGCTAACTTAAACTAGCTCTCCTCCTGCCGATGTCAACACGGACTTGATGTTCACGATGTAGCATTATCAGGAAGTTGTCCTGTGGAAGATCCCTGTTGATCCGAAACTGTCCCGGGGACGACAGGAAGCCATTAGTCTCAAGCCCTGTTTTTTAACCTGTACAAAATTATTGTGACACCACAGAAAACATCGACTACTGCTATACTGCTATCAATGTCATCTTATTAGCTGATAGGGTGATGGCAGTCAACAAGGCAAACATCAGCCAATGCCAATAAATCAGTGCACCCCTAATTAGCAGAACCATCAGGGATGCAATAAACACACAAACTGCAGCCAGTTTAGAAACATGAACAATTATAAAGCAGCCTACAATGAAAGAAGCCACAAAAAAATGACTAAGGTGCATGAACAAGTAAAAGGAACTGACAGCATCTCATTTCACTGGAGTTGTACCTTGTATGACTTCATGTGACTGATTGATTGATTGATTGATTGATTGATTGATTGATTGATTGATTGACTGAATCCATCAAATGGCTTTTCCCCAGTGTGCATCAGGCTCTGCTGGAACCAAAACAAAACACCTGCAAACACACACACACACACTGTGATGCAGAAATGTGTCTACACGCTGAACCAAATATATTACTAAAATCTCAATGATAGAAGGTGAATAGATCAAACAAACACAGGATCTTCACCCAGGAGATCACTGCTTGTGTCCCATGTGGAATCAAAACTCAGCGCTGGCTTATTTCAACTTTACACACTTTTGTTACTTGTGCGTTCTGTACATAACAAACTGTAACATACATACATAAACATACTTATTTTAAGCGTAGACTAACCAAGTATTTTTTCCCCTAAACCTAGCCAAACAATTTCGAAAACTGCTTCCTTTTCACTACATCAAGTTTTAAAACCGCGACTGTTAATCTTAACACATTATATGTCATCACCAAGATTTCACAGTCATTTATCATAAATCTTTGAGATCAGGTTAATATATATTTAACCCCTTAAGTATCAGAAAAATGAAGACAGAGGGCATATAGCCTCTGGTTGTAAAACATTTTTAGGAGCAGTGTTAGCCATTAAATCAGCATCATGGAGCTCATAATTTATGTTTATGTATGGATTATTAGTGGTCACCAGAGCTGGACATTGATTTCTTTTTTTAGCATGTGTGGAGCTTGTGGGCAGGAAATGGCAGTCAGTCAGACATTGGAAAGTCCACCATTCGTGCACGTGTGAAGGAGTGACACGTAAATGAAAGCAATGTAAAAAATAAGACTAAGAATAATGTCTTCACCCTTAGGTTAGTCTGGCAGTGCTCTGGCTTCTGCTCCTTGTCACAGCCTGCAGCTGCTTTGTGCTCTGATGTGTCCAGCACAGACTGATGTAGCGAAGCGCGCGAATAGCCTCGCCATGTTAACCGACTGTGTCATCCACACTGGCCGTGTCGCGCCGGGAAGCTCCGCGGCAGGCTCACGATTTGCAGCGATCAGTTCGGCGTCTGGTCTATTTTCTGCGCGAGCCACGAGGGAATGTGTCAAGCTAGGCAGGAAATCAAACAAAGTAACAACAACAGAAACCGGTCAATTTTCAGAATCAAACGAATTTCTAAATAAAATACCACATTTGACAAAGACGATGTGTGTGTATATATATATATATATATATATATATATATATATATATATATGTATGTGTGTGTTTATATACATATTGTCAGTGTTATCTAAACAGAGCGCGAGAGAGATGAAGACACACACACACACGAGACAGAGAGTCACAGAGTGGGCCGGCTATAGGGGGTGGGGGTGGGGGCACACACACGCAAACAGATAGAGAAAGGGGCAGAGACGTCAGAACCAGCGGAGTTGTTGAAGAGAAAACACCAGATTTAGTAAAATCAAGAGTAGATTTACAAACTGGTATTTCAACTGCCTATATACAGACCAAACTACACAACGCTGGTAACATACACTCCTTGTCTGTGTGTGAGTGTGTGTGTGTCTGTGTAGCCTCTGTGTGTGTATGCAGCCTCTGTGTGTGTATGTAGCCTACCAGCCTACTGTGGACATTCATTCACGGATAATAGTCATTACTAAGAAGTGCACATACATGTACAGTTGTTAGGAAAACATGGTGTTATAATTTTATGAGGTTATTCACTTACCTATGATGGAAAAACAGCCCCAAATGTGACGGAGAAAACAGCTGGGAGCAGAAGCGCTTGTCGACCAGCGTGGAGAAATACGCGTCTGGTGTGAACGGAAATGCTCCGGCGCGCGCGAGAATTTCGGTGCGCTGCACTTCGCAGCACTTCCGTGGGCGGTGTGACCCTAGCGTGAGTGCTCTCCCTGAAGGCAGAGCCTCGGATGTAGCCATGTTAGTCCAGAGCAGCTCTTCTTCTGACGCCTACCTAATATTTGACCCAGCTTCCTGGAGGTTTGGACTACTGAAGACGACTGCTGTTTAGTTGAAGATGTTATAGAAAGGAGATCAGAAACACCTGAGTGTGTTACCATCTTTGTCCCTAACAGAGACAAAACAGATGTAGCACATTAGAATCCGATCATCCGTACAGGGATAGTGGCTGCAAACTCTGCATGCTCTCATGTTTGAGAGTGTAAGCAGTAAAGATTTAGCCTTAAGGTGCTTCCAGACAGTGAGCTCCTGCTGCTGCATCTGCTGCCCAGCGTTGTTGGTGCTCTGTACTTTGAATGGGCAGCAGCAGGGCAAAACTGTGCTGCTGTGGCTTCATGTGATGATCCTGGCAACAAGAAGTTCCCAACCCCCCGAGCTCCAAGGACATGGCCAAAGAACATTTGCTACCAGGCCATGAAAAAAAAAAACATGATTCAGCACAAAATGCTACAAGATACTTATAACTTTTTAAAGTATTAGAGGTTATTTTAGCTGTTATAAAACTGAACTTTGCACAGTCTGTGTTGCATTGTTCCTCTCAATAACAATGTATTGATTTTTAGTGTTAATCAGTATGCAAGATAACATGTCATCACCAGCCTTCAGCCGTCATCAGGGCAGGAGAGGTCTATCTACATCTTTTTTGACTAAGCAACCACACAAGCAAAATATAGTTTCATTTTTTTGTTTTCATTTTTCCTGCATCTTTCACTTGTTCCCATCAGTCTAATGACAGACGCATTGTAGCTTCAAGCGCAGGAAATATTTAGCGATATGGCACAATTATTCACAGCTAGGTCAGCTAAATAATATCATCAACATTGTTTATTGAGTCAGACTGGTTGATCAAACTTTGAAGCTGATGCTGCTCCAGGACATTTTTGACATGATGTTTGTTTACTGCTGGTGTGTTCAGATAGCAGTAAATTAGCTCCTGCTTGATTTTTGGGGGTGGGATGGAGGCGGGGGGGGGGGGGTGGCTTTGTTTTGGGATTTTTTGTTGTTGTTGATGATGTTGTTGTTGCTGTTGAGCCATGGTGGCAAGATCTAAATCTAACCTACATAAATTTACGTAATGTGCGTAATATAACAACCTGGTCTCACTCTGAAGTCGTCAAAATCTGGTGCCTGGGCTGTGACTTGTGGTGTAGACACAGATGAAAACAGCCGTACTGTAACATTGGCATGATACACGGCCGGTCACCATTACAGTTGAAAAGAGCTCAGCGGCATCAGGGGGAAATGTGGCGGGACAGGAACAAAAGTTAAGGCGCCGAAAGTCAGAGTAGGTTGGGCGGGAAAGGTGGTGGTTGGGTCCAACAAACACCAACATTCACCGAGAGAGCAGTGTTCGTGTCCTGTGAGATTATAAAACCAAACCCAGTTCTTTTTTCCTATACCCAACCACGTGCTTTAGTTGTTGAAGGAAAAAAAAACGTTAATTTGTGGTGTTGTATTGACGTAGTGCACTTAAATGTATTTTGAAAAAAAGTAATGCATGTAACAGACATAACTTGACACAGCGTCCCAGAACGTCAACAACCAATGCACCCAGGGTACCTTTCACGTTGTATCTGGTCGTGAAAAGTCCATGACCAAATGATATGTGACGAGGCCAGAGTGAAAATGTGTTGAATTTATGTCATGGGGTGCTAATTTGTTAGATATCGAACAAATTGTCGTATGTGCATTTTCGTGACATATCATCCAAACTGTATGTTGACATGTTCTACGGGTTACGTTTTAAGAGTACTATACAAAAGTGTTTGGTGAAAACATGGTTGTAGTCATTCTGTCCACATTACTGCTGATTATTTATCAAAAATCTCAGTATGTAAATATTTCGTGAGAGCACCAAGAGTCAACCCTACAATATTGTTGCAATATTGGTATTCAGTCAAAAATATTGTGTTATTTAATTTCCATCTCACGCAGCCATACACCGTACCTTAAGTGTTTTAGATATAAATTTGTTTGACAACAAACAGCTGCTGAAAGCTTACGTTTTGGAAATCTCATGTGCACAAAATGTCATTTAAATTCCCGACACTGAATAAAGTTGGGTATCGAGTTTAACCTGGTCCAATTCACTCAGTTCACTGCAAAAGAGGAGACAATTGTGAAGCTGCCTCATTTCATTGAAAACCCAGATCCCCCCCCCAGAGAGGCATAAAGCAGCGTCACACCTCTCCATTTCACTCTGCTGCGACTTTGGCTGTCTGCCATCTGGTGTGAGCTTTATGACATCCCTTCCTCATTTTAACTAACAACCAAAAATGATTGCTGTCACATATTCAGCAAAACCATAAAGTCAGGAAAAAAATATAATTTCCTCCTCAGTCTGACTGACAGTGTGGCTGGTCGTTTTGGTCCTGCTGTCTGAAGCGGTGCGTTAAATTATGCCAGAAGGGATTATAATCCAAGTCTGTGCTCATTATGAGCACAACCAGTCATGGCCGTGTCTGCTGCAGTGTAAACATGCTTAAGCAGAAACCACACAAAGTATCTGGTTAAAACGAACAGAGAAACTTTGCCAGGGCAAAATCCCAACAGAGAGCAGAAGAGAAATCCTTCTGCCAAACATTTGTTGTGTCTGTGATCACTTGGACTGAATCCTCACAGAAAGCTGTCCTCATTTTTTTTTTTTCATAACAGCAGCTTAAATGCAAAATGCAGTATTATTAACCTGTGATTATGCTGCTAATCTTGGGCAGGCTGAGCACGCCAAGCAGTTTATAGGTTAATAGACAGGCAGCAGATGAATATGGGGTAGCTTTTAAGATTTGTCAAGCTTTGTCAGAATATATTATCACTATCAACATCATCACCCTTAATCATCATCATCATCAGTGGTGACAAGTGAATTTCTTTTTTTATGATTTCAGCTCTTTCAAAGTAGGAAACGGAGGACAGATAGGGTGATAAAAAATGTGTGATAAAGGCTGGAATTCAAGATGAAGATTATTGCTGAGACAATTAGGTAATTCATTTTAGAAAATTAGTTGACTAAAATTTTGATAACTGATAAGCTGTTAAAGTCATTTAATGAAGTAGAAATGTCCAACATCCAGCTGCTCAGATGTGAAGATTTGCAACTATTCCTAATATTGTACATTAAAGAAATAGTCCTACATTCTGTGCAAATGCATTTATTCTGAGAATATAAATGAAGGCACTGCCAGCAGCTGGTTATCTTAGCTCAGCATAAAGGGTGGGACCAAAGGGAAACAGCTTGCCCCAGCTTTGTCCAAAGGTTATTATACAAATTAACCGTAGACTGTAGAAAAAACTGACATAGCTACTGAGACACTGCCCATTGGTATGTGGACTCCTGTTTTGAGGCCTCCAGTTTAGCATTTTGGCCATTGCTACCTTGATTTTTGGAGCCTGTGGGGACCCTATTTGTGCAACAGACTGGCACTGACAAAGCAAGAGGTTGATCTGACTTGAAAGCCAAGGTCACTATCAGCAGACAGCTTGTCACTCTATAAGCATCCAGCCCTTAATTATGCGTAACTGTAAACCTTAATGAAATGTAAATGGATGAGTTATAAACACCCACCATACAGTTGTCATGAAGGGGGAAATTAGCTTCAGAGACCAAAACTGTTTAGTTACTGTCATTAGCATCAAGCTAGCAAACAATGGTACATCCTCACGGTCGGACATAAAGTAATAACATTAACAAATAGCTGCGGGGCTTTGACTCACCACAACTGCAGAGGCTCCCAGCTTCATTTGAAACAAACTACATTATAGACGGTCCGTTATTTATTAATCCCTCTGTGTGTTTATATATTTACTTTTATCCGCTCCGTTGTCTTTGTAAAGTTAACATATCGCACCGTCATTTTAAACTCCACACTTGTTTCAAATTAAAAGCCCCTTATAACCTCAGCTGAGAGAATCCCTCCATTTTCTAAATAGGCTTTTATTCTGAAACATTTGTCAGAACTTCCTGTGGAAGATACAGTAGCTTGACAGTTTACTTTCACATTTGCTACTCAAATGTAGCTCCTGCCATCTGCTGACACTTTTAGGTTTCTACAACAACATGTCGGCCGGTACATGAACAGACACAGTGACTCAAATAATAGTAAAAGTGATAAAAATAGGACAAGAATAACCCGAAGACATCACACACGCCGTGAAAAACGACCGGGGATAATTGGTGAGTACTAGCGTGTAGCGTGTACCAGGCTTAATGCAAGTCCTGAGTCTGAAATATGTCTGTCAACGAGTCCTACTCCACCTATTGAGACTCCACCTTAGACAGTGGCAGCATTTCTCTGACCACGCAGCGAGCCACAAGCTCCGTGGCTTCTTTCAGACTGATAGGTTTAACGTTATCTCCGTTATTAGAACCAAACGACAGCCGTTGCTGTTTCGGAGCTGAAGGACCAGCGTTCTAAAAGTAACGTAAGTAACTGATGGCTTGTAGAAAATGTACAAGTATTTGATTACTCAAACAGCAAACTAATGTGTTGGGTTACTCGTTACTGCAAAAAGTAATCAAAGCACTCTACTTACTTTAACTAAGTAACTAAGTTACTTTGTCACGCGCTATACCCAACTCTGCTTAGCAGCAGCTTCAATTTCTTTTGTCACCAGACGTCACAACCTAAATTCAACAAAATACCAGCGTTTAACAACGTTGGTGGCCTGCTGGGTTGTTTAAGAAGATAAAGAAAGGTGTGTGTCCAGTGCCGTAATCCTCGGGCGCAGTAAAGGGAGTGCTGCAATGTGCGCTTTCTCTCTCAATTTACTGAGGTCTTACAGTACACAAGCCACCTTATTCACAATATAGATATCAAATGAAGTACTCTAATGGTATAGGTATCACTTAAAAGGCACCTGTATTGTAATATTTGACACAATCCTGCCCTAGTTTGGCAATTTAACACGGAGGTCTAAGGGGTTTGACTGGCTTCCAAAGCCAAGTGGCCATTCAAAGAATTGCAGTGTTTGGCACTTCTGTGTTGGCTTCATTTTTCAGCCCCGGAGGTGGCTACTTGTAATTAACATGCTATATGTCATCTTCTCAAACTGTTCCTAAAGGATCTGTATGCACGTTCATAGCATATCTATGATTCAGATTCTGGAGCAGGATTGTCTGCAGACGGTTCTCAACATGGAGGTGGCTAAGTAGGCACCTAGCAGCTAACGATGCTAACAGTGCAAATAGTGCTGAAAGAGCTAACGTTGTTACCTTGTTAAAGTGGAGGATGGTCATTAGGTGTCTGCAACAAAGCCATCCTGCCACCGTGAGTCAGGACGGTGGTATCAGTGGTAACCACCGTGCACTGACACGTATGCGCAGCTGACTGGCTACGACAATAAAGAACACGGAAGCTCAAATCACAATACACAGAGCGTCAGCGTGACTTCATTCTCTGGACACAGTTACTCCCCTGTATCCTCACTTAGCAAATAGTGCTTTGCTGCTATATAAAAGCTCTGAATGCTGCATACAGTGATTTCAAATATCTTAAGGTTTTTGACTGTTGGTTGAAACAAAACAAGCAGTTTGAAGATGTTATATTGTTCTTTGGGAGATCGCAAAAGCCATTTTCTACAGTTTTCTGCCATGTTACAGACTTTAAAAAAAAAAAAAAGGTAATTAACTGGCTGATCAATAATGTAGACATTAGTTGCAGCCTTATTGATGACAGCACATTTACAGTATGTGTACAGGACACAGGCTCACAGCAGGAGGTGCGTAGCTACAACAACATCTTCATCTGCACTGTTTTCTCTTTGAGAGGAAATCTGACAAAGCTGCCTTCATGCTCGCAGGGCGAAAATACTTCTGAGAAAGCCAATTAGCAGTCATGGACTGGCACACACAGCTGAGGGCAAAATGTGGGCACAGAGTGAGGCCTTGGCAGGGCACAACCTTTGTCGTGTTAATTCATCTAAGAGCGCTGACACAGCATACGCCAATAAGTTCAGTGTGACTGATTTGGACACTATGACCTTAATAATAGGAAATAATATTGTAAGTATCGCTTTTTAAACTTCACCATCTTGGGTTTTGTTTAATATATTTATTTATCAGTTATACAGTTCAGTCTTTACGTATTTGGACTGATTTTTTGGTTTTGTATGCGCTCTGTACCTCAGCACATGGGTTTTGAAGTAAATAAAGGGCAATGAGGTTGAAAGTGCCGACTCTGCTCTAATTTGAGACACTTTACATCCACACTGGGTAAAAACCGAGGACTACGCCAACACTATAAAAAGCGTTTTGTGAAGGAAAAAAAAAAACCTGAAAGCTGAAAGTCAGCACTTTAACCTCATTGTTATTGTTTCAAATCCAATGTGCTCCAGTCGAAGAACCAGAACAACAGAAAATGTGCCACCGTCCAAACACCCACAGACCGCATCGTCGGTGATAATAATGTATAAAGCTTGATATTTAAGTTTAATTGATTCCCCACAATTGCTGAAATATCTCTCTCCGCCACAAGTGTGGACAAGGACATCTTCTAATCTTTTTTTCTCTCTCTCTCTCTGTTTGTAGAGCCACTGTGCTAAATTCAACCAATTTTCCCTCAATAAACAGCATAAGACAGATGGAGTGCTTTCATCCAGTCAGCAAATCATGTTGGGCAAGATTGATGTTCTCTTGCTTTCCTTCTCTCTCTCACACACACACAAACACATTGCCCCTCTCATCTCTCTCTGATTGTGTGTGTGTGCATGTGTGTGTGTGTGTGTGTGTGTGTCCATGTGGTCAGCAGCAGGCGCTCTAAATTGGCAATCCTGTGAGAACTCCGCCACTCCAGTCCACAGCCTCCCTCTAATCATCACACTGTTAAGACACAAAAAACGAATATTGACAAAATAAAACACACTGTGTGAGATAAACCGCCGTTGCCCTGCTTTTTTGTAATAGTGAGCGATGCTGCCATCACTAAGGGCCGTTTAATGAATTGAGAGAAAATGGATCAGGCCATTGAGGTTGGAAAAAGTGAATCAAACTAGTGCTTGACATAAAACATCGCAGCACTGCAATTACAATCAGGGCACTGATGACACTGTGCTGTTAAGTTTGGCTGAAGAAGCAAACACTTTCCCCATCTTTCTTTCTTTGAAATTAGAACAACAGTATGTGGTTTTCATAACTGATTCCCAAAGATCCTGCACCGTGTATCCGGTTCACTGTTATAGCAGGTACTCTAAGTAATTGGTGTAAAATCCTTCTTGTTCCATTGTATTTTGGTGACAGCTTGTCGATGATCCCTGAGGCTCCCTCCTTTAGCTGCAGGCATTTATGATCCACACTAGTCTTCCACAGCATGAGTTTGGCAGGGAATTCTGTTGAGGTCAAAAAAATCTTGCGCTGTCAGTGGTGCACTGGCAGTATTTTTCTGGTGAATATAAGACTTAATGGTCTTCAGAGAGTTTTAGACAAAAAGACGAGAACATCGCCGGAAAAAGGAGAGCTGGAGGAAAAAGAGTAGCGGTTTTACAGTGAGAGAAGCGTCTACATAAAACATGGCTGCCATTTCTTCCTTTTGATCTGAACTCCGAATGTGGATTATTAAAGAGGAGGATTTGTTGCCAGTTTCAACACACTGCCCTGGAAAACCCACAAAAAACTGTAGTGTTGAAGTGTCTCCCACAGCTCAGTTCGAATAATTAAGCCAGCTATTTTCTGAACAACTGTCTCACGCAATAAAGATTATATCACAGGGTCAGCAGATGGCAGAGGGCTTGTCAAAAGAGGTTAAACAGGACATGAAGCTGTGGCTTAAAGCAAGTGTTCGTAAATATTTGCAACAGTTTGAGTAATACCAATAGAGTGGTGCAGGGATGATGTTCATTTGTGGGCCAACATGGAAGTTAACATCATCCTGGTTCCATAAAAGCCAACAATATTTTTCCATTGGAATTTGGTTTGATTGCAGGAAATAAGCTCTGTAGCAAACAAAGTGTAAGATGCTTTTTGTTCAGGAAGACAGTGGCATAAGGTAGTAACGACAAGTCCTAGGGCATGCTGTTATGATGGGCTCTCTAGTGCCAGATTTGTTGTCTAAACTAGCTATTATATATATTATCGCATTTTGTCACATGATCAAATAGAGACTTTAAATTGGACAGCATCAGCATGCATATTACCTAGCAATCATCTCTGCAAAAAAAAAGAGAAGAAAATGAAATGATTCAGTAATTGAATGGGGTTTTTTGATTGTTTATTTATAGTTTTTATAGTTTATGTAGAATAAGCATATAATTTTGTTCTAGATTGCTAATGACTATTTTATCAACAAAAAAATAAACAAATAAAAATAAAGAAAGAAGGGCATCATTAGCAAATGGCCACACGTTTAATTCAAGGTCAATTATTATTTGATCACAGTCGTATTTCTGTGGTGGCAATCTGAATCAAGAGGGCCAGTTCCTCTACCAACTCCCCTTATCCCCACCCCTTGGGCCCCAATGCACCCATACTGTCTGCACCACCTCTATTAACACCTCTGCAATAAGCTAATTATCACAAATGAACACCACTTTTATCATTCTTTCCACGTAAATAAAATCACCAGAAGCAAAAAGCTAACATTAGGCTATAAACGAGCTTTACCATGGTTGCATGACTTTAATATCACCACCACAATGAGGCAAAGCCAGGGATGTAGATATAGACAGTGCAGGGAGTGCGGTTGCACTCGGGCCTGTGGGGTGGAGGGCCCTGATTGCCACCTGGAAATATGCCCATGTTCAAAAAGAACTCACATTAAATCAAAAATTGTGCGATTTTCTATGTACGCTCTCAAAAAGACAAACCCATCTCCATCATGGTTTTGTAAAATAGCATCAATCTATCACAAATTATGTGCTTATTCAACATTATTCAAACTATAAAAAACTATAATTCAAAAAACTGTTTAGTTGAAGGAATAATTTCCTATTTTCATTGTTTTTGTCATAAACAGATATGTAATGATGATTGCTGGGTAATATGTGCGTTGATGTTGTCCCATATCAAGTCTCTGTTTAATCACAAAATGAGACGATACAATTTAAAGCTGCTAGTTTAGGTGCAAAATCTCTCAAGACTGACAAGCTGGGCACATCTGCAAGTGGATTTTACATAAAAGTGACAGTAAGACACACTGTTGGTAGAATATATATACGCCTGAAACTATATAAGCCTATTCAGCATGATGACGTGTAGTCTCATTTAGCCACTTCTTAGCAACTGCCTTTTTTGAGACACATAAAAAGCTGGGGTATTTACTGACATATCTTGTGTCGCAGAACAAAAATGAAAGTCTCTTAAGCTTATGTTAACCACAGACCTTATTTCAGGCCAATGTCCAAAAACCCACTCAAAAAAACACCACTGACTTTAAGGTGAGAGAACCAGGAATGCTAAATTGCTAACTCAAATCCAGGTTTTAGGACTCCTGCAGCACTCTGTGTGAATTTATTAATAGAAATGTATGTTACACTCAAAATACAATGTGAGCATCTTCCACGTGTGTTTTCTATAGTTACTGTAGTGCGACTGACCCCTGAAGGTCGCTGAAAACTGCAGCCTGAGCAGCCGAGTTTAGCTGTTTGTTATTTGGCAAATCATCATCACTTGCTTCCAAATGTAAACAGACAGAGAAAGTCACAAGAATTCTACAATTTAAAACAAGAAATAAAAGCTGACTCTTTCCCTGAGGGAGACAATTAGCAGAAGCACAATCCTCCGTTTCATCTCAGAAGAATCTCCACTTAATCTCGGCAGCATTTTCCACCAGTTCCTCAGCCGCGGCTTAATTCACATTCTGAGCAGTGCAGATCTATCGCTGGCTGGCTTTCTTGTGAAAACTTCAATATGGATCTGGGTTTTTGACTGACTTTGTACTTCGGAAGGTCACCTGCAGGTTGAGACCAACAGTGTTTAGAAAAGAAAACCCCAGTTAACTTACATTCATTATTACACTGCCTTATTCTGAAGTGAAGTCCCTGTGGGAGTCATAACACGAGGGCGTTTTTAAGTCAAAACTCAAAAGCACTGTGAGACAAGAATTTGGTGGTGTAATGTTTTAACTTGTGACTGCATAATTACAATGGACTTTTTACTAGAAATGAAATAAAGTATATTTTGGCATATGCTCCCGAGGTCACTGAGGGCCTGACGGAGAGCACAGAGCAGCATCGACTAGCGAAACACCCCTAGATTTTGTGAAAGACCCCAATAGCTCCCCAAATCCCCACATTTCCTCCCAGTTTACTGTTTATATGTTTGAACTGTGTCAAATTTCAAAACTTCAAGACTAAACTCAGAAGAGATGTCATCATTTGGGACCGCTACAGCAAAAACGGGAAGTAAACAAGTGGATTATGAGGTCAGCCTTTATAACCTCCCATAATCCAATGCAGCATCACTACCAACACTTGTATCTGACAGTCTTCTGCAAATTTAGATGACCCACAGGGGCTTTGCATGGAATTGGGTCTTGATTCAGTCTAATCTTTGGGCAGAAGAGCCAATACTTCTTTGATCTGAATCTCTGAGGACAGAGATTGCCAATAGTCTGTGGCTATGCTCGCCAACGCAGCAAAAACCCCTAAGTTTCTGTGGAAAAAAAAAAGTACTGTACTGTGAAACAGCACAAATGATACTGGTGTCACGCTGGGAAAAGCACCAGTGCTCAATTCCCCCAAGCTTAGGAGAAATGGATAAAGCCAGTGAAAAGGCTTTGTGTCAAGCTCTATTAATCCATGGCTGTGCTTAAGAGCTGGCTGTTAAATCATCTGTGAGTGTGCAGTAAGGTAGCTTAGTGCTGATGTTGCACCTCGTTCCACAGATGGGAAAACACAGAACCACCACAAGTGAGACTTCACTTCCCAAACTGAGACTGGAGGAACTCTTGCTGCTGTTTTATGCCACAACGTCAGCAACAAAGTCTCAGTCACACATTTCCTCCAGTTTCCTGAATGGTGACGGAAATGTGTGTGATTTTTTTTTTTTTTTTTTGAGCAGGTTACTGTTCACCAGTGTCTGGATGTCATGTTCAATTAGCTGAGTATCAGAGTGTAAATAGAAACTGAAGTACATGTCTTGGCTTTGATGATGACATGTGAACGTTGCTCAGTTTGTGATACAAATAGACTCAATATAATAGAAAGAGGAAAAGACGGGACTTATTTGTCAAGAGTTTTGTATGTGTGGCCTCATCCAGCTCATTCCTCTGTGCCTTAGACCTTCACTGTTGTCCAAAAGCTATAAAAAACAAAGACATCATTGAGCCACATCGAAACTAAAGGGCTTGAGGTTTAGTGCCGAAGAAAAAGGCCAGAAGTATGGAAAGTGTTGTCATGAGATTTGTTAACAGAAAAAAGAACTCCAACTCCAGTTAAGCGTTTTGCCTCGCTATATTTGCAGTTTTAGAGCACTGTGTCTCTTGGATGCCTTCTGCTTACAATCTGGCACCTGGCCGCTACCTTCTTACAAAGTCCTGAGGCCTGTACCACAGAGCAAGTTCAGCTTAACCAGGATATCTTTTAGTTATCTGGCTTGACTAACCCTAACATTGGCTGTCTGGATGCTACAAAGCTTGTTAGGAACTAGTTCAGTCAACTCTGGGTTTTCCTATCCAGCCACAAGTGCATTCATGTGACAGAGGCGGGGGTGTTCATTACGAGCGACATCATCAGAACCATGAATGAAGCAGATGTGCAAAATGGCTGCGCGCATGAGTGCTGCGGCTTTTGGCTTTCCAGTATGGTGTACATTTGTGTTATTTGTGCTTTTTTTTTCTCTCTCTCTCTCTCTCTTCGTGCATTATGTGTATGTCTGTATGTTGCTATGCCACTGTGATGAGCCCCCTGTAATTTCACTGTAGTACTTATACAATGACAATAAAGGCATATTCATATTCATATTCAGACTACTGTGTCTGTTACCAAAGAAAAAGGTGTAAAAGTAGCCTAGTTAATGACTGATAAGGTCTGCGTGACCCAAATGTTGCATTTATAATAATGGGAGACAATTAAATGTGTGTGGATTATTCTTATAATAAAATATAATCTTTTTTTTCCTAGTTCTGATCACACAGGTGTCTCGCTATTTTGAGCTGTGTAAAATAGCAACACTGTCACTGCAGATTAAAATAAACTTTGCATAAGTTAAAGTCCTGCTAATATCATGTGTTTAGTGTTGCAAACAATCTCTGTATTTGTTAGAAGCTCTGTTTTAAACTCAGTGGAAATAGAGCTCTGGAACAGTGAGATGATTCTGCTGACCTATAACAGCATATAGGCTCTTTTTTTACCCGAGACTCCAGGTCTTTCATCCATGGATACTTTTTTCTTCAGTGATCTGATTGGTCAGAGGTCAGGATATTGACAGGCTGTGATCCGATACTCTGAAGTTAACCTGCTCTGGAGCAGGTTAGCTGTTCAGCATAAGTTACCATGGTGATTTATCCCAGTAAAAAGAGAACCAGCTTCATAGTGCTCTGACCACACCTGAGTGCTGTGGCGTTACATGAACCATGAACAACCTGTACACTGAAAATAAGAAGAAAATAAGAGAATAGAGGCAGAGGGCAGAGCCTCAGCAGAAAAATACACCTCCACACACTTCTTATGGGTCATAACTGAAAGAGATTACTTCTGTATGAGACTATATTTTTCAGGAAAATCCTGCATAATATATCTTTAATGCCTTTACTCACCGGGGGTGTGAAAAATAAACAACACACAAATGAAACTAATTTATACCAGCTGTGTTGCAAATTTGCAACAACTACCGGGATCCTATCGACTCAGAGCAGCGTGTGGCGTTCTGTTGTATAGCCTAATGTAAGCTACTTTATTAGTTTCCTTTTAGCAAAATGCTCTGAGTGACTTTGATTTCCCTCTGGTTAACAGTCACACATACGTCTGGGGCTTTTATTGTGGAAGGTAAGAAGGGACGGAGTGGATCTACAGCATAATATTCGCATATAAAAAAACACCCAGCTGAGTAAAGGTCTTTATTCTTTAAGGTTCATTACACTGATCTATTAATTCATTCGACCCCTTTACGTAGGAGTTGAATTTGAATTTAAATGCATGATGTATGTGTCAAAGAACAGAGGATTAAACCTGCAGGTTGAGTATCCTGTCAGGATTTGGCCCTCGGTGCCATTCTGGATGTCAAAGTTGTCTGAGGAGCCTTCAGGAGAGATCAATTACTCCAGTCAGAGTTTTACCTCCTTAATGGCTACTGCAGAGTGTGGGTGTTAAGAGAGAATGGTGCCTCCAGGCGCAACAGAGAGGCCTCATGCAAATATGAAGAGGGCAGAATTAGAATTCATAACCACCTGTCCTTCAACAGAGATTTCACGTTCCTCTCATTTGAAGCCAAATTAATGTATTTAAAAATCAATACAGAATCCTCTCAGGTATCCATTCTGCCCTATGACTCCATGAATATGTAATTGGGAGGAAACTTGCTCACAAATTAAGAGATAAATGGTTATATTACAATGTATTTGTGTGGTCTGAGAGAAGGATCTGTCCATATTTATCTGTCAGTAGAAAGACAATTTATGTCTCTATCTAAAAACTCGGTGAGCTGCTATAAATAATTCATAGCTTCAACAATAAAATATTGGCCCAAGTGACAGTATGCTAATTTTCATGGCGGTTATCACCTCACAGGTCTTTATAGTAGGCACAGCTAAGTAAATGAAAATGTAATTCTGATACATATAATACATGAATTCATTTCACATAAATAGGCAATGTATCACACCTATCAAAATAAACGTCAATGCAATGCCGTCAAATGCGCACACAGTGCAGCAGCCTACATATAATGAAAGCTGATAATAGAGTCACTGTGTGTTCAGCTGTTCTTACATTATAAAGGTGCAATGAAGAATATTTTCCTTCAGCGGGGGCTCGTAAGTGTTGCTGATAAATGTGAGTCAGTCCTCTGTTACCTCAATGCTGACATTTTAAGTTCTTTAAAAGGGGCAGCTCTGTGTATTTGCTGGGAATTGCCCAAACTCCCAGGTTCCCTGAACTAGACCTGCAGTTCCTATGAGGCTTTTACTGCACTCACACCATGTCAGCAGAATGGAAATTACAGGATAACCTCCTGTTATTCCCCAGCTTTTACAAACGTGGTTGGTCCCTTTGCTAGCCACACTGTGTAAATAGAAATTGAAGGTGCAGTGTGGAGGATTTAGTAGCATTCAGCGGTGACGTTGCAGCACTGAAACTTGTGTGTCAAGCATGTAGGAGAACTATGGTGGGCTACACAAAAACAAGCCGGCCTTCTAAAGAGCAAGTGTTTGGTTTGTCCATTCTGGGCTACTGTAGAGACAACATGGTGGACTCCGTGAAAGGGGACCCCCTCCGTAAGGTAACAGAAATACAACAAATCTTACTTTAGGTGATTATAAAATACTGAAAACATAGGTATGAATATTGTGTAGTATTTTTGCCAAGAGATGCCCCTAAATCCGACACACTGGATTATTTAGCGTAAATAATCATATTTTGTGTTAGATTTTTGAAGTAGTTACATTAAAGCAGGGTTGCACAAAGTTTTTAAGACTGAGTGACAATGTAGGGTAGGGTAGGGTAGGGTAGGGTAGAGTATGACTGCGGGCTGCACAGGAAGAGAGTTGTCTACTAAAATGGCAAACTGTGGCTTATAGCACTAGCACTGATGACAGAACATCAATCAGTTCAATCAGTCTTATATATAAAGCCCAATATCACAAATCACAATTTGCCTCACAGGGCTTTACCGCATACGACATTCCTCTGTCCATAATTCCCATGACACTCGCAAAGTGCCACTTGTTGCCATGCAACCAGTAGCTTCCTACAAGTTCTATAGTATACTCAAATTAAGCTATTGAAGGTGAAAGTATTGACGGGGACTGGTGATGGGTGAAAATGAATGAACAAATCTTTTTGTATGGCCAGTATGTACCAGGTCAGCTTATCAAAGTGCTCATGAATCCGTTATGTGTTGTAACTTAGTGCAGCAACGACACTGAATGAACAAGCAAGGACTGATTTAATGGGACTGGAGTTGAGGTCTCCAGCAGCAAAGGCTAATGGTACATTCATGTGCTCCTCGGATGGTCATTCTTCTGACAGTGGTGTGTTCATGAGCTTTGTTATAATGTGTAAACAATATGGATGCTACAAGGAAGATGTGTTGTATTTATTGCTCACAGCATTTAAACAGCACACTGATAACAAAGAAGTAAGAAAACAATGAAATGAGCAATGAAATATGATCGGGAACTCATTATTCACATTATTTCGACATCACGTGAATTCAGCACAAGGCTGTGGAGGTGACTTGGACGTGTTCTCCTTGTCCCACAAAGAACAAGATATCATTGGTAACACTGTATTGACTTTAAGTACCCTACCCACATACAAGTGGGATGCTGAATCAGCATATTAAAATTTATATTTTGTCATATTTAATGTAAACTTATACATGATGACTGGTATTGCACTAAAGAGAAGTTTAGTAGAGTGGCAACACTAGCCGTTGAACGTGCATGTAGCCTATTATAAAGGAGCGTCACGGAGAAACTGACACCATATTTTGCAAAAAAGCATCAATCCTCAAAAGGTCTGATATATTTACATGTATTAATTCATAAGAAACAATACTGTGAAAATAATTAGTCTGTCCATCACTAAAATGAGCTGCAAATGATTAAAATATAATGCATGCACTTCATGTCATGTTTGAGGGCCACCATTGGCCCCTGGGCCGCAAATTCAGCAAATATTAATTGAAGTATTTGATGATGTTTTACTCTTTTCAACATTTTACTCAGTGCAATCTGTACATTTCCAGTTTCTGCCAATTTATACTTGTAGACTACTAAAGTTCAGAGGGAAATATTACTATTTACTCCACTGTAGTCACCAGTCATTAGAGTTGATCAACTAGTGACCTTAAATAGTTGCAGCAAATTTCAGGACAAAATATAATAGTTGTAAAAATATTACACTGCAAACCACATATGTGAACTTCATTGGTGTAGTAAGGGAATCAGCACAGTCAGTGTTCATCACAGTAAACTATATATTTATGTGCATGACTGTCTACAACCCTTTGTCATTACATTTACTACATTACTGCACAACCTTTGCATTAGTATCCACCTCTCTACCACTATATTACATTTTACTTTATTATATTTGACATCATATTATGTTGTATTCCCATATTGCATCAGCAGCACTTCATGTCTGAGATTTTAATTAGATTTTACGCACCTGACTTTCTTTATATATATTCATTGTTCATTGCCAACGACTGCTTCACTGTAATTTTTGTGCATTTGACATTAAAGAACTTGAACCTGATCTGACTGCGAGCTGAAATCCTCCTGGATTTAGAGACGGTGTAACCTTGACTTCACTGTAATTAACGGGTGATTTTTTTTTTTTTTTTAGCAGGAAAAGAGATGAAATGTGGAGATGTGCTGTGCCCCGATGTAGCACCGAGAGATTGAATTAAAAGTGAATAAAATGATGGCCGAATGGTAAAAAGAGCATAATGTCAACCTATCAGTATCAACACTAGAAATGTTATTAGCTTTGGGTTAGATTACACTTGAAAATAGCATCATGTGAAAGGGACAAAGGGAAAACAACTGTACAGGGGCATTCTGGGGCATCCTGAGGCATTGCCATGGTAGCTGGGATTCATCATCCCTCCAGCTTGTTCTGGGGTGCACCTTGGGGTTTCCTAAAAATGAATGCCTCGCGGATACCTCCAGATGCCAAAACCACCTCAGCGAGATACTACAGCTCCTCGCCTTATTCTTCAAGATGAACTTAGAGACCCTGAAACTTATTTTGGCCACTTGCTGACTGTATGTCTGCCGTGTCTTCTGCACACTGCTTTCGTGTGCACAGTAAGTGAACAAAGTCGAAGGGCGAATACAACCAGCCTCGACCATTTACCTTTCAAGTCCATTCAGGTGAGCAGTATTTGATACTAGAAAGATTTTGGATGGAGTATCACTTGAGCTTCCTTGTAGTCCAAGGTTAACAAAAAATACTGAAACAACTAAAAACAGAATTCAAATTTGTTAATTAAAATAAGATGAATATTAATAACAGCCCAGTTTGATTTGGGCATGCCAGTAGCCAGCACATCCGGAGTTTTACAAGTTGACATATCATCACAAAGCAGATGAAAGACATGAGGAACTCACACTTTAACAGGTTAAGAAATATTAAAGGCATCTGAAAGACTAAAAAGCTGAAACATCCAAACAAGGTCATTTGACATTTGTATTCAGAAATAGATTCAAAGAATTTTTTTAAAGCAGCTGATGAGCTCACTTGGGGTTTTGAGGAGAGATTTATCTGTATCATTACCGTCGTGATGGAAGGACACATGCTGTCAGATGATGTGACCAACCTGAAGGAGCCTGAAGGATGATGGGAAGAGTGTATTGCTGCTGCAGTATTATGTGCTTTTGAGCTGCCCTCTGTAGCTTTGTCCTTTAAATGAACACAACAAAGAGAGTACGGTCACAGCAGCTCTTTGAGGCTGTAATAAGACACAGCAGTGCTTTGACTTAAGTGACAACATCAGCATGCTAACATGTTCACAGTGACAATTGTCTGATGTTTAGCAGGTATAATGTTCATCAGAGTGTCATAATAAACGTAACACAAAGTACAGCTGAGGCTGATGTTATTGGTTTTAAATGAAAGTATTGGACACATTACCCATTCAGTGAATGATGGCACTAATTGAAAGGTAAGGGGAGCATGATTATTATAATTCATCCACTGGGAAAAGTGAATGACTGAACTAAATTTAAGTGCATTCCATCCAATAATTGTCAAGATTTTTCAATTATTTGATGTTGTTTGTTGATGCTATGGTGAAGCAAGACAAAAAGTCACCAAAGAATTCATTGTCTGAGAAGTATGAACATCTTTGACAAAAAGTTCAAGCCAAGGTGGTAGAGGTGGTGAAGATGAGGTGAAGATGTGGAGAAAATGGAGAAGTGCTGATGATCTGGATGAGTAGAGGAATGAGCCTTTGTTGAGCCTGTCCTGGACTCTGGATGCAATGGCTGGAGGTGATGGGTGGAGGAGGGCATGACAATTCTGCCTAAAATGACAGCTGACAGCAGCAGAGGAGAGAGCAGATTTAAAATTTTGCAGTAGCTTCCTGATTGGTTGATAGAAACTGTGGCAAAGTTCAACTGGATAACTAGAGGAGTGAACACCTATAGTCAGCTGATTAGAGGAAGCAGTGGGAGTGAGAGGGAGAGATTTGTGAATGGATGAGCACAAAGAAAGTTATGCTGAGCTTCATTGGAGCTAATCCACTAGAGACCTTTTAATGTCTCTAGCAAATTCAAAGGACACACATCCAGATACTACCCTTTGAACCACATACGTCATCTGCATTGTGGCGCTAGAGTAAAAGTTCACGGTACCATTAAAGCCAGTAGGATTCATCCTCTGGGCACCATGTATATCTGTACAAACTTTGATGATGATGAGTTGATGATCATCCAATAGTTGAGATATTTCAGTTTGGACCAAAATGGTGGATCGACCAAGTTGACAAAGAGTTTAAGGATAGAATGGACGTCATGCTGCAACATTCTCTTAAATCACTCTAATGTTTTCTCTCACTTTTCTGTTGAGAGAAAAAATAAGAGAATGTTTGCTTATGTCATCATCATCATCATCATCATCATCATCATCATCAGCCATTGTTTATTTAGGGAAAATTGACTGAGCATTCAATTCACATTCAATGGGTTAGAAGGATACAAATATATAACTGCAATAAAGTGATGAAAAAAGTCCATAGAAAATAAGTAGCAGCAATGTCTATCAGGAATTATAAACAGCAATAAAGAAACAGTAAAAAGACAAAAAAGTTTAATAGTTAAGAATGGATTCTGCCATTCAGGATGGATACACAACAACAACAACAACAATAAAAATAGCAATATGTAGAAAATCATGTCTGTCAGTTAACCAAAGCATAAACACTGTAAAACAGCCATATCATCTAACCACGCACACCTGTCTAATTTAAATACCTCTTGTAACTTGTTGCATTTATTTGGGCCAAAAATCACTAAGGGCTCTAGTTTCCCGGCGTAGCGCAGGGTGGCGAACCCCGCGCAGAGCTAGTTTCGAGCAGCGCAACCCGAGGCGTGCTCAGTTTGGTAGTTTGGCAGACCGAGGTGCACTGAGATGGGTGTGACGGCGCAGCAGGGGGAGGTGTCGACAAATCCATTTACAATTGTGGTGACCTCCTCCCAGGCTACCTTTGCATCATCAGCCCGTGGAGGTCTGCTCGCAGTTCCGTATATTCGGACACTGCGAGCTTGGACCTCCCGGACCAAAACATCAGTTTCCTCCTGGGAGAAGTTTGGCCGTCTGACGCTGCTGCTCTCTTCTGCCATGGCGAATTGAGTAAACTCTCATTACGCCTTCGCGCGGCACATTTAAGGGCGAAGAGAAGGGCTCATTTGATTGGTGTGATGTGTGTAAAACCCACTCCACGCCTTCTCTCCTCCCTCTTTCCGACTTGCGCAGGTAGGAGGGACGGAGGTGGGAAAGAGGAGTAGCTGCGCCAGGCGCACGGTGTGCCAAACTTGCAAAATCCGCCTGGCCACACCCAGTTGGCGAAGTGCAGGTGCACTGCGCCCCCACCTCGCCCAGTCTGCGAAACTAGAGCCCGATAAGCTAATTTACTGAGCTCTGAACTGATCTGAGGGATTTCACTTATTGCACTTATTATCAGTATTTCACCCTGTGTTATATTAAATTCAGGAAGAAAACATTGCTTTTCTCAAATGCCTTCACAGTGAATAAACACGGTAGACATTTTTTGATGAATTGAAGTAAAGAGGAATCACGTTTAACAACCGCAAAACTATATTAAAACATATGTTTAGACTGCTTATGCAAAAGTGCTTTAAATATTTTTTGTTTTCGCAAAAATCATATGTCTAGGAAGTATTGAGCATAAGGCTGGATAAATGAGACTTTGATTATACAGCACAAGTTGTGTGAGAGTTTGTAAACAGATGTTTTCATGTAGTTTTGCTGTTGTTAAGCATGGTCCCCGGTGACTTAACTTCAAGTATTTTCTCAGTTTTTGAGTTCTTCTTCACCACGGAAGTTTTCTTCTTGAATTCAACGTAATACTGGGTGAATAATTCATTTCAAAACTGGTTATTTAGGAGGAAAATATGGAAGAGTAACAGAGGAGGGTTCCATCTTCCAGGACAGACAGACATGCAAATAGATTGCCATTCATTTCCATTCATAGAGTCATGCTGCTACTGTGGCTAAAAAGAGATATTGCATCACAACTTAAATCATGTCTGCACACACGCAGCTTTGCATGCAAACTGAAAATGCACCGCACACGGTACACTTCAAATGTGTTTTCATGTCTAAGTGGTGTAATTTGCAACTGGCAAACCAGCCTTAAGTGGTTTTGTTCTGTTTCAATGGGTTTAAGTGCAGCTGCGCCTCGATTGTATACAGTTGGTTCAAACATGTCTTCAGTCAAATACATCCTCTCAGAGACAGGTGTTTGAATGCAGATGAAGAAAGCTCATATGCGTGTTGAAATACTCTGTGTACACTCAAACACAGAGGATTAAACAGAAAAATATATCAAATAGGAATCTGATTTGACACCGTATCTTTAGTACAAAAGTTGTTTTTTTCCCATTTACTTTTTTTGAATAATTTACCATATATTATGTTTTTGCACGGAGAGACGGCACATTATTCTGAGATACAAAGGCGTAAGAAATTGATAGAATAATAGAGAATATATTCAGGAAATCACATTCACACAGGGAGATTGTCAAAAGAGAGTCTGCCTGTGTTGTTCATCTCTCGGTGAGTCACTTAGTCTAATCACTATCATAATATTAGATCCTTTTTCTGAGAGCGTCAGCAATGTCCCGTTTCTGTTTCGGGTCAAGACAAAGCCCAGCGTAACCTATTGTGGTTAATATCAAGCAACAGTGAGTGTCTGACTTCATCAGCTCAGACATGGACTGCCTGCTGTTAGCATCCTGGTCTCAGTCCTCTGGGAGAGTCGCAGCAGCGAAGGGCAGATCACCTCTGCACTGACTCAATACTTATCAAATATTCACAGGAGACTGGATACATAATGAAACTAACATGTCTAACGTACAATCAGGCAAAGCCGCTGTTGGTGGAAACAACAGGGATGCTACTTGAAGAGCGCCTTCAATGTTGCATGAAAGCTTGTGGTGATTTTCATGAATGGCTCACAGAGAACCGCGGGGCAAACATGTAGAACACATGCTTCTCATTCGGCCTGATGGCTGCGTAGTAACCACCTGATTCCCAGTGCACGTGTCATTCATGTATCTTTCAAGGTATGACTGGTCAACTACAAACAGTTTTTTATTTCTCACTATTGATTTCTTTTCTTCTGTCACTCATCACACACATCCACCTGTAGCCATGTACTTAGAAGCCAAGGCTTAAAGGGAGACATGACTGTCAGGCAAGGTCAGATTTCATTTAATATACATGTTGCCTCGACTGAGAGCGCACTCAGAGTAAGAAAAACACAGCAGCGAAAAACACTGCAGGCTTGTTTTCATGGTGGGATAAGATGCAGCACGCTTGTCAGGATTGTTTGAAACGTATCAACTTTACAAACTTTAACAACTTCACGATACATTCATGAAAACCGATCCCCGATGTCAGATCTCATAAGCTTTTTATATGATGTTATGTCGGCTGTGAAATACAGTAGAATGAGGTGCCAATCAACCAGGCGGGGATGTAAAATTATAGCCACTGATGCTTTAGTCTAAAGCCCCAGTGAGCGGCGTAAAAGCCTCATGACAGACTATTTCTCCAAGACTCACAACTCCTAAACATGTTCAGACGTTTTCAGCTGGGTGTTTGTAGTTGTCACAATGATACCCTTAAAAACACAGTGTACAGAATGAATTGCTGCCCATTTTCAGATATTCAAAAAAGGTGCCGTGTGTAGTCATTGACAGCCCGAAAGAAAAAAAAAAACAACCAAGTGAATCAGAGCTTTGTAGGTGGGATTAAGAACAGGGATTTCATCTTCAAAGCTGCAGCTACCATTGAGGACCTCTGTGTTTGAGGGAGGGTTGCAAGGGAGGAAGGAAGGGAGGGGGGGTTAGTATTTTTAGACTCCATCTGTTAAATTTTTACTACTTTTATTCCATCAAATAAGAAATAAATAAAGGCTTTAGCTTCTCCCTCTTATATTGCATTCCTGCCAGTGTGGAGACGACATTAAAAACCTGGAGACCTTCATGTTGAGAAATTAAATTAGTGGTAATTGAGCAGTTACCTGAAAAAGTGTGCACCCATGCTGAGGTTTTCTGTATGGGTGCACTTAAGGACACATGGCATCTGTGTTTCTGAAATCCTGGCTATGGCCCTGTTTATCCTCCTGTACCAAAGCTGGAAAAAACAGCTACTGAAAATTGCCATAAAAATGCTGACAAGCATGGTGCAGCAGACAGATGCAGCTGAACAGGTAGTTGTGAGTCAGCGTACAATAATAACCCTTGAAGCACCATTTTTCTTTGATCAATACAGAAGCTAACTGCCCCTCACTGCTGCACTGACTGAAAATGGCGTCTCTCGGACAAATACGTCACATGCTTCAAATTGGTTATGTCACAACCTCTGCCTCTTAACTCCTCCTTTCATCCACATTCCCATTTTCCCAAGGCCAACACATTTCCTAGAAACCCTCTACAACACTTTCCATTCTATCCATCTATCCTCCTGTTCCTCACTCCCAAGCTAACCTCCACAGCATTTACACCATTTACAGTCTTGCTTCATGCATTTCTTTCCAGCCACCTGTACCTGTTCCTGAACACTTACCTGTACCTGCCTTTCTTTCTGTCTGTACCTTTGCCCCATTCTTGTTCACCCATGGATTCTCAGTCACTCTTGTTCTGACTTGCTGCCCATGCCAGTGAGCTTATATATCATTGCTTTTTTTTTTTTCAGAAAGTCACTGCAGTTTGTCTGCAGTTGGGTTCTTTCCCAGTTGTCTCACACATACCCTCCTGACAGGTTAGGGCAAAACAACAACAATACATACCTGACATAATTTAGGCTGAAACAATTGGTTCATGAATGAATTCAACACATCCTAATACCTAAATGACACAATGGGCTCTAGTTTCCCGGTGCAGCGCAGGGTGGTGCAGGGTGGCGAACCCCACGCAGAGCTAGTTTCGAGCAGCGCAACCCGAGGCACGCTCAGTTTGGTAGTTTGGCAGACCGAGGTGTGCTGAGATGGGTGTGGCGGCGCAGCAGGGGGAGGTGTCGACAGATCCAGCTTGGCGCAGTGACAGTTTCATGCCAAAAGGCTTCGCCGAAGGTGCGCTAAAAGCTCGCCAGCTGAAACCAGGTCTACTGTCAGCGCAGGCAGAGCACAGCTGATGTAAGCCGAAGTTTGGCTGACCGGCGGACAGTGCGCACACGTCACCAAAACCTCACAGACAGGTTTCTAGAATATCAGGCACATTAATGATGCAATAAATAGCCACAAAAACCACTATTCAATGCAACTATCTGCAATCAGCACATAAATGTATCTCTATACCAACTGTCCCGTCACATGTGATGTCAGATCAAAGGGGACTGGCACCGTTTGGCACGCGTAATGGAAATCCAACCTGATCTGATTAACACAGCTGCAAACTAATGAGTTCACATCCCTCTCAGCCAACCACAAACAGCCACAACATCAGATAGGGAGTATATATTCAGCATCTGTCATCTTAGAAAAGTCAAAAGAAAAGAAACAGAGTGAGACTGTGAGAGAGAATGAGAGAGCGCGCGCACGAGAGAAACGCAACATTGATTTACAATTGTGGTGACCTCCTCCCAGGCTACCTTTGCATCATCAGCCCGTGGAGGTCTGCTGGCAGTTCCGTATATTCAGACACTGTGAGCTTGGACCTCCCGGACCAAAACATCAGTTTCCTTCTGGGAGAAGTTTGGCTGTCTGATGCTGCTGCTCTCTTCTGCCATGGCGAATTGAGTAAACTCTCATTACGCCTTCGCGCAGCGCATTTAAGGGCGAGGGGAGGGGCTCATTTGATTGGTGTGATGTGTGTAAAACTCACTCCACACCTTCTCTCCTCCCTCTTTCCGACTTGCGCAGGTAGGAGGGAGGGAGGTGGGAAAGAGGAGTAGCTGCACCAGGCGCACGGTGTGCCAAACTTGCAAAATCCGCCTGGCCACACCACGTTGGCGAAGCGCAGGTGCGCTGCGCCCCCGCCTCGCCTGGTCTGCGAAACTAGAGCCCAATAAGTTGTTTGCCAACCACCCTCACAATAACATATGTGATCATTACGGTGAGCGCAGTTTTGAACAACTTGAAAACTACTTGGTTAGGTGTAGAAAAAAGATCATTGTTTGGGTTAAAATAGGGACATTTGTTACACTGACTCTTGGTTTTGCAAGGAACACAAACAGTGGTCTCTCGTGTCTTTTGACCCATCCAACACCCCGACCACACCTGACTTCCTACTTTGCTCCTGTCATAATGTCTACAGTCACTAGAGGTCGCCTAACAATAAAAGTAAACATGGATCATTATAGACCCTTTTAGGGCCAAAATCACAATGACATCAGTTTGTTAGCTGGAGACAAAACACAACTCACCACCACAGGGCTGTAGGCTTCATAGGAGTCTTAAAATGTCATCTTGTTGTGTTACTGGGAGCCAAAATAGAAGGAGTCATGGCTCAAAGACAACTAGGGTTAAATGTGATAAGACGAAAGGACTGGACGGAGGCAATCATCAAAGATACTCGCATTTGCAGCACACACTTCGTCTCAGGTTAGGGAAAAAGTATTTCCTCTTATAGGGATGAATAACGTTATGTGTATTAAGGGTTATCATGTCCACCTCATCAGAAATTGGGGAGGTATGAAGAGGAACTTTTTAGCGCATTAGTTAACATTAGCTTCAATAGCAAAACAAAACGGAGGAAACCATTCAAGTGTAGTAATCAACCACAAAGCTTTGGCCATCCCACCTTCAGCAATCCTGTCAAATCATCCATCCACTGACTGAAAGCTTACAGGTCGGCCAGTCTGGTCCAGCTGATCAGTGTTTACTTTTTCAAGTAACACTTGCGGTCCCGGAGAGCGAGTGACCTGACATGGTGCATTGGTAAATTCAGTCTGACGCCCTACACTAAAATGAGAGCCCTGTTGGTCGAAGAAACCAAGTGTTATATTTCTATATGAATTAACAAATGGTGAAGTCAATCACACATTCACTCCACTCGACAGAGCGCCCAGAGTGCACTCTGCTACTCGGCGGCAGAGCGGAGGGCTCTGGCTATATGAACGGTGCATTCAAACAGCACTCTGAATTTCATGAACAGTCCAGTTTGTGCCAGTTGGTGTGAGTGTGTTCGGGCACTTGGAATGAGTATTTCTGAACGCTCCACTCACATCATCTTCCTCAACACAACCCAACTGAACTTGCTAGCTAGCACTGGCTAATGACTGTGGAGAACTGTTTTGCCTCCAGCTAAGTCCCGCCCACCAAAAAACGTCATACTGTTAGAGTAACAGTAAAAGGGGTCAATGACCTGCTTGCACAGATGACCTATACAGCTGTTGTTGTTTTTTTTTTTGTAATCTATTTCTTTGTTCGTTTGTTTGTTTTGTTTTGTTTTTTGGTGAGGGCAGGCTGAGTGAATAAGTTGCTAATCAATTAATAGTTTAAGTCGTTTAATAATCACAAAACACCAAGTTCTTTGCTATGTAATTATAAATTGAATCTCTTCGGGTCTCGGACTGTTGGTCCAACAAACAGTTCACAGATTAATCAAAAAATAATCAACAGTTTAATCAACAGTGAAAATAACTGTTCATCAAGTTCAACACACACGATGTCAGACAGATAATTAAGTGAAACAAAAAGCCAATTAAGTCTGATCAGTGTGTCAAAATCAAGGTATGGTCACATTAATTTGCCAAATAAGACTGTATGCAATATTTACAACATAATAGAGTCTAAGTTTTACCAGAACAAACAAAGTAAGAAACGAGAGTGGCTGAAAGCATAACCTCGAAAAATAAATCCATATGCACGACAAAATCTTGAAAGTCAGAACAAAGGCAGGCAGAGAAAATGTATCACTCACTTAGAGGAGCGTGTCATCATAATTATACACCAGAGTGACACTGCTGTCATGGCACAAAAGAGATGGTGATTTTCTCATCATGCACAGTTGAGAAAAAAACACTTTATGTGAACGTCACTGAATGACACAGCAACACCTACTTGTAAGGAATCTAAAAAATAGAAAACAAGATTTTATTTGGGAAGAATGTTTCATAATTACAATTTAAAGACATCTTCTTAAGATCTGGATGAGAAAACCACTGGTATTGTCATGTCAGACGTTTGGATTCTTGCATTTGCTCAGTGAAAATGTCATGTAGACAGCGTAGAGCAGCTCTGTTCATCTCCTCCCCTACAAATAGTATCACATTCTCTCACCCAGTCCTCACTGTGGAGGCTCAGATTACTGTGGATATGGACACAGTCATGAGGGTCAAACTATAATAGAATGAATAAGCAGAATAGTACAATAGTTGACATCCAGTGTTTGTATAGCGACATGTTTTTGTGTCCCAAGAGACACGGTGGACCGCTGCAGTTCTTTCTCTACAGAGTAAAACAGCAATAACAACCAACAGATGAACCCCTATGATTGAGGAGGAAGCAGCAGGCAGTCCGACACCGATAATTCAAGTTTAATCTGAGCTCTGCAGGCGCGCACACAAAGAGTGAGCCCTGCACCACCACCGACTTACTCCCAGTAGTCTAATGTTATCAAGCCACGACAAACAAACACACACACTCACTCACACACACACTCTGAGAGAACTCTGGATATAACCTGAATTACACTGATTGCCAAAGAAGTTATCCTTGATAAGGAAGGAATTGCAACAAAATTGTGTTTACATGCTGGGAGCTGATACAAGGGACCATCTCCTGCAATAGAGAGCATGATATGAATCACATTCAGCTCCCAGTGTGTTTGAAAGAGGTGTTTCCGAGTCCCAAAATGTGGAGAATGGTAACATTCAACTGATTAAACTGACAGGCAACTGAGCTGCAAGTCCAGCTACAATTAGATACTGTAGATATGTGACATAATAAAATAGATAAATCTGAGTGTAATACATTCACTTGAGAAAAAAAATCTGTTCTTCTGTATTAACAAAATCACTATCTCTGAATTCTCAAGAAAAATATCCCTCTTGTTTTTCTGAATTTACAACATTTTTTTCATCAATCCTTAAAAACAGGGCAAACATTTTTCCCCGAGGGGAATGCATTACACTTATGTTTAAATCAGACATGCTACAGCTGCTGAACTTTGTGTTTGAAGATGATTTTAAAGGGCATTTGCTCGTTGCTAATTAGCAAGTACATATTCTAATTGTTGGTTTGGACTAATTGATCACATATGTTTCTTAATTATAGAGCAACGACTGTGCCCTCATCAAACAGCAACAGCAGCCGTCCCTCAAAGTAACCCATGTTTACATTTAACTATAAAGCAACCTCTTCAGGTCACGCAATCAGGACGACTATATTCTTGTTTACTCCATTTCACTAACAAAGACCACACCAATAAGGTAAAGATTCTGAATAATTTATTGTGTATGATGGATTATGGGTTCAGAGGAAAGCGTGAAGGGGTGAGGATCGAGGGATTAGAGAATGAAAGGATGAGGATGGAGGGATGAAGGGATGAGGGTCGAATGGATGAGGGATGAAGGGTCGAGGGTCGTATGGATGAGGAATGGAAGGATGAAGGGATGAAGGTCGAGGGTCGAATGGATGAGGGATGAAGGCATGAGGGTCGAATGGATGAGGGATGAAGGGATGAGGAATGAAGGGTTGAGGGTCGTATGGATGAGGGATGAAGGCATGAGGGTCGAATGGATGGGGGGATGAGGGATGAAGGGTTGAGGGTCGAGGGTGGAATGGATGAGGAATGAAGGGTTGAGGGATGAGGGTCAAGGGTGCAATAGATGAGGGATGAAGGGATGAGGGTCGAGGGTCGAATGGATGAGGGATGAAGGGACGAGGGATGTAGGGATGAGGGGTTGCGGGTCAAGCGCCAGATGGATGAAAGGTAAGGGATGACAGGGTAAAGATCAAGGGATATAGAGTGAGGAATAAAGGGATGAGGGTTGAGGGACTAAGGGATGGAAGACTGAGGGTCAATGGATGAAGGCTGGGTTCTTGGGTAGCAGGTGAGAACGATGATCAATGTCTTGGGTCGAAGGCAGGAACGCAGGAGGGATCCCGGGAGTGAGACTGAATGGGGGAGTTGCCTGTTCGTGAGCTTGGCTTCAGATAGAGCCCCCACTGTATGCCGAAAGCAGCAGAGAAAAAGATGAAAGAGGCAAAACAGGATTGGGCAGGTGGGATGTGAGAAATGTGTCGCAGAGAAAGAGAATGCATCAGGTGTGCTTAAATACTATTGGGCGGAAATGGGATGTGTTGGAGGCGTGGTCTTTTGTTCCCGAACGTAGTTTAAAAACGACATTGATTAACTCTTTTATTTCAAATCAATCAATCAGACCTCTGTGAGGTAATCATGTCAAGTCAAACTTTGAAACTGTCCCTTTCTCTGCTGCTATCAGCCTTCATTTCAGTGTCACATCAATTATACCCACCTCGGCCTCGTTTACCTTTAATTTTTAATTTGAAGTAGCGTCTATGGGTCCTTCTCCTGAGGTCATCAGAAGCTGTACGTCACATCCATCAAAATTTTCACTACCTCCAGGAAGGGATATTCTTATACGGCGTAAGGCTTGGCTACGTGGAGATGAGATATCTCCTACGTAGGAGATAAACTTTTAGGTTTAATTCAGCTGTTTTGTGAGTGAGAAAGTTGTGCAGAATGCAGCGCTTAGTGCACAATACAAAGGGCACTGAAAGTTCAGCCAAGTGCAGCATAAACAAAAGGTTTTAACCTCTCAGTTGACGAACTACAAGTGTCCACTGTAAAACGTAATGGAACTGTGCAGTGGCGGCAGCAGGATTCTACAGAAGTGTATAAAAATATTATAAACACAGAGCGTTTTTCCTTATTTTTCAAAAATCCTGACTTTGGCTGTTGATAAAAGTGTGATTTTTCATGTCAATCAATCAATCATTTGTTTGTCACATGAAGTCACACAAGGAACAGCTGCAGGAAGGAACAGCTTCTTCAACTCGTGCATGCAAATCAGTCCATGTTTTGCCACTTCTTATACTGTGGCCTGCTGTTTTATTCTCGTCAGTGTTTCCAGATGAGCTGCAGTGTGTGTATTTATGGCATCCCAGGTGGTTCTGGTAATTCATGGTGTCTGGTTGTGGAATGATTTCACTGTAGTTTGGGTACAGTTGCCTCTGTTGTTCTAGAAATGAAATCCACCACAGACTCTGTGAATTCATTGATGTCATCTGTGCCGCTGACAGTGGTGTCCTGAGGTGGTCTCGAGACTCAGGTTGGCTCCATCTCTGGTGCCACTGGGGCATGCATCATATTTTGTTATATCTTGACCTCAGCGAGATGGCTGCATAAGTGATGTAATTGTTTCAAAGTTGCACTGTTAGATTCCTACCAGATTGCGAGGCTTTAGACTCATTTTCCATTTATCCTGTTAGGGGTCGCGGGGGCTGGAGCCTATCCCAGCTGATATTGGGTGAGAGGTGGGGTACACCCTGGACAAGTCGCCAGACTATCACAGGGCTGACACATAGAAACAGACAACCATTCACTCTCACATTCACACCTACGGACAATTTAGAGTCACAATTAACCTGCATGTCTTTGGACTGTGGGAGGAAGCCGGAGTACCCAAAGAAAAATCCACGCTGACATGTAAACTCCGCAAGGAAGGGCTCCCCCCACCCAAGGTTTGAACAAGGAACCCTCTTGCTGTGAGGCAACAATGCTAACCACTGCACCACCATGACACCATCATATTTCCCCCCCTTATCATACTAAACATAGTCTCCAGGTACAAGTGGGAATAAGGTTCCCCCGCTGATGGTGGTCTTATGGGTGAATTCACAAGGCATTAAAAATACTGTTTGTATTCCCCAGGAAACATTGCTAATTAATGGTATAGATTTGAGACAGTTACATTATCACTATCTTCGGGTTGCTTTCATGTCTTAATTGGTGGATGTTTCAGCTCAAAGAGATGATGTTAGTCTGTTTGCCCTTGGGTAATGTCAAGTCTTTTGTCAGCAGCAGGTGATGTACCTTGAGTTATGCCCTGTTGTACTGATGTGTCACATTTGGCGAGATGAATGATCACAGCAATATATTCATCCTCACTGTAGCAATCCATCAGATGTCAATATTGTCAGGAGAGCAAAGCCTGCTGCAGAGGTTGCAGCCTGCTCCTTGCAGACAATTTGAAAAAGAAAACAGCATATGGATCAGGCCTCAGCAGGAGTTAGGTGACTTTATTCAAAACAATGCAGATAAGACAGAAACGACACATGACAGCTGAGTGACAGTGTGGTTCGACCCCCGGGGAATTTAAACCTGCTGAATTTTAGCTCCACATTCCACATAGGTGCTGGATTCAATGCGCAGGAAACACTCCTTTCATGGCAAATGATCATCTCACTCATCACGCAGCTAATGAGTATATTTATCACTGCTCCTTACCTACAAAACACCCGTGAACATTTTTTTAATCACGTCTCTGTTGTGTGGAAATCCCCATCAAGTCACTCCAGTGTCTCTGCTGGTGATATACCTGAGAGTGGTTCACTTTTATTATTAGTATTTATTCCTGAGAATTGGCTGCAGGCACCGTAAAGTGGTGGGGAGAGTGCTGAAACAAACAGCGAAGGCCATATTTTCTCTGTTAAAAGAACACTGTTGGAGGCAGCACTGCCTTTTACAGGAATCAAACACACAGCTTCAGGGTCAAGAATCATGGCAGAGCCGCTTTTTACAGCCTTTGATAGGAAGTTGGAGGCTGACCATACCAGTGAAAGGAAACTCTTGTGTTTACAGAGAACAACAGACCAGTGTATTGTGGTATATTGGATGAATCAAGGGTATTTTGCTTCAGTAGGAAAAGGAAACATTTTAATGTTAAGTTAAAACCAGTTAATAAAGTGTGATAAATGACTCACTTTCAATTTTGCTGATGAGAAAAATACTAAAGAGGAAGGAAATAATAGTAGATTATTATAAGTCACTCACACTTACTGAACAACTTGAGTCTGATGAGAAGAGTTGTGATAATGAGGTGATCACACATAAACAAAGTCTTTTTGTTTGTGGCAGTCATTTATTTTCTTAAGTGAGAGTGCAGATGTTAAGAAGTCAAATTATTCATTTCATTCAAATGACAGTGCTCTCAGCGGCAGTTCATTACAGAGTTTACTTCAATGAGTTTCCATTTCATCTTAAAGATGGATTTAAGCGTAGTTGCTCATTTTCCTAATGAGCAGAAATGAACTAAATACTGCAGCCTTGCAGCAGTTTTTAACTTACTGTAATGAATCTATTTCTATTTGCTACTTTCCTATGTACACTTTTGATATATATGAGTTAAAAATTAACAATGCAGTCAAAAAAAACCCTTTCCTATGTCATTTCCCAACCTCTTTTACTTGACCTCGATGGAAAACATAATGAGGTCAAAGCAAGATGTGAGAGATAATTCATAAGGAATCTGACTACATTTACACTCGGCTGTGTAATTATGCAACAGCGTTATTGACGTTGTGAAATTACATTGTTCCACATAAACGTGGACAACCCAGTGAAAAAATATTACTGCATTACTAAGATGAATTGAAATAAAAATGGAATATAGGTTACCCTTCCCAAAAGTGAAACAAAGTGGTTGTTACGCTGAGAATAGTTCCTCACATTCACCCTCAGTCCAGCATGTCTGTGGCTCGTCAGTTAGTTTTCTCTGCCCTTTTCTTGTAGTAGCTTTCTCGTTTTGTGTTGACTTCAGTAAATATCTAGATTAAGCTTCTGAATTCTGAAAGTACACACGTGGTGTGTTCTCTGCACTTAGGTCCCCATAAAGGTCCCATGTCTAAGATTTAAGGGGATATACTGGCAGAAAAAAAACCCTCTAAGTAGGGCTGTTTGCATTTTCACTTTTTAGCACTGGCCAACATACACTGGGGAAGCTTCAGTTGGTTGCAATCTGCAACCTCACCACTAGATGCCACTAAATCCTAAACACTATGCCTTTAAGCAGGCTACCATTATGATCTCTAATTGGAAAGTCTAAAATGGGATTTCTACCTCTGCGTCGAATCGATGCCGCTCTGCATCAGCATAAAGCCTACACCGTACCCTATGATGTAGCCTGACATGCACCTCCTCAGAAATATAACTTAACTGCAGCGATGCAGACGTCCTGTCTATTTTTGTAAGTCTATAAACAATATATTATGAAGACAATAAAGCATCCATAAAATAGCATTTTAAGTCTTGCGTATTATTTATCCTGGCTTCATATGAATAAAGGAAATCTCCACTGGTTGCTAGGCTAATTTATACAATGTAAAATGCCATAGGCTTGTGCTAAAAACATTAGCATGTTTTATTTGTGGAATAAATGAGTCCAGTAAGAGACAAATGCTCTGTCTATGAATGCTGCAAGTTATAGTGAAGCCGAGTTGTGTACTTGTGTTTGAAATTTTCGGTGTTAAGCCATGTTTAATGTGTGTTTTGGGTGTGTTTTGAGTCGACTGAACTTTACAGGCCCAGTGCGTAGGTTAGAGCATGGGCACTGCATATAGTTGACACACAAGTATAAATCCTGCTCAGGGGGGTTCATTCACATTTTTGTGCTTATGTTCCCGATCTGAGGCCTTAAAGGGCCAGTGTGTAATATTTGGCATGGTTTATTGTCAATCTGAATCTGAATCTGAATATTCTACCCATTAATATGTTTATATAAGTGTATAATCGCTATAAAATAAAATTCGTTTGGTTTTCGTAACCTTATAATTATGCTTTTTTATATATATATATATATATATATATATAGCAAGGGCCTTGCTTTAGAGAGATCGCCATCTTGCGCCTCCATGTATGTACGGCAGACCCAGTGGACAATCCAGCCAGCCAGAGAACGCGTTTTGCATGTATAAATAAACCAATGAAGACAGCGGAAGGAAGGAAGAAGGAGGAGGAAACAGCAGAGTGTTAGTAGTTCATCGATAGAGAGTAGTGAAAAATTTTTTTAGTTATAAAGTTTGTGAATGGACCACACTTACCACGCAACAGGAGAGAATGAACCCGAACCGTCATCTGCGAGGAAAAGAAGATGTAACTTCACTCCTTGTGATGCACTCTCTGCGGTGCTTTTCCTCCTGATGATATATCTCCCCAACAATGGCAGCAGTAGCACCGAATCCCATTCTGTGCATTCAGCCTCTCTTCTCGCCCGCTCAGCATCAAACACATGGAGTTCCTCATCTGTATGCTCCGGCTCAAACAGGTATGGCTCTGGGTCTGTGTCCGCTACAAGAAACTCTTCAGAATCGCGTTCAAAGTTGTCCATTGCAGCTACTATAGTCCAGAGATATTGCTAGGCTAAATAAACAGCTGAGCTCTCTTTACCGGCTACGCTGTCAGTCAGTGTGCGGGCTGGAGGTTGGTGGAGCAGAGAGGGGAGGGGGGTCCCCACTCAGTATGGTAAACAAGTATGTGTGTAAAGTTATGAAGTGTGTCTGTTACGCTAGAAGAGTCAGAGTTTGGGACGGAGTAGAGTGTTACCGGAGTTTCTGGAGTGCTCAAATAAACGGGCCTTTTTCCCGAACGCTCCTCTGGTCTCCTGCTCGTGAGGGATTCATTACAATATCATAACATGGTTTAGATTTCTAAATAAACATTCACCTCATCACTAGATAGTCCTACTCCTGAAAAACTCATGTCTGCGCAAGGCTTTTTGTCCCTACAAGGTCACCGTCATTTACCCGACGGGAGGGGTGAGCGAGCGAGCCCTGCAATCTAGAATTTGACCACTGTTGTCACTGTTTTCAACCCATTTTACACAATGGCCCTTTAAATATTATCTGCTAATATAGAGTCCCGTTGGAGAACTATTTTTATTATGTTTTTGTTATTTTGCCTGTTGTCTCATAAAGCATCTATGTGTGTTGGGCCACCAGTGATCCTAACATATTCTAAAACTCTTCCACTGGTTTAATTGGGCAGAGATTTCCATATGAATCATATTATTTTCCTAATGCCTTGTTAGTGACTTCAGAAGTCCTTTAAATCTTTATCTTCTTCTTCTTTTCAGCTGCTCAGCATTTCATCATAAAGCATAAGACTGTTAACTGTACCATTTAGTCCACCTTTATGGAAGTATCTGCATGTCTTGTGTTTCTCCACTCTGTGCTTTATTTATTTATTTTTTTCATTATTTGTTATCTGTGAGTTTTTGCAGACAGCTGTGATTTCAAATAATGAACGGGACATTCACATTTCTGCAGCATATAAAGGGCAGAGCAGAAGCCTGTCAGACTTTACCATTAAACAAGTCAAACAGTGCGTCCAGACAAATAAATGTTTCTAGGCAACACGATCTCTGCCACCTACACAGGAGGACTCAAGTCTCTAAAATGCAGGGAACAACAAGGAGGTCAACATGACCTGCAGTGTCTACGTGGCAAAAAGCAGATTAAGGACAAACTTGAAAGAAACAAAAGTGATTCTACGAAAATGAGGAATTTTAAAGTGAAGTGTTATATAAGGATATCCTGCGAGAACTTGGTGGGACGTGGGAAATATATGACAGGGTATTAGTTTAAAACTTCTTAAATCCCATGGCAGGCAGCTCTGTGAGCGCTCTATCAGCCGGCTTACTTCACAAAATGTCAGGCTTACTTTCTTCCAAAGTGTAGCTGATCACTTCACAGCTCAGACTGTAAAACTGCAAAGTGTTACTGTACTTTAAAGATATGTTTTTTAAAGACATATTAGAAACTGAGCAAAATATCAAGTGTTTAATTTGATTTCTTGTGTGTCTTGTAATATTGCACACCCTAACACTGTGTTATATTATTATCATCTTCAGTTGCCTTTTCCCAGTTCTTTGATCCGTTCTTCACACAGTCACAGTGTGGGTAGGTAGTGTGAAAGATTTGCATACATGCTTACTGTTGGAATGAATGTGAGGAATTGATAGTGCGTTAAAATTAAAATTCACAGGGAATAAAAACACCTGTGTTCATTTATTGTCATTACTGTCTTTCACCTTTAATCCCAATACACCCCTCAGCCCTCCCACTTAGTCCTTACCCCTCTGATTTGTGCTTTCATGTCTAGTGGTAGGGTATCATGATTCTTGTTGAGATAGAGGGGTAGGGTGAAGTGTTATGGCTACAAGGTCCTCCAAACAGAGGTTTCCATCACTACACATTATGACTCAACTCACTTAAACATGAGGAGTAGGGGTAAAAATAAGAAATGGAGTTGGGCCTTAGACCATGGGAAGAGAGCATTTCTTTAATTTCAAATCTAGTGGATGGTTTCTTCTTACAGAGATGAGTTACATCACAAATGTCCTTTGAGGCAAATTTGTGATTTTAGGATATGGAAATAGAATTGACCTGACCTAAACTATGATGATTTTCAAAATAAACACGAGCCAAGCAACCTGTCATGTAAAAACGAATCATTTGTCAGGTTGAGATAAGTTTTTATTTTAATCATGATTAATTAAATAATACAATTAAAGGGAAATAGATAAACATATAAGAAAGGGAAACCTTTGTCAACTTTGTAAATTTAATCATCGGGGCTTTTCACAATATGTCATAAAACTGGCAATAAATATCAGCACAGAATACAAACAAGTGGTGGCAAGTGGAAAATGTCTTCAAAATTTAGCTCAACAATGAGACATACAGAGGCAGAAAGCTGTAAGCTGTGCTCTTAATATATTCATGCAGAGTCCTATCTATCCTGGCAGCTTATCCTCTTTTTATCCTCTGTCCGTATTTTCTTCAGCATGAATTTTAGAGATCAGTGCGTGGATTGCACAAACCTTTCTTCAGTTAAAAAGATATGAATGAAATACAACTGAAATTCTGGTAAAGGGACCCAAGGCACTGTGGGAGAGCGTGATTATACAACTGTAGTCTCTGATACAGATAACTGAATCTCCAACTAGGAACTTGGGGTTAGGTTTTGGTGGCAGCATGAGGACGATAAGTTTTGTTTCCTGCCTGTTTGGCAAAGAAGTGACACAGTGTTTCTGTTCATGTTTGGCATTTGTTGACCTTCACTGCGCCAGAGTCAGAGGAGAAGCGCTGTGGTGGCTGTGTCAACAACAAGCAGCACTTTTAATCTTAAGGATTATCTTTGTTTGAGTTTATGTCGCACCTGCTCGGACCAGGTCAAGGGTGCAAAATGCACAATCATGCTTTTTGATATTGTGATCTTACTGAAAAAAAACCTAGAGACTGAATCACAAAAGCCCCTTTTGCACTGCCAGATTTTCGGCAAATGTTGGGCCATTTTGCTGGCACGCTGCGAGCATTTAGACACACAGAGCTGGATTGGCAAGTTGATCTGAGGTGCCCAATTTTCCGCCTCATAGGGTAGACATATTGGCGGAACCTTTTTGGTTTAAAAAGAAAGAGCCGCCCTTCCACCACGGGAGGGGCTGTTGATGACTTGTGGGAGGAGCTGCTGATGATGCCACACGTGCGACCCACTGGCGGTGGATAAACAGGAAACAGCTGATAGCTGTTGAATGAGCAGCTAGTAGCGAGAGGGAAACGCAAACCTGACAGACACTGTAAAGATTTTACTTCACAGAACACAGGAGTTGCTGGTCTACTGCTGCCTAGATCAGTTAGTGGTCTTAGTGGTGAAAATATTCCAAATATAGCATACACTTAAACAGAAATAGATTTTTTTTAAATGTGGCTATAATACATTTTGCTGCAGCCCCATCCACAGCACTACATTGTTTAGTTTCAGTAGATTTGGTTTATCAAAGACACTACACAACAACAACACAGTACATATAATAAGCACAGCAGAAATGTGAGAAACGTCAAACCATCGTGTTTATTTATATATCTTTAAACATGACAATTATGGCAGAAAGTAGCAACAGACACAGAAACTTTCACACATCTCTGCAGCTGAATTCATTAGCCAGTTGTCAACATGGGAGTGATTGTTGTTATTAGGGCAGCACCATGGTGATTCTGTCTATATAAGCTTGTTTTATGTTGACATTCATAGCTTTATCTTTTTAACTTGATGTACATCTCTTCAAAAGAACGAAATGCAACACAATACATTTAATTACCTCTAGCTATATGTATATTTATGTAAAGGCTGGAATGCTGCAGTGGAGTTTGCGGCTGTGTCATTTTAAGATATCCAGGTCTGACTTTTGGACGTCGACATTCATTTGCTAAACTGTCCCTCCAATTTGCCTCCAGTATCTGTTTAGCTCATTACCTAATATCATTAAAATGTCTCCAACTTTAGCCAATGATTCTCCTTGGAGCAGAGCAGCAGGGTAACAAAATGTGTTATCTCTCCCAAAGCTGATTTAATTTGAAGAACCATAAATTCCCTCTTGGCAGTTCTGCACTCTCCATACAAGGACATCAGATTTCACTCTGGAGACATTTTTGTGGCAGGATCAAAACTGTTTGTTTTTTCCCATCACAAAATATGTGCCAGTACAGAGTGCGGTGGATTTTAAAGGGAGGCAAAAGCAATGATTTGATTGGCAGTGACTAACCTTTTCTCCACCTATGGAGCCCCTTGATGTTTGTTCACTTGCACTCAATATTGAATGTTGGTTGAAAACAATGAGGCAGTTTGGGACACATGTACGGTGTTTCTCCTAATCCCACCTCTGGGTATGCCCGGCAATGAAAAACAAACATTATATTCCACACGTGTGCACCTGCATCATGCTCCATTAACTGCGCTTTGTGTGCTTTGTGCTGTGATTCACAAAAACAGAGCTGCAAGGACCAAATTCATTTCTACCAACTTCAGAAGAAAAATAACAAAATACTCAAAAATTTAAAAAAAGAAATGCTTGTACACCGAGTGTGTTACTCTACTTTATCAGAGTATTCAGGAATAATGGATTCAATTAAAAGTATTAAGACTAGCTTTGCCAAAACTCATTAAACACCTCATTGTGGAGAACTAACATCTACAACATCTGCATGCAGGTATCACGTTGTCACTTAGCCTAATGCATCCTCCCATGATGCAACATTGCAATAAACCTGTGCAAGGTTCATGTTATGTGTCAGCTTGTATAAAATGGATTTGTGTGTCTGCAAGGACACAGTGGAGAATAAACTAATGAAGACCTGAATGGTGACCTAATTAGTTTCAGGAATGCCTGCTTACATTTTTCAGTCATTTCAGTTGTAAGACCTGACACCATGAACTACATCACCAGTGAGACCCTTCCTGTTAACAGTTTTTTTTCTTTCCACAGCATCACTCTCTGTTCCAACCCATTTGAAAATTATTTAGATAACCACATACGTTACATTCATAAAACAAAAAAAGAAAAAAAAAGGAAAACTGTCCTCAAATATAGTACAAGGTTAAAAAAAAAAACAAAGACATTCTTGTGTCACTATTGTCTCTTGAAGTAATTGCAATTCCAGTCCCCAATTTAAAGGGAAATATAGAACATTTAACGGCCTATAAAATAAATCTCCCTCAAGAAAAGCCCCTCATTTTTTCCATCCCATGGCGACTGGTATTGGACATCAAAGAAAAATCCAATTAAGAACTGTTGGGTGAATTAAATACCACGGCTTTCTTCCTCTGCCCCTCTCCCTTAGTTCACACCTCTTCAGCTATGTTTTTGAAGTCTCTTATGCTATACTTCCAGCTTAGCTTAAGTTAAACACCCTGCTGAAGTTTTGCAAGTTGTTCTTTAGCAGGTCTGACTTTGGAGGGGCTTTCGATTTACAATGGCACACTCAAACCTGTTCACACAAACTGCAACATACTGCTACAAAAATAGACGTTTTGTAATTAAAACATGCACAGCCCACATTTATTGTTAGGTTTAGTGTTAGGTTAGGTTGGGCTACCTGAAGTGGCCAAAGTTATTATGATGGGAGCAAAGGAGGAAGTCAGGGGACGTAGTGAAAAGAATGGGGGGTGGTTGGGTCAAACAAACACAGGACTTCCATCCAGGAGACCTGTGTCCGTGTCCCACGTGAAACCAAAAGTCAAGGCTGAGTTATTGTAACAAGGTTACATATGTAGTAGAATACTTATTTTAAGCCAAACCATGATCTTTAAAACTTACTAAGGAGTTCTGTTGCCTAAACCTAACCACGTTGTTTTGGTAAAACTGTGAACGTTTCACAACATTAATTACGTGTTTAAAACTGCAACCATTACCATCATATACGAGCAATTCTATCATCCACTGGTGGGTGTGCTCCTGTGGGTCATTTTTGAGGGTAGGAACATATGGAGTCATATTATATATAGTTGGAGGACTTGTTGATACAGCCCCACCCCTTGGAAATTTTTGTCAATACACCAAAGTTAAGGCCCTAAAAATGTTTTAGGTTTTGGATTTGTGATGTGTATTTATTCAGCTACCTGTTTGAGCATATTTCCATACACATTTTAGTTACAATTCAATCTGAGAACCTATCGGCTAATGATCTGACAATGGTAAGCCTCTGGGGTTGAGGCTCATCCTTTGATGCCAGCAAATATCCAGGCCAAGACTTCCTTTTCTGATTAGCTGAAATGCATTTCAGGTTATCTCTACAAACAGATATCTGCAGATGAATGCAGATACCTCAAAAAAAGCTAATATAAAGGTAAGCCATGATCAGACAAAGCTGACTGGTTTCAAAACTGCATTTTTGCTAATGTGTTCCATCTCTCTATCCATCTCTGTTTAATTGCGGTTCAAACTTGATTAATCTATGCTACTTGGACTACAAACAGAAACTAGACCACTTCTGATACAAAAATCTGTATACGTATGCAGAATCTGTTCATAGAGATTAGTTACTCTTAGATCTAATCTTTTATAGGCTGTTACTTTTTATTCAAAATTCAAACATTCACACAAGGGAAAGTGGTAAATTTCTGATAATCATCTGTTAAAATCAAGAATTCTTAGAGTATAAGCCCAACACGCTGGGGTCTTGTGGTCCAGCGATGTGGAGTCCATCCTGTTACCCTGTGAACAAAATGTCAAAGAAATCTATCCAGTAGCGTGGGAAACATTTCAGTCTGGACCGAGAATGCCATCTCCAAGTCCCTCCAGTACATTAGCCGAACACGCTGGGGTCTTGTTCTCCAGCAATGTGGAGTCCATCTGACCCATTTGATGTACTGTTGCCCTGTCAGTAAACTAGGCTCACTGCTGTCTTCATTAGCGCAAATTAGGTCTGAAACCTTTCGTAGCATATGGGAGCTGTAAATGTATGTACAAAATGTTATGCCAATCCATCCTGAGGGTGTTGAGCTGTTAAACGAAATTACTGAACATTTCAGGTCATAGGTAAATTCAGAGGGTCACGGAGTGTCTTTATTCACTTGGTACCATGACTTTGTGAACAAAATGTTAAGGAAATCCATCCAGTAGTTTGAGAGACATTTCAGTCCGGACCAACATTGCCATCTCTTGAGTTCCTCCACTTCAGTGGCCTAAAGCACTGAGTCTAGAAGTACTGCAAACGACATGACCTCAGTGTCCTCAGTGATGATGTATCTGGGAAGAAATCATTACATAGAAAGAAAAAGTGGAAGTGTCTATGTTAGACAGAACATTTTGCTTTATGTTGAGGATATCGTGAAGGTGTGATAACGATGCACAAGCCTCGGCAGTTCTCTCCATTGTCTGACCTTGGCGTCTAGTTAGCACCCTGTTACTCTGTTCTGAAAGCTTTACAGCCTTCATAATGGAAGACAATGACATTATCAAAGCTTTATTTCGCCATAAGCGGCCCCCCGTTCCAGCTCAACTCTCCCTGGTTAACTGTACTGAGGAGACAGGTTTATAAAGATGGGATTTAAAAATGCTGAACAGATGCTCGGGGATGTTTAACCACTGAGGGATCTTACTTAAAGCACCTTGTCTATATTTCAGACAACAGTTTGTTTCACTGCATGCAATCATACTACAGCTGGTTATTGTCTTGCAAGTCTTGGAAAAGTTTTCTCAATGTAAACAACCTTTTTTAAATAAAAAGATCACTTATTTAACATTTAATTTCAATTTAATTTACCTTCATACTGACTTAAAAACAAGACCTAAAGAAGATTAGTTTTAGGCAGGGTTTTTGAATGAATCCACAAGTACAACACACAGCATAGATGTTGCCTTGCCTTTATCAGATATGTGGATATCTATACAAAAATTGTATAAATCTTTCCTGCAGCATTTGGCTGAACATTGTGTTCTCTAGTTTCACTCGCTGAAAGAAGAACAGAGGATTTTTGCAGTCATTTTCATTTGTGCTAGCAGTGGACTCACACTCTGACAGGTCTGCACGACTCTCCCGGGAATCTCATGAATATATTGAGGACTATTAAACCATTTTTAAGAAGCTATTTTGCATGCATACAGTCTAATCATTGCAATGCAAATGAGATCGGTGGGATGGTAAATAAGGTGTGAATGAGAAAATGGAAAATGGATAAGTAAAGCCACTTGGATGCACATCTGTGAGGGCAGCCATATTAGTTTGGATGCCCATTGCAGTCAACCTTTATTTGCGGGTTTGTTATTTTGATATGAGGCTGCATATATACGGGCCCTTATCACGGAGGCATTGTAATTCTCTATCATAATACAACTTAGCTGTAAATATGTTCCTGTCACACACCAAACACTGTTGCCATGCTGTCCTTGGCAAGATGCTCTGCATTTGCTATTAGCTCTATCTGAGTCTGTCACTTAGATATATTCCAGTGGTTTCATTTACAAAATCAACGACTGTGGAAATGAGTAACATCCTATTAGACATCCGAGGTGACATTTTTCACCGCAGCAGCCTGTGATAGGGATCTACTGGGAGATAATACGGGTCTGTGAAGCGACACCTGAACTTGTCATCCTTATAAACCATCAGGGGTCTTGCCACACAACCTACACACTCAAACAAAGATGAGGAGCTTTGAGCAAATCTTGTCATCCATCAGATTTCACAAACACAACTCATGTGTGGAGTGAAGTTAAAATATACGTAGGTGGGGTTTTATAGATGTATATGCTAATAAATCAGAATTATAGACCAATAAAACTCCCAAGTAAGCATGCAGAATATGTCTGCCGTAAACACTGAAGGGCTTTGTTATAAATTACGTTATTTCAACATCCTGGTGGCACAGGTGGCTAAGACGCACGCCATGTACCTGAGGTGTCTGTGGCTCAAATCCAACCAGACCTGTCATTACCACAGAGGACATGCCCTCTGCATTCCCTCTGGGAATCAGGTGGGTTTTGCAACCTGGGGGAGCTTTACATTCAGCAATTAAAACTTACACAAGAAGGCATTTAGCAAGCTAACTCCAATATATTTGATATACTTAAAGTTGCTGTAATCAATGTTTTTATTTCAACATTAGACCAAGTGACTATGTGTAATGTGAGCAGAGTCACTGTTGGTTACAAACCAACTGAGAGTTATCACCCAAATCTGCAGTTCCTTCAGCTCTACTGAGCTTTTCAGAGACCCAATTGCCACAAAAAAATGTTGGCATTGAATGTTTCAGCAAACCACAGTGCACTGAAATTTTACATTTCAATAATGCTGTGATTGTGGTTTAGTTACAAAACGACTTGGTTATGAATGGGAAAAGATCAAGAAATGCATTTTTTGGGACTATCCTCGTCAATGGGTCCCTACAGAACACCCACATTTGGAGCCTAAAAGCCAATAAAAACACAGCAATAAGTCACAAAAACACAACTGGTTTTGTTGTTTTTGGTCTCAGACAGCGGTCTGCGGTTTTCTGCAGCTTGGCAGTTTTCTCGCCTCGGTGATATGCCATCCACCATCCCCTCCGCCTCGTGATGACCAAGTCAGCTCATATACCACACCACTTTTGATGCACATGAAACATGCAAATGTAACATAAAGCCAACATTTTCTTTTTAGCATCTCTTCACTTGTTTTCGTTTTTCTAGCACATCTTTTAAAAAGTCATTTAAAAAGTAAAATAATGAAGAACTAGAGCCAGCACCTATACTCTACTTAATTTTAAGCGTATAAACATGTCTGACTGTTATTTTTCCTCACAAAACGGCTCAGTGCATCAATGTTAAATGAAAAAAAAAGAAATACAGTCCAAAGTTAGAGAAGCTTCACTAATTTGCATGAGGAATAAATAAAAAAATAAGGAATAAAAAAATCTGACCAAACATCCCACATCAACCTTCAGTACTCTGCTATGGCTGTGTTTTCGACTCTACTCAGACTGAAGTGAGAATTTTAAATGAAATTGTATATTAAGGATGTGTGGAGGTTCAGTTCCCCAGACTGTGAAGGCCTCACTTTTTCTCACCCAGACTTTTATTCCCACTGTGAGAGGAAAGCTTGAAACAGCATTCAGAAATTAATGTTGGAAGATAAAAATAACCTGAACACCTAATGTATGAACATTTCACATAAAAACAGGTTGGTGTTTGTTTGGTTGGTGCATTGCAGAGATGTGAACTCCCACAGCCTTGAATCCAGCTTGATATAATAGTTACAATACAACAAAGATAACGTTCTAATAAAACAATATGTCTCTGTGTACAGTGCCTTTTCAAACAGAAACACCATCAAAATAAATTAAATGCTAAACAGCAGGTTATAAACAGTGATAATTGGTTCAAAGTTCAGTCCTGCGTGGAATAAAAGTGCTTGACATCGACACAGGAAGCTATTTTGTTAAATCTGTAATATATCTTATGTCAGAGTGGAAACAGATCCTGGTGATAAATCAGGGTGGCAAGTGTTCTCTGCTCCACACGCCCAGTGTGCCATTAATTAACACTCTTTTGCATAACATCAAGCCAATGATCTTGCCCTTTTTATGTGTACACCTCTTTTAATTAAGAGAAATACTGCTGTGTGTGGAGATTAGTCCCTTCACTTCTCTAACCTCACCCATCAATCTTACTCTATACATTGGGAGTCATTACAGAGTGTTTCGGTCCATTTGTTTTGATCATATTGTAAATGCCATCATCTCTCTGCACTTAGGACGTGTCCGGCTTTAATTCAATAGCTGCGTGGTGATGTATGTTAATTTTTTAGCATGAGAAAGGAAACAGCCATGTGTTCGTGGTAAATACATGGCTGTACTTTGACAAAGCTCCTCTTAAGAGCTAAAATACATAAATACTAAGATAAACATGTGATAAATATATAATAATTCATGTTTTTAATTATTTGAAACTTAGAAAACACTAGTAAAATAACTCTGATTCAATCTAGTTTTTAGGTTAACATGGAGCTAAGAGTTAAGATAGATAAATAGATGCTATAATTTGTCACAAAGTCACCATAAACATACACATACCAATGTCATGAAAGTTGTACATACCACAAAAATCATCATGAGTCATATGTACAGTAGATATAACAGACAGTCACTCATATGGCCAGACAAATACTAGGAGGGGGGAACAGATCAGACCAGCTGGACATCTTATGGGACAGGGACAAACTGGCTGCAGTGCATGGGATAAAGTGCAAGTGCATTAACTGTTCAAAATGGAGTGTAACAAGTTCATAATTAGGTCTGATATCCGGCAAATACTGTTAATACAAATACAACAATAATCAGGCAGCTCCTTGCCTCCTCATTTAATTTTTTGCCATCTGGGCGACAGTATTGTCCTCCTCTATTGACAAAAACAGTTTTGATTTGTTCCAAAAGCCATGATGTTTTTAAACTTTCAAACTCGAACATGGCGTTCACTCTAACTGATTTCCATGGTGGAGGGGGGTTCGATTTTCCCTAACCAATCTATCGCATGCAGGCTTGAGGTGAATAAGGACAGCACAGTACCTTCACAGAGACGCATCCATTTTGTTAGACGGGGAGACCAGGGCCTGTCCAACACCGCTAGGGCTTGGTCCCTCATGACTCCTGGAGCGGAGTGGAACCTAATGGCTGACCTCAACCAGCTGCTTAGGTTCCCTCTGGAGATCACCTCAACCTCATTGCGACCTGACATCGTCATCTGGTCTTCCCTCACCAAGACGGTCTTCATGATCGAGTTGACCATCCCGTGGGAGGATGGAATGGAGCCTGCCTTCGAGAGGAAGAAGGACAGGTATGCAGAGCTGGCAGCTGCATGCTCACAAGCTGGGTGGAGGGCGTTCACATTCCCAGTGGAGGTTGGGAGCAGAGGCTACACAGGAGCGTCAGCCCAGCGCCTCTTTAAGTCCTTGGGCATTAGAGGTGCCAAGCTGAAGAGGGCCATCAGGGACATTGCCGAGGAGGCAGAGCAGGGGAGTTTCTGGCTCTGGCTTCGCAGGAAGGACAAATCGTGGGGGAAACAGGGATCTTAGGGCCAGCTGCAGGGAGCGGTAGGGAGACGTCCCTATCGCTGCTCCACTACCCAGAGATGTTCCGGGATTAATGGAGCGAAACATCAGTGAAGGGTGGCTCCCGGCTGATGACCCTGCAGCTGGGGCAAAGGCACTGTCGGAGGCGCGTCAGGTAGTGATGCCAAGCAGGCAGGTCCATCTACCTGTGCTACATATTGCATCCATCCATTTTCATCCACTTATCCTGGACCGGGTCACGGGGGCAGCAAGCCGAGCAAAGCACCCTAGACATCCTTCTCTCCAGCAACGCTTTCCAGCGTTTTCCAGGTTCTGGGGGACCCAAAGGCGTTCCCAGGCCAGACAAGATATGTAATCTCCAGCATGTTCTGGGCCTGCCCTTGGGCCTCCTACCAGTGGGACGTGCCCGTGACACCTCCAGCGGGAGGCGCCCAGGAGGCATCCTAGTCAGATGCCCGAACCACCTCAACTGACCCCTTTCGATGCGAAGGAACAGCGGCTCCACCCCGAGCTCCCTCTGGATGTCTGAGCTTCTTACCCTATCTCTAAGGCTGAGCCCAGCTACCCCACGGAGGAAACTCATTTCCGCCGCTAGTATCCGCAGTCTCATTTCCAATCTCCAGGGACCAATCTATCCACCTGACTCATCATTTTAAGTCCACACTGATGCATAGTCATGCCATCATGCTTGTTTCGCCAGGCTTTTAGGAGTGGAGCAGAGCGAAGTGAAAACAAACTACTTTGTCAGGCTATATTGAGAAGACATGTTTATTTAGACCAGCTTCAATAGCAGCGTCTATCTTGTCTATAGCTCTGCAGTTGCTGTTATTACTCATCATTGGCTCCAGCATGGTGCTTGACAACACTTGAAAATGGCATTAGTCCTGACCATTACGTTGATTGGCTAATCGAGTCCCACTATGGTGCTGATTGGTTGTTTTTTACTTTACAGAGAAACCACTGTTTTATGTCACAATGCCGAACAAATCAGTCAACCAGGTGGAGTGGGCAGGCTCGAAGGTCTAGACCCAGGCAATCAACTGTGTTTCCGATGTACTACAAAACACAGACCCTGGATCTGCCATAAATGATCAAATCGCATCTATGTTAAGAGCTCACTGTTGCCATGGTATTTTACAACTTCTGTTTGGTTTGAGTGGTGCTCCTTTAAATATGTGAGAGACAAATTAACCAAAAGGTCAAAATCAAAGCACTAGGGGACAACATTTCTTGCCTTAGTCATTAGGCAGGGGTACCAGTGCATGGCAGAACAATTTAACCAGGCTCAACTTTTGTTTCCATGCAACATGACTTCATCCAGTGAGATGCTGCACTGGCCAATCAAATACATGCAAGCACATATTCCTGATGGATATCTTTGTAATGTGGACACCATATTACTTTGCAATCGTCTTAACAAAGGGTTAAATAGTTTGTAAAATGATGCCTGTGAGCATTACAACCCGATGTGCAGTGTTTTGGCATCTCATTAAACTCATTAATCTGATACTTAAACTGGACTCCCTGCACCAACACCAACACCACCACCACCACCACCACCACCACCACCAGCAGCGCAGGTCCCTGCACTGTTTTAATGCAGGGCTGTTTTCTGGTCTGAATCCCTGCTAACTGCCAATTTTTCCCTGCAGGCAGCAACCCAAGAGGGTCGAGGTTGTTTTTGTTTGTTTCTTCTTTTTTTACTGGGAGCAGATCTTAGAGAAATGTATGAATGGACCAAGCACTTAACATTTAAATGAGCAGAAACACTCATCCGCTCTGCGTGAAACTGCACTCTGTGGGCTCTTGAAATTTACAGAATTACCCGCTGTTTCAATATTTCTCCGTACCTTGTGGTCCTCTATCACTCATCTTCTGTGGATGGACTGAATGATTATTATTTTACAGCTCAGCCCGTCTGCAGAGCACGAGCAGACGGACGAAGCGATCACATAATGAGCCATGATGGATGTTTTTTAATGTGTCATCCAGTTATTTTAGGACTTTATGCACGCCTCTGACAGGCTGGCTGATTCCCAAAGTGCACTGGGCCTGTTAGCCTGCATTAACATATCGTGTTGTGGAAGAATACAAAAACAGACATTCACACGTTCCTACTCATATAACCCACTCCAGGCAGAGCTCACCTCTTTGCTCTTCCCTCTCCCACTCTTAGCAATGACTCCTCGTCTCTCTCCTTCAGGTCCGGTCCTCTGTAGCATCTCTTCACACCCAGCAGAGCAAAAGGCCTGTGATGATTTGGCCCGATCAAAGAGTTAGAATTATTCACTATGCATCTGTAGGATTGTTCTCCATACCGGACTCGCAGCACAATTGAATTTTCCACCTACACACTCGCCTCCTCTCTAATGTCACTCACACTTCACTAAAGCAACACTGTCATAGCCCGTTAGCCAGCTCAATATTCCCCCATTGGCATTTTCTTTTCTGTCTAGAGCAAGAGAGTGAAAAAAAGAACAAGTAAGGGAATATTCTCCTTGTTATTTTCAGCCAGCAGGGAAGAAAATACCAAAGAAGGGTTTTGTTTTGTTGACAGAAATAGTGACTGGCCTTTCTCTGCAGGGAGTTGACTGTCATAGCATTTTGATACCAGTACAGTCGCATCACAGAGCACCATAGCAAACTGTTAGCAATCATCAATTATGTTGCATCTCTCAACAACACCAGAGGCTTATTCACTCTCCTGGGAACACTCAAAATGAAGTGCTTGTTCAGTAGGTGTTGTTCTCTAATGGCTGTACCTGCAACACATAGTTTTCTCTCTTCGACTGTGGAGTGTGTTCAAGTGTGTGTGTCTCTGTGTGGGAGGTGGTAATTTGACACAACCTCAATGTTTTACAAAAGGGATGGATAAGTTCAGCAAAATGATGTCCAAAGATTCAAATTCATGTCATTTACTTGTTCACTTTTCCATTCGGCTCTTATTCAGCCAAAAGCCTCAACAACTGTTATGAGTGCCTTTTACTTCTTTAGCACTTCAGCTTGTTTTGCGCGTCTACATATGGATAGATAGATTGACATCACATGACTTTCCACACACAGACTCATATATACATATTTTAAATCGTCCCATGCCACATGCTACTTTAATATTTCAAGCAATGCTTTTTATCTTTAAAACATCACTCAAAATGACACATAGAGATTTATGAGCAAACTTATAAGCTTATAAGCAGCCAGCCTGATCCAACTCTCAGGGCATCGAAATATGCTGCTTGGACAGCATCCCTGGCGCCATTATATTGATGCCGGGGACACTGTTTAGTATTTGTGTGAGATGCACCGGGCTTTCTACCAACTCCAATGTAAACCCATCTGCCTCATCATTAGACACTTAGAGCAACGGACACAGTTTACAGAGCATGAAAGCCCAGTCAGGGTGGGCAGGAGGAGAGGTGGATGAGTCCAACAAACACTGGACTTTGAAATTAGTATTCAGGACAAACGCTGGTTGTGGCAACTCAAAGCCAGATGTTTTCTAGCAACATCTGCAGTCTTTTTCTAACCATAAAAAAGTAGTTTTGTTGCCTAAACCGAACCAGCAACCCCTTCTTACGGCTCTATTTGTGACACTCAAAACCTGGTGGGTTTTTTTAGTGACATCTGCAGTCTTTTCTAACCATAAACAAGTAGTTTTGTTGCCTAACCCCAGCAACATACCCCTTCTGCATCAAGATACAACACAAAAGGTTGCCCCAGCATCCTTTTAGTAATACCAGCAGCTTCTAGCAAGTGGCAAATAATGACAAGTAGGGATGAGATCATGTTGACAGAGCTTTTTAGCCTCATTTAGCTAAATGTTTTCGTTTTTGCAACCCGTCCACGTTCTGTGTGTTTCAGGCTCTGCAGTTCTGATCAATAATACTAATAATGTAACATTATTTGAATTGCATTAAAATAGAAATATTCAAAACAAGGTTGCATAGTACAAAAGACAAAGTAGTAAAACAGGTAAAAGAAATACCTGACAATAGAAAAAAAATAGAAAAAAAATCACAACAAAGGGAAGAACATCTATTAGAAAAGATAGTAAAATGATTAAAGAGTCACTTAGAAGCAGATTTATAAGCACGTAATATAGGAAGGGGGAATTTAAATTAGAAAGCTGTTTTCACCCTGTTCTGTCCTGTTCTCCAGGGGCAAGTTGTCCAACAGCACTGGCAGCAAACGGTGGCCTTTGGGACTTCATCTTGACCTTGAAATGACCAGGAGCAAAGCCTTTGCAGAGATCTCAGGGGGCTGAAAGAAACATGTTTAACAGCTCACCAGTATATCTCAGCGCAAGGCCCTGTGGAGCTTTAAGCATTAGCAACATAATTTTTAAATCAATTCCAGAGAGTTTGTAATGCTAGCAACGACAGCATCACAGTCGTCAAACCCATAGGCAGCTGTTTCCAGCACGGACAACATTAGCAACTTGCTGGTTAAGAAAGTCCAAGAGACGTTTTTCCTTGCTGGTCGACATCAGTCCACAGCTGAATGAAGAGGGAATTTATTGTATATATATATATATATTGCACTTACATTCAGCAGGTGGCCATGGCTCCAAATGAACGACAATGTTCCTCTGTGTCTGCTGGATGTTTAAGAAGGCAATTATTTGTTATCATGTTAGCCTTAACATTTCTATAAGCCTGCGATTTGTGCTCGTGTCTGCAGAGATAGGGTAAGGAGCTCAGAGTATGACTGCTATGCCTTTGTGTTGAAAGGAGACATGTGAGGTGGTTCAGGCATCTGATAAGGATGTCCCTCCCTTCAGAGGTTTTCCAGGCACATCCATTTAGAAGGAGACCTCAGGGCAGACCCGGAACACTCTGGGGGGATTACATGTCCCATCTGGCACGGAAACACCTTGGGATCCCCCGGGAGGAGCTGGAGGATGTGGCTGGGGAGAAGGAGGTTTGGGCCTCCTTGCTTAGCCTCCAGCCAGCATGACTGAACCCAGAATAAGCACCTGAAAATGGATGGAGGACTTGAAGCGTCAGCCTGTTTTTGTGTGTGGGGGGGGGTTGTTTGTCTTTTTGTTTCTGTGTTTGTTTGTTTTTGCCCCCTAGTGGCCAAAAACTCTTTAATGCAGCTTTAAAATTCAGACACAGACTGGTATCTTTGTTACATTTCTTTATGTATGAAGTAATGCGGGAGAAATGAGATTAAAACAATGATCCCAGTGCAAATACATGCTGCATTGTAAGGATTAAAGGAGAACTATACAACATTGAGAGCATTCATGTAGCGGCAAACCATCACTCACTATAGAAAGATATAGTGTAGTAATAGCATCAGGGGCAGAGAATGAAGTCATGCTACCTGTCTTAGTTGTAATCAGAGCTTCTCTGTTGCTGTTGTGGTGACAGTCCAGCAGTGTGTGCATGTTAGTGCATTTAGTTCCTGTGTATGTATTCCACTGGCTAGCTAATCCCCGCCATTCTGCACTGCGCTCATATGACTGTTACCGCTGATATAATGATATCGCTGTTTCGGATACGTAGCGCCCATATTCCAGTTCCCCCCGCTTAACACTGTTAGCTCTGTCAGGACAGTTGCCATTGTTAGGACCAGTGTTGGGGGTAATGCATTATAAAAGTAAAGCAATAAAGTAATATATTGCTTTGTATAGGCTGACCAAACGTCCTCTTTTGCCCGGACATGTCCACTTTTCACATCCTGTCCAGGGCGTCCGGGGGATGTTTATAAATTGATGATAATGTCCGGTTTTCCGTGTGTGTGTGCATGTGCGTAATCCCTGAGAGGCTGCCTTATCGGCGGATCTCCAACATTCTGTGTCTTATAAACGTGCCTCAAAGTTGGATTTTCTAACACAGAAGAGGTATTATTTAGAACATTATTTCATATTATTTGTTTATTTATTTGTCCATTAAGACTTGAAAAGATAGCTATTATTGTACAAGTTGATTTTTGTAATACAGAAGAGACATTGTTTCTATCATTATTTCATTCCAGAGATTTTACATTTATTTTACATTTATATTTATTTTTGGACAATTGAAACTTGTAAAAAGATTATTCTTTATATTTAATTTTTAATAAAAGCAAGTTGAGTAACCTCTGAGAAGCCTATCTAAATTTCTGTCTTTGAGAGATATTATTTTGTAATATAACTGAATTTTCTATCCATACATATAAATTTTAAATATATTAAAATTATAAGGCATCTTTGAGTAAACTGCGCGTATCATTTAGGAAGGCTATTGTGGCCGGGGCGAGTGTCCTCTTTTTTGGAAATCAAAATATGGTCACCCTAGCTTTGTAGCAATATCAAAGTAATATAACACATTACCAACAGAATTTCGGGTAATAACATTTACAATGTCACAAAACATGTTACCACCTGAAATAAAGTGTTTATTGTTTTATTTTTGTCATTTATCCACACTGTGCCACATCTGCCAGTGTGCAGCCAGAAAAAATATCCCCCTAAGGTTTTTGTGTCTTGTCATGTCATTATAGACTATGTTAAAAACCTGTTGAACCCTAAAATCCCCCTCTAGAGCTGCTAATAAAGACCTGGTGTGTGTCAATACACTGATCAGAAGAGTATAGTGATGTTGCCCATCAAATTTAACAGCAGAACCTCAGCTACAAGGCTGTAAAAAAACGTTTTACATGCCCCAAACTCAGTTTTAACATCAACTAAATAAACAACAACAACAACAACTAACTCCAACAACTCCAAACAGCACCGATATCCCAACCCACTCGGTATATTTCGGGCTCTAACTCGACCACGTTATTCAAAACACACACCATTCATCTCAAATGAAAGCGGAGACTCCACTCTTTCCACATGTATACTCCAAATCACTCTCCCTTTAACCATCACAGAGCTACAGCCCAAAGAACAACAACAACAGAAATCTCTTTGCCAAAATATATTTGTAATATGGCTCTTACCTTATTAATTTCACCGTAAAATGCACATTCTGCTGTTGTTTCACGCTCCGTTCGCGTACTACCGGAAGTTGTCCATCATTCAAATAAATCCGGGCAGAAAAAAAGGTTCCAGGGGAACAAAAACAATAACAACTCACAGCAGCCAACTCCCCACAAAGCGTTCTGCTGAGTCTGATTGGCTTACAGTGCTGTCAATCTCGTTTTGGTGGGTAGAGCGTCATTCTATTGGCTCTAACGAATCAAACGAGGTGTCACTCACTCAAATCGGCCAAGCCGTCGTGGAGATACGAGCCTCCAAAGCTCAGAGTAGAAACTCAGGTTCAAATGTAGTAGGTGCATATTGGTCAGTTTGGAGTGGTAAAGTAAAAAAACGAAACAGACAGTTCTATGCGTATACCCTAAACATTGTACATGACAAAAATCACATGCAAACATGGTACAATTTTGGAGAGCTCGTCTGAATTTTCTGTACTAAAACCTCTCTTATATTGTTCTGCTTCACTTAATCAGAATCAACCTTTGCAGAGTTAATGTTCACATATTGTACTATGATTTGATAGAGGTTTAGAGCTGCAGCTGCATCGTTCCAAAGGGATACTCATCCTAAAAATGCTTTTTTTTAGGCGAATCCAAAACATTTCATTTGTGCTGTGTGCCATCTTCATTTACTCTTCACATATAACACATATACTGATATTTACACAGCTTACCGAATCTCACAAGTGTTCCAGTTACCATGACACCAAAAGTATTCAAATAGACCTTGTGGTTGCAGAGATATATTAATTTCATTATGGATATGCAATTTTCGAGCAGAGCCCTATAAAATAGGGTCAGGGTTTTAGAATGATGCCAGTGATCGGCACATCTAGGTGATGCCACACTATGCATTCAACCTGGTCTCACTGCAACATCATCAAAAACCGCCACTTGGTGAGTGAGTGACTTCCAGCGTCAGATGCAGGTGAAAAAAGCTGTTCTTTCACACTGGCATGATACATGGCTGATCAATGTTTTTGTTTAACGGTGCCCAGTAGCATCAGGAAGAAATGCAGCAGGACAACAACAGAAGTTGAGGCAGTGGAAGTCTGAGTAGGGTGGGCAAGAGGAGCGGTGGATGGGTCCAACTTTCACCCGGGAGGCCGGTGTTCGCCTCTCATTAGATTGTAAAGCCAAACCCTGTTCTTTTTCCCACGTGTGTTGGCAAACATAACCACGTGTGTTTGTTGTTGAAGGAAGAAAAACGTCAATTCGCAGTGTTGTACTGATGTCCCAGAACGTCAACAACCAATGCACCCAGAGTACCTTGCACATCATATGTGGACATGGAAAGTCCATGACCAAATGTTAATATGTGATGAGCAGCGTGATTAGCATGTTCAGTGTGTTTCCATTCATATGTCTGCAACATATCCTTGAAAGCAGCGGGGTGAGTAGTTGGGCTCCAGTTGTGTTTTTCCTTGTTGCAGTGATCGGCACATCTGGATGATCAAATATGCATTAGCATGTTGCCTGTCTTTTCATCCACATTCCATACAATGGTGGGGCAACATGTCGTCCCATCTTATGCACAGCTCTCTCTCTGGTACTATTGGAGCTGACTGGCACATCCCTAGGTGGGCTTCCCGGCTCCAGTGTATTGATTTGCACTCATCATAGTGACTGACTCACACACCAATCCACTTTTCTTTTGCTAACCTCAGCATTTGTTTACTATGTTTTGTATGATCGGCCTACATTGCACAATATCTCATAATTTATCAGTCTTCAATCGTTTAACTGCTTGCCCGTCCCTGTGTGCAAGGCTTTTTGTTTATTTAAAAAGGTCTAGGCTCTGTAATTGTACCATGTCATCACGCTGTTGTTAAAATAAGAGGGTGATTTCACTTTAAAAAGTGGCAGCCATTGCATATGAATGCATGAATTGGGCAGACCTGTGCTGCAGAGAATAGCTATCTTTGGGCTGTACAATATTGTTCACCACTGAATTTGTACATTAATGAACTACAATAAACTTCTGTGCTTTGATTACACGCTGTCAAACAATGTGACCTTCATCCATTCATAATGCCTACTCATACTTCTGAGGTATTGTGGTGAAAGTAGCGCAAAAGTAGTGCAATGCATTTCTCTTCACATAAAGTTATATTGTCATGTCACTTATTACTTTCAAATGAAAACACTGGCTAGCAATGATTGACTTTTAACTGCTAGCCGCTGGTTTAGCCACCTCCACTTTAAGAGCCGACAACCTCTGAATCAAAGATATGCTCTTGATATCATACAGAGTTCCTTTAAATGAGATAGGGCTTCAGTGGCTCAGTTATATTTCTTGAAATTGAACAAGCACTGGTTTGAACTCAGAGCTTCCTGTTGAGCAAAAGAGTGGACACAGTGACCGTTATCTTTAACCTACCGCAGGGCCATTTGGCTTTTCATCCACCCGTTCATCACATTTTCTAAAGGAAGGTGCAGCACTGCTTTGCGTTGATAAAACACTGGCTCCAGTCGGAGTGGCTCTTTGAGGGATAACACCGAGTGAAGGAGAGGGCAGGGGAAATATTTCATACACACATGAGTGCACGCACTTACTCTTTCACTTACTTATGTAAAACTTTCTTTTCTTCTCTTCCTCTCTCTACGCCTCTCAGCCCTTTCTGTCCTCAACCATCTCTCTCTAGTGCTTTACTACAAACACATTTATACTTTATCTCTGTCCTCTTTACTTACTCTCACCGTCACCGTTCCCTCTTCCTCTTTCCTCCCTCTCTCATCTCTCATCTGTGTCTGTCTAATGCCTTGCCAATCAGAGCAGCGCCATCAGCATACTGAGCGGGTTTCAAGAGAGACAGGAGGGAGACAAGACAAGACAGATCCAGGGAGACGCAGAAGACACAAGAAGGCAGAGGACATCTGGAGCCTGGTTGGTAATTCGTTCACAGATGATAAATGAGCCATTTTCTGCTCGCTAATGGGCAAGAGAGGTGGAGACAAACAATAAATGGATTTACTGAAATACATTTCTCTGCCCTCTGAGACATTCGAGCCCAAAATTGAGTTTAAAAATCGGTAAGTGATTGAGGTGAATCAGAGAGTGATTCAGACTAAGATATGAGTTAGATGTTTTTAAAGAAAAAGTTCAACATTTTGGAAAGTACACTTGGTAAATGGACTGAATTTATACAATGCTTTTATCCAGATCACTTTACTTCTTACTTCTCATTCACAGGACACACAGATGGCAGCCAGCTAGCATGCAAGGTGTTGACCTAACCATCCAGAGCAATGACTGTATATAAAGATGGACAGCGTGACAGCTTCACAAAAGTGAAGCCAAAACAGTTTGATTGCTGCCTGGTGACTGGCTACAACACAGGTCATAAACCCCCACCCCTTCAATGTTAGCAGTGGGACATGGGCCAAATTAAACCAATCTTTTCCCATTTCTGTCAGTTTAGGTAGTTAAATGTTGGGGGGGGGGTCCTATAAGTTTGGTTTTAATTAGTTAATTTGATGCTATTGAAAAGGGGTGTGGCACCTGTGTGTGCCAATCAAGTGCTCACTATCAAAGACGTTGCATACGATTTGGTTGGACAGGTGTATCAGTACCACAGCTTCTCGTCTCAATCACAGTTGTACAGACTGGCTCCAAATGACATCATCATTGACTACTCATGGCTTCATTTGTGTACAGTGTGAGCCAGAGCAATTTGGGGTTCGGTGTTTTGCTCAAAAACCTTTGACATGTGGATAGGAGGATCCATAATATTGTGTAAATTGTTGTGTGTTGTGTATCCTAAATTTGATGCCTGCAACATGGTCCAAAAAAGTTGGGACAGGGGCAACAAAAGACTGGAAAGTTGTGGAAACACCTGTCTGGGACATTTTACAGGTGAACAGGTTAACTGGTAACAGATTAAAGTATCATTACTGGGTATAAATGGTATCCTCCAAAGGCTTAGTTGTTCACAGGTACGAATGGTCACTTTGCGATAAAACTGCACAGGCAAACACTCCAGCAGTTTAAGAATAATGTTTCTCAGTGCACAGTTGCAAGGTGTTTAGGGATTTCACCATCTGCAGTTCATAATATTGTCAAAGATTCAGGGAATCCGGAGAAATCTCTGTACATGGGGGCAAGGCTGAAAACCATTACTGACTGTCTGTGACATTGGACCCATCAGACGGCACTTTGTTAAAAACTGACATGAAAAGGATAAAAGGATATTAAATACATGGGCTTGGGAACACTTCAGAAAACCATTGTCAGTAAACACAGTTTGTTGCTGCATCTACAAATGCAAGTTAAGACTTCTCTGGGCCCAAGTTCATCTGAGATGGACTGACACAACGTGGAAAAGTGTGCTGTGGTCTGACGAGTTCACATTTCAGAGTATTTTTGGAAACCATGGACATCATGTCTTCCGGGTTAAAGAGTTTAAGGACCATCCAGTCAGAAAGTTCAAAGCCAGCATCTGTGATGGTATGGAGGTGCGTGAGTGCCCATGTGAAGGCACCATGAATGCTGAAATGCACTTACAGGTTTAGGAGCAACATATGCTGCCATCCAGATGATGTCTTTTTCATGGATGTCCCTGCTTATTCTAGCAAGACGATGAGACACATTCTGCATGTGTTACAACAGCGTGGCTTCATGGTAAAGGAGTGCAGGTACTAGACTCGCCTGCCTGCAGTCCAGACCTTACCCTCATTGAAAATGTGTAGCACATAACGAAGAGCAAATACAACAGCAAAGACCCCAGACTGCTGGGCAGCTGAAGTCATATATCAAGCAAGAATGGGGAAGACTTGCACTTTCAAAGCTTAAAACACTTACTGAGTGTTGTTAAAAGATTGTTACAACTTTTTGGAAGGTGTTGCAGGCATCAAATTCAGACTGAGTGTATATATACAAATAATAATAATAATAATAATAATAATAATAATAATAATAAAGTTTATCAGTTTGAACATCAAATATGTATTTGTACTTTATTCAATTAGATATATGTCAAAAAGAATTCTCTGGAGTCGGGGGTTATATTGTTTGTTTCATAAACAAGCAGCTGTAAAAACAACAATTTGTGGTTTTAGAAGGAGCTTCAAGCTATAACTAGATATATAATATAATGAGTTTATGTCATCACAGTGGGGTTGGAAGGCAACCAGTCTATAATGAAGTAATCTCTCAAGACAGATTCTGCAATCTACATTCTACATTCTACATTCTACATCTACGGGGGGCTTTGAGTCTGAACGATGCTGCGCTTTAGCCAATCACAATGGAGGGGGCGCGGCCGAGACGTGCAGGTGTCCCGAGGAAATGTGTACCTACAGAAACAGCAAGCTCCGCGTCCATACCGACCGCTCCAGTAATGCCGTCTCATCAACGTGAAAAAAAATATTTTTTCTTGCAGATGTCTGAGTTACAACATGATTGAGCTAACTGGAGTAGTTCCATGTCATATCTGGCAACGGGAGGCTTTTAACAGATGGCGTCCTGATGTTAGCCACTGATGCTTTCTAGACATCGTGATTTCCCATAACTGAATAAATACCGCACATAGCAACACAAAACTGCTTTGCTAGCTCAATCATGTTGTAACTAAGATATTCGCTGGAAAAAATATTTAATTCATGGACCATTTATTGAGTTATTACCTTATTTTTATACAGTCTATGGTTATAGACAACGCTAACGGCTAACGTTAACAGCTAACGGTTAGCCCAGCTAATCTACGATAACCATATTAATTACGTGCACACAGAAATAGTAACATTTGTTCAGTCATTGTGTTTATAGACTTAACAAACATCAGATTAGTTTACACGGTGATATAACGTTAGTGACGTGAAAAATGTGATATATAGCTAAACTCTGCTGGTTTTCTACCCGAAGTATTTGTAAACAACACGGCGATTCCCTGGGGGCACCACCGGAAGAGAAGGGCGCGAGCGATCACCGAGGCCCCTTCACTTCCGGTTAGTCGAAAAACTCCGGGTTGCGCCTCCAGAGGTAAAGGAAGAAATTTTTTTTGTTTTTTGTTTTTTTTTTAACCGATGGATTTCCAGATTGATAACGAAGCAATGCATGGTAGATGGTCACAAACTGTTGTCAAGAAATATAGTTACAACATATAACTCCCCTGAAACCGCAGTTTACCCCAATAATTCCAGTCTCCCCTCTGCCTCCAGTCCAAGCTCGGCCAATCACCTCCCAGCACTTGCTTTGTATATAAAGGTATGGTTCAACATTTTGGGAAATATGCATATTTGCTTTCTCGCTAACAGATGAGAAGATCAATACCACTCTTATGTCCGAGAGTTGTATCGATCTTTTCATCTAATCTCATAGAGAAAACAAAGAAGACTTCTTTAAATTAGGGCGCCTAACATGCTTTTAAATTATCTCTTGTACATGAAAAATATCTGTTCATAAGATTTTAGTAGTGACTCTTCACTGCCCTTTAGCACTGATAGAGTTAAAAGATGTGGTTCAAAATCACTTGTGCTGCAAAAATGTCTCAGCTTTCCGGCGTGACCTGTTTCATTTAAATGTAAGCTTTGCTACACTCCTCCACATGGTGAAATCTTCCCTTTTCAATGCAGCAGAGTTGACGCTGTAAAGAGCGAGAAACTGTAAGGAATGAGAAACCAACCTGTGGCCTGTGTCACGCTGCCTCGCCTCAGCGGATGGTAATGAAAAATATGCCCTGCATCGTAATCACCAGTGACCCTTATGCTAAGGCTTGATTGGCTCCTCTGTGGCCCCCTGGGTGTCCTCTGAGCAAGGTCCTGACCGGCCACAAGTTCGGACCTGATGAGAATATTCATGACCGTGTATGCTTGAAAGCTAGGAAGCTTACATTGATCTGTCTAAAATAACCCAGGGTGCTGCTGCCAGGTGTGGAAGCCAGGATGAAGTGACAATATCTGATGAATGGGACAGAGAGTGTAACCTCTGCCTGTGTATATGTGTGTGTTTTATTTCAGATAATGGACTTGACTTGCATTTGTTTAACCTATTAACACTGTTAACTCTTGTTGGGGGACAGACCAATAGAGTCAAGGTATGAGGTGTGCGGTACAGTTTCAGCATAAAGCTGTTTGGACCAAGATAACCTTCAAAGCTTCATGATACTGGCATTATTACGAGACCGTGCTGCTGAAGTGATCTGTGTAAACAGAGCCATATGGTTCTGCACACCTCCTCTTTCTGTCAGCCTGTCAAAGCCCATGTGGATCCACCCCCACTCATTTAATAAGCTTATGTTTTTCCATTGTTCTGAATGGTGGCAAAATGACAAGCTGGTATGGTAATATCACACCACCTGTGTGACAGGAAGGTTAATCGTTGGGAGGAAAACACTCAGAGCTCATTTCATTCATTTTGTTTGCTTTGAAACGTGTATCTGTTTATTGGTTGATTCAAGTATAATCATGGCATTTATGTGTGCTAATAGGAGGAAATTCATGCTGAAATACAAGTGTGTGTTTGTGCACATCCATAAATGTGCTCCAGTGCATCACTGTGTATTTATAATATTTATTAAAGAGCCCATTAATATTTCATGATGAATATGGGCCATGATCATATTTTAAAGATGCCGGTTATTTATCTCTCCTTTAATAAACATCAAAACATTGAGCCACATTATTCACATTTCCTGTGAGTTAAACGCAGCACCCCCTGTTATGAAATTCCCACAACCATTACTGCATTTGTTGTGCTGTGATGAATACAAATGCACTGTGTCTGCTACCCATGGAGATGCTGTAAACCATGGAATAAATGCAAACTGTTTTTGATTTTTTTTAAATCTCTCTGAGCTCAAATCATAGTACTCTTTGCTTAGCTCAGGGCTTCCTCACTCTGGGGGCAATAAAGATCCAGCAGTGATGTGTTTATTAGTGTAAAAACTATAAACACCATATCCCAATCACACTAATCAGTACGTTATATTAACAATGGATGGAATTAATGTGTTCAGTTTTAAAGGGGTAACTCCTAGGGCAGCACAGTGGTGGTGTCTTGACCCACACAAGCAGCAATTTTTGGGGCTAAAAAATGAAGCCAATGTGGAAGTACCAAAAACTGCAGTTCATCAAATGACCACTTGAGGCTGGCTCCAAAATATATGTTAAAATGTAACTTCACAGTATGAATAAACATGTTTACAGCCTGGTACAAAAAACAGTTTTGGTATGTATAGGTATTTTTAACATTCAAGACAACTGTACAGAAGCGATTTTTTTGATTGAGAGGCTGTCTGTGAGGAGTAGCTGCACTCTGCGAGTCAGCTCTTCAACAGCTCCACCCTCTCGTCCAAATATGGTCACTATTGGCTTCAAATGGATGGAAGCCAAGATGGCGCCAGCTGAAATGCTGAACTCAAGGCTTCAACATCACATCACTGTAGCTACATCCACTATCATATACAGTCTGTGAACCCACATCAACTCAATCAATTCAGCAACAAGCAGGCAGCTGTTTTCATCTTAAATAGCTTTTTATAAACCCACTGCACACAACCTGTCCAGCACTGAACAGCATTGAGACAAAGTTGTGACTGGTTGGTGAAAACCTCCAGGTATCGAGTTCCACATTCGGATGTCGTGATCTTGGATTTTTGGAGCTAGAAGTGACCAAATTTTGATCTGCTGGAGCTGGGATGGAGTAAGCGGTAAATCTGAGTTACAGACTGTGAAGACACCTCATAGATAGCCTGTCAGTCAAGCAGCCACGCCCTTAATTATGCGAAACTTCCAGTGTGACTAAAAATGTTAATGCATGAGTTCCAGAAAAATTCACCCCAGTACAGTTAGCATGTATCTCGAAATAAGTCATACGGAACATAATTTTTTTTCTAACAGGCTGTAAAGACGTTTATTTCTGCTCCATAGATGGGCATTTTAACGTGAGGCTTAATGCGAATTGACTTTTGGTGCCAGGCTCAAGTGACCATTAGGGAAACTGTTTTTGGCACCTCCGGGTTGGCTTAATTTCAGCCTCTTGGTGAAAACAAAGTATTTAGCAGCTACTCAGCTCTATCAAGTGCTTATGGAATATATTTAATAGTCCAAAGGAGTTTAATTGAAACAAATGTGATCCAAGAAAAAAATAATTCAACACGTTATCTAAACAAAGGTAGTACAAACATCCATCCATCCCATGAGCCCGTAACACCTCTACCAGGAGGCATCCTGATCAGATGCCCAAACCACCTCAACTGACCCCTTTTGACACGAAGGAGCAGCGGCTCTACTCCGAGCTCCCTCTGGATATCCGAGCGCCTTACCCTATCTCTAAGGCTGAGCCCAGCTACTCCACGGAGGAAACTTATTCCTGCCGCTTGTACCCGCGATCTCATTCTTTCGGTCACTATCCAGAGTTCATGACCATAGGTGACGGTTGGGACGTAGATGGACCAGTGAATCAAAACCTTCACCAGTAAATCTATGTTTGTGTCAAACTATCAAAAGAGGCAACCTCATTTCTTTGGTAACAGCTGACCAGTGACCCTTCTGCATTACAAAACTAGGTGGCACACTATACTAACAATAACCCCAATAAATAAATAAAAACAACCATCTTTCAGGTGAATTTTTTTTATCTTGTGGGTAGTCATTATTGTGTGGGAACAACGTATTATCTTGTGGGAAGTTATTTAAAGTGTGTGCATGAGATCATAACTTTTTCAAACAAGATAATTATATTGTGCAGGTAAGATAAAAAATTTCACCTCTGGAACTTCAGGGGCTCCGTAGATTCTCAAATATTTAAAGATTATCCTCATATACATTATTCATTAACTGTAAAATATACACAGTATTGAAATATTTGGCTCTTACTTTGTAAATGTTGTATTTCCAGATTGTTCTGCAGCCCATAAGTGTCAAAAATAAATTAATAAACAGCTAAATGCTGTCACAATCTGTCTCTCTGTCCCTCCTCTCCAGCCACTTTCCTTTTATTGCCATTTTCCATCCATCCACCAGATGCCCTCGGACATTTGCTGCTACACAGACAGGCCCAGTTCCATTCATCCCCTGCCAGAGCATCAAATGTGCTTCATGCCTTTTATTTTCAAGCCACCTAAACCTGACCCTGTACCTGTCTGCTTGTCTGTACTTTTTCTGGCTCTATCCCTGCTATCCTGTGGTCTTAATTCAACTCCTGTCTGGACAGTTTTGACTTGCTCTCCATCCCTGTGAGCTTTTGTATCTTTTCTTTGTGAATAAATTACTGAGCTGTCCCCTCATGCCTCTGTGCTTCTGTGTCCACATTTGGGTCCTTACCTTGTTGCCCTGTGCATCACAGCTGTGACAAATGCTGCTTTAAATAAAATATGATGTCTTTGCTGATATTGCCTCAGTGATTTGTCAGGCCTCATATTTACTTGTTGCCATTGTTTCACACATCAGTAAGGACTGTTTAGCATCTCTACTTGATATTACCCACAGTTGCATCAAATCTCAACCTAAGTAATTTTGAGCAAGTATGAGTCATTTAAACTTAAAGGGCCAGTGTGAAGAATTTCGTGGCATTGAGCAGTGTGGTTGTAGATTGCAAATGGCCCTATCTAGAGCCAGTATTTGGTTTGTCTCTCCTGGGCTACTGTAGAAACAACATGGCCGACCATGTGAAAGAGAATCCATTCTGTCAGGCTGCTCTCATCCACTGTTTGTACATAATACCTACAAAATGTAATGCACTCCAATTCGTATATAACCCATGTTATGAACCAGTAATTCCTGTATAACCCATTGGGAAGGCTGTGATCATGTGACTGAGCTTATAGGAAAAGAAAGAAGAAGTCCCAGTAAGGAGGCAGGTTGGGGTGGTAGATGGGAGGCGATAGCTGTGTCTCAATTCAGGGGCTGCAGCCTTCAAAGGCTGCATTTGAAGATGGATAGCGTCACATCGGCGCAACCAAGACTGTCCCATTTCGAAGGCTCCTTCAAATGCAGCCGAGAAATGTAGCCTTCTTTCCAAGAATTTGGAGAATGCAATGGATGAATCCTTCGGGGCCCAGCCTATCCCAAGATGCATTGTGCGCCGGTGACAATTATATATTAATTTAAGTTAACTAACAGCGCACAGCTTAAACAATCTTAATTTAATACGTTTACCTGAAAACGGTCCTCCATTAGCCTGAAATATATCAAACGCCAGTGTCTTCAGAGGTGAATCATCTCCTCAAGTACTAAATAAAAAGAACAACTGGTGATGCATCCAAGGCATCCAGCCCAGACTGTCCCATGTCCAAGACCATTGGTTTGGCGGTCCTCAAAGGACATGGACGATGTCGACCACGAAGGCAGCATCCTTCAAAGGCTGCATACTTTCCCCTCGGGAGACCGGTGTTTGGAACCGTGTCAAACCAAGTCAATTTTGAGTCATTTTAAGGTACGTTATCACCATGTTTCTTTTCCTAAACTTTACCAAGGTAATTTTACTGACCTAAATGTAATCTATGTAACATCATTCGCCGGGCGCTTATTCACTAGGTATCATATGAACTGTTGTAGGAGGATTCATTAGGTCTGTATGTGGATAGAAACAGCTCATTCTAATGTAACAAAAACAAAATTCTTATTTTCAGGTGATTATTAACTTTTTTAATATATATTTTTTTAATTTTATAATTAGTTAATATTAATTACAAACATAATTATTATTAATATTATATTCAGTTCCAGGCAATATAAGGTAAGGTAAACTTCATGAGTACAACAAACAGACAGTACAACACAAAACACACAGTATCCAGTATCACACACTGTCAGGGGTAAATCATGACCATTAAGGGTCAGTGCTTGTTAAGATAAGCAATAGCAGATGGGACAGAAGATGATCTATATCCCCATAAATTCTACACACTAAACCTTTAAAAACAGCCTCATTGGAAAGTAAAGCTCTTGAAGCAGACAGTTTTTTTTAGTATAATCCTGATTGATAATATTATGCAAAAGCACGCAACATGAGACATAGATTTGTTAGCAGTCAGTATATATTTATGTCAAAGGCAGAATCATTTCTGAAACAAATAACAGCCTGGCTAATATTCTCACACGTCATTAACTACTGATTATATCTTCTGTAGATTCAATTTAACTGTTTGGTTCAGGCATAAGATAGCTATCAGCACGTCACCATGATGTACCAGGAGAAAATAAATAGAAATGGACAGAGAGAAAGAAGACACAGATGAGAAGACAGCAATGGAAAATCTTACAACTTTCTGCTCGGTGTTACTGAGACCTGTGACTTTCACACGCTCACAGCTTTGCCTTCCAGTGGGGGAATAAGATGTGTTTAAATGGAACATAAATCCTGTAGAACACCTGCTTTTCCTCTCACAAGTGTGTAAAAAAACAGCCAGGATACGATCTCAGAGAGCTGATTGTCACACAAAAGTTTAAATTGTCATTATAAGTTGTACTTTTCCTTCACATATTCATGTAAATTGTGTTTCAGATGTATTAAAAAGTGGTTGGGTGTCACTGAGGGGTGCGGGCATACAGAGCACTATGCTTCTCTCACTCAATTTTCTGGACGCCTCAAATGCAAATGAGTGTATTTGATCTAGTGGTTGTTGTTCAGAAGACATTGTAGAGCCGAGGAGATTGGCTACTGAGGTTGATAATTTAAAAAGGGGAGACTCTTCCCTCGGCTTCCTACATTTATAAGCAACAGAAGAAATTTCTCCTCGCAAGAAATTATCTGAGCTGGCAGACAGACAGATGAGTAATGTCTGGTAGTTAAAAGGGAAAGCAACTGTGCCTCGGTTCAGTGTGTGTCAGAACAAGATGGTGGCTTTCTGCAAGCCTCCATTACAGGGCTTTACTAATCCAAACATGCAAATCTGTGTCTAAAAAGCGCCCTTTGTGTATAATCCTAACACAATTTCTATGGGATTAGGATGGGGCAAAAAGAAAAGGGCTGGTTGCCAATACAGTATCAGTAACATACTGTAGCAGATAGTTAAACACACTGCAGCAGACAAGAATTTATCTCTAAGTGTGTGTGGTGACGATACGGGCTTGAAAATATGAGATGACTCAAAGATTGTCTAAATATTATTTTAACTGCTTAAATGTGCCAAACAGGTTTTGATGAGAAAAATACTTAAAGCAAACAGTAATACTGTATTTTCACAATGATTTAAGTCATTATTATGGTAAGTCCCTCATCTACTGGCACGGAAAATGGTGGTTAATAAGTTCAAGAATTCTGCAAGGAATTTTGCATTGATTTTCCACTTGAACTGTGTCAGTGTGGCTGATTATTTTTCCAGCAGCAGTGTGGCTGATTGCAGCGAACAACATGAAATTGCCTGCTCTCATCAATACTTCAGTCCTGTTTAACAAACATGCAGTAGCCTTAATTTAACCATTGAGTTTAACAGGCATCATTCACGACTAAAGCGAGGGTTTGTCAAGTAAGGTGAAACTCAGCAAGTTGAATCGTGTAGCACACTTATATGTGAAAGCAGTTCAAGTTATTTACAGAATGCATTAAAGATGCAAGAAATACAAGATGCAACAAACAAACACAAAACATATTTTGACATTTGCAAACCATACAGAAGTAGCACCACATGCCCTTGAATCTTCACGTCACCTAAAAGTAGTGATGGCCTCATGAAGCATTTTCTTCATTTTCTGAACCCACTAGATGGTGCTCTTGGTTTAAAGAGAGAGGCTCAAAGAATGGCAATTCAGTGTGTTTTAAACTTTTTGTTGAACAAAAAGCGCCATCTAGTGGGCTCAGAAAATAAAGACAATGCCTCATGAGGCTTCATTTGGCCATCACTACCTAAAAGACTGTCTCACAATCACTGGTAACATTTAGTGCTAGAACTGCAGGGCAAACTATCAGTGTGTTCTAATATCTATAGTATACCACAGTAAGACTTAGTATGTCCTAATACATAGTGTGTCAAATGCAGTATGCTAAAAATACCAGGATGTCCCACTGCATCCGGTTGTATTTCGCAGTATGCAAGCTAACATGCTTTGTGACCCACAATCCTCTGTGCAGCAGAGGATTTGTCACATGGCAGCTCACTGACAGCTGACAGGAGACAAAATAACTATAATTAATTAATCAGTCAATCACAAACATTCTACAGCATCTGCAGTTATAATCTAAAAGCTACAACTACACACATGTCAAGTGACAACAACAGAGCTATCCTGATTAACTGCAGTCTCTGGCGAGCTTTGCGAATGGCGTTTGTTGTATCTCCAAGATAGCATTAAGTGATAATGTTCCAAATCGTGTAATTTTTCTTCTACTTCGAATTCCATGCTACAGATTGTGAGGTGTACATGAGCAAGAGGGTCGAAGTTCAAGATGTTATGATGAAGTAGTGTGTCCCAGTTGTATGCATACTACATGCAATGGTACACACTTTTTAAGGGCAGCTGAAGTACGCACTGAAAGTAAAATGAAAAACTTCATTCATAACGCATCTTAAAGGTCCAGCATGTAAGATTTAGAGGGATTTAATGGCATCTAGTGGTGAGAATTGCAGATTACAACCAGCTGAAACTTCTCCTGGTTAGAATTCCTAAAGTGTTCATTGTTCAAGAGGTTTTTATCGGGATGATTAAAACCAGTAAAAACATTGATTAAAGCAGTTTCACGTTACAAAAGAGTGTTTCTGTGATGCCGCAGACTAGCCGCAAGCCCAGCACCTGCAAATGTGTGCTCACCAGCAGGGGTCTCTTCCTCTCCAAAACAAATGGACACAGTGATTTAAACCAGTGTTTTTCTGGCGCTCTTGTTGCAGAGGGGCTGCTAACCACATTTGCCAAATCGAAAATGCAAATGGTCCTATCTAGAGCCAGTGTTTGGTTGGTCCATCCTGGGCTTCTGCAGAACAACATGGCACTGCATCATTGCAGACTCTGTGGACGAGGACCTGCTCCCTCTGTAGATATAAATGGCTCATTCTAAGGCAACGAAAAAACAATGACTCATATACATAACATATACTAAAGAAAACATATACTTCTGCCAAAATATCCCCCTGGATCCAACACACTAACCTTTAAGAGTCTGGCACAGTGATAGACAGCTGTGCAGAGTGCCTCAACGCTGAAGGCCTGGCTTTGCGACCTGTCTCGTACCTCAAGTCGGTTTGAACATTTAACCTTGATCTTCGCCAAACCTCAATCAAATGGTTTCACTCACCTAAACATAACCATAAACACCACCTGTGGTGCTATTCACACAGCTGTACTTGAGATTTAATACATATGAACTTATGAAGAACACTCAGCCTCACAGCAGGCCTCGATTCACTTTTGATTTTGATATATGAGTCCTGCTTCCATCAGCACCTGGGAAGGCATTTAGAAAGCAATCTTACTTTGATAGCCGTAAATACCTTAATCATGCTGCGATCAGAGGATGCTGTAAGGCTTGAAAAATGGTAGGCATGAATATATTTATAAGAATATTTTGTGTCTCTGTTTAGAATGAATGTTTTGTTAATGTTATACTTCTCCAAAACATTTAGCCCCGTAAAACTTCATACGTTGAACTGCATTCTCACGCCTATCTTATTCTTCCTTACATATATTGCAAATGAATAAACAATAGGCTTCATCATGTGAGCTGAACATGCTACAAAAAGTTCCATATTTATCATCACTGACAAATTTATCTAGTTACAGTGACATTTTCAAAGAGGGATGTAAGCCAACAAACAGCATCCTGCCCTTTTTGTGTGTGTTCAAATCTGTGTGTGTGTGGGTGTGTGGGTGTGTGTGTGCCAGAGAGTGCCAATGCCACCACAATATGAACAGACACAGTGCAATATGTTCAGGAGAATACCTTGCAGAGTGCGCAGCAGACAACAGTTCATTATTGCATGATTACCATATGCTTGTGAGACTGTGGGTTCAAACCTGGTTCAGATCCAGCTGGTGATTCATGTCCCATTTCATCCCATCATCTCTCACTCCACCGTGTGTGCTGTGTACAGTACGCTGCCTATTAATCAGAGGTGTCTTTAATTAAACGGCATCTTTGAAGCTTCCAAATTGTTTAGGATGAATGATGATGAAAAATATCTTTTCTCAGTGCTGGTCATTTTTTGGAGCAGATTCAAAGCCGCTGATGGACTCCTGCCAGTTTGTAGCAGGTGATGTCAGATCGAGTAACTCCTTTACTGTTAGGAAGACGAAAGGAAAACAAGAGGCCATCTGTGCTTGTGGAGCTTTAGAAGGGAAATGAACACAAGCTTACAAATCTCACTTTGTACAGATATATGTGTGTTTGTTTCTAAGTGTGTGTGCGCAAGTGTATCCTGTGTATTTGCTAACTGCCAGTGATTCACAGATAAAAGCCTACGGAGATGTGCAGTCACTAAAACATTAACAGCGTGTCAGTGTCATATGATTCAAATTTCTCTGCATTATAAATGTAAGGATGAGTTTAAAAATACACAAGACTGTGAATTATTCAGCTCCTCCCCTCACACTCTGAGAGACTTTTTGACTCGACGCTGCACAGCCACAGCGAGTAATGTGGCAAATACCTGAGGAGACCATCAGTGACGTTGGATATTGGAGAGGAAATGTTAGATGTGAAGCTGCATTTATGTTGTGTTTAAGCCTCCGGCACAATTAAATTCAAAACAGAAAAGGGTGCAATTAGTTTATTAAGAGCAGTGCAATAATTAGGGGGAGAGAATATACCACCCGTTGAGTGTGTAAATAAGGCAATTCATTTGCCCCCATGCAGCTAAACCCACTCTCCTGTGCTATTCTGTCAAAATCACTTCATAAAATTGCCGCAAGTGACTCTTAGAATGTTTTAATAAAGAAAGTTCTCCTGTATATCATCCAGGGATGAATTAAAACCTTAATTTACCTTATTCTTTTTGGATTAAATCAACCTCTTGTTAACCACGAGCCACATGCTAAAAGCAAAATAACATCTAACAAGATGTCTCCTCTGTTCTTCTGAATCATACATATATGCATGATTCAAAAATATCTAATCTTGATTCATTAAAGGATGCAGCCTAAAATTCACACTGGCAAATTGCGATCAGTGGGGAGCATGTCATGCTGGGCTTTAGGTGGCTTGGTGCACAGAGCCGTGCGTGTATACTACCACCCAGTGAAATTGTGCAAAACTACAAGCCCTGGATGAGTCATTCTTGCAGCCTGACTGCCTTCCTCGGCCCTGCTGCAGAGGGACCCGGGTTGGGTAATAAATTAGTCTCTTTTAACATTCACAACTGATGGAAGGCAATCTCAAGGTCTGTGAAGATGGGGTTGAAAGGACTGTGTAGACGGTGAGCATAGAGTGAGAAGACAGGAGGGAGGGGGGAGTGGCAGAAGCAGGGATTTGGGGTGCTCTGAAGCAAGAACAAGACTGCGTAAGCCAACGGAGCAGAGCCACAGACAGCAAGCACTAACCATTCAGAGCAAAAACCACATCGCTTGTCAGTGGGACACAGAGAGAGACAGAGAGAGGAAGGGAAAGAGGGGGAGATGCATGCAGGTCATCATTTTGAACTTGGAAAAATACACTCCTGCAACAATCCGTCATCTACGCAGAGAAAAATTCACCCCAAAAAGTTTATTTGCAGTGGCTCGCTAAATTATTGGTTTCAGAAAGTTTATAATTAGACAGAAGCCAGTGTACTTTTTATAAATCCTGGCACTGAGCACAGTCCTCAAGGGCAGCCGGCTGTAAAAGGCAGTAAAAGTTTTCAACATCTTTTATTTCCTCTATAACCTTGATGAGTAACATATGTTTGAACGAGGTCATTGATAGCATGACAGTTTATTATTTCGGACTATCTAAGGCAACGTTTCACCTACACAGAGAGCACACTGCAGTATAGGTTTGTCATTTTAACATGATCCCATTCTGCATAACCTTGAGTCCATTCATGGGCGTAGATTTTGGGGGGGATCCAGGGGACACCTCACCCTATATTAAAAACATGTGCAGTTCTCCCCCAAATAAAAACATGAAAGTAGCAGAGAACTTTTATTGTAACAAAATTAAAGGTCCAAATTGTAGGATTTAGTGGTTTTTATTGGTGAGGACTGCAGATTGCAACCAGCTGAAACCTCTGCAGGTCTTTCAGTGTTTATTATTTAGGAGGTTTTTACCGGGAGCCGCATTATCCACAGAGGTTTTGTTCCAAAACAAACAGACCAGGGGATTTAAACCAGTAAAAACACTGAATTAGCCCAGCGCCTGCAAGTGTGTGCTCACTTTTCTTCCCTGATAACTTAATGTGTGCTCACCTTATTTCTGATCCAGACATTCAGGAGGTTTTTACTGTGAGCTGAATTATCCACAGAGGTCTCTTCTTCTCCAAAATACATGGACACGGTGATTTGAACCAGTAAAAACACTGAGTAAAGCAGTTTCACGTTTAAAACATCTGTGTTTTTCTGACGCTGCTTGGAGGGGCTACAAACTACATTGGCCAACATAAAAACACAAAATGCAAATGTGCCCATCAAGAGCCAGTGTTTGGTTTGTCCATTCAGGGCTACTGAAACATGGCAGTGCAACATGGCAATCTCCATAAACAAGGACTCACTCCCATTGTAGATTTAAACAACTCATTCTAAGGGAACAAAAACACAACAGTTCTTATTTTCAGGTGATTATACACTTAAGAAAACATTCTTATTATATTTATACTCAGTTTCTGCCAATATATTCCCCTAAATCCTGCACACTTGACCTTAAAAGAGATACTGTATACACCATTACACCACCACCAGCAGCATGAATCGTTGATACAAGGCAGGATGGATCCATGCTTCCATGTTGTTTACACCAAATTCAAAGAAATCAAGACTCATCAGACCAGGCAACACTTTTCTAATCTTCTGTTGTCCAGTTTTGGTGAGCCTGTGTGAATTGTAGCCTCAGTTTCCTGTTGTTAGCTGACAGGAGTGGCACCTGGTGTGGTCTTCTGCTGCTGTAGCCCATCTGCTTCAAGGTTCAACGTGTTGGTGGTTCAGAGATGGTCTTCTGCAGACCTTGGTTGTAACGAGTGGTTATTTGAGTTACTGTTGTCTGTCTATCATCTTGAACCAGTCTGGCCATTCTCCTCTGACCTCTGGCATCAACAAGGCATTTTCACCCAGAGAACTGCCGCTCATTAGTCATAAGTCATAAGAAACCCCAGAAGATCATCAATTTCTGAAATACTCAGACCAGCCCGTCTGGCACCAACAAATATGCCATGTTCAAAGTCACTTAAATCACCTTTCGTCCCCATTCTGATGCTCAGTTTGAACTTCAGCAGGTTGTCCTGACCATGTCTACATGCCTAAATATATTGAGTTGCTGCCACATGATTGGCTGATTAGCTATTTGTGTTACAAGCAGTTGAACAGGTGTACCTAATAAAGTGGCTGGTGAGTGTACACTAAAAATTGATGCAGAAAAAGCAAAAGTTGGTCCATAGATTTTAATCAAAATGCAGACATTAAGTCTTTGATGCTCAAAATTTCATGGTGGAGGACGCCTGCCCCCTAGTTTCATGTGTTTCCCCCCCAGTGTTGAAACAAAAACTTCGCCAGTGAGTTACGGCAAGGAAACGTGAGTGGATTCACACCACATTTGTGTCGAGCAATGTCAGTAAACTGTGATTCAATTATACATCAGAAAGTCAATAACTACTTTTTAAATTAAGCCAGTGAAAAGCAAAATGCAGTATGTTATTTGTGTGAATTAAGGACTAAAATAATGAAATTACTTCCAGTGCTGAGAGACTTTCTCTGAGAGGAGGCATTAAAAATCTGGCAAGAGAGGAAAGAAAAAAGGTAGTGTTGAAACTGTTACCTTGAACATAGTCCTGAAAGGAAATGTCACAGGTGTTTATCCATTCGCTGAACTCCTCTCTTCCATAACCTGCAGCGAAATTGCCATAAGACCTCTAAATGACTGTAGACTGTAGTCAATTTCCAGACCCAGAGCTCCATGAAGTCAAGTAATACCGCAGTCCAGTCCACCATGAAAAGTATTAAGGTAGGCACTCTATTCATCCGAGGATAAATAGCTCTCCTTGCACTTCTCAAGTTAATCTTCTTACTTATGTGTCTTTTGTTGATAAATGTTTTTTGCACCTTTCATTTAATAATACAAGAATAAATATGCATGTTCGGCACTTTCTTTTCCAATGAGCTTTCCTTTTCATTCTGCGTTCAATCACAACCTGAGATGCAATATTCCATTACATAATTACTGTGTGACAAGTAATTTTAGTCAAGTGAAGCCTGAATACATTGCAGAAATTATTAAAAAACTGTCATTATAGGATGATAAATAAGATTTAATAACTGCCATCCATTAAGCTCTTGCGTTGACCTTTATGTGCTGTGATTTATGTTACATCTTACCCAAATATTGTCATCAATTCAAGTGAAATATAGAGTGAAAATAACCACATATTACATGCACCAAATAGCTTAAATAGGTCATAAATTTAATTTCTCCACCTGTCCACCATCTCACTCTCTTCCCCAGTGTCAGTCTCAGGAAATTACATCATTACACCATTTTAACTAAGCAGCCCCGGGGCACTGAGCTACTTGATCCATCTTCATCTGTCTCCCTCTCTCAGATGTCGTCCACATCATAAATTTCGTCAGTCTGCACAAACACACACCGTGAAAGCTGAGGAAACACATCGTGAAGGAGCGGTGACATTGACAAAGTGAGAGTGCGGCCATAGTGCAATGTAACAGCATGCTGCCACTTATGAAAACACCTGCTCCACACTGTCAGCAACTTAACCTTCTATCACCTAAATCCCCACCAGAGGATTATATGTGACAGATGTGGGATGGGAGGGGGTCAGGGGGGTGGGGGTGACAGGGTGAGGTGGAGGGTGGGGTGATGGAAGTGACTTCATACGTAAAAGTTTTATGGAGGGGGATGAGAATAAAAAAAAAATAGCTGAAAGAGAGAGGCACAACAAACATGTCTGAGAGAGAGGTAATTAGAAATGGTGTCTGGAAGGTGTTGAAATGAGAGACCTCATTAGGTAGTGCAGTATAACAACATGTAGGAGCCTTTAAAGGAACACTTCACACACAAAGTTATCATTTGGAAATCAACTGTGAACCCTGTAATGCTGAATTCATGAAGAAAACTTTTTCTTGAATGCCTCTACGGTGAACAAATAATTTAAAAAATGGAGAAAACTCTTGATGAGTTGGAGTAAAAGGGGTCTCAGGTATTGAGCTGTATGCTCAGTATTTTTCAAACACATTCATGCTGAAACTTTTCTATTTTAAACACCTCGGCATACAAGTACAGCACTTCGGCAAGTGCATGTGTTTGAACTCTGCCCACGCATTCCATTGAGCTGAGCTCACTGAGCTGCAGCCACAGTCCATTTGGAGCCTACAGGACACGACTTTAATAACTGTACTGCCACCAGTGCAAGACAAATAAACCAGTGCGACAGTTCTTTGAACCCTGCTACAGCGAAATGTCACATTAAATAGATCTGAGGCCAAACATTGCAATAACCCACTTCATAATTCATCATACATGAAGACACGATTGACCTTATACATAGCAAGATGTAACCCTTACTCTAACCCTGTCCTTAAAAGCCCACACTTCATAGCTAGCTAAATGCTAACTCAGTGTTTTCTTCAGGGTTTCTGCTTCAGGACTAAGGGGCAAAGGCGGCTAATACTGAATGTATGTGTTGGTATGGTGGGTGAGTCAGCAATACCCATTCATATGAGAGGTTTTCTCAAAAGTGCATGTGCAACATAACACGGGGTGACTAATTTATAAATAATCATTTCGTTGGTAAGGTTTTCTTTTAATCTCCATCCATCCATTTTCTGTTTCATTTACTGACAACATGCTCAGCCAGGTAGTCCAGACGTCCCTCTCATCAGCAGCATTGACTCCTCTCCAGGAGTTTGATTCCAGACCCAGAGATGAGGCCAACTATATATAGTTGGCACTCCTCCTCTATCTGATGTTCTTGTGTTTCAAATACATGACCCAAACGTGGCCGTCGAAGAGGCCAAGGGGGGTCTGGCACCGTGTTGTTCCTAGAGCACCTCCTCTTTTTGCATTCTTGACATGGGATGGAAATAAAGAAACATTGGTTGAGCACGTAAATCAAAGGTCTGTAGGTTAAAAGCAGAAAGCCCTCCACAATAAGGATGTGAGTGTCTTCCTCCTTATGGTCAGAAGTTGAGATGATCTCAGTATCCAGGGTGTTATTAACACCATAAGACTTCACTGGGTTGTCCAACCATGCATAGATCGTACTCATCATGGCGTCCATATCTAGAGAGCAGTGATGCCTTGATGCCTAGTCCATGTAATTGTTTCAGGCTGTGTTTGACCAGGCCCCATGGGTTAAGGCCTGGGTGACCAGGCACTCACTTGTGAGCTCCCCTCTGAGGTCTGGCACCAATAGAGAGCCTGGGTTTCCCTGTTGTGCTGCATCTCTTTGTCAGCCGTTTTATGGTTGCCATCTAAGTGTGACGTATTAGCGTACTAATTAAAAGTAAACACAAAGCAGCTGAGGCTATTTTTTTCATGTATCTGCTCATAAACCAAAGTATTTGACAAACTGAAACTGAAACACCCTGGACAGGTCACCAGACTATCACAGGGCTGACACATAGAGACAGACAACCATTCACACTCACATTCACACCTACAGACAGGGAGGAAGCAGGAGTACCCAAAGAAAACCCTCACTGACTCAGGGAGAACATACAAACTCCGCACAGAAGATTATTGGTTTTTTTAAGTGCTCACATATGGATATTGGCATCAAGGATATCAGCTGGGTACTAATTAGGATTCATTCTCTGGAGACCTTTAATATATGTATTAAAATTTAATAGAAATCCATCCAACAGCTGTCGAGATATATCACTTAAAACCAAAAAAAACATGTCAACCTCATAAGAGGAGAAGTCTTGGGATCACTAGATTCATTAGGATTAATTCTCTGGAGAACATGAATGTCTGTGCACAGTTTCATGGTAATTCATCCAGTAGTTGTCAGGATATTTCAGTGTGGATCAGAGTGGTGGATGATCGTCTCGCTGACATCATCTCACCCTTTGGTTAAAAAATGAATTACCACAAATGAAAAATAAAACAGCATTTTTATTATCATTTGTGATGCCAGTTTAGAGACGAAAACAAACAAGATGAAGCTTTCACCTCAGAAACAATGAGTTAATTCCTTGTCAGCCCTGTTGTGGGTTTCGTACAGTATAAAGGATGATAAATGTGCTTTTTCACACATGAAAGGCGGCTAATGGAGCAGGCAGACTTGTTAGACAAAAGGCACTTTAACAAGGACATGAAAGACACAAAGGACATAGGAGTGTTCCTGAATTAACTCATCCTTCACAAGATGACAGATCAAACATTCAGACCGTGAGAGGTGTGGCGCTGGTACATTATTTGCATAAACTGTATCATCCTACATGTTGTGAGGAGGATTTTCAGTCACTCTGTCAAGCTTGTCTTTGTGATGGCAAAACATGACCGCTGATGTTGTGATGTATCTGTGAAGCAATAAATATACAGATGACAGAAGGTGTAGGTAACAGCTGTAGAATATTAATGTCCTGAGATGTCATTTTGGTTGGATTTGATTTAAGGTGTCAGCTTTGCTGATGCTGTAACTGTGAATATGTAAAAAACATAGCCTGCTTGGATGTCAGGATCTGACACATTCAGTGCTGGATGTCTTTTTTTGTTGTATCACTTTTTTGTTTTGTTTGTAATGACACTGCTTTCTAATAAGGTAGACTTTATAAACATGATAATTAATGATTTACTCATGCTTTATAGATCATCAGTCAGCCATTATATGTACAACTTTTGGTCGCCAGGTTGTGAAAAATCCCTCTAGGTGGTGTTAATGCTTCTCCAGCATGACACCTGCATTGTCTTTTTAGCTGACTCTTTAATTTGTCATTTAGACTTTTAAATGGGCTGTTTGAATACTTACTGTCTAGAGAAGAGCAGCAGTGTCTGGACCAAAATTCATTTACAAAGAAGTTAATAATATTTACAACTGCAGACTTGTGGGATAGATGTAAAAAAAAAAAAAAAAAAAAAAGCTTCACTAATGACTTTTTTTTTTAAAGGGCTGTCTATTTTGAAAAAGCACTAACACATTCTTTCTCTTAAAATGGAAAGACGAGTTCATTGTTGGAGCGAGCCCATGAGTGAGCCTGGGAACTAGAATTTCATTGCCACGACTGCTATGCTGTAATTGTTGTGCTTGTGACAAAAAAAGACTTGAAACTTGAACTTAACTGAACTCATAAGGAAAAATATGCACCATCGTTTGATTCAATGCACCCAGAGGTTTAACAGCTACAGCCACCCTTGGCATGTCTGGTATGACCTGTATCTTATGACTAATGTTAGCAAACTTTAGACAGATGATGCTCAGTATCTGACTTTTCTTTACATGTGTTACTGTTTCACTGGGCACAGAGTCTGCTATTCGGCAAAAGTTACATAAAAATATATAATGCTTAAATATATACATATAAGATTTTACTAAAAAAAAAATATGTATAGACCATAGACTGTATAGACTCATACAGAAGTAATCCCTCTCAATTATACCTTATGACCCACTAGAAGAGTATGATGGTGTATGTATCTGCAGAGACTCTGCCCTCTGCCTGTGTTTTCACATTTTCTTCTCATTTTCTATGTTTGGGACATTTATGTGCATGTACGCCCACAGCATTCAAGTGACACTGGGGCTTTATTAAAAGGGAGCGAGCAGGTGCCAGACCGTAAGCAGCACACATCCAAGGCTCACACACACACACACACAAATATAGCAAGGCGAAGCACCAAATGAGAGTGAAAACCGTTTTTACAAAGATTAACAGACAGTCCTGCATGGTGTACCTTTAAGAATTCACTCCGTGTTGATCTGGCGACACCTATTGTTACTGATGGTATCTGCAAGTTTGTTTACAGCATGCAGTACCTGCTAGGTAACAAGAATGTCTCCTGTCATTGTTTTACGATAAAAGCCACCCTCTGTTTTGCAAACTGAATGTCTTTAATATGAACTACTACTACTACCTGCAGCACAAAACTCAGATATGGTGTTAGGCATTAGGAGAATAAACAGTAGACAATTAGTGAGATAAAATTAAAATTACTACCATGCATTGTACCTTGTATCAACTGGCAGTTTCTTTCTGACATGGGAATAGCAGACTTTTCCACTAAAGGTCCTGACACACCAAAAAAACAACAAAGACCTAGTGGCGATGAAGGTTGACTGTTGGGTCACTTCACTTTGCTTGTGTCTGGCCAAAAAGTTGCACTGAACAGTAGGGATCGACCGATATGGTTGTCATGAAACAGTGATAGCCGATATATTTACAAGTGATACATGTCTGCTGTAAAAATCATAGTTGACACAGAATTAAGTAAACACCAGAGGCAGGATAAAAACTCAGAATAAAGAACAAAATTTTAGATCTTTCAATAGATAGGAAAATAAATAAGTTAAAAATAAATAAATAAGTAACAAACTTGAAGAAGATGCCAGCTAAATAAAAACAGATCAATAAAAATAAATAAATACACAATTATCATATATACAGAATTTAAAAAATAAAATGAATAACAATAAATAATAATAATAATAATAATAATAAAAAAAAAAATTAGATAAAGGAGAGCTCAAATAAAAGCCAGGCTAAAAAGGTGGGTCTTGAGTTTGCTTTTAAGAGTCCAGAGTGGTACGTGCAGGCAGTGAGAAACACACCAGGGGCAAAACAGCACACCAGGGGCAAAACAGCACAGCTAAGGAAAACAAAACTGTATATCAGCATATCGGTGGAAAAAATCACTGATGCCGATACCCTAAAAATTCATAATATCGGCCCCGATGATCGGCCAGGACGATTATCTGTCGACCCCTACTGAACACTCCACAAAAACTACAGCTAATGGCCAACTAGCACGTACATTCTGCACCTGCGTGACAGAAAATAATCTCCATAGCTGAATGTGGCATAAGTCTGTCTTCGTCATTCAAAAGGGGAAACAAGAAGACCAACAGGACGGATTCCAGATGCAAGTTAGCCAGTTAGCACGTTCACAACACAACAAATAACATTTATCATTCACTAGCCAACAATGACAATTATGGACTGTTTCAGCTGAAGAGCTCAAAGGCTACAAAAAATTATCATCCCTAATATAACAAGCTTGTTTCGACCTCACTTCTCTTGACTTGAGCCATTTGTTTACTTCCCCCTGTTCGTTTTCTCCTCTCCTACATTGAGCTGAACTGCCAATCAGAGTGATTTCATTCTCCAGTAGACGTTGCCATTTCCAACGCCAATTCAACATACTGAAAGAAGCAGACAAGGATCGACTAGTGCCAACAATGTGGGACACACTGCAAAAACTAATGTGACAGACGTTCACTGACAGCCTGACATTAATCAGTGGCTGACCATCAGCCTGGTGTGTCAGGGCCCTAACAGTGAAAACTACTATATAGAAAAATTATTACAGAGAAGAAATACATTGGATGGCTGATGCTAAATACATTAAAAATGGGGTTTCATTTCATTGACATCTCAAGGATTTTAACTTTAATGGCTGTATTAATGACCTTATGACTGATCATTAGTGACTATTCATTAAGCACTGTATGTATTAAGGCATTAATTAAAATCCTATATAAAGGATGCTATATTAGAAAGTGGCACTTTAATATCAGCCTGCAGAATGACGTACTGTAGCATCAGGTACTCTGCTTGACACTGTCTTCCGTCAGCTCTTTTTAAGCACTTTTGGGCTTAACCACTCGGCTCTCTCAGTACAAGTTATGACTGTTTAATCCCATCAACAACAGGGATTGCTGTCAGAGTATCATTGAATTTGACAAATGACGAAGGGAGTACAAGTGGGATTCAGTTCAGGCAGGCTAAAATGTTGATTCATGACTTCTGAAAACCCCACAGGCTAACTTCCTGAAAGCTTACAAGACTTTTCTGACCAGATTAATCTTCCGTACTCTGAACCAACTTTTCCTCAAGCACAGCAACACCAACAGTCGCTCACTGAGGTATTACATTAGTGTCTCTCCTGCATGGTTTAAGACGTGTTTTGTGCTGGAGTTAGTATGGTGGGTCTGGCTGAGTTTTGCGCGGCCTTCATCAGTTTTTCGGGCCTGTTTTTTTTTCTGTTGAATGATTGAGTTCTTACAAGCTGAGTTTTACTGCAGTGGGCAGATAACACAAGCTACTGTCTAATTTATTTTATTTCTTGACAGTGTCCGCAGATGATTTATTACCTCCTGTCAGAGGCTCCTGATTGGGCCATTCCTGTTAAATAAAGCAACATTAGCATAAACACTTATATGAGGACACTGTGCTTGGGGTCACTCCCTCTGCCTACCTTAGCAGTTGATTGGTGTGACTATTTTCGCATTTAAGGTCTCACAGGGTTTGACTTGGAGAACTTTTAACATTTTGTGCGTGTGTGTGTGTGTATGTGTGTGTGTGTGTGTGTGTGTGTGTGTAGGTTGACAAGAAGGGACAAATACCACTTCTTCAGACCTTAACCTCACTCCTGATACATATAATAAAACGTCTCTTATGATTTATGATCTGCTATGATTTAATCTGAAAGACAAATGTATTCAATAAAATGCACATGGTGCTGAGTGACAGCAATTACTATTCTCTTAGTTAACTTGACTGTATATTAGGCTGGTATGGAAATTGAAAAATGACTCAAAGGTGCAGATTAGGTCAAAACCTGGCCTGTGGGATGTTTGTCCGTCTGCTAAGGTATACCTGGATACTTCCCGTCTGCTTTCACTGGAGTTTCACTCTCCCCTGGTCACAGATAGTGATATCCTGACCAAAGTCAGTTCAACTCAAGAAAGAACACATATGATGGTTACTGGGAATTTAGATGATGTGAATTATATATTGTATGCTGCGGATGTGCAGTGCTGTGACTGTAAGTTTGTAAGTTTATGTCTGCAGATTAATGTGTGTCTCCTAAAGCCCAACCAATCCTGTTCTGGATTATATGAACCAATATATTTTTTCCCTTTAACATAAGTTTCTAAAATGACCAAAAGTTTTGATGTGGATATCTTTTTCACATTTCAGCACTCTTCATCAGCACTCATCAGTCTTTTAAATTTTAAGAACAGCTACATTTTTAAGCTATATATTGTTCGGGGTTGATACTGTATTTTTTTCTATTTTGTATTTATGTTATAATTATTGGCTTTTGCAGTATTTGGTTTTTCTTTTGGTTTGCTTTTTTTCCTGGTTTTTGTTTATCGTGACTTACTTTTTGCTGGGAGGTCAATATATTGAAAAGGCCTCAAAATGTAATGCAGTCAAGTATATTACCACAAAGTACAGTTGCAATAGTTATCATCAAATTGTATCAACACCTCTTTCACACAGTGTCAAATTAAATTAAAATAGATTCACACTTTTTTTTTTTTTTTAATTAAGGGGCTTTATGTAATGTTTATTACATTGTAATGCAATCATCTGATTAAAAAAAAATAACTGACTTGGTTTTCGGAATTAACAAGATTAGTATCTCAGAATTCTGAAAGCTTTCATGCAAAAAAATGTTGATCTGTTTTTTCTTAATTAGTCTTCTTATTATTATTATTATTATTGTTATTTCTTAATTAATATATAATTTCTTAAGATTATTATTATTATGAGAAAAATTTTCTTATAAAAAAAAAAATCTGCTCTTGTGAGCATTTTTTTAATTAAAGTGAATGCGTTGTACCACAAAGTATAAGAAGATATAAAATACACTCTGAATTAATTCATACTGTTTGAAGTAGGTAACTTCAGTGACCGAGTTAGGGTCTCTAGATTCGGTTGTATGAGCTCTGGATCAGATTGTGCCTCCGCGGCCACCGTAGTCTATCCGTTAGGAATCACAATTTGTACACAGTCTAGTAGCCGTGCTAACCACCAGCTAAGTAAATCGATGGCTGAATATTCTCACGTGAAATCAACCAAACTGGTTTTGAAAGGTCACAACAAAGGGTGAGTGTTTATTTTACACAGTGCCGCTGATTGCTACCATCTGCAGTGCATTCACGGCTAACAAATTGGTTTTATGTAGCCAATGCTAAAGCTAGCTGAGGCTAAAACGCTACTGTTAGCTAACATTACAGTCTGTCTAAAGTGGTCGTAAATACAGTCATTACAAGATGCCAGAGGCCAAAGTGACGTCTTGGAGATACCTAAACAACAGATGAAGTACATGGTATTCAGTTAATGGCGCTGATAAGAGAAAACAAACATTTAATTACATTTCTGAAACTAAAAGCTAACGCAGTGACAGTTTCAAAACACTCACAATATGAAATCAGCTTCAAACCCAATACCCTGACAGAGAACAAAGAAAGAGCACACTAAAAATATACTCAGCGAGGTATCAACAATTCAATATGGCAAACCCTGTATATGTAGAGAACCTTATTGTTTGTTTATATGACAGGGCTTATTAGTGAAGTCCAGGAAACTGATCAGAGAAAAACCTACAAGGAGTGTAGATTGTTAAAGTGACACAAGGTTACAAAAGGCTTTATCACTGGGAAATGGGAAAATAACAAAGACTATTTTGACTCTTTCTCGAGCAATCTGACAATATAAACACGACAATCAGCGAGGATAATGATGAATCATACATATACAGATACCATAAACTACACTGTGCATTGTTTTATTTTGAGAAATTGCTACATATTTAAAGGTAAAAAGTTACAAATAAACTTAAAAGTATCATTCACTTAGTTGCTGTGGGCTATTTTAAGTGTGTAGAAATAAATTTGTCTTGAATTAATGCTGCAGCACAACAAAATTACAGAGCGGCTAAACCTGCATTGACAGTCTTCCTTTTGCTGACCTCCAGTGGTTGAACTTCTGACCTCGCTGCAGTGATGTACAGGTGTACTCCAGGACCATGTCACAAATTTACTTGCCAACCTAAGAGGTGTAATGTTCGGGAATGCTTGCAAGGCCTACCTGTGTAAATGAAAATATATAGAGTTAATTATTAATGACAATTAATAATTAATGAAGATGTTCTGTGACATTTTAATACATTTATTTCACAGGAAAAAGAAGAAGCACAAAGATAAGAAGAGAAAAGCAGGAGATGAAGAGGAAAAAGCTGATGTTGTTGGTATGTTTAACACGTTGGTGAAGACTCATCCAAGTCAGGAAGTGCTTTATCATAGGCAACTGGACTTGCTTGAGTTTCTCGAAGATGTTTCACCTCTCGTCCAAGAGGCTTCTTCAGTTCTAACGGCCTGATGCGGAGTTGCAGGCTTTAAACCTACACAAGGTGTAAAGGTGGAACTCAAGCAAGTCCAGTTGCCTACGAAATAGCACTTAAGGTTGGTTTGTGTATGTATTTCTAAATTGTAAAAGCTAAGTGAGACTTCTGATATCCCATTAACCTCTTAAGCAATAGATGGGTGAGACACTCAGGGTGACAGAAGTGTATTTTTGCTCAGTATGACAGAAGGAAATGCGTTTGATAGAATGAATATAGAAATATGTCTTATTTGAGTATTTGCGTATGATAATCTGCCAGTGTTAATGTTCAATGATTGATTTATTTTTTTATATTTAATTTCTTTATGACCAGATAAATTTAAGTTATATTTATGCACAGAACTGAAAAGAAATTTTGATGTAAAATCAGCATTTTAAGTCACCAGTTGTTGAAAGCTGAGACCTTGAAGCTGGTTTGAAAAACATTATTGATTTGCAGCTTAAGGTTGCTGTGGCTTTTAAGCACACAGAGGTGGCATGTGTTATTATACCTTTCTGCTCACCAGGTGGTTGGTGGTGCGTCAGCAGCTTTGGGGAGATCAGTGGAACAGTTGCCATAGAGATGCAGAACAACTCTTACATCCATGCCCTGGATAGCGGGCTCTTCACACTCGGTGCACCACACAAAGGTAAGAAGACGCAGTGACTTCAGGATTTGTCTTTTCAGGAGTCCGGTCATTCACACAGCTCCAGTGAGTTTTTCTCAATGTGATCACTGCTTCTAGGCGCAGTCGACAGTGTCTATATTATGGGGGGAGTGTCTGACATAAAGGTATACTGTAATTGCTTTCCAGCTATGAAGTACTGATTTCTGGCGCGAAAGAAGAGTTTGTACTAATATTTCTATTGAAGATTTCTAAGTTTCTTGAGGCATTTTCTGCTGCTGCTTGTTTAATGACGGCAACAATTTCACAATGTCATCTCATTCTAAGTAACTGCCAGAGACTCAGTAGCCATCTACTGGCAGAGATGGTATATAATATTCATAACTTTTTTCATTAGTTCATAATCACCTGGAAATGAAAATCGTTGTTTTTGTTACTTTACAGTGAGCTATTAGCTATATAGTCTACATACAGAGCAGGTCCTCTTCCACAGAGTCCACTTTGTTTTTCTACAGTGGCCCAGAATTGACAAACCCACTGGCTCTGTGAACATGGACAAACATGGACAAAACACTGGCTCTAGATTGGGGCCATTTGCACTTTTGCAGCAGCAACTGTAGTCCTTCTACACGCTTGGCACATGGGAGTTTCAGATCTGCAACCTCACCACTAGATGTCACTAAATCCTACACACTCGAACTTTAATTCCACTTACAGTTCTTAAGTGTTGAAGTGCATTGCTGCCCTTAGCGCTGGTAAAGTCCTGAGCGTGAGGAGGACACATTTTAAAGTTTTTATCAGCTAATGTTATATAATGGAACATGGAATTATGTTCTGAACTGCCCTGGATTATGTCTGGGCAATGATTCAGCATTATAGTACTCTAAGTTCAAATTGCTTAAAGAGGCAACAGATAGGATTTGTTTATTTTTAGCTTGGGGCCACCTAGCGTCAGTGGTGTTGAGTCGCACTGTCACAACGATAGTAGGGGATCAGAGATAATCAGTAATGTGACTCATTAGACTCTTTCAGTTAAATAAAATGTAGGCTGTAAAGCCACCAGTATACCTCTATGTATATGTAGAATGAGAAGGTGTGTGGACACTATACTAAATAAATGAGTAAAGAGACCGAGCAACAATTATCAGATTTATCTGAAGAAAGAAACAAATAGTAATGCAAATTATTATACCAGAATGCACAGTACCAGTACAAACAGCTCACAGTAAATTATACCAATATGCACATGTAAACAATCCCCATTCTAGAATAAACGGTACTGTATGGAAACAGTGCAGCCGGTTAGAGCTCAAATTGAATGGGAAACAAAGTTCCGTGTTCACTTAGCTGGGCGATGTCCGTCGATAGCTGCCTCCGTGAGAAGACAATAGAAGGAAGGGAGGGGGGTATCACTGTCCGAGGGCTGCCGTAGAATGGCAACGAGGATGTCAGCCGATCAACACTCGCTACCTGGTCCCTGGTTGCGGCGATTTGCGATGCTGGCCAGCTAGGCGTTAACTAGCAGCCAGTACAGTACAGTCCTCTCTCGTCTAGCTAACATTTAGCCGTGTTACTTACTGATCCATTAGAAAGAAAGCCAGCTGGACACCAGTGTTGAAGCCTCTTTGGTCATGGAGCTCCCTCCGTCTCTAGAGGAGCTAGTTTTCTTTTGCTAGGCTGTTTTTCACTTGTCTCCATACTTTTTCCATCTGCCATTGTGCTTGTGACTCAACTATCTCATGCCCAGTTCCTCATAAGGACCAGCTCCAGTCCCTGATTGGCTGACTGACCAATTTCACAATACATGACGGGTTTCCTGCCGTAAAGCAGATTTTTTTCATGAAATTTCAGCACCGGTGGCAGAAGCTTATTGCAAAGCCACTAAGTTACCCATGTAAATGCTGATAGTCTGATTTTACTGTGGCCACTACCCTGTGCAACCACATTATTTTCATAATGATATATTTAGGAAAAGATGCTGTCTGTTGCCTCTTTAATGATGATATGATCAGATCATGGTACTGTTTAACGGAACGCTGTTAATAAATCAAAGCTACAGTAAAACCTAACAAAGTTACTTATTAGGGTCTTTAATTAATATGTTTGAAGAAGAGCTGCAATGATTAGTTGATTAATTGGAAAGTCAATCAAGAGAAAACTAATCAGAACTATCACTATTTTGATATTTGACTGTTTTGTCAAATATCAAGGAAAAATGCCAAATGTTTCCTTGTCCCAGCTTCTCAGATGTGCGGATTAAACACTTTTCTTAACATATTTGAGTTTTAGTGTTAGTTAAATTAAAAAGAAGCTTATCTTAATACATCACCTTGGCCTGTGAGACTTTATAATGAGCATTTTTCACTACTTTATGATATTTTATAGACAAAACCATTTGTTTAGAAAGTAATTAGCAGATTCATTAATAGTGAAAATGATAGTTGCAGCCCTAGTTTGATGTTGAAATCCATCGGAAGGAACACATTTAGGTGAATTGACCATCAATCTGATTAATTTTTGTGTACAATTGTGCATAGATCTGCCATTTTGTGATTTATACTGATTATGAAAATATCTTTCATGAATATATTGATCGGAATCACCCAACCTCACTCAGCATGATGAATCTTAATATGAAGCACAAGAGAAAAAAAGTAAGACTTTACCTCGGAGAAACTGCAAAGCAGGATTATAATGCAAACATATCAACGTGTAGAATGTAAGCTGTTCTGCATTTCATTTTTTTATGCATTTAAATGAAGATGCAAAGCCTGCATCTGCTCACGTATGCCACAGTTGTACAAACTTGAAGAATTTAAAACTCAGTTGTGAGGCTGCATTTACTGTAGGCTCCAGGCGCTGTGGGGATGACGGGGGGTTTTGCCTTCAGTCCACACAGCAGTAAGTATTTAAGTAGTAAATCCAGACACCAGACTGAAAAGGCTGAACAGGGGTTGAGTTGAGGACAGAGCTAACTCTGAGTTTTCACTCACTTCTGCCTGCGGGCACTTCTGAGGAAGTGGTGCTCATTGAAACAGTCTGCCCAGAAAGAGACACTACGAACAATTAATTCAGCCCACGTTTTGTGAGAACCAGTGAAAACGGCTGGGAGATTGAAACATCCCAATTCCCTTAGTGGGTCCTCATCCTCTGCATGCACATAAGCTCATTTCTAAGAGATGAAAGAGGATGCGAGCTCGCAGTATAGAAAGAGAGATTAGAGATTTTGCCCTCCTTACTGGATTTTCTGCACAGGCGCCACACTGTGGATGATACAGCGTTTTAGAAGATGGCAACAAAAGTGTTCACATTCACCTGCGGGTCAGAGGAAACATGCTGATGTTCTCTCAGCCAACTCCGAGGGTCACCATCTGACATATTCCAAAGATAATCAGCCTTTTGAAAAAGCAGCTTGTGTCACATTTTACCTCCACTTTATTAATGCTTTCCCCGTTAATGTCTCGCAGGCTCTGCTCTCGCTTGACCTGATGCCTCTGTGACGCACAACAAATTGTGCCAAACTTTGATTTATTGTAAAGGCCAGGAAGCGACCTCATCACAGGCAGGTCACTTTTATGAAATCATGAGGAACTCAGGAGACCGCAGGACAAAATAAAGCATTTAAATGCAGCACAACAGTTTGTGCTGTATCTTATTCCAAATGTCTCAATGCTGGTGAAGTGGACCCAGATCAACACAGCACTGTGTAGCCAGAGGGTTTGCATTATTAATCACAAGAAATGCATTACTAAAACATGAAGCAGGTCTCAAGTATAAACTTGCTGTGAGAGGAAATGATGCACATTTTAATAATGGCACTTAATCGTTACACAGTTATTAATTAAACACTAAATGATTGTTCTTGTGTGGCAAAAGCTTCTTGTGTCATAACTGAAAGATCAGTGTCTAAAATTTGGTCAGGGGTCAAAACATCTTGCATCACAGAATATTTTAACTTGGCTGTTGACCTGCTGCAGGTAGAGAGGAGCCTCATTAATAAGAAATCCAACAAACAAATAAAAACATTCTGTACATGACTTGAAAGCAAGAATAACAACGATGCAGTCATTAAAAGGTTTAACATTGTTTTATATGTCTCAGATGATGAAGGGCCCGACCCCCCAGAACAGTTTACTGCCATCAAGCTCTCAGACACAAGGTGAGCATGCAAAGACAAATTGCTCATTGTATTTGCATCAACAGGAAATCCTTCATTTACAAATGTAACACTCAGCTTCTGCAGGGACTTTTTTTTTCTTCACTGCTTCTTGGTCAAACAACCCTCTGAAGGCTTTTGACTGATGTAATGAAAACACAAAAAATCAAACCTGTTCCAAAAGTTTTAATGATGGCTGAAAGTTTCTGAGTCAGTGTGTAAATATGGTTGACACACCGTGAGGTGGTTGTGAGGTTATTTTAAACGTGCAACCATTTTGTACGAAATATACAGACTTGGTGTGCCACTTGAATCTCCAATTATATTATTTAACCTTTCTGTTATGAAGCCAAAACATTCTGGAAAGTCATAAAAGTAACACGTATCAGATCAGCCCTTTTTATGCTCTGTCGTCTCAAAGGCATTGAGTGTTTGAGTGTAGCACCATCACAGACTTTCATTTGGCTTTCTTTTTGCTGTTTCAGGATTGCCTTGAAGTCTGGATATGGCAAGTATCTGGGTATCAACTCTGACGGTTTGGTCGTCGGGCGCTCTGATGCTATTGGTGCCAGGGAACAATGGGAGGCAGTCTTTCAGGATGTGAGTGGATCTTTTAAGTTTCTCCTAATATTGGTGCTTTTATGTAACTCTGTTGATCAGCAGGTACATTTGGATGGAGAAGTTGCACTGCGCTGTGCACAACTTTGTGCTGGGTGTGAGATAGGCCACATAGCCTTGGTTCTATGGTGTGTCTCTTTTGGTCAAACAATATATGTGGATAGATACAATAATGTGGCCTCTTCACAGTCGATTAATATTTTTAACTAATAATAACTACTGTAATTTTAAGCAAAAATGACAAAATTTCACTACTTCAACCTTTTCAAATGTGACTGATAAATGCTTTGTTTGTCATATTTGATCATAAACTGAACTCAGAGAGCGCAGACCTCCACCAAGGCCAATAATCTGTTCTTCTGTGATATGCAACTTTGCAAGCGCAGCCACTATTTTTGTCTATATATATTTCCGAAACTGTTGTCAGACAAGTGCTCCATAAGGACTGCTTTCTGTATGAAGTTAAAGCGACGACATGTGCTGCCTGCCCCAGAGGATTACTGGTACATGTGAATGTGGATTCTGATATGGATTCTATTTCTATAATCGGCTGTTTTGTCACTATTGAATTTTACTACCATCTACTGGACTTCCAAATGTTTGGCATTTATTCCGCCAAAGCCAAATGACCTACCTTGCAACATTAACAAAAGTGAAAAATAATTTGTGTGTCCACCCTGGGATTCAAATCTGCTACAAAATATAATGGGTTCGTCCTTCACTAATGTCGCACTGCAAGTTTTATTGAAAAAACCAGGCCAGCAGTTCTTCCGTAATCCTGCTGACAGGCAGACAAACAAATACACAAAGGCACCTTGATGGAAGTAATAATTTTGGTTTTGGACTGTTGGTAGAATAAAACAACAAGTATGAATATGTTAGCTTTGGTTTTGGAAAATTGGGATTGGATGGGCAAGGCAATCGTAAACTGAGAAAATAATTTGTAGATGGTGTGATAATGAAAATAATCTGTGTTTCAGCTGTAGGTACAAATAGTGCAGGGCTGCATGACAGTGCAAAGAATGCTGGTATAAGTATTGTAAACATTTTTATTTCCATAGATGCTCATACAAACAACACTCAGTATTTGAAATGAACACACACACATATATTTCAGTGGCACATCATGTAAAAAGGGACCTGCCTTATTAGAGTTCAGCCCATGAGAGACAACACTTAACCGTAGTCATGAACAACTGATTCATTATGCAGAATGCGTCTGCCTTATCACTGTAGCGCACTGCTCGCCTTGATGCTTTGTTGAACCTATAAACAACCCGCCCGGCACAACCTTGAGACTCTTTTACATCAAATATCAGGCAACCTTTCATGCCTGTCACAACAACCAATCCCACTGCAATTCTATCTAATCTACTGCCTCCTCCTCCTCTGTTTCCCTTCTGCTCCGCCTCAGGGCAAAATGGCTCTCCTGGCAGCAAATAGCTGTTTCATCTCCTACAGTGACAGTGGGGACATCGAGGCCAAGAGCAAGACAGCGGGGGATGACGAGATGGTGAAGGTGATGTGTAAATTGTGTTCTTCCACAAGGTTGCATGTTAATCCTTTCACTTTAAGCATGCAGTCTCCGTGGGGTCCTGACTGTGGAGATGGAAGGGGGGAAACATTTGTGACCTCACTTCAGGGGGGTTCAAGGTATTGATACTTAATGCAAAACTTCTCCCTCTTTCTGTTTTTTTTCCCCCCTGAATGATGAGCAGATTAGATCGAGTGCGGAAAGAGAGGTCAAGCGTAAAGATGACATCGCAGAAGAAGACAGGGGCAACGTGAAGTCTTGCGAGGTCAATTATGTGTAAGTAACCTCCACTGTTCTGACCTAATACACAAGCAGCCCGATCAATAACAAATGAAGGAAAGTCATGTTGGCTTCTCGCTGCGTAAAGTAACTGTCTGTCATTCTCTGTTAGGTTCAGTAGACCTTTTTATGCTGCATCTAATGTGCAATTTAAGAGCCAATCAGATGTTCCTTCACCCAAGTACTTTAAATTAGGGAAGCAGGAAGAAGTGGCTGCTGTTAAAAGTTAGTTTATGCATGTTAAATACCAAGTGACCAGAAAAATAAAAATCTACTGTATTTCTGAAAAATAATAGACACACAAGAAGCAGGGGTCCTGACTTTTGAGATAATTTAATGGATAGAAAACCAGAAAACAAATATTTCTGCATCACCAGTTAAGTGTACGTTTTCAGACTTTCCCCAGTTCTTGTTTTTTTCATGTGAATTACCGGGAATGTGAACGCTTCAGGCCACTAAATTAGGGACGTGCACAATTAGGCAACCAGTCCATTAAATGTTGCAACCCTCACTAGTCAGCACCAGAAGTACTGGTCCATTAAACTCATTAAGATACCAGAGGAAAACGTTTTCTTTTTCTCTTACACTCTCACACACACTCAAACACACGTACACTCTTCATACTTGCATGTGCGTCCGTGCAACCACGGGACTGGTACTAGTTTGCAGCTGTCTGCAGACACAGGACTTGGAAAGTAGTTTGTGTCTGAGTCTTGACACACACTCGCTGCAAGGCTGAACGAGACAGGTAGTTCAGCGCACAGGAGATCATGAGAAGCCTGGATATATGTGTGTGTGTGTGTGTGTGTGTGTGTGTGTGTTAATATGCGTGCACACTTATGCATGAGAGTTACTGCATGTGTGTGTGTTTTTGGTAGAAATGAGTCGAGACGATAGATGCACAGTAAACAAGTGATATTTGTTAACTTTTATTTTGTGAGTTTTCGTCATGTTTATAGGATAATGTGTAATGTTCGTAATGCCCGGGGCAAAATGCCAAACATTTCAGTGACATTTAAAATATGATTTGGGTATTAAAAAAAATTGATTAACAATTTCAAATGGCTCTTTATAATGTATTAAATCAGACAGTGTTTACATTTCTAAATTAAATTGCTCAATTTTTGTTTTTGAGTGTTTTCTTACTTTAAGAGTAGTCGAGTAGCCTTAGTTTAAAGTTCCATTGAAACCCCTACTATAAATAATATTCATAAATAATATCCAAATTAAAAGACCTACACAAGTAATTTTGATCATATGATAACAGGTTTATACAACCAAGTTGGTTGTATACTATAGTTTACTATAAAGCCCCATAAGCCCCGTTTCCATCAAACACTTTCGATATGGTACCTTTGGAACCAAAAGTACCCCTTCAGTTATGGTACCTAGACCCCAGCGTTTCCACCGCAAACAGTATCCTTTATACGTAGGTGGGTTGTTACCGGGTGGCTGTAGCTGCGTCAACCACGTAATTAGCGTGACATCATATAACGCGACACAGGAATCTTGATTTAGGAAAAGACACGATGGAGTACATCAAACATTTCATCATCTTTCTTCTCATTATGTGGCTTTTTATCACAAGACGGAGACAAGCTTTGTTTGAAGAAAAAGTTGCAGGCAGCAAAGAGAAATACTGCCGAAAATGAACAAGAGTTTGGGAAATGCTACTACAGAAAAAAATCTGTAGTGTGTCTGTATATTCAATTAAAATTACTTTTAGTTAATAGGTAAAAATATATATATACAGATAATTTATTGTGAGTGTAGCACATATATTGTGTCTCTTGCCTTTCTTGTTTCTCTGTTTTAGACCCTGGAAGTGACTTTTTTAAAGTGGCAATTGCCTTAAAGCTATTGTCACATAGTGTCAATAATTATACTTGTATTTCACAACAGCCAGACATTTCATGGCGTACCGATCAGCAGTATACCTCTCAGCGTCCTCTGCAATGAGAGCTAAAGCACTTTAGTCTGATTGAGGGGAATTGAGGGTGATTTCCTTTCCATTATCTTCGCATCGTGTCAGCCTGCACCGACAAGATTTTGACAACAAAATCACTGGATGTGAGATCACGCCTTTGAGCTACCGCCTCATCAGTCCGGCGCCTTTAAAGATGCAATTGATGGTCTGCTGTTAGAGGCGGATGAGGAAGTGGGCAACACCACATTTCAGCTTCTGACGCTGCGAGTGTTTTATATACGGCCCGTCTGTGGCCTATTAAGTTCCAGGCAATATGTCTGAAGCTGTTTTTTGCTTGGCATGCTTTGGCTTGTGTTCCCCACTCTATTATTTGTTTTAGATGAATGCTGGGGAAATGGACTCATCATGTTGACATGTTGATAATGGCTGCCCTTGAGCCTGTGTCTTGATGTAGTGTTTAGCGTCTAAAATGCCTTTCAGGATGGAGTGCAGCCGGGGAATCATAAAACACTGGCAGAGGAAAGAGAGACTAAATATCAGAGGAGTTTCTGACTGGATGCTTTGCTTGTTTATGGCACTGTTGTTGTAGATATTTGAACATATCGTTATGATTGTTTACATTAATATAGCACATTGTTTGAAGCTCTCTCAGGCACATTTGAACAGGAAAATGATCAAGGTCCACACTGACTGACTTATTTAGATACGTGTATAGATTTAAGCTAACATTTTTTTTGACTGGGTAAAGAGGGGGAGAGAGGGGTATGACATGCATGAATCTGACATGTGCCGCAACCATCGACTATCAAGGTGCTCTGATTTAAAGGGAAACTTTGGTGTATTGTAACCTGGAACCTATTTTCCCATGTTATTGTGTCAGAGTAACTAATGGAGGCAGCACTTATTGATATTGTTGGAGAAATTAAGCGGGATTTATACTGGTGTGTAGCACTATGTAGAGCCTACGCTGTACCCTCTCGTGGCCCACGCCGTTGTGAGCATTTATACTTATGCGGTGGTGTGTCTGCGTCACTCTGCAGTTGCACCTCCAAAACACTAGTTGGCTGCGGAGGTTTCTGTGAAGTGCTGTAAAGTTTAGTTGATTCAAAACACACATTAAACACATGTTAAACATGTCTTAATAGAGACAGTTTCACACACAAACACAAATCAGCTTCACTATAACTCGCAGCATTCACAGACAAACACTTGTCTTTATCTGGACACATTTTCCCCACAAATACAACATGCTAATGTTTTTAGCACAAGCCTATGGCATTTTACATTGTATAAATTAGCATAACAGCTAGCGGATTTTTCCTCCACTCATATGAAGCCAGGGACAACAGCAACATTTAACAAAGGTAACGTTACAAAATTCGGCTCCATTACAACACACAAGGTTCACCAACAAAACAACTGTCTTATACTAAACACATTTAAAAAAAAAATAATAATAATAATAACATGCTGGGGCGTCGGTGGCTTAGTGGTTGAGCAGGCGTCCCATGTACAAGGCTGTTGCCGCAGTGGCCTGGGTTCGACTCCAGCCTGTGGCCCTTTGCTGCATGTCACTCCCTCTCTCTCTCCCCCCTTCACGCTTACCTGTCCTATCGATTAAAGGCTTAAAAATGCCCGAAAAAATATCTTTAAAAAAATAAATAAATAAATAATAATAATAACATGCTAACGTTATTAGCACAAGCCTATGACATTTTACACTGTATAATTAGTCTAGCAGAGATTAGCGGAGATTTCCCCTGCTCATATGAAGCCAGGATAAATCACACACAAATGCTAGTTTGTGGAGGTTTTATTGTCTTCACAATTTATTGTTTGTGAAATTATCTTATCTGTGAAATTAAAGTAAATAAAGCTTTGTTCTCACTGAAGGAAATGGTTTCAGTTAATAAAAAATAGACAGGAGTTCTGCGGGTGCAGGTCAGGCGTTGATTCGTTGCTGAAGTATAAATCCCTCTTTAAACATTTTTCTTTACCATTTGATGATCCCATCTGTTATTGTGTATAACCAGGTCTCGCTCAAGGACAATTCTTGTTTGGATTTCTCACCGACTTTTCCACATTGTGAAAATCATGTAAATATTCAGCCAATACAGTGAAAATCTTGTAGGTACACTAAGCTACACTTTCTGTACTCCAACAGAACACACTTTTCCTGGCACTCCTCTCTCCAACTCTGATTCATGTTTTCACCATTGTTTTTACTGCAATAAGTAAACCTCTCGCTAGATTTCACAATGAGACTTTTTCCTGAGCAAGACTTCATTGCAAAAACAAACAGACCAGTGGAAGGTACGGGAAAACGTTTCATTTATCTGTAGGGTGCTTTCTGTAGTGTTGTCAGACACTTATTACAACAGTCTGAGCCAGTCAGTTGCAAAAACAAGCACTTTAAATGGAAGTAAACTGATGGTGCACAATTTCCCACAGGGATTACATTGCAGCCTATTAAGCAAGAGCACTGCGGCTGCAGTCATCTCGGACAATACTGCACCAGTTGCAACAATTGTTGTCTCCATTAGTCACTTGGACAAAAAAATACAGGTTGAAAAATACCAAAGTTTCCCCTTAAGTTTCCCCTTAAAGCTTTGAATAATAAAAATGACATTCTACCCTAATTAAGAAATTCCAATTCAGCCTTGACTGAATATTTAAATAAGAGTACAGTTTTTGTTGATTTGTGGCAGCTAGTTAGTTTAGACATGCAGTGTAATGCTGTTCAGCTGTCACTGTCAACACATAGATATTCTGCTTTAGTTAATACTTGGGCTCAATGTTTGGATTTAGCTTGTTAGAGCCTCAGTGTCAGCGCTCCAAGAGGATAAGTTGTGAACATTTCAGTAGTTTTGAGAGTCTGTTTTTCATGTGTATGTATCAGGTGGTGAGTCATTTTGCCTTCCCCGTCCCTTTGTAATCATGTTTTAAATGTTGCTGTGCGAATTACAGGAAGAAGTTTCAGAGTTTTCAGGACCGGCGGCTCAGGGTTAACGAGGAAGACTCCACCACACTAAAGAAAGCCAGAACGGACGGGAAGTTTCACGAAGCTTTGCTTGACAGGTGTGAAAATAAGCTCATCTGACATTTATTCTCAAATACCTTTTTAACTTTTTGAATCAAGCTACAGATTCTTTGTTTTTACTCTCAGAAGTCAAGTTGTGCTACATTTAAAATCCATCAAAGCACTAAGTGAAATACAAGGCCAGTTAAAAGCTTAAGGTCAATTTCTGATTATTGAATACAAATTGTAAACTTTCCAAAACATGTGAACATAAAGAGGAACGCTTTGCAATGTTATAATTGACTTCCAGAGAAAGGATCCAGATCTTTATTAAAGCACATTTAAAAGTAAAGCTACAAGTGAAAGGTTGAGGAAAAGTAAACTAATACGCAGAGTAAACTGCAGAATTCAATACTGATGGAAGTCAAGCTGCTAAATACATTCCTTAATGATGTTTCTGCTGTGTTCCTGTGGTTGTTTACCCTCCACCTTTACACCTTTCTTGATAAATATTAGATAGATTTGTATAAATAAAGACAAAAGTGATACACTAAAGTGTAACACTCAAACTGCAATGGGATCAGCCCCCATTATTTTATTCAATGTGAGAAACCTATTAACATCATTATTTCAGCAGTAGTTAACAAGTAGGAGATGTGAGAATGTGTGCACATTGTTAATTTCACACACCTGGCAACATTTTTGCTTCAGCCTGTTAACAGAGGCACTAAACAAAGCTGCATATCTGCCGACTGTACAGAGTTTTTATTATTTAAACCAATATAGTAAAATACATTTATCACAAAATGAAATATGCCACAGTTTGTTCAGAATTTATTTTGAATTTGAAGTAATTTGATTTTGAGTATAGACATTTAACAGAAAATCGATGCACAGACGTACCTTAATACTGAATGTAACGTGTCACTTTCTTTTCATTACAGGAGAAGCAAAATGAAAGCAGACAGGTACTGCAAGTGAAGACTCAACTCTGTAGATCACTGCCACGTCTTTGTAAATGTTTTGTTTTTAAAGGTTTGGCCATTTGATTGACATTTAGTGTTCTGTTTTTCTTTTTATATATTTTGAATAAAATGACATGGTCGGATCAGTTTGTCTGTCTTTGTGTATTGTTTGCAGCCAGTTGAATTCATCTTAATAGAGACATTCATAGATTCAAGCATTGGCCTGTGCTGTGTAAATAATTAACCATCTTTTCACTCTGCTGTGAAGCAACTGTTTGTTAAACCTTTGGTTTATAGGATGTCCATGATCAGTGTATCAGTGGGGGAAGAGGTACAAAAATACTTTACTGAAGTAGAGGCACTGATACAACAATGTAAAAAAAAAAAAAAAGAAAAACAGGAAAAAGTCCATTTAAAATCCTACTGAAGTAAAAGTACAGAATAATCAGCAAAAAACTTTGAAGGTATAGACACTACAGGTGATCAGGGTGAAATATTTAACTAATAGAGTTCACCATGATATCTCCACAGTTGATCTACATTAAGACATTTTCCTTTTTATTTCAGTCTTGTCTGAAATTTTTATGTTTAAATGTGCAGTAAATATGTGGCATTATCTAATTAATTTCTGTTTTTTGTGGATACATTTCCAGAGCAGAAATCTCAAACAAAATAAACAAATTTTCTTTCCACTAGTCTGAAAGAAAACATGTTATGGGAGCAAAATTAGCTAGTTTTGTCAAATGACTCCCAACCTAGAGGTCAGCCTCCTCCAAGCAGCCACAAGATAAATATGCTGCTACACAAATTGGCATTATCTTCTCAGATTTGTGCTTTTTCTGAAATATTGGATGATTTGACCTCTTTGAGCATAAGAAGTAATTTGAATGAAACCATGTGAGACATTTAGAGGGGAGATTGAATGAATGAATGCCTTTATTTCGAACCAAAAACAAAAACGTAATAAAAAACAAGACAAAGGAACAGTGTCTGAAAAGGAGTAGGTAGAAGTAAAACTTATATGTCCCTACTCCTTTCTTACATTTCTTCTTTTAACTCATATATTATTTCAACAAATTCCCAAATTAATTTACAACTTATATTCAACTATCCCCAGTCTATTTACCACCCAATTAAATAAGTAATAATTCCAGTTTATTTACAGTCCAAGATCACTATTGGTGTTAGTGAAAATGTGACAAGAGGCCCCAACTAGACATGTTTTTTATTTGTAAAGAGTCACAAGCAAAAGATCAGGAATTGCTAGTTTTAATACATCACAATGCTCTGTTTTTAATGTAATATTTAACAGTCATATGCTGTTTTATATAAATCTTCATCTGAAAAGTAACTAGTAACCATAGCTGGCAAATACATGCAGTGAAGACATATGTATCACATTTCCCAATAACATGTAGTGAACTAGAAGTATGAAGTAGCATAAAGTCGAAATATACAAGCAAAGTACACTGTGCCTAAGAACAGCCCTTTAGTAAATTTACTTAGTTACTTTAGTTTGTCTGTATTAGGCCTATTTAAGTGATTAGTTTTTACAGTAGGATATTTCTGTGATGTGTACAACACTTAAAATTATACACATTCTTTAATTAAATATTTTATTGTGTTTCCTTACTCTCCCATACAACTCAAATCGGCTGTAGCTCTTTAAGTTTAACTGTGACCACAAAGGTACATGTGTTAAGTGTCTACACACTTGGTCATGTAGCGTATCATATGCTATTAAACAGATTTAACCATGTGTAAAGTTACTCTGTGAAGCAGAACAGTGTAAGACAAATATATTTTGTCAGTCAGTCTTTTATTAGACACGCAGCTGTGAGAGGAGGAAACAATCCAAATCAAGAATATGAGTGGTCATGTTATTTGTTTTCACTTCCGCATGGAAACAACCACCGGCCATCGGTATCGAGGGGTGTTCTGTGTCACTTTGTTACTGTATTTGTCGGAGGCTGTCACTTTTATGGCAAACAGAAGAAAAAAAAACCCAATAAATTTCTGATTTATTTGATAATATGTGTGAATATTTTTCGTTTATTTGTACTAAAGTGGTTTCATGTCCCTTTAATAGCTTCCGGTTTCCCCTCCCGTGCATAAAAGTCAGGTCACTGTCACGAGGTAAACAGAAGCAGCTTCCGCAGTAAACTTCATGTACTAACCGCCGCTGGTCGAGAAACAGTTTGGGCGAAATCCTCCAAAAATGCGTCACTGTGTTTTCCTTATTTTAGCTGCTGTGCTGTCCGTCGCAACGACACAGTTTATCCCACCGGTAAGCGACATTTCTGCCTCATCATTATGCTGTTAAACCCGTTATTTTGTTAAAGCCTTAGTGCGTTGTTTAACTTCATCGAGCTTATTGATGTTTTTTACTTTAAAGTGACACAGAAACCTTTTAATATTTGTTTCTTCACAGTATACAGAAGAATGTCGGACAGGAATGTATCCCCCAAATGGTCCCACGTAAGTATCATTAGTCTGTAAGAGTTAAAGTCATTGAATTGTTTTGTAACGCCTCATAACTGAACTGTGCTACCTTCACTTGCTCCACGTAAACCTCAAAATCCAAATTCACAAGTTGCAGTCAGCGCATGCTGCGTTTAGCTGAAAAAAATAATTGAAATGAAAATTGTAGATGGGCGTATGTTTGTCGGCGGCTGTTTGCTTTAGAAATTAAATGTCACAAAGCCTCTGCTGGAAGTAAAGATAAGGTACATTTGGCAATGATCCATTAACTGATGTTGTGTAATTATTGAGGCACTCCACCACTTTTACACATTAAGGTCAGTTTACATATCAAAATGATCTCTGTAAAAACAGTTGTATAATGTTTTCTGCTACTGTTAATAAGAAATTGATCATTTAGTCATTTATCAAGCAAAAATGCAAAATATTACCTGGTTCCAACATGTCACATGTGAAGATGTGCAGTCTTTATTTTATGTAATTGTAATGCAAACTGAACATCTTCGAATTTTGGACTTTTTAAAGATGTCTACTTAGGCACTGAGAATTTATGACTTAAATTATTTCTAAAATGGGTGATATGACACATAACTGGCAGGATAATCAAAATGCTAATTATTATTAGATGCAGCCCGATGAGGCTTCAGGACAACACATCTGTAACAGATATGCATTTTTAGACAAGGGGATAAAATTTGTAAGTTGGGTGTTTTACAGGCAGTATGCTAATGTCTTGTAGGGGAAGTGTAAGATTTAGTGTTGTGTGAGTTTCACCCATGATAGGAAATAAAAAGCGGAATACATCAGCCTCTGCTGCGCTGAATTTTGACCATACATTATCAATCTGTCTCTTGCAAGTGCCCCAAATACATGGAATACTAAATACTAAATTGCTGAAACATCATTTACATCAGTTAGCCACAGTGTGTACTCCCTTTACAATAAATTGTGGTTTTTGATTTCCCTCTGTAACCTCATGTCTGTATTGGTGTTTTTAAAAGTATATAAATTGAAGAGAGGCGTAAGAAGACAAGCAGGGTATGCAAGACACATATTTTGTTTATGAACATATTCTGTGGGATGTTGCATATAACTCAAATTCACATTTCCAACAACAGCACTAGAAGACAGCATACCTTCCTAGGCACATTGGTCTACTGATGCCGCAGTCATTTTAAAGAAAAATAGAATAGGGCTGCAACATTTATTTTAATAAGTGATTTACCTTTTAATGAATTTTGATGTAGCGATTCATGGTTTACTGTAGAGATTGTCAGTAAGAAGAGGAAAATGTAACAAGTATCATCTTCACATAGCTTGTTTTACTTGACAATTAGTCCCAAATTCAAAGGTTTACAGTGATACAGAAGTTACTGTGATACAAAACAGAAAAGCATAAAAATCCAACATCTGAGAAGCTGAAGCCAGAAAATTTGGGAGATTTTTGTTTGATGAGTAATTAAAATTAATTTAACAAACAAATGAACACCCATCAGCCACAACATTAAAAAAAAAAACTGACAGGTGAAGTGAATAAACTTGGATGGTCTCGATTCGAGGCAATGTTCTGCTGGGAAACCTTCATCTGGATGCCACCTGACATGCTCCACCCACCCAAGTACAACCCCTCACAGCAACGGCACTTCCCAATGGTAGTGCCCCTGCCCCCAGCAGGAAAATACTCCATGCCACACCGCAAAAACTGCTCAGTAATGGCCAGAGGAATGTGAGAAAGAGCTCAAGGCGTCAACCTGACCTCCAAATTCTCCACATCCCAGTCTGATCGAGCATCCGTGGGATGTGCAGGTACCCCACCTCGCAACCCACAGGACTTAAGATCTGCTGCCAACACCGTGGTGCCAGACACCTATGCCTATGCCTTAAGAGGTCAGAGCTAAATCTGATCCAGAGAGGCCCCACAGTGGATCAGGGGTGGATCTGGGGCACTGACACATCCCATGAATGCATGATTAGATTGGGATTTGGGGAATTTTAAGGCCAGGTCAACGCCTTGAGCTCTTTCTCATGCTCCATGGGTCATTCCTGAACAGTTTTAATGGTGTTGCATTCAGCATCGTCCAGCTGGGGGGACTATCAGGGAGTGATGTTGCCCTGGGGGGATGTACTTGGTCTGCAGTGATGTTTGGGTGGGTGGTGCGTGTCAAGCAGCATCCACATGAATGCCAAGACCAAAGGTTTCCCAGCAGAACATTGCCCTGTAACAGGATGATCAGTGTTATTCACTTCACCTGCCAGTGGTTTTAATGAAGCGGCTGATCGGTGTATTTTGTATTTGTATCCACACACAGATCAAACTGTGATTTACAGGTAAGGTATAATTGGAATGCACAGCTGAACTGCTGCTGCATTTTACCTCCAGAGGCATTGCTTTTCAATTGAATTCAAAACCGATAAATACACATCACGTCTCCTCAGTGATTTTGTGAATAGGATGTTATCGTTTACATTGTTATGCTCCGGCGGTTTTACAGCGTTTCCTTTCTAATCAGGTTCAGAGGAGCTGTCAGTTGGTACACGGTGGACCTCGACTTACCGCCCAGCAAGAGATGGACAGCTGTGATTACTGACAAAAAAACTGATGTAAGAACGCTGCCTGGTGCTTCAAATTAGTCTCACTGAAATATCAGGGGGTTTTTTTCAACTCCTGATCTCTCTCTCTCTTTTTAAAGCTGATCGAAATGATTCAGGCCATCAAAGACTTGGCGAATGCTTTTGTGCCCAGTGGAAAGCTGATTGAGCTGGTTGACATTACGCTGGTGAGTGTTTCTTCTCTCTCTGTCTGAACTATGTCTTCCTCAGAGTAACTGCCATATTTGTGTAGTCATGAAAGGCTTTATGACTGCTGTAATGTTTTGCAGCCTCTGATGGTGGACACACTCCCAAACCCTTTCAGTGATGAAATCAAAGGCATTGCAGCTGTTTCAGGGATTCATCTTGGTAAGAAAACACAAAGCCTCCAATATTGTAAGTGTTTTTAAAAATGTCCCATTAACCTCTGTTTTTTTTTGTTTTGTTTGAACACTCTAGGTGAAGTCGTGTTGTTTAACATCTTCTATGAGGTGTTCACTGTGTGCACATCAGTCGTGGCAGAAGACAATAAGGGTGGGTCATCGTCCAGAATCTGATTGCTAGATTAATTAACTTCAAATGTTTCGACAGCGCTAAAAACCTTTTGGGCTTTGCACTCGTACAGGTAACCTCGTCCATGGCAGAAATCTGGATTTTGGATTATTTATGGGGTAGGAATCACCTCCTAAAATCACACATTTTTGATCTTGATAGTCTTGACTCAGATCTGGTGAAATAACAACTCATGAGACGGTCGTGTCCCTCTTCACAGCTGGGATGTGAAAAACAAGTCATGGATCATTAGCGAGAAACTGAAGCCGCTGGTGGTCAACCTCGACTTCAAGAGAAATAACCAGACTGTCTTCAAGTCGACAAACTTTGCTGGATATGTTGGCATGCTGACAGGAATCAAGCCTGTAAGTCATTTAGTATCACAACTGGATTCAGTCAGCATAAAACATCATTTAACATCCATGAAAACTGTTGAGTTGTGTTTATCTCGCTGGAATGTGGATGTAAGATTAAAAAGGTTTTCCTCTGTTCTCTCCTCCATGCAGCACATATTCACTCTGACTATGAATGAGCGCTTCAGCCTGGACGGAGGTTACATTGGTGAGTGATTAACAGTCTTGCTCAGCACTGTTTCTACAGGCATTAAAGACAAGGTCTCTGTTTTTTGTCTGCTTGTCATCATCTAAATCTGTTTACATGCAGGAATCCTGGAGTGGATCTTGGGACAGAGAGACGGGATGTGGATGAGCTTCCTCACTCGCTCTGTCCTAGAAAATGCAAACAGGTAATCCTCTTTGATATTTAAAGGGACAGAGAATACCGTCTGACTCTTCCACATTCTTCATGCTGAGTACGAGCTTTTAGCCTCGGGCAGATGATACAGGATGTTCAAATTTAAACTGAATCCTTTTAAAAATTCATTTGTGCCAACATTTTAAATAACGTTGCTTGATGCTTTAGGGGCTGTGTCGTGCTTTGCTTATGGTGCTCTCCTGTGTGCTGGTGTAATGTGCAATACTATTGTTTGTTTTATGTTTTAATTGCGTATGCTTAATTTTTTCTGGATTATTATTGTAAGGCAGCAATACTTGTGCAGCTCTTGAGTCCAAGACAGTTTTTCCTATGGGGACAGCTAAGTATATCGTACGGTATTGTATCGTATCGTATTGTATTGTATCGTATCGTATCGTATCGTATCACATCGTATCGTACATTTATAGTTTTCGTCCACAAGTGTTCCTTTATTGTTTCTATAAGCAGGTCCCTGTATCATTTGTGCCCCCTGTTCTAGCTGCATGCATATGGGAACCAGTAGCAGCTGTGAGTCTTTCAGACGGGGGAAGCTCACTTTAAGTTTACATCATAAAATTTGTCATATTGTAGCGAGGCAGTAACTTATAAAAGGAACATTTAATTGAAGCCATTTTTCAACCACACTCATGCCATAGAACCACAGCAAAACACACCTGAAAGATTTTCAGATGGGTTTAACGGTGAAAATGAGCTATATCGCTCATGGAAATAAGGAACTCCAGACGGCACTTTGTCAGAAGACTCCACTCACCGATGCTGGTGTGTATTTCCAAAGCGCTGTCAATCACAAAGGGGTTCCGCCTTTTAGACAATTCCTCCAATCATCATGCATACACCGAGCGTCCTCTCCCGCCTACCGCTCCATTAGGTCCCAGGGAAGCTGAGCCTCCCTGGAAGCGACGATTTTGTCACATTTATCCAATGACTGTCTCGCTCCACATTCACAACACAATCATAGTGATGATGTGATTTGAGGACAGTAATGCATATCTCTGTCTGTTGGCAGTAATGTGCTGTAAAATGTTGCAGTGCACCAGTATAAAAAGAAGAAGAAAGCCATAAGCTGATGTACAGAGTGCAGGTTTAAAAGGAAAATGCTTTGCAAATGTTTTTTTATTTGTTAAAGAAAATTGCATTCAGCATGTTTGTTAGGTATTAAGGACTTAGATGAAGCAATTTGCTGACAAACAGAAGAGACAAAAAAAGATTATAAAGAAAGCTCCAGAGTTTCTCAGCATCCTGAAAAATAAAATGCTCTAATCAGTTTCTAGGCAACTTTATTTGCACGGTACATTTTAACAACAAAGCAATTTAAATGCTTAACAGAAGACATAAAACTGTATTGAGACAAGAAACACAAATAATAGGATTTAAAAGAGGAGAATAAAATGGAAGATTAAAGTAAGCTAAATTTAAATAAAGCAAATTTATCAGGAGAATAAAGACTGCAGTGCACGTACTCCGCAGTGTAAGACATGAAGTGTGTCGCCCTAAATAATAAAAAGCAGTGGCAAAGAGAGAAGTTTTAGGCAATGGCTTCAAAGAACTGAGTGTTAAAGCAGGATTCAGTTTGTCTGGATCCAGATTTGTGATGCCTAAAAACTGAATGCTGCCTCTCCGTGTCAAGCAACGCTGTCTCTGTACCAACAATGAGTCTTATCCCATTCTCACCAGCTACGAGGAGGCCAAAACCCGGCTGGCTCAGACCAAGCTGCTGGCTCCAGCTTACTTCATCCTCGGAGGGAACCAGACGGGCCAGGGCTGCATCATCACCAGGTCCAGACTGCTCAGTATTGATATCTTGGAGTAAGTACTGGAGCTTATTCTGCACTTTCAGAGCAGCCATGGTTTCTGTTTTTTAAATGCTGAATCACAATGTGAATTTGAATGAAAAATAAGGACAGATGTATCAGACAGTCCTGAGCAAATCAGAAATGCCGTAACCTACAAAACTACGATGACATGAGGCAGTGATTTATGCTGAGTTGTGCCTGACTGACCTTTATGTGTGGAAGATTGGTGTCTGGTCTTTTGTGCTGCTGTCACAATGACGCAGCTCTTTTTGTGTTTTTCTTGTGAAACATCACTTGCTCAACTAGGAACTGACGACAGCTTTGGTTTCAGATCACCTGATTTCACTCTATATCACAAATCAGTTGCTTAGTGTAGCTGCACGTCACATGTTGAGGTTTTTATTTAACTATTGTGTTACAGGATTGACCTGAAGCTGGGCCGGTGGTACGTCCTGGAAACAAACTATGATCACTGGAAGGAGCCTTTCTTCCTGGATGATCGCAGGACTCCTGCCAAGAAGTGCATGAACCAGACCACACAGACAGTGAGTACTGATGACAGATGTGGAAGACATATTCAGATCTTTTACTCAAGTAAAAGTACCAATACGACAGTGTAGGAAAGAAAATCATAAAAAAATTGGAAATGTCAGAGAAATTCATAAAATTGTAACAGGGTAGTATGTCATAAAAATGTCCTATTTTTTTGTTTTAAATTTACATTTCAAAAGTTATTGTATAGTATGCAATTTAAAATAGTAGTATAGTATTCCATAAAAACTCAAACTCAATTGTCAATGTCAAAAGAGAAAACATAAAAAAAATTAACAAAATACTCTGTCACAAAAATGTGACATACAGTTTTTTATCAAATTTCTAAAAATGTCATAGTGTAGTATGTCACAAATATAGTTAAAATTGTGCATTTAAAAAAATCATAGTATACCATTAAAAAAAAAATCATAAAAAATGTAGAGGTTTTTTTTTTGTAGAATTACTGTTACAAGTAAAAGTCATGTATTCACAATTTTACTGAAGTAAAAGCACATAAGTATTTGCTTCAAAATATAATGTGAAAGTACTCATTGAGCAGAGTGACCCATTTTAGAACAGTAAATATATTATTTTTGGATTATCAATAGGGACACATTAATATGTACGCATCATTAATGTCATTGGTGTGGTCTCAAATGGTGTGCCGTGATGCCAGTCCAGTTGTGCCGTGGGATTCTGTGATAACCACATATTATTATGCTAATACTCAACTGGGTGTTTACAAAAAGTTATGGAACACTTTTTAATTGACTGTATCAGTATGTTGTGTGCACCCATTTCCTAATAAAGAGGCAAACAAATTTAATTTTAAAAAACCTTCAAACCTTGACCTATTTATCGCTCTTTGTGTCTGGGAATTATAGGTGTGTGACACATTAAAAGCCCTGATTGGCAGCCAGTGTGTGGGATGATAACATTTAAAAGGAGAAAGCCGTGAGTGGGACAATGGATTGCTTTACTGTACGGAGCAAAATATAACAAAGCACCAGAGAAGACAACCTACCACTGAAAGAAAAGAGAAAAAGAAATTGTCAGTAGACAGTATCACGAAAGCTACCTGTCTTATTTTTTCTTATTTTTATCATCTTATGTCGTGGTAAGAGTGGTAACACGTTATGGAAGCTGTCGGCACAGATACAAATACAGGTGTGCCTTGGGCACAAACAGTTTGAAAAACACTGAAGTAGAATACAATGGAAATACTCAAGTAAAAGCAGAAGTACCCAACATTTTTGACAAAAAATCTTTCTCCTATCATCATTGTGATATTCTAACATGCCATAATCTACTGAGTTTTGACAATCTCATTACTTTCAAACGTGTATGTTGTGTGTATAAGATCTTGAACGGACTTGCACCCCCACCCCTGAGTCAGTTTTTTAAACGTAAATCCACCAACAGTACCAACACTAGAGCAACTACAAGAGGAGACTGTGAAATCCTGTTTAGGCGCACTTCCTTCTCACAGACTGCTCTATCAGTCAGAGGCAGCAAAATCTGGAACAGCCTGCCAACCTCCATGAGAGACTGCTCCACATTTCTAATTTACCTCATGATAACACGACAGCACTTTACAAATGTACCACCTCTTCTCAATCCATCTTAGCACACTCCAACAAGAAATCCTGTTCTGGTCTCTGCATTGTTGCACCTTCATTCCATCTGTCCACCTTTTGATGGCTCATTTCTCCCATCCCATTCAAGTTCAACTTAAACTTAACCTTTACAGTGACAACTGCCGTGAGCACTGCAGCACTTTATTACCTTACTAATTATATTCATATGATACATTATGTCATGATCATCTGTATTATTTTGCACTGTATGTATTGGTTTTGTTGTGTTTCTCAATCCATCTTAGCACAACTTCAACAAGAAATCCTGTTTTGGTCCTTGCGTTGCTGCACCTCCATCCCATTTATCCACCCCTGACAGTTTCAACTCTCCCAATTTGACTTATTCTAATTTAATTAAATTTAGACTTTCACTGTGACAACTTTTATGGGCACTGCAGCACTTTATAACTTCATATATCATATACACTATGCCAGTGACTCATGGACTTGCATTGTTTCGTCTATTCACTATCCATAGCCTCTCGATCAACAATTTTGCACTGTATCATATTGCACTGTACGTATTGGTTTCTCGTTGTGAATTATTGTCTATCTGTTTATTATTTGTTTTACATATTATGACTTATGTGTCCCTGTTTTTGTGATTTTTAATGGCCTGAGATCTTTTTAACATCATTACTACAGTTGAAAATTAGCCTTTGGCTAACACCGGCACATTTACAGCAATGTTCATTAATGTGCACTGTCCCCTAAATAAATAAATTAAAAAAAAAAAAAAAAAAATTCCACCACTGACTGATGACACCCACTTCCTGTAAAGAACTGGACAAATTTCTGAGTAGAGGGTGTGAATGTTTGAACAAGTAGAATGAAGCCTTTGATCTGTGTCTCTTTCTTTAGAATATCTCACTCAAGACCATATATGACGTCCTCTCAACCAAACCAGTGCTAAACAAGGTGAGTCCCAGTGTCCGTTTTTATTTGTTAACTTAAAGAGTAAGTGTAGCTAACTTTTCCTCACTGTGTTTACCACAGTTGACGACATACACAACTTTGATGCAAGTGTCAGAGGGAAGCCTGGAGTCGTATATCCGCGACTGCCCAAACCCCTGCATGCCCTGGTAACACTCCAACCACTGAACCCTGATCAGTTTGTGAATGCCTATCTGCACTGAGAAGCTGTGACAGAGACAAGCTCGGCTGATTCTGGGACACAAGTTGAGGTTGATCCTTTAACTGTTTGCACAGCTTCCAAATCACCTGAACCAAAGTTTGTCTTGTGTTTTTCCAACTACTGGGGACGACTTAAAGCTTTAAAAATACTAAATCCTCCTTTTTTCTGTCACGAGGGAAAGTGGTTCAGAAATGAATCGAACTTGTAAATGTTTCTGTTATTTTTACTGTAATAATGTAAATGTGTTATTTACGAGATGAGTCCATCAGTGGATCCTAACACGGGCATTCAGACCGCAGAGATTAATCCTTGTGTTTAATTCAATTAATGCAAAAATATTGTTCTAATTTTGTTAATTTTCTCAAATCCAGCCCACTCTCACCACTCTGTGCCTCCACACTGTGTGGTCCTGCATTAATGTTAGAATTTTTTAATCCGTGTTGCAAGTCAAAATGTTTAACGACTAAGTTAGTTTCAGGTACTGTCTTCCCACATGACAACTGACCTTTTCGCTCATCAATAATGGCAAATGTACCTCAGTTTTGACCTCTTCCTTGTCATTTTTAAAGATTGTTAATAAAATTTCCCAAATTAAAGTTCTACTTGTGTTTCAGACATAATTATTTTATATCTGAGCTGGTTTGAGCTGAGCAGATTTCTCATTTGGGGCAGCAACTTTATTATTAAATTAAATTTATGATTATATTACATTATTTTATTTATTTTTATTTAATTGTTTTGTCCATAAAATGTAAGAAAATGGGGAGGAACACCCTTCACAATTTCCCAGACAACAAGTGGTGTCTTCAAATGTCCAAAACTCAGAGGGTATTCACAGAATATGCTGGAATCCTGAAATTTAATTTAATTTCTTTTAAGACCCTTATCATAAATTTCAAGACCTCTCCAAGGCCACTTCCAGTTCTAACTAGTTCCATCAGCAACTCACTTCAACTTACATTTACTATACATTAATTGTCAGATAGCACAGCTATAGTGTAGTACGTCCAAAAAAGTGCCGTCATAGTATAGTATGCTATAAAAAAGACTCATACAATGTCAGTATTAAAGAAATTCATACAAAATGTCATAAAAATGTCTTTAGCATGCCTGCAAAATTCATTTGTAGTATGTCAGAAATGTTCATAAAAATCAATGTTATAAAAATGTTAAAAAATGTCAATTCAGTCATAATTTGGTACGCCAAAAAAAGGTCCTATTATAGTCTGCCATTAAATTCTCATAGTAGGGTAAGCCATGAAAAAAATCATGTCATAGTATAACATACTGTGAAAATTTTCACTAAAATAAGTCATTATAGTATGCCAGGAAATTCTTAAAAGGTAATTAAAAAAAAAAGTCATAGTATAGTATGTAAAAAATAATAAAAACAAATGTGTCAAAAAATAAAAGTAATTTCACAAAAACATCCTTGTAAAGTATGCCTAAAAATTTAATTTTAAAAAAGTCACAGTATAGTATGCCATAAAAAAAAATCATTTAAAAAAAAGGTTATAGTATATAATGTCCAAAAAATAATGAAAAAAAAAGTCAGTGTAAAAGAATTGTAAAGAATGTAATAGTATAGTATATCACAAAAATATCCTTGTGTGTCATTAAAAAAACACTTATGGTAAAGTATGTCATAAAAATTTTAATTTAGAAGTCATCGTATAGTATGCCACAAAATATTAAAAATTTTCTTTAAAAAAAAGTTATAGTATAGTATGTCAGAAAAAAATCTTTAAAAAATGTCAGTTGAAGAATTTCATACAAAAATGTCATTGCATAGTATACCATTTTTATGGTATACTATGCAATGACATTTTTGTATGAATTTCTTTAACTGACATTTTAAAAAAAAGTCATAATGTAGTAAAACAAAAATGTCATAAAAAATTATGTCTATATTATAATTGTTATTTACATTTTTTTTTTTTATTTGACAATATTATAATTTACCACGGAGTCAATTACTTGGTCCTCTGTTACTGTTTGGAAGCTGGATCCAAACATGCTTCAACGTTTCATAAGGAAATTGTCCATTCAAATATGCAGTAGATAGTATCTGTAAAATCAAGATGGCTGTGATCAGTTTGACACATTGCTCGCCTTAATTACATCTACTGGACTCAAAATGTACATTACACTGAATGCAGCACAGTGAAAAATATTTTGTTCCTGTAACCCACGTGTCCATTAAGGCTCAACATGCAGTGTCACAACTGAAAACCCTGATGCACAATGAGATGTCAACACACAACACACGTTTTGAAAGTTCCAGCATTTTATTATTTAAAACTTATTACTGTAATCAACATTTTAATTACATGTAAATCAATGGAGACTAACCATTAACAGAACAGTGTATAAAGATGTGTCTGAAGGGATAAAAGTTAAATCTGAGCTTTGAGCTCTGACATAAAGGAAAAAGTGTTCAAGCAGGAGAAACAATTAGCTGAACTTTCATCCTACTGTAATCTCCTTATAATTAGGAACAGAGTGCAGAAAGACGAGCCGTGTAACAATAAGGCCGGGCCAAGACAAATAAAACATTAAAAAATAAATCACAACTCATGTTAAACTGATCCCAGAACCAGGTAAGGCGGATCTGAACAGGAGTTTGGGGACTATTAAGATTCAGACAGAGGCTTAACTGTCAGTAATCAGCAGCATAAAGACAACCCCTCCCCAGATTACCCACAAATCACATGAAACATTCAGGAATAAAATGAACTAAGTGTTGATGATGTGTAGATGTTTAGTTGTATCTGTTGTGTGTCCGAGTCACAGCTAACTTGTGACCAATATGAGGAGCCTTTGCTCCTTTAAACTAGCAGATAAAGAATCAACAATCCTACATCCAGAGCAGATTGAGGGTTTAAGCATAGTGTTGCTAAAAAACAGTAGATTGAGACATCGGTACAAATCTTTACACACTCTGGGCACCAACAGTGTCTGGAAACAGAACAAAGGAGAATACAGAATTGAAAAGGGTTGGACTTTTAGTTTATGTGCAGACAAAAATAGCTTCCCTCAATGGATGTAGACACGGTAACAAGAGATGGTGTCTTTTCTTTTGTGGGCTATTTGGCAACTACACAAACAGAAGTGTAATCCATACCTGGTTCCTTCAGTGCCTGTGCATTCCCCACCAGCCCAGTTAGCGATTCAGTGTTCCCATTGAGGATCTCCACAGACAAGTTGTTATTCTGCTGTTCCTCCACTATTCTCTTCTGTAGCTCCTCCTAATGTTACAACACACAGTACATCACTAAATAAAATTGACTTCCCTTTAATTAATCCTAAATTTTATGAGTTATTAGTTGGCAGCTGTTACTCACCTCACACATGACCGTAAGCTGCAATGGTAAATCATCCACCTTCACAAAGTCTTCCTCGTCAGATTTCTGACTGGTGTTACCTGAGCCCATCTCCTGCATCAATAATATTGATAAAGTCAGAACACAGCAGCGACAACAAAGGGCAACGTATCCACTGTGATACCAGTGAGTGATGGTGCTTTCATTCCAGAGACTATTTTTAATTAAACAATCTTAAGGTTTGAACTTACATCTACATTGATCATGACGGGTGAGTCTGTGTCAGGGCTGCTAGTGGTGGTCGACTCCTTGGGGACATCCTGATCATGGGAGACTTCATGAGAGCTTCCTTCTGATGCAGCAGCAGCCCCAGCTTTGCTCTCCTCCTCAGGACTCTGGCACTCCGCCATGTCGTGGTCCTCAACTGTGGAATCCACTGTCCCCACTGACCTGTTGATTTCTACAAAACAAAGTGACATAAGTTTTTAATTCAAGAAAAAGTGGCCCCAGAAAGGGTCTATAAATGCAACATTTCTATCAGACTTTGTAGCTTGAAGGAAATTTCTGGGCCTCACCACCCTCATTCTCTAAACTCCTCTGCTCAGCTTTGGTCTCCTGGGTTTCGCTTGGTGTCGGCCCCTGAAGCATGACACAATTACACAGGTCAGACTAAGAAAAGTATATTAAAAATACAAGTTTATGTTTCTCAGAAAAATATGACTCACTGTCGCAGTGACGTCCTGCTCCACCTGTCCATCAGCAGAAGCCTGCAATGATGTCTGAACATCGACAGGTCCAGCTTCAAACTCCTCCATTTCCTCCTCCTCGTTCTCATCCTCTCCACTGCCGTAGTTTGTCAGGGCCTGAGTCTCTGCTTTGGAAAGACCTGGAAGAAAGACATGAGAGGTACATACATGTTATATTTAAAATTTAATGTAGGCAGAAAAACATTAACACACATTTTTATCTTAAAAACCCTGATATTACATTTCATTAAAGGCAATATCTCATTGACGGTGATGGATTACTGCATGAATAAATTCAAAGTCTTAAGTTGCTTTTTAAGGCATTTAGGATTCAGGGGCCTTATTCACACACATTTGGAGAAGCTCCTAACTTAGCCTAGAAACTTTTAGCAAGGAGTCTTAGCTTAGGGGTGATTTAGCAAAGTTCTCAAAGCAACTCTGAGCAAGGAAGGGACAGAAAGTTTTATCTTAGTGAGGAGGTGTGGTTGACCCTGTTGCTAGGTGTGATGCTTGCTTTTAACAGATGTGATTGGTTGTCAGAGACATGCCCAGTTTTCCAAATACTTTAGTGTTTTGATCATTTTATTTATGGTGGAGAATATTTCTCTAAACTCTTTGTGTTTCGACCATTTTCTCCTTCGCTTAAGAAACTCTTAAACCTCTTAAAAGTCCTCCTCCCTACTCCTGACAGTTTTTCACCTTAGGAGCTATTTTAAGGTCTAAGATGCTTTGTGAATAATAATAATTTACAAGGACCTAGTCTTAACATTAAGCAGAAATTCTAAGAAAATGTCACAATCTAAGAATTTTCGTCACCAGGAGCAACTCTTTGTACTAGGAAGCTTTGTGAATACAGCCCAAGGAGTACAGTAGCCTGCGAGTTTTGGCACAACTAATATAGAGATGTATATCACTGCTGGAAAGAGGATGTTCTCAAAAAACTGGGCTGTCTACGCAGCAGAAAGACACAAATACTTTTAGAATTGGTGCTACATTACCAAAGACACAGAGGAAAAGGGGTGTGGCATTTGCTTTTGCTCTAGAGGTAGAAAACCTACAGCTACCAGAATGCACTGCAAAGTACCGGACCAATAAACGCTCCCACTGGTGGGTAACGTAATGCGAGGATAGACATTCTGACACAGGAAACAATGTGGTACCTGGCTGGTAACAAACAATCTCGTTTCACAATAATTATTCTTGGTGAAATCAGGAAACAGTATGGCACCCACTTCCTGTTCAGACAATAAAATTGCACTGAAATATGTTTATATAAAGGCAAGAAAACTTGCCTAAAGGCAGAAACTTTATATAACTTTTTATATTTTATCAGCGCTGCCTTTTGATTGGAGTTTGGTCTGAGTGAGAAAGAGAGGCTGCTCACTCTCTTGATCCGCTTCTATACTCTTAGTGTTCAAGGTAGTGGACATTACAAAATGCAGAAGTACAATCTGTAGTTTGGCCAAAGCCTGAGAGCCAGCGAAAATCCATCGGATGACACGTTGGAGCTGGGAGATCAGCAGGGCGCTGGTAAAATGGTGGAAAGTTTACCATAGTGCATTCACACATAATACACTCATTGTTAAACTGGTTGAAAATTGGCAAAATGTCCCTTTAACAATCCCGGCATATACAGGATAACAATGTCAGATGTTGTGTTGCCCTTTTAAATATTTTCACTTACTGATTGACAGAGGGATTCCCTGTCCATCCCCTTCATCTTCATCTTCCTCCTCCACTTCTGAAGCTTCACTGCTGCGGCTGTTCTTCATCTCTGTCTGCAGGTAAAGCTCCTGGAGGGTAGAATCACCTTCCTGCTCAGCCTCATCTTGGTCCTGACAGAACAAGAGAGACATAATTGTAAAACAGATTACTGGTTATCTAAGTGGTACTGACGGTTTCGTTATCAGTATTAGAATGACTGACCTTGTCTTCATCTGTGTAGGCTGGAGATACTGATTTATCACCACCGGCTGCAGTATTTTCCTAATTGGAGGAATTATTAAACACCATCAGCTAAATTAGTCTCAGTCAGACTGTGCTGTGCTATGGTGTTAATTATTCTGTCATACATACTTTTATTATATCACCAAACATACATGGGAAAAGAAAAGACATCTACCTTAAGACTGTGCTTTACTTTACTGGGTTGTTCAGCTCTCTTCTTATGTTTGTGTTTGGCAGCCAAGGCGATGCTGCTGCTGTTATCCAAATCCTGCATGAGCCTAAAGAAGGCGAGTTCGTTGAAGAGGATCTCAGAGATCTCCACCAGAAGGTCCTCCCCGCAATCCTTTAGAGTACGGCCCACAAATTTACTAAGCGAGTCCTGGAGCAAGAGAAAGAGAGTGAAAACGTCAGAAAGGCTGTTCTTCATTCTGTCTGCTTAACCTTGTGTCACCTGCACTTGTAAAGCTTGTCACTGGGCGTACCTGCAGTATGCCTCCCAGCTGTCTGTGGAAAAAGCGGACAAACTCCTTGCTTTCATCATTCTGTTGGGTGAGAGTGAGGACCATGCGCCGCACAGATGTCAGCAGCTGGAGGGAGCACACCTCATCCATGTTCTCCTAATAAAAGAAAACATGAATGTTACAGAGTGACTGAACTTTTCAATAACTGTTCACATTCACAGTGGTGTGCACAGTACAATGGCATTCAATTTGAGCCTTAAAGAGTTTAGCAATGAATTACTAACAAGCACACTTTTTTTTTTTTTTTTTTTTTACAAGTATAGGAAATTCATATTTTTTCATTCCCAGTACATCCTCTGCTGGCACAAAGCTGACAACAATCCACCCTGCAATCAAATGATCAATCTATTTTTTTGTCACATGAAATCATAAAAGTACACTTTCAGTGAAATCCTTTCCATCTGTTCCTTCAATTTGTGAATTGCTATTTAGTCCCTTTTTTCCTCCTTTACTGCTATTGCTTTACAACCGTCTGTGTTTCCAGACTGCAGCCCCAAGATGTAGGCTACAGTGTGTGTGTTAATGGCACCCTGCATGGTTCTGGTAATACATAGTTTTGGTTGTGGAATGATTTAACTGTAGCTCTGGATACAGTTGCTCCCTGTGTTGATTATCTTACCTTAAGGAAAGGAATGACTTCTGTCATGATGGCTTTAATCTGACGATCCAACTGCTGGGTGTCAATCTGAGGGCAGCGCGCATCACCAGCTGCAGCTCCTGCTCACACAGACACAAATAAAGGCATCATTTTACTCAGAAATTCAGCAAAATTAAACAGAAAAATGAAAATGATTCTGCTGCTTCAGGTCTTTGCACAAAGTGTACTCAGGCAGGCTTGAAAAACGTAGTACCTTTCACTAGGTCAGCAGGGTTAGCAGAGGGATGTTCAGCGTTTGAGACTTCAGAGCCACCTGCATCTGCAGAATTGGCGTTGTAGGGGTTAAACTCAGCCTTAAGCTTCATGCGCTCATACTCCCTAATCCTGGCCAGAGCTTTGTCTAAATGAATCACCGTGTTGCCTATCAGAGCAGCAAAGAAAGGAGAGCAAGGGAGTGAAAAAGAGACGGAAAAGGGATATAAGAAGTTCAAAATCAATGAAGCCAAAGAGAGAAGACTGTAATGGACATTAATGCATCTGTAACCATGTTTACTCTGCAGGATCAAGCAAAGTATGACAGCCTCACTTCTAATCGATGTCACTCAAGCTTCCATACGTCAGTAAAATTCTTTAGTTTGACTAGGTAGTGTTGATCCTGAGGGGTAAACTGGTGGGTTTATTAAGACAAGCCCTGAGTAGTTCTGCTGGGAAAAGTGGGAAATGGTACCTCAATCTGATAAAGTATAAATAGCTCAACGCTGCCAAACCAAGATCGTAAATGAATCATGAGCTTGCAGATTCGTCATGTTTCCAGGAAAACAGTTACAAGGCAATAAGCAAAGCATCTCAGCTGAATGCTAGCATGTGGAAAAGGTTTCAGACAGGTATACAGTTTTACACGCTTCAGCCCCAAATTGTTTCTACATGCACAACTATACCCAGGTCATCGTTTGCAAATGGTTCCAGATTGGAGGAGGTTGACATGGTGCTTTCATTGTCCACAGATTCTGCATCATCTCTCTTCTTCATCGTGTCCTGTGTGAGCCTCAAGTTCTTCTCCACCACCTCCTGAAAAATGTGAAGATTCTGTCATGAGGCATCACAGCACATAGCTGACATTTCCTGAACCAGAAAGGTTTTGCCACCAGTTGTTTGGAGTTCAGCATTTTGGATTTGGAGTGGATTTTAGAAGATGCACTTTTATATTAGCCTAACATCCCCCTAAAATTTCCAGCATACACTATAAACAATGGGAATAGGAGAAAAATTGATTCATATTAGTATTGCGATTTTTTTTTGTACAGTATTTTAAATCAAATAAATATGAGTCAAATGGTAGAAAGTTGCTTCTTTTATTATGGTAATCATCAAGTAAAGTTATATCTGTTTTAGGAAAGACAAAGCCATCACGAAAAAGCAGGAAATGGAAGAAAACGGTCAGCCAGACCAGCACATTTCCCTGCCAGATCAGCAAACTTTTTGTTGCTGCTGTTACACAGATCAGACCCAGGCAACTGTAAACCCAGGCCCTGGGGTTTGCACCAGCTGAATTTGAGTTGCTACAGCAGCTACTGAGTCTGTCTCCAGAGCTTCCACCCACTCTGGTCCTGGCAGATAGTCTCCTAGTAGCAGGGGGTGAGGCAGAGGGATTGCAGGATGTGTAACCTCACTAATTCTTGACTCATTTTTGGTCTGATGAACTGAGAGAGAGCAATAGCAGGGCAAAAGGGGGCTGAGAAAATCAATTCACTGAGCACAGCTCTTAAGTGGAATAAGATTTAGATCTGAAACACTGATAAGCACTGCACTAGCTTGATGAGAAGGGACAGCTAAATGTAGCAGTTTGGGTTAACTGCAAAAATATTTTTTTTTTCTTTTATTCTATTTAACATGTAGGTTATAGTTAGTACGTCAGTCAGTAAAGTTAATTTAATATAGCAACTTTTACAGAGCAAGGTAACAAAATGCTTACTGGAATAAAACTGATACAAGTAAAACCATACAGTTCTTCCATTTACTTTACATTACAGTCTTGTGGTTGTATGACTTCGCAAACCTATCAAGTTGCAGTTACAGATTATATCCATGTCAGTGAAAACATGGATGCTTCACAGAGGCTCTATACACTCAGCACAGTTTCAAGGTGGGCACCCAAGAAAAGTGTCGCCAATTCAGTATCTGACAAAATGTCTCCCCTTCTGTTCCTGAGAAATAACACTGTGTAATGGCCAGAAAAGTGTTTTTACAGAACATTATCATGTCACTGTTAAGTTGACCTATGACCTTTACAAATAAAATGTCATCACCGATCATTTAATCCTATTAGACATTTGGGTAAAATGTTATTATAATCAGCCTGTGAGTTCCTGAATTATGGCCTAAAACATGTTTTGTGAGGTCAGAGTGACCTTGACCTTTGACCATCAAATTCTAATCAGTTCATTCTTGAGTACAAGTGGATGTTTGTGCCAAATTTGAGTAAATTTGCTAAAGGCTTTCTCAAAATATTTCCTTCATGAAGTGAGACAGATGCAAAGTCTCATTGACCTTGACCTTTGACTACCAAAAGCTAATTAGTTCTTGACCCTTGAGTCCAAGGAGGAGGATATCTCAAGGCGTTCTTGAGATATCATGTTAACAAGAATGGACGGACATGCGTACGAACGAACATATGTTCACTTATGTATGGACAGACAGCCAACCTCAAAACACGGCTATTGCCAGTGCAAAGAAAAAAAAAAAAGACTGACATGTGATGTACATTGTTTTAGGAAGTATGTCTCACAATATACAGTTTCTAGAAGTGTATGGTTGAACTTTTTCCATGATCCAGCATTAAAAATTTCAACAAAAGAAGCACTAAATTGTAAAATCAAATCGCAATACTTGTAGAATCTCTGTACTTAAAAACCACGACACATATCAAACGGCACCCAAGTATCGAAGGAGATAAGCATATTGTCCCAGAACTAATAAAAGCAAGGGTGGTTTCTCTTGCCATTCTCCTAACATGGAAAATTAGACATTTCATCCATCATTCTGGAACAAAGGCATTATTTAGACAGAAAAAAGGCTTGGCACCCAATTAGTATATCTCTGGGGACCTTGGCCGAGAACAAAGAACACATGTCTGATCTGGCAAAAGAGATGTGGGGAGATGAGGGTCATTTTTTTTCAGACAGGTTTCTGAAGTCTTGCTTGCTGTCAAGTTAAATTCAAAGACAATGAGGATGGTGGGAGGGAAATTAAAATCAGAGAATAAAGAGCGACATAGAGGGATGAAAAGAGACAAGGCAGGGAAGGATGAAAGGAGACAAGGATGAGAGAAAAACTAATGAAAGATGTATTGAACTGTAGAGGAGGGAGGAAGTAAAAGTGATTAAAAAAAAAGAATAGTGGGAGGATGGCAGTAAGGACTAAGAGAAAGACTTAAGAAAAGGTAGAGGCATAAAAAGGAGCAACACACAATGAGAGAAAGAGACCAAAGATTGTAAAGGTATGAGAATACCACACTGGGAAGAAATAATGCGTCTCTTACAGCGTCACTGGTTGCCAGACTCTCACTGGGTGTGAGCTCAGACTGAGAGCCTGCAGCCCACGTCACAGGACCAAGAGGGGGCAAACGGTCCTCAGCTGCACTCTTCTCTGCCAGGTGTCTCGTCACTATATCCTGGTAGAAACACAGATACACTGTTCTAACTATGTAAAGTTCTCAAGGAGACACTACATATATATCTCAGTCCAGGCTCAGATTATATGAGTTTTAAAATTCTGATTGATTGTAGTGGATACTTCCATAATCTCATCCATGAGTAAAAACACACAAAACATGTCCATGTATTGGAATCAGTATCGGAGCATCTCTAATAAAAACTTGTCTATAACCAGTCACATGACCAGATATTCAGTCAAATAACCACTCTGACCTTGAAGCCAGACAAAAACTCACCACATATTTCCTTTAGGGGCATATGGAGCCTGGGTATCTTGCAATCTGAGGCCAGCATAAAGGACAGCACTTCACACACACTATCACTAAGTTGCTTGTGTCTATACATACCTGGAGGGAATACAGTGCCCTCTGCCGTAAGTAGTCTGTGTTGAGCAGCTGTAGCTCATGGAAGAGCTCGATGAGAAAGTGAGGACGGGACTCATTCTGGGATATCAGAGTAGCCACTTCAGAGTAGATTGTCTCCCTCAGCGCCTCGAACAGTGAGAAGTCACTGCTTGCATCTACAGGTTCAAGATTTGACAGTATGACACATAAGTGGATATTTGCATAATCTCATCCATGAGTAAAAAAACCAAACGATAGTCTGTCGTCAAACTTGGAAGCTTTGGTTTAGGTTAAGGCAAAAATAGAACATGCATGAGATGTTTAGGTGACATAATAACCACATTATACTGCATTGTGAGTTTACCTGGTGCTTCTGTGCATGCAATTCTGTTAGAGAGGAAGGGTGTTCTCCAAGCATAGGCTGTGAGTAGGATAAATTAAAGTAACAACAAAGTAAATTAACCCGAAATTAAAATGAAACACGTGTTCATGACAAATGTGCAAAGGAAAAGTACAGAGCAAAATGTTATAATTACAACAAAAAGCTGACATAAAATAAGCCTGATGCAGATATTACGTGTGTGCACTGAGAAGCAAAAAACACAGACACAAGAGGGGTGAGGTGGGTGCATTAACTTTCACTATGAGTAGCTTGACCCGCACCAGAGGAGAGGTCGTTTCGTTTGTTCCCGAGCTTAGTTTTGCTGTCGAGTTTCTCTTGAGTCAGCTTGTCCAGCAGACTTTTGTTCTGATCCTTCTGATGAGACAAGGCTGCCCTCTCCTGGACAAAGTCTGCAATGCTGCTGACACTGTCACTCTCCTGGCCTGAGGAAACACAAAAACAAATTCAACAAAAACATCCTCAGTATGTTTTTGCTGATTTGATTACTGCAAATAATACGGGAAATTTAGCTCCATTTTGATACCTTCACTGTTCTTGTGCCCTTTGCTCCTCCTACGACGACTCTTAGAATTGGGCGTCTTAGTCCGTGAGGCCAGGTTGGCTTGTGCAGAGGCCTTGCGTCCAGCCTTAAAAGTCTTTGTGATGGTGGTGGGATCAACGGGATCAAGCATGCTGCTGAAGCTTTCCTGTGATGCCCTGTCAAATTCTTGAGGTTGGGGGTGGCGGCAGGCAAAGGTGGGGGAGGAGGAGGGAGACTCGTGGGGCTCTGTTTTAGATTGGTGATGCTGGGCGGTGTTGTTTGTGTAGGTTTTGAGCCAGCTAGATGATCTAAAAAGGGTCACATGGAATATAAATATATATACAATAATGTTTACACAAATACAAATGAATGTCTTTTCAGAGGACAATGACAGACATACCCTCTTTCTGTGGTGGTGTTCAGAGGAGAACGCTGCAGCGGAGGAGGAAAACTCATGTACTCAGTTTTGATTGAGGTGTTGGGGTCTAGCTGCTGCTTCTGGTGGTCAGAGGTCACCTGACTTGTCGCACCCTGAGGGAACTCGCCCATGGGAGCAGGGAAGAGCGGATATAAGTTAAAGCCTGCAGGGTGAAAGAAAAAATGTTTTAGTGTTAACAGTCCCAAGAATCAATTCCATCATGACAGTATGACTTCTGGCCTTTGATTTCTGCACTACTGAGTCACTTTAAAAAGTACCCCTTGCTTCAAATTCAAATTCACTGATTGAAAAAGATTACTCATACCAGTTACAGCAAAAACATTAATTTTGTGTAGGAAGCGTTCAAGAGCTACCTGAAGAAAAAAAACATTTTCTATATTTACTGTATTTAATTTTTTGAACATTTCTGATTTCCTTTTATTGCAAAAAGGCATTGCCAAGAATTTCACAAATGCACCAACCTACTGAAGGTCATACTTTGCTCAGCTTAGAAAAGCTAAGAGGGTTTTTGGCACTCTGAATCACATCATAACAAAAACATCTTTAGCTGGTCTAAAGAATCACCCTGTCTTTTATGCCTCGATGTTTTAGCTTCCTGTTGCTTCTAATGCAAACCACTGTAGACATGTTTTTATGTGAGAATTAAGCTTAACAGCTAATAAATATGCATGTCGTACTGGGAGGGAGTGGGGATAAGGCAGCAGTTGACATATTGTTGGTTGAAGGATGCAGGGTTGAGGAGAAGGGGAGGAAAACGCCAGGGGAAGCTGAGGGAGCGGAGCTGGATTCCTGGTATGAGCCGTGCTTCTGTGTCTGCCAACCTGCTGCTGAGGAGGCCTGCTGATGCTGCTGTTGCTGCTGCTGGCGGAGAAGGTCATTCAGGACCTGCTTTAGTCTGAGGGGAAAGTATGACAGGATGTAGGAAACTTAAAAAAGTTGAACTACTTGTTTGTAATAAAGGAAGTGTATAATTGTATGCAATTGTTTTCACCTTTGTACATTGTTCTGCTGCCAAGCCAGCTGCGTGTAACACTGGTTGAGCTGGTGCATGACCAGGTGGACCTGTGGTGATGACAGGTTGTTGGGTAACACACTGTACTGACCTGTCAGCAGGGTTTGCAACATATAAGAGAGTGTCTGTGGAAGGAGGTGAGAGAATTTATTTGGTTGGAACAACTAAGACAAAGTAAAAAGGCACCTTAACAAAGACTGCATAGAAAGGTATGAGCAGACAGAACAGTTACTGCACTGACAATTCCACTATACCTAAACTTCAAACTAAGTTTCCAACTGTGGTGCAACATTGTGTCACTAATCAAGGTCAGTGTCCGCATGTGTGCATGTATTTGTTCAGTGCTCCAACCTGCTGGTCCTGCAGGAGTGTCTGGCACATGCTGGTGCTGAAGTCCAGCTGTCTCTGCAGCTGGTTGACCTGTTCCTGCCACTGACACGAGCCCTCGGCAACGGAGAGCTCAGAGGCCCAGCGCAGGTTCTCTTGTCGCCGTGTACCTCCACGCTGGCTGGTCGAAGACTGGTTCAAACTTCTGGACTGCTGCTGCTGCTGCTGCTTGGCCTTAGTCTTGTTATAAAGAGACTGATTGCCACTACCTTCACCTGAGAAGGCTGGCGGAGGCTTCAGGTTGCTAAAAACACAAAAAATGTGCATATCATTTTAACAGACAGACTACAGATATCAGTGCGATAGATTTCCTCCTTCCTCCACTTCGTCTGACCTTCCTTGGTTCTTCCTGTTGCTGTAGGAGCACTGGTTCCTGCTGGATGAGTAGATGTGGATATCGTCATCAGAGCTGCTCTCTGCACATTCTTCATGCTCCTCATCCTCTTCTGCACCCATCTCTGAGCGATATTCATCCTCATCTTCATCCTCCTCCTCCTCCTCATCATCATCATCAAGATGGCAGGGAGTGGAACCCCAGGTGGCCATTGTCCTTAAGACACATCGGCAAAATTGTAATAAATTTAAAGAAAAGCACAGACGCTCATATTGTAAAATGTAGCTCTGTAGTCCACCTGCAAGAATCTCCTATTTTACTCATAAAATATGTAAACTAACTGAAAAGCTAGCTGATTCGTAACCTTGACTTGGTGAGACAGGCCCCCCGGGCAGTTATGTCTCCTACCTTTCATCCCTACTGACAGACTGTGAGGGTGTAGCAAGGCCTTCTGAGTCATCAATCCGCCTGGGAGAGTCACTGAGACCACTCCGCCTCTGGTGTTCGGCCATCAAGGACTCTAGGTGCTTTCTGCGCTGTCGCAGTTCTTCCCTCAAGATCTGGTGACGACGCATCTCGGACCATAGCTGCTGGCGACGCAAGAACAGAGGAGAACAGTTAACTTGTCTGAAAGTACAGATCTCATTGGGACATGTGATTCATGATAGCCTGGGGGTCTTACCTCATTGTCAGTGACTGAAGCAGCTTCTGGAGCAGTGGGTTTGAGGACAGCTGAGTTAGTTTTGGGTCCAGAGGAGGAGGAAGCCAGGACACTGGCTGGAGTCGAAACTGCAATTGGAACCTTCCTCAGCAAGCCCTGCTGACTCACTGAGCTGGATACAGATGACTAGAAAGAAGACCACAGTGTACTTTTTAATAAAAATATGTTAACTGTAAAGAAACTCATTTACAGTGAGGTGCCAGCTTATTTGATATATCTAGTCTAAAGTAATCCAGTATAATACAAAAGTAATGTAATAAATCCCACCTTTATGATGGTTATAGTTTTTGTTAAAATTATTTTATAGAGGTATAAAAAAATATATTAAAAACAGATTTTTCAAATCTGATTTCTGATTCAACTTCTTATCTAATCCTGGTGTAGATTCTAGGCATATTATTTGGAAATTTGGTGTGTGTGTCTGTGTGCAAATTACCTGGAGGTCAGGGCAAGCCCACTGCAGGTCCTGGATCTTGCCCTGGATTTCAATTAGCTTCTGGCGCTCTTCATGGAGCTGCTTCAGCTCCTGCTTCTGCTGACGCAGCTTCTCCTCATACAGCTTCTCCCTGTGTCCACAATAGTTTCTAATTAATAATTTTAATTAATTAATTAAAATTAATCCAGGTCAAAAACCACATACTAAAAATACGGTGAAAATAATGTTTTAGAACTGTGCAGACCGTCAGGCAGTCTTGTAAACTGTACCTGGCCTTGCTGGAGAGAGTGAGCTCTCTGGGATTCTGTTTAGATCCGGCCCCCAAAGACCCAGCTACAGCAGCTCTGGTATTATTTGGCTGTTGGTGCAAAGCTTCATCCTCATTAGCTGTTGTGACGTCAGTGTCATCACTCTGGATACACACAGGAAACACATAATCTATACAGTGTTCAGCTCAAGATTGAGACATCTCAAGCAGCTTTTAAAGAAAAATCCAACCCATAACACTTCACTGTTGTCTAAGAATATTGTTGTATACTTTTTGCTTGTAATCAAGGCTCATTATTTGTATTAAGGTTTTTTATTAACATAAAAAGTGACAAGATGCTACTTGTGTATAATAAAAAAAAATTTAACCCAGTATCTGTATTAATACTACCAACACGAGCGGACAAAATCAGACATTTTCAAATCCTCCATATTTACCAACCTTCCCTTTCATTCTGCCGATCAAGAAGTGACACCTACAGTCCCACCATAAAATGTTAATATTATTCTCCCATCTGCCTCACCTGAACCATGGCAACCAGCTCCTGAAGCTGCCGAAGTTTCTGCTTTGCTGTGTGCCGATGAACCTTCTGGGAAAACCCTCCATTGTTCCCCAGACTGCTTCTTCGACTAGAGCCCGATGCCTCACTGTCTGGAGCCACAGCCTGTGCCCCTTCATCATTATCGAGACAGTCTTCATCCTCATCATCAACCTTCACCTGATTATAGGGGGTGTCCCTATTGTACTGGCAGTCTAGATGAGAATAGAGATTCAATTTAACAGAATTAGTTTGTAAAATGATACAATTTAAAACTGTCTCTTTCCATCTTTAAACTTTGAACTGACAAAGAATTTCAATAATAAGCTGCTTAAGCCACAGCACTCTTTAATAAGTGTGAAATTTTGGTTTTGAGTTTTATCCCAGATGTGATATTCTGTTAAAAGTTTCAAACTATTGAGGTTTAATGTCACCAAGTTTGAAAAGTATGTTTATTAATAATGATAATACACCTTTTACAGTATGATACAGCATATCTCTACACTATTGTGCTCCTGTCAACACAAGCATGAATGAAGACACAATTAAAATTATTTAAAATTATAATAAAATATGTTTATGATCAAATGAAAGAATAACAGTCAGCTGCAGGCAAATGCATTGTGGCTATATTCAGGTGGTCATATTTATAAAAATCTTTATGTCACCCACCTTTTGGAAAAAAAAATGCAATAATGCACAAAGATTACCCAAGATTACCCAGCTTTAAGATGGATCTGTGTGAGCACATGGATGAGTGTACCTATGGCCGAGGGGATGTTGAGGCTGCGGAGGTTGGCTGCTGAGCGGTTGTTGATCTCACACTCAGTGTTGAGTCTGCCATCACGGTTGTTTGTGGCACTGCTCCTGACACTGTGTCTGTTGGTCAGGCTGTTCAGGTCTGTCCAGTTCCCACTGCGCTGTGGGTTTCTAAACAAATAAGGGGCGGTGACTGTTATGGATACATCACAATGTCAGTAGTAGAGTTACACACTCTGTGACCTGATGCTAAAGATTATCATATTGTAACTTGAGGCCAACAACAACAAATCTTGTCATCTTATTAGGTGACTATTATGCTTATTTGGACAATGCCCATTGTCATTTCGTGGAGTCCAAGATGTCTAAAACCCTAAAATATTAAATTTGATATAATGATATACAAGAAAAAGTAACAAATGATCACATTTGACAACCTAAAACCATCAAATGTTTGGCATTCTTTCCTGAAAATGGACAAACGATTAATCGATTATCAAAATGCCTGCCGATTCATTCTCTCTTGATCGAATAATTGATAAATTGACTAATCGTTGCAGCTGTAGTGTAATAATTAATAACTCAGTATAAGTCCAATCAATCAACAAAACAAAACAAAACCATAATTTAATTCTTATAACTATCTATTCCAACAAACACACCTGATGTTAGTTACAGGCTGGCGGTTCTCCTGCTCAGAGTCAAACATGGCCTCAAACATAGAGCCATCTTCTGTCTCATCCTCCTCCTCCTCCTCTTCCTCATCGTCATCATCCTCTTTCACATTCTCATTGACCGCATCCACCATCATATCAGAGGTCTGCTCATAGTACTGAACCAACTCCCGCAGCTCATTCAAACGCTTGTGGACCTCCTTTAGCTTCCTGTGGTAGAAGTAGAAAAGAACAAATGTATAGATCAAATGCAAATGTATACAAGGCTAAATTATTAAAAAGGTTATGTGACACTCCAAAACAACATCTTCTCAATTCCCCTGAAGCTCAACGTACAGACCCACCTACAGAAAAGCACCGCTATGAAGGGTGAGGGCTGAGCATCTTGTTGAAGAGCACTTTAGCAAAGGCTTAAACTTGTACACAAGAGGACAAGTACTAGGTTTTATGGCTGCAAGGTTTCATTACACCACCCTATGTTACACCACCCCCACTCTATAGAACAACCTGCTATTGATATCTGACCTGCCTAGTCAACTGCTTGTGTTTTTGTGTATACCTGAGCTTGTCTGTGGAATTCGAGCTATCCTGGTGTTGCGTGAGTGAAGGATGAAAGGGGGTGGAAGCTGACGCCCCATTAGAGCAGAGAGCAGATGGACAATCTGAAGATCCTCCCATGCTTAGACTGCACTGTAATGACAAGCCACGACCTGAAAGGCACCACACACAGTTCATCAACACCTTGTAGAGGGGAAAAAGCTGATGAATGACTCTGAAAAAAAGCTTTGGGAATACTCGTACATGAGTTGTTGTTGAGTGTCTGGTCTCTGAGTGAATGCAGCTCCTGCAGGATCTTGTCCATGGTTTGCTTTTTGTCCTGGAGCTCTTGGAGCTTTGTGAGTTTGGCACTGGCAGCTGTCGCCCCCGTGTCTAGGTCAGTGTGGGGACCGGAGGCAGAATGCAGGAGAGGCCTGTGTTGAGGTGGACCGACAGCCTGTGGAGTCCTGGACCAGCACACCTCTCTTGAGAGGGAAAGGCTCTCTGCCTGGCGACGGTTGTCTGGCACTGCTTTAGTCTGTGAAGGAATAAATTATGGACAACTTGAACTGTGAATTTGTTATTAAACAGCTAAGACACATTTCTTGATGAAATAAAGATTTTTTTAAAGTTAACATGGCTTGTCAAGTGAGAGGCAGTATATCTCACCATACTGACATTGACAGAATGCTGTAATAATTATAATTAAAACTGAAAAAATGCAGGGCATGAGTTAGAAAGCAGTTTAATGTAGGAGATATTTCTAGATGACATAATGATATTATTTAGGGAGGCTATGGCAGCCCAGATGCAGAATTTCCTGTACCTGTGAGTCATGTAGCTGGTTATGGAACCGCTGGATCAAATCGTTTAACTCATCATTCAGTTCTGATGTGATGCTCAGTCCAGAAACACTGCCGGTGGTTTCTGTGACAACTAATGACAAGAAATGTCAAATGAATTCAATATAGGAAAACATCTGTTTATGCTTATCAATAAATATGGCTTCAATTGATATAAACTGTAATGACATTTAGAAGACAAAAATAGCACATTAATATGCCTTTCATAATGTAGACAGTTCTTGCAATTACATTTTCATTAAAGGGATTCCAGCTCAGTTGTCACTGATGCATCTCTGTCTGGAGCAAAAGTCATGTATACTGCTTTTTCTTCTGGAAACACAGACAACTACTAGTCTGCCCCTGACTGTGTTAATCTATATCTCACCAGTGTCTTCAATCACAGCAAGTGCCTGCTCTGCACTGTCCTGCATGGCCATTAGTGCTTCCTGTCGGCCCTGCAGGGCCCTGAGCTGTTCCTGCTGCTCCAGCATCTTCTTCAGCAGCTCGTGCTGCTTACGCAAATTCTCCAACTCTTCCTTCTGGTCAGCTCGCACTGTTTCTGGCCTCCCGCCCTACAGGAATTCACATACACAGAGCATCACAAACACTGACTCTACCAAAACACAACAGTGCTGCAGCACTACTCAGCAGAAAAGGCATAAGAGCCATGTCAGGATCTGATACAGCAAATAAGACTAACCTACAATGATAAAAGCAAAAGAAGGACACACCGCTTTGTTTATATTTTTGTCATACCTAAATTTAAAGACAAAATACAATTACTTTATACTAATTGCAATGAAATAAAGACCACTTACAAGGCTAGAAAGGGGCATATTTTTGGGAAACAGTCAACAAATGTACACACCGTTGCATTTGAGGCATCTGAAGAGCGGACCTCAATGTTAAGAGAAGTGCTCTCTGCCAGTGAACCTGAGCCCACAGCAGAATCCAGGGTCCCCACATCGTCCTCCTCATTCTCCCGTGTCTAGAGAAATAGTGAAAGAACAACAAAGAGTCAAAGATTACTGAAAAAAGGGTGTACACATATTTGTCCAACAACTGTTTGCAAATCCTAAAGTAACAACTTATGAACTGAAAATGATTTACAATATGGTTGCCCAAATGATCCATGGATGAGGATGCGTGTGTGTACAAGCTGTTGAACTTTATGGGACTATGAGGAGCAAAAAAATGCAGTGAATTTAAGTCTGCACAAAATAAAAAGGGGCAAGTATGACTATATATTTCACAGAAATGCTCCAGTCAAGGTAAAGTGATACCAAACACAAAACAAAGCCACCCCACAGCTATGGAAGGTAGCATGCTATTGAATGTCCTACTTTTATTTTCACATAAAACATGACTTTAAGTGTTTAAGGCTACAGAGAAAGACAGCCATTAAAAATATGTGTGGCCAGCTGCCAAGAACAACACAAACAGCTTCCATTTTAACCACAAATTAGCTGACAAACAGGCTTTACACATGAAAGACCATATTTTAATGAAACTGTACACCTTCGCCCGACAGCATGAGAAAAGCAGTGAACTAAATTAATTCTGAAAAAGATAAAGAAGAAACAAATGACAGACTGACCAGCATTTTCTGCAGGAACCGTAAGTAGGACTTCTCCTGCTGCTTGAGGTGGTCGATGAGATGGGAGAGTCGCTCCACGTTGGCCGGCACATCATTCTTCTCCACTAGGTCGTCCCGCATGGAGCTGGCCTTACTGATGTACTCCCGGATCTGTACCAGTTTGCTCACCACCTGAGACCGTGCAGAGAGAGGAGGGTGGTGTATGGGTGTGGGTTTCAGAAGAGTAAACGAAAAGAAGACAAGAGAAAGACGTAAAGAAAGGTGAGCGAGCATCTGTAGCGACGGCTCAGACTGGGCTAAATAAGGGCAGAAAGGGGGGTTGGGCACAAAACTCACTGGGCACCAGGGGTGGCATATTTATAAATTGCCCTAAATACAGCCTAGTTTCAGCTGCAGTCGCTCTCCCTCACTTTCTTCCTATCCTAGTTCTGGTTTCACAGAGTAGCCTGAAGTGCAGTGATACAAAGACACTGCCATGATGTGTACATGTGAAAATGGACTCATTTAAAGTAAATGTGAAATAAATGTCTTTCTAAGCAGGATTAGTTCAATTCTTTTCAGGGCAGGGCAGTGGCTGTTGTGAACATAACACTGACATGCCATCACCTATTAAGCTGATGTGGTGAACTTGGTGGTAAACATTACACAACTAGTGGTTAGAGAGCTACATTATCAATCATTTGGAGTCATGTGGTGAATGTAAACCAATGTTTCCCTGTTTTTTAGCTCTGTTTTTGGCCTTTACCAATTCCAGAGAGAAATATTGGGCCCTCTAACTGCTGCATCCTATACTGTATTCATTCACCAGCTAGTCACAAACTGTGGCTGCTGTTTGGTGCAAAGCAAAAAGTGAGATCTGCCTGCTGTGGCATAAAATGACACTATGGGAGCAGCAAGAGTGAACCAAAACAATACAGTTCAAAAAAAAAAAAAAAAAACAAGTTTAAAAAATTGCTATAAAGCTCCAGAAAGCCAAGTGGAGCTGTACTGATAATTCTTCCACACTGGTATAGCAAAAATATCAACTACAACCACTTTAACTAAAAAACAAAAATCCTACACATCTCCAGGCCCCCTGAAAAACCCATCCTACCATGTCATCCAACCATATTCTCTGAAAAACTGAAGCAGTTTTCACAATTGTTGGTAAATAACTTTTTACATTTTACAACATCAGCTTCATAAGTTATGTAATGTTGGTTGATGCAACGCAGTTATTTCAATAACATCTTCCATACCACTTTCTTCTCTAAAATGTAACTACATCAATGTACTCAGTTTATAAATGCAGTCGATTAACTCCTTAACAGTAGCCGCTCATCAGTTTGTACTTGGCGAAGAAATGGATTCTCTGTAGAGATTTTTTTCTTCTTGTTTTTCATTGCTGTTGTGCAGGAGAAATGTCTACCCATGTTACTGGTGGCATACCTTCTAAAACATGTAAATTTGTGTGTGTTGCATTGGGAATTATGGGCCTGTGTCCACATAGTGTTTTTCTTTCAGTGCCAACATCTTTTCTCAATTGTTCTCAATGAGGAGCAAGCGTATGCAGCCGCCGAGAGAAAAGGCACTGTGCTCTGTGTCCTATTTCAGAGCGTTTCGTCTTTTTTTGTGTAGCCGCTCCATGCGCTTTAAGTTGAAAAATCTCTGAACATTTCAGAAAGGCATCTGTGACGTCACTGCTGCTTCTTAAGCTAGGCTACAGTGTACTGTCACAACAAGACAGAAAAGCTCACTTTTTTAGGAGCACACTGGCGGCAGACACTAGAAGTTGCTGGTGAGTGTTGTACTTTTATTACTGTTCACTTCGCAAGATTGAAGTTTCCTGTGTAGTCAACCCTCTGTTAATGTAGTGTTACATTAGCTACCTGGCTAATGTTAGTTTCAAGATATGGCTGTCATAAAAATAAAACCCACGCCAGCGCTTTTTCATAAGGCACTGGGACGAAGCACTTCCCAGCACCCTGCCAGCACTTCTCTGCTGAAAAAATAAATAAAAAGGCTGTGTAGACACAGGCCCTAACTCTTACTCTATGTCAAAACATGTTTCAGTTCTGTTTCTTTATTTACTGACCTAATTTCTTAAAAGTTAATAAAGTTTTTCTACATCTTTTTTATACCATGGTTCTAGGGATGGCAATATCGGTCTGTCTGTTGGTCAGTCCATCACTTTGACAAATATTGGATGGAATGCCTTCTTTCTATACATACACAAATTCTATACAGACATTTGTGGTGCCCAGAAGATGGCTTCTAGAAAATCTGATGATTCTCTGACTTTTCCTTTAGCACCATAAGCAAGTTGAAGTTTTCACATATTCAGTAAAATATCTCAAATTGTGTAGAGATGTGTGTGTTTCTGAGACCAACACCTCATTGTTCCACTTAATCCTCAGACTACAAGGCATCATGTGGCAGTTCAACAAGAGTAAGAGCTGATTAAAACCTTGGCAACAACAAACAAAATGTTACCTGACTGCTGTCTATTCTCGGCTCTGCTCTCCCGTATTCTCTGTGCGCTAAAGGCACTCTCTCGACGCCACCACGGCTGAGCCTCGGTGTCTCCTTGGTGGGAACCAAAGGGGTTAACGTGTCCCTGAATCCTGGGCTCTGCTTCTTAGTTTCCTTGGTGATGGCTGGTGTGGCTGGGGCAGAGGAAGAGGGAGGGAGCAGCTCCTTGCTTTTGTTAGTGTTTACATGCAGAGGTAGGAAGTTGTAGGGCTTCTTGTTCTCTCCACCTAACTGACGCTGGTTGTTGGCAGCTGTGGCACGCCCTTGAGAGTCACTGCCGATGCTCCTCTGAGTAAGAAAAAAAGAGCAAGTCAGAAACAACACCACTCGGGCTTCTGGGCATTTTCTTATAAAATCTCACACACTGAAGGTATGAGTCTTTTATGTTAATGAAGAATTTTTCCATAAATCTTTTCTGTCCAAACTGTACACAACCAAATATGCTGTTATGGAACATGTAAACATAATTTATTAGTCTAATAAATACAGAGCCTTTCCTGATTACGTGCAAAGCCCTTTTGCTAACTTCAGTTTTGTACACAACAGAGGAGCCTTATGAATATTAACATGTTTCCATGTACTGATCTGCCATCCTCAATTCCACAGCAGATCAAGGTCAGCCACACAACACTACACCAAACTATGAAAAATATTCTGCTATCACTTTGCTTGACAATGCATCACAGCAATGCCGACTGCATTTTATCACAGCACTACAACTTTTTATTTTGTTAGTGTGGTAACTGTTAAGATTTTTAATCAGTGCCCTTGAAATTCCACAGAAAGCACTAGACTTAACATGAAGCTGTCTACAGTCAGCAGTACAATCAGCAGTCCTCATGCTCAGGCTGGTCTAAGACTTAAAATCAGTATGGGATCCTGTTAATAAAGGTGTTGCACCTGCACAGTACCTTTAAAGTAAATACTACATCCAAAGTGATACTACCATTCTCATACTCGCAGTACTACAGATTACCACACAGCTTCATGCTTAGCTTAAGTGTTGTGTTACTCCTCATCTAACCAACTGCTTTATAAATGGTAGCAAATGGGGCTAATTAACAAAGCCATTTAAACCACAGCATGTGCAACTTGGTATGTACAGCCATCTGCAGTCAGTTATTGTCAATGCTGGTTTCTGTTTGTAACTGTTGCTGTGATTAGTTTGTCAAACCATCAGTTCATTGTGGTATCTCTGTCCATGGACAGAGCTACTGCCCATACATTCACATATATCCACCAGCTCATGTCACTCAGGTCACTTTATATAAAAAGAAATATCCTTGTATTCCTGCAATGTGAATTAACAACAACTACTGACCAGACTGAACAGCAGAGTACAGCAACTTTTTACCTCATCCAGGTCTGTGAAATTGATTCTCTGACGCAGCTTGTCCAGCTCAGCCTGGTCCGGGACAGACATCTGAGTGGTGTACTTGATGTGGGGAAAAGAATGAGGAGTGCGTGCTCTCCTGCGACCAGCCCCAGGGGTGGACTCTGGTGAAATATCGTTAGTCAGGCGGCTCTCCACCACCGCAGCTGACAGTTTCTTCCTGTTCTTCTCTGAAGATCGGTTGGCTTTCTTCTGCTGAACACCCCAGTCCTGATCAACAGCAAAAACATTTGGACAAATTATTATATATGTTTACTTTAGGAGGAACAGGTGCATAAGCCATGATAGTGAAAAGACAGGAAAATATATGACAGAGCGACATGTTTACTACAGTTGGTTGGCTGAAAATTGGCTGGATGATGAAAGCATAAAGTGTTGAGGAGCATCTTTAATGTAACAGGATGAGCCCTCACCAGATTGTTGAGTCTATCTTCCAGACTGCCATTGGTTACAGTCCAGTTGTGCAGCTCCTCTGCACTGTCATCAAAAGGAGTGCCTCCAGTTGCCATGTCACCCTCTCACAGCTTGCTAGAATTCACAACAAAATGCATACTGGTCACCACCACCACCACCACCACAGAAAGCAAGTTATACAAGTGTGCATTAAAAACATTATAGGAAAAGAACATTTCACAGTCAAGGAAACAGCTTGCTGGAACACAAAACAAAGGAGATATTGAACACCACAAAACAACAAGCACGTTATACAAGCTTAACCTACATTCAAAGAACAAGAAAAGTCATGTCAGGAAAATATAGGGTGTACATTAAGACGGGTTAACGTTAGGCTAACTAGTTAACTTAATGCTCATATCTTTCACTGTAAACTTAACCAACCGTTAGTGTCTAAAAACGACAGCAAACTTGACACACAACCAACAGTAACCGCAGTAACTGTTATACTAAAGCATCGTCTCATGTCTTACCAACAGCCTTTAACTTTAGCTAACGTTGACGGCAACTCTCAAATCACGATCAGCTTGACAACATCAATCACCGTAGACACTGGCTGTTTCATTCACCTGTCCGTTACCGTTACCGGCCGTTGGGTTTTGTGTGTGTGTGGCCCGCTCGGGTTCCCGGGGAACAACAATAGGACATTCCCTCCACCACGCAGCGAGTTAGCGCGAGCCTTCTGTCACTGCTCCCAGTCCCCCGCAGCAGCACCGGCTAACGTTAGCTTAACGGGCAGAAAGTGCAGCGACAGCCAGTGTAGCACTTGTAGTTAGCTTAAACAAATGTTAAAAATGTAAGTGTGCGTAGCTCCTTTCTTGAAGAAACTTTACTAGCTTCATATTTGTGACCCAGTTCCGTCCCCCAATCGCCATGGCAACCCCAATAACCCCGATCTGCCCCAGCTAACGTGCTGATTAACGTTGACGTTGCTCTGATTCCCATCTAATGAACACCACCACTCTTAACGTTAATTGTGTCGCTCAAACAAATCACAACACCCTATGCTAACGGTTAACGTTAGCGAAAGTTACCAAGCTTGATGGGGTAGCTCGCTAATGCTACCTAGCTTGTGAACAGCTGCTCACCGCGGAGCTAACTTTAATGTCTCGCTAAAAGTTGAAGCAAACAAGCACCTCAGCTCGCCTTAACGTCAGCTAAGCTAAACTTATAAAACTGAGAATTACGTTAGCTAGCGTTATAGCAGTAAAATAAGGTTTGCCAACTGCCATGACTAGCGTTAACCCACATTAACATTAGCTAACGACAAACGAAGCAGGTTGAAATACTGGCTTTTAGTCATGTTATTTTGAACTGCGCTTGCTAAGTTAGCTTACATTTTAAGATAGGGAACGTTGATATTACCATTCAGAGTGAAAGTGAAGGAAATGTCGTTACGTAGCACTTCATATATTGCAGAAAAGGTGTCAGAAATACTCTATGACTCTGGTGAAAAACATTTGATAAATAATAAAGTGTTATCGGTCCCAAACCGCAGCAGCTCGGATGTGCTCCTGGCCTGATATAAACACTCCCATACAGCAGGCGGCAGCATACATCAGCCACTAGCTAATCTTCGACTACCGGAAGTGCGTTTGCCGGAAACCGTTGTAATGTCGTTTGGTGTTGTTTGAGCATTAAGTCCTGTGTATGAACGCGGAGATAGATGGTTAAACTGGCGTGAAGAAAACACATAGCTAAGTATTTCTGCCACATCCCTACTAATCGTCGATAAATATCGGATATTGACTGTGAGGTTTTCTTTTTGCCTCCGCGCCGAGTGGGTTGTGTCTTCGGTTAGCCACTTAGCTTCAAAGCTAATTCAAGCTAGTTAGCGAAGGAGAACTAGCAACATCCTTCCAGTTGTTCGACACACAAGTTTTTAACAACAGTTGCATTTTTTTAATTACAACTGTTGTGATCGACAGAGGAAATAATGGGGTCATCCAAGAAACACAAGGAGAAGAGCCGCGACAAGGACACTGAAGAGCGCCGTCGCGAGCGTAAGAAACATCGCCACAAGGACCGAGAAAGAGATGGCTCAGACCGGGATGGGACTCGGGATAAAGAGAAACGAAAACGCTCCAGATCCCGGGAACGAAGCGGACGGGACAGCCGCAGCAAAGGTGAAAGGGGCACCGGTGAGCCACGAGTGAAAAAGGAGAAAGTTGATCTTGGTTACGAAGAAAGCAATACAGAAGTGGAGCCCCAGTCTGCAAGCGGAGACGCATCTCTCAGCATTGAGGAGACCAACAAACTCAGAGCCAAGCTGGGTTTGAAGCCACTGGAATTAAATGACAACAAGAAGGAGCTCGGCACCAAAGAGGAACCAATAGTGGCTGACACCATCAACCCCGTTCTCATCAAGCAGCAGAAAGATATGAGAGAGAAGCTTGCAGCTATGAAAGAAAAACGCATCCAGAACCAGAAACTGGGAAAAGTCAAGAGCCTGGCAGATGATGACTGGCTGGATGACACAGCTGCTTGGGTTGAGAGAAGCAGAAAGCTTGCAAAAGAAAAAGAAATGGCAGAAAAAAGAGCCAAGCTTCTGGAAGAGATGGATGAGGAGTTTGGTGTCAGCAGTCTGGTAGAGGAGGAGTTTGCACAAAGCAAAAAGGATGCCTACACATCTCAAGATCTAAAGGGACTCAAAGTGCAGCACAAAGTGTCTTCTTTCTCTGAGGGCCAAACGGTTATCCTGACCCTAGAAGACAAAGGTGTGCTTGAAGAGGAGGAAGATGTGCTTGTAAACGTGGGACTGGTGGATAAGGAAAAAGCAGAAAAGAATGTGGAGTTAAAAAAGAAAAAGCCAGATTACAAGCCCTACGAAGAAGAAGAGACTGTGGATGACATGGTTGTCTTTAAGCCCCACTCTGTACTGTCAAAGTATGATGAGGAAATTGAAGGTGAAAAGAAAAAGAGCTTCCGGCTGAATACTGGGGGCCATGCAGATGGGGAGCGAGAGCGGGAGCTTCAGGCCATGAGAGATGCTCTACGAAACCAGGCACAGTCCCTGGAAATGCCTGCTCTCACTATTGCCTCTGAGTATTACACACCTCAAGAAATGGTGGGCTTTAAAAAGACCAAACGCCGTGTGAAGAAGATCAGGAAGAAGGAGAAGCAATCAGTTGCAGATGAGCTTCTCATTGATGACACACGCAACTCTGATTTTGGCTCCAGGTCACGTGGTCGAGGCCGCAGAGAGGTGAATGAAGATGGTGGTGGTGAGGAAGTAAAGGAGGAGACCACGTGGCCACATGAAATCCCCCTGTTGTCTGATGACATCAGGACAGCAGAAATGGACATAAGTGACGACGAAGACTTCACACTTCCTGAGCCAACTGTAATTGAGGAGGATGAGGCAGAGCAGGAGCTGCAGAAACAACTGGAGAAGCAGAGGAAGCTGAAGCAAAAGCAGCTTCTCAGAGACTCTGGGGAGAAGGTGGCAGAGCAGATTAAAGAACTCGACCAAGCCAACAGTGAAAATGATCCCGAAAGGAAGAACAACATCGTTTTCAACGCCACATCAGAGTTCTGCAGAACTCTGGGTGATATTCCAACTTACGGACAGTCAGGCAACAGAGAGGACCAAGAAGAAATTATGGACTTTGAACAGGAGGAAGAGAAAGATGATGCTGGAGATTCAGACTCAGAAATGGATGAGAATGTTGGATGGAGCACAGTTAACTTGGATGAGGAGCAGAAACAGCCAGATTTCTCCACTGCATCTGCCACCATTTTGGATGAAGAGCCCATTGTCAACTCCGGTCTGGCTGCTGCTTTGCTTCTGTGCAAAAACAAAGGTCTACTGGACACTGAAATGCAGAAGGTAGCCCGTGTCAGAGCACCAAAGGGCGCTTTGCCTAATGACAACTACTGCATTGAAGACAAGATGGGCTTTGATGACAAGTACAGTCGCAGAGAAGAATACAGAGGCTTCACTCAAGATTTCAAGGAGAAGGATAGCTACAAGCCTGATGTCAAGATTGAGTATGTGGATGAATCTGGGCGGAGGCTCACTCCAAAAGAAGCTTTCAGGCAGCTTTCACATCGATTCCACGGGAAAGGGTCTGGAAAGATGAAGACAGAGAGGAGGATGAAAAAGCTGGAGGAAGAGGCACTGCTGAAGAAGATGAGCAGCAGTGATACTCCTCTCGGGACGGTGGCTTTGCTTCAAGAGAAGCAGAAATCTCAGAAAACGCCCTATATTGTGCTTAGTGGGAGTGGGAAAAGTATGAATGCAAACACCATCACAAAATAAGTCTGGGGGAAGAGTTAATTATCTTTACCACATACACATCGACACATGCAGAGATACACACATGCACACAGGATGTTTTTAGTTGAGTAATTGCTCCAGTTTCATGCTTACTTCATACAAGATTTGTTGTTGTAGTAACCAATTGTCCAATAAAATGAATACAAATTAGAGAAATGTTTTTTGTTTTATTTGTGTTGCTAATTTACAAGGAAAAGAGTTAATTAGCTTCAGGATGAGTATTTTCTTTTAATGAGAAGGTAAATTTGTTAATGTAACAATTCTATTACATATTAAAGTCATTAAATTGTCTTAAATTTGAATTTGTGAGGTGTTAATGGTCAGAAATTTTTATCTATTATTATTGCATATATCCATCTTAATTTTGTCTTAATTTTGTCAAAGGGCGGCACGGTGGTGTGGTGGTTAGCACTCTTGCCTCACAGCAAGAGGGTTGCCGGTTCGATCCCGGGCGTGGGAGCCCTTCTGTGCGGAGTTTGCATGTTCTCCCCGTGTCAGCGTGGGTTCTCGCCGGGCACTCCGGCTTCCTCCCACAGTCCAAAGACATGCAGACTGGGGACTAGGTTAATTGATAACTCTAAATTGACCATAGGTGTGAATGTGAGCGTGAATGGTTGTTTGTCTCTATGTGTCAGCCCTGCGATAGTCTGGTGACCTGTCCAGGGTGTACCCTGCCTCTCGCCCGATGTAGCTGGGATAGGCTCCAGCCCCCCTGCGACCCTCAAGAGGATGAAGCGGTTAGAAGATGAATGAATGAATGAATTTTGTCAAAATGAGTCAAGGTGTTCAGCATGAAAGTTTACATTTCTTGTGACACAAATCTTCAACCTATTACTGGACCATACTCTGTCTTTTTATTTCACATTTGCACTGAGCAGTTGGCAAAATGTAGATTAACCTAACTCACTCTAATAACCATATTCCTACATAAAACTTACCTCTGCATGGGAGCACATATATACTGCTTACCTGCAATGCTTAAATAAGCATTTGTCAAAAAATCAGTCTGGTAAACAGTTGGTTAAAAAAAATGCTGAAAATGACTTTAAAAGCATCAAATTAAAGTGTGTGTAGACACCCTGTTTTAAGTTGAATGTGGTTTACAAAAGTGCTAAAATGACAGTAAACAATATAAAAAACAACACTGAAAAAGCTTTGTGGAATTTCACATGGTGTCATTATATTTTAAAATCAGATAACAGTTTCCACTGCTGTAGTTTCATCCTAAAAGTTACACTAATAAGATACTTTTTCACAGGAAGTGGGCTGATGGTCATGTTTTATGAATTACATTCAATAACATAACTGTTGGCCAGCAGTTAACGGAAAATTAGAGAAACATAACCCCATATTATGTAAAACATTCCACAAGTGATTACATTACATACTGTCTAAAAATAGAGTGGAATTTCATACTTCTTGCAGATGGCAGCCTTATGAAGTTTTGTCGAGGGACACATGACATTGGCTGGTGATCAGCTGCAGGGTGTCCTTTCCAGTTTTATGAGCTCTCTTCAATTGTGGTATGGCCTATTAGACCTGTCTGGGTATTAGATTATTCATGTGTTAATCTGGAACTGTTTAAGATTAGGCACAGTAACAACATTTCTATAGTTAAAGTATGTACAGATTTTTACTGATGGATCAAAGGATGCACAAACAGATGTGACAGGGTCTGCAGCTGTGATTCCCAGTTACCAGGTGGAAATAAGCAAAAGGACATCAAGAGCAAGGCAAATTTATTTATAAAGCACAAAATAAATAGACAATATTGGAATCACGTAACAAAACTCAATCCCAAAGTAAAGTAGGTATGTTAAGAAAAGGCAGATAATAACAGAAAAAAGCAACAATAACTGAAATATTATGGGAACAGAAGGAAAAAGAGACAGTGGAGCACATTCTACTAGCATGCAGAAAATATACACAAGTGCTTGTTGCGCAATTAAACAGGACAAGTAGATGCCAGTGTATAAAGGTTATGAGAGTGTGGATGGTTCAACGTGGCTGTCTGGTTTTATGAGAGACACTGTTCAAGCTGCATGACTTAAAAAGTCAGAATTAGAAATACTTTACTGATCCCCGGGGGGAAATAGTGATTCATTACAGTCGGTTTGAATTGAAATAGTGAAAGGATAGATTATCAGAAGAAAGAATAGGAGTATGAAGTAGAATTATGTTAATACATAAAGTTATATGTTTTAAGACTGTCAGTATGTAAAAATATACAAAATATGTGCAATATGCTACATTCAGACATAAAAAAATGTATTGTGCCATAATGGTTATTACAATATTTACATCAAAAGAATAAGAATAAATAGATGTACAGTTATGTGCAGCGAAGACCATCACCAGAGGGGGGCAGTAATGCGACGTCACGACTGCCAACTACCGTAAAACCTCAGAGAAGAAGGCGAAGAAGAAGAACCTGTAGCAAAGTAGCTGTCCTCCATCCATGAAAGAAGTTAGCAAAGCTAATACCAGCGAGCTAACGTCGCCTCAACCAACACGACATGCACACCCATAACAGCTAAAGGCTTGCACGGTAAGGATCAGCGTCACGGAAATATAGTCACGTCTAAATGTCACTCAAAACATCGGACAAAGAAACGCTGAGAGAGCTGAAATATGATCGCTAGCAACGTCTGAGACGTGTCAGGCTGTTTGACAGCTTCCTCTGCTGGGTAGCTAGCAGCGAGCTTAGTGACGGACACTGTTTTAAGTAGCTTTGATGTTTGGAATTGGCTTCTGGTTCCTTGAATCACCTCACATGATCCCGGCTGTGGTTACTTTACGCTAACATGTCATCCTAGAAAATAACCGATGGATTATAATGACTGTTATCGTGACTGAGCGTTTTTTCCTCAGTGTTATAGAGTTGCCGTTACATTGCAGTAACGTTAGCTAAACAGATTATTTTAGGAGTCATGTCAGCGCTGAACCATTGGTTGTAGTTTGCAGATAGCAAGTTAACGTTGAATCTTAGCTGCAAATTATCACAGTGACATTATAGAAACAGAGTTTAATGTGCTAATCATCGAGTAGTGGCTTCACCTAACGTTCACAGCTGTTACAACGAGCAACCAGCCTTCATTCATATAACGTTACTGTAAATTCAACTACTTGCAGCCAACACTGAGAGGGTAGTATTTGTGTGTTGATTCAATGTTTTCTTCCGCAGGCTGGAATTACTGAATGATTTTTGCATGATTAGCATTTATTGATGTTAACACACTTCGAAAGAACCAGAGAGTTATACTAGCACATCATTATGCCCAGTTTAACTCATGATAAGTGCATTTATGTCACAATAGGATGACACAAGGAGCCAATGAATCTAAATGTGTGGCATTTACAAGCCTTTTTTTTCCCCTTTTATGCTTTTTATTGACTTGTCCACAGAATACAGTACATTCTCACATAGAAACAGATCCCATCTAGTCCATCATAACATTTCCAATTAGAACATAGGATGTCACGATCCAGGTTAAACAGAAAACAAGCACAATTTCCAATAATTAAAAAAAAAAAAATTGTCCTGGTTGTGGTTTACCTTATCCTATGGTTTGTATTTTCTTTCCTCCCTTTATTGTTTTGGGAATACCTCATGTAGGTGGGGACATTTACAAGCCAATTTACTCTGTGATGCTAGGGTCTGTAAGACCAGTTTGTGCATACGGTCTATGTTCATTAGGCAGAGTGAGTTGTCAAGTGTCCAGCAATTAAATGTCAATGTAAACCTTGTTTTTTCCCCCAACTAGCTATAACTTCACCCAGTGAAACCACAGGTTGACGTGATGTCGGAGCCTAAGCCCCCCACTCCAACCCCTGGAGACACATACAAGGGTTGGCTCTTCAAATGGACTAACTATATTAAGGGTTACCAGAGACGCTGGTTTGTTCTGAGTAATGGACTCTTGTCTTACTACAGGTATGTTACATGTATATGGCTGAATTTTTAATATGTAATCAATTTACAGGGTTTTTCCTGGCTCAACAGGAAGCCAAGGTGGTACCTAAGGGGAAGGGGCATGGCAAACAAGGGGTGTCACTAACTTTGATAATGTGTGTTGAAAGTGTGCCAGTGGGGAGGTTGATAGAGAATAGATTTGAGTTTTCATTTTGCTCAGTACACCTAAATTAGTACTTAAAATATCAATGTCAAGCAAATATATTGTTGTTTAATTGCCCTATGGTGAATTAGAAACTCTGCATTTGACCGTTTTTCATTCTGTTTGTCTCCAGGACCCAGGCAGAGATGGGTCACACATGCCGAGGCACCATCAACTTGGCCACAGCCAATATTGCTGTGGAGGATTCCTGCAATTTTGTCATTTCCAATGGAGGGGCGCAGACCTACCATTTGAAGGCCAGCTCGGAAGTAGAGCGCCAGCGATGGATCACTGCTCTGGAGCTCGCCAAGGCAAAGGCTGTCCGCATGCAGGCTGAATCTGGTGAGAGGGATAACAAATATGTCGCATGCAGGAGAATGAATATTAAAACATCTTACACAGCAGCACCAATGCCAGCATCATACAGTGTGTGTGTCTTTCTCTTTGTGGAAAGTATTTAAATCTTTTTGTTTTTGTTCCTCAGATGACTCGGGTGATGAATGTCCTGCGGTGCCCCCCACCTCAGGACAGGGTGGAAGTTGCCGTAACTCAGAAGTCCAGTCCACATTACGCACACTCAGCAGCAAGGTGGAGGACCTCAACACCTGTAATGATCTTATTGTCAAGCATGGTTCTGCCCTCCAAAGGTAGAGTGAAACAATATTGTCCAAAGAAAAAAGGGTCATTGTAATTTTTATTTGTTCCTCTATTCATTCCTTTATTCCTCACACACAGGTCCTTGTCAGAACTGGAGGGGCTTCGTGTGGGAGGGGACATGGGGGAAAAGATGAGACAAGTTACTGAAAGAGCCACACTGTTCAGAATCACCTCTAATGCTATGATTAATGTAAGTTACCCAGGTGTTGATTTCTGAGGAAGGCACAACATTGTTGTTGACTCCTTTCCTGAAAAACTGTTTTTGTTTTTGCATGCTCCCCAAGGCATGTAGAGACTTCCTCTCCCTGGCCCAGAGCCACAGTAAGCGCTGGCAGAAGGCCTTACAGGTTGAAAGAGACCAGAGGATACGGCTGGAGGAGACTCTGGAGCAGCTGGCCAAACAGCACAATCACTTGGAAAGAGCTTTCAGAGGAGCTACGGTCCTCCCCCCGTCATTCAGCAATCCTGCCTTAGGTAACAAAGGTAAGGCTCTTAATATCCCCAGCTGAACTTCCTCCACCTTTGGACCCTTGATGTCACGTACCTGCACCAGTCAACCGAGGCCAATTGAGCCTCATTTATTCTTCCACTGTTTCTCTTCACCTCAGGTGGTGGTTCAGGAAAAGGTGACGCCAGTGACGAGGATGATGACAATGAGTTCTTTGATGCTATGGAAGACCCAGCAGAGTTTATTACTGTCCCTGCTGACCCCAAATATCACAGGTTGTTAACTGTCTGTCTTTTTCAAACGTCACTGCAGCGTACTGTATGTGTAGTACAAGAGTATTTACTAGTAAAGACAAACAGAGCAACTCATGTTCAGGGTCTGATGTGCATCTACATGTCCTGGTTATATATGAAATGTCTGAGCTGCATTTTTATAAGCCATGATAATCTGGTCATGGGTCACATATCTTGCTGACGTCAAAGTGACGTATCACTCCCTACCAGTTTCTCTCCTTGTGTGCTGTTTTGTTTTAAATGTCATTCTTCCTTGTTTATCTGTCCACCAGGAGATCTGGCAGCAACGTCAGTGGGATCAGCAGTGAGACTGGAATGGACGATCAGTCGGTAAATGTACGTTAAGTTTGTTTTGTGTGAGCAGGCTCTGATTTGTTGACTTGTCCTCTCTGGTTGTCAACACCTCTACAGTCATGTGACCCTCAAGGCTCTTTTTCCTCCTCTTCCAGTTTGATGAACTGTCTTTGGCGTCCAATCCAGAGTCTCCACAGCCTCTTGAGCTAGAACCAGTCAGACAAAGACGGACTCGTATCCCTGACAAGCCCAACTATTACCTCAATCTGTGGAGCATTATGAAGAACTGTATTGGAAAGGAGCTCTCAAAGATACCAATGCCTGTAAGAAACTTGTTCTCTTGTTGGTATCCCAGTGGCTTTTCCTTGTGAGAGGAATCAGAAATAGTAAAACTTCCTCTCTCTCTCTCTCTCTGTCATTTTGTACCCTCTAGGTGAATTTCAACGAGCCCCTCTCAATGCTGCAACGTCTGTCTGAAGACCTGGAGTACTACGAGCTGCTGGATAAGGCTGCTAAATGTCAGAGCTCTCTGGAGCAGATGTGTTATGTGGCTGCTTTCACAGTCTCTTCCTACTCCACCACTGTCCACCGTACAGGGAAACCCTTCAATCCCCTGCTGGGAGAAACCTTTGAGCTTGATCGGCTAAACGAATGTGGCTACCGCTCCCTCTGTGAACAGGTATGACGAAAGCACACTGCAAAAACAAACATGCTTGAAGGATGATTATGCAGGCACGTTTAATTACTTTAATTGTCTTAAGCCATCACATAATTGTAATTCTCCTCTCTCTCCAATTAATTCGCCTCTTCTCAGGTGAGTCACCACCCGCCTGCTGCAGCTCACCACGCCATGTCTGAGAAGGGCTGGACCCTCAGACAAGAAATTACTCTGGCAAGCAAGTTTAGAGGAAAATATCTCTCCATCATGCCTTTAGGTGAGTGTGTGTGCAGACCAAATGGCAAGTCTGAGCAGCACACTTTCTTATATTTAAAATAATACTTGAGTTAGCAAGCTAAAAATGACCACTGCCACCAGGTCTAACATTATTCCCTCTCTGTCTCAGGTTCTATCCAGTGTTTATTTGACAAGAGCAACAATCACTACTCTTGGAAGAAAGTGACTACAACAGTACACAACATCATCGTTGGAAAATTATGGATTGACCAGGTATATTTAAAGCTGACAAACCCTTACAGCTAACTACTCAGGAATAAATACAGTAAATGACATAGATGTCTTTATAGAACACTTTGCTTATTACTTTAAAGGTTTATAATTTAATGCTTCAGCAACAAAACACTTTGTCCCCTTCCAGTCAGGGGAGATAGATGTGGTGAACCACAAGACAGGAGATCGCTGCCACCTCAAGTTTGCTCCCTACAGCTACTTCTCCAGAGATGTACCAAGAAAGGTGATTCGCTTTTCTATACATTGTTGTTGTTAATCATATAAAACGTATTGCATGTGTTTAAAACTTTAAAGAATCTTTCATATATTAAATTAAGCTTCATATCCTCAGTGAGAAAGTTTGTGACCCAGCCATCATGTCGAAAACAGTCAAGTGAAAACAAAGCCTTGCCAGCTGGCTGGGTCACAGACTTTCTCGGTTTACAGCTAAACAGTACACTAAAATATGTTTCTGAATACATGTGAGGTAAGAAATAGGCAATGTAGTAACAGAATCTTGATTCATACTTGATCGATGCTGCGTAGTTTGACAGTTTGACATGGTTGCGTTGGAGACTTCTCGACACTTGCAACTGCCACTAAGAGCACTAGGAGGAGGCAGAGAGACATTTTGTTTTTTCGCAGTATCTGTCTTGTGTAATTCTGTGTGAATATAGTGACAGTTTCAGCAAATAACTTATTTTTATAAACTGTAGCTTTAAATTTGAATTTTAATTGATAGAAATAATGTTGATTAATTATTTTCAGTGTAGTGGATATGGCTTTCTGCTTTTAGTTAACACCAAATAAACAAAATACACCCATTTGCCACTTTATTAGGTGCAATCCAATACAATTTTCTACCTAAGTCTACTTGCAGCATTGAGAGGTGTCTCTAATATTCATGTGTAATTGAATTTACACATTTCCCACAATGTCAATCAAAAAGTGAACATTGTAAATGTAATGGAGGTAGAATTTAGCAGAGCTGTTGTATTTAACTGCATTAGATGTCAGCTTACAGGGTGTCCACTAAGTGTAAGTTGAATGTGAATTCCTGTACTGCCCACTGTGGGCTCTTTGATTCCACTCTTTAACTGTGAGCTGTGTTTGTCCGTCAGGTAACAGGAGTAGTAACAGATAAGGATGGTAAGGCACATTATGTGCTGTCAGGAACCTGGGATGAGAAGATGGAGTTTTCTAGGATAATGCAGAGCAGTAAAGGCGAGAACGGCACTGAGGGCAAACAGAGGACTGTCTATCAGACCCTCAAAGCCAAAGAAATCTGGAGAAAGAACCCTTTACCGTGAGTTTCTGCTTTAAAGAAGATTGCTGGTGCTGAGAAAATTGAAAGTGGGACAGTGTGTACACCTTGTAAGTTGTTGTGACTCTGATCTTTTATGGTGGTGACTTTAGGGAGGGAGCAGAAAACATGTACTTCTTCTCCTCACTGGCCTTGACACTCAATGAACCTGAGGAGGGAGTGGCTCCAACGGACAGTCGGCGACGCCCTGACCAGAGGTTAATGGAGGACGGCCGTTGGGATGAGGCCAACGCGGAGAAGCAGAGGATAGAAGAGAAACAGCGCTCTGTCCGCCGAGAGAGGGAGAGGGAGGCTGTTAAAGCAGCCAGCTCACCTGAGGAAGGTAAAAAAGAAGGAAGTTTGTTTTGGAGTTAATCTCTCTGTCTGGTGTTTCTGTTCAATGTTTTTCTGTCCATTCATCTTCTGCCCACTTTGTCTGTCTTGAAATACCTTGTCTGCCTGTCTCTGTCTCAACTCTAAGCTGTCTGCGAGGATTCAGTCAATGATTCACCCTTGAAAAGCAAGTACTCTTCTCTTAGCCTTTCCCCACCCTTGATAGAAGCTGCATTAAAGCTGGGGTAGGCAGTTTTGTGGAAGACGCAGAGAAAGACCCAAGAATATGAAAATATGCCCTCCTCCTGCAGCTCTCCCCTCTCTGTCCTGAGCCCCTCCCCCCAGACAAGCACAGTTTATGCACACAGGTGTTATACAGTATCCTGTATGAGTAGTAGCCATTCATTTCAATCATCTTGATCGCGATTCTGATTCCGATGCCGTCCTGTTTTCTTTGCAAACTTGTGAGCCTTCTAAGCTTTTTGAGATGACATACTGTGACTCGAGGTTTTAGCTAGCTACATAAACATGAACTTAAATGAGCTGCAGCAGAGCTTTTGGCTACGATTAGCAGAAGGCTAAACTATTGGATGCATTTTCTCTCTATTTCTGAAACGTGTCACAATATTGACACCTTTTGTGTTTCATTTACTGATTCTCTTTCACACTCCACATGTTTATAAGTCAGTCTTCATGTTTTGGGGTGCTTTACAGTGTGGGCAGTTGTTGCCAATGCTAGAATAGCAGCTTTCTCTGCAAGATTCTCCACCATTGAATTAGGCTTCACCATCTGAAGGGAAGTGCATGCACATCTGCATTTGTAGAACAGCCAGTAAGAACACTTGAAAAGAAAGCCAAGAGGAGGTGCAGAAGTTTTTTGTTCTTTCAGACCACTTGAATTACAATATGCTGAAGGTTATTATGGAACTGCCTACCCCAGCTTTAACTCTAGATGCCAAAACACATAAACAATATGTTTTTAATAGGAAGCTACCACATGTTTTCTACATCATCTCTCAAACACTGTTACCATCCCTTCATCCATTTCTGTTCCATTTAGCTGATACCGTGGAGACTGGCACAGAAGCAAATGAGGTTTCTGATGAAAGCAAGTATCACTTCACAGCTTACCGTGATATGTCATTTTAAAGGTGCTTTGAGTAGCATTTTATCAAAGCAGTGGCAGCAAAATGAACCATATATATCCATTTATCCATGGGAAGTTGATAGGCTTGTTCTCACTACACTTACTATGTGTTGATAACTTGCTTTTTGTCACGTGCTGTTCAGAACAAGATGCTCAAGATTCTCTCACTTGGCATTTACAACTGTTCTTTTTTATGGTGGGCTGAGCTACAAGTGTCATGATGACAGGTTATATATTACTCAACATCACTAAATTTTTTTACTATTTGTCAGTAACTAGAATTCCTTTTAACAACTGACACCATCACCAAGAAAATCTGTAGCTTATATCAGCCTCCACACTGCCACCAAGTTAGATTGAATTGAATATCACAAACGGGAAAAGGGCAGTTGAGGGCAGTTGAGTGCAGCCAAAGATAGCAAGAAAAATAGGTCCTCTTTGTGAGACCAGATGATATGAGTTAGAGTTCAAAATTGTTTAGAATTTAGCTGTCAAAATATATACTTTAAGAGCCTATTCTGCTTGAAATGCTACCCACAGCACTTCTAAAATGAACATAAACAATAAATTTGTGTGGCATTTGGATTTTGTTTGAGGATTCACATCCTTGTTTTTTGTGCTGGTGTTAAGCTGACACAGAGGACTCTCCCCCTCTCACACCCGTCGCATGCAAGTAGCCTCTTACATTTCATTCACTGTCTTTCTTTGTGTCATCCATCTTCAGATCATACCCAAACCTTTATGTCTTAACTCTCAAAGATTCATCCTCAGTTCTTCTATTTTCAGCCCCTTATGGACCAACAATCTCCCCTTATCAAAGCAAGTATTCTGATCATAGCATAATGCATACAGTGCAATTATTTCACATTTTCCAGTAATTCAATTTAGTTGAAGAGCCACTCTGTTCACCATTTCCTCTTTACATCCTTGGCAACTTGCTCTCTCTCAGTGGAAGGCAATGAAGGTCCTCATGGAGCTCAAGTCAAAAGCAAGTCACAACAGTGTTGCTCTTTGTTATCCCGTTTTATTTAGTCTTGTTATCTAGGTTTGTGTTGGTAGTCTTTAGGGAACGTCATAGAGGACTGTAGCTCACTGTAGAATTGGCACAAACGTAGAACTTGAATATTATAGAGTAGCATTTTGTCTGTCGTTGCTCAGTATACAGTGATCCTGTGTAGTGTGGGCATTGGTTGTGAGGCTGAATCTTTCTTCATATGGCACAGGAGCAAATTGGCGACTTCATTGAGTAATCGTAATCATAATTAGAAGGGCAGCCAGAGAGGACAGACCTCTTGTCTCGCAGTGTTGGCAAAAGTGAAAAATGATTTGTGTATCCGCCCTGTGATTGTGATCTGCTCTAAAATGTAGTGGGGTCTTCCTTGGCCCACGCTACAGCTTTCCATCGACTTTTATGAAATTTGGGTCAGTCGTTTTTTCTGTAGTCCTGCTGACAGACGAGCAAACAAACAAACAAACCAAACTGACAGCATGTTTGGTTGGTTTGAGTAAGGTGCATCTGAAGACGATGCCATCTGAAACATTAACTGTCACTTTGTCAACCATCTGAGAGCATGTCTGCTTCATATAAGCATGATGTGTTAACATGGCTCAGTGGCTTCTTAACCCTCACCTCAGGTCCTTCTAAAGCTCCCTCTCTGTAAAAGCGTGTTTCTTTTCCTTTAGGCGCCCATCCAGACAACTACCAAGCACTGTGGTTTGAGAAGTTTGATGACCCCGTTTCCGGAGAGACCTTGCACATCTACAAGGGCGGTTACTGGGAGGCGAAAGACCAAGGCAGCTGGGACATGTGCCCTGACATTTTCTAACCCCCCACCGAGTCAGCCTGTCTTCCTCTGTGGTGTACAAACCTCACATCAGCTTAAGGGGGGAATCAAGCCTGACATCGACCTGTCTGCAGTGTCCGTAGCTTCAACTGATCACCTTACTCAACTCCCCTTTTGCAGCAGTAATTTGCTCAGGGTAATGGGCATCTGGACCTAACCCTTCAAAGTAGATGCAATGCTCATTGCAGCTGATTAGTGTTCAGAATCCCCTCTCACTGCCTCTCAAACACTGATGTTTGTCTTTGTCCACTACCTGTCCTCAGTCCAGGGTTCTTTGGTACAGCCTATGAGTTGCATTTGGCAGCAGGTTTTTCTGGTGATGTCACAATGCATTTACTTTAAAAGCACTACTATCAGAAGCAGATGACATCTTACAATATACAAGAGTTGCTTAGAGATCGAGAGCTACTACCTAACATGTAATCTATGTGTTTGTTGTGTTGTGCACTCCTGATTATGACTACTTTTGCAATGAGTTTATTGCAGGTTCCCCAACATGGCGCTACTATGAGTCAATCATACCCAGAGTTTTTAATAGTTCACACAGGAAATATTCATTATACCAGTTTCAGACCACACACATGCAGAGATGCATGGCCTTCAGTGGCTCTGACAGAAAAGATAAATGCTGTTTTTAAAATAAGTAATTAATGGCATATTTGACTTATTATCTTTGGGCTGGTATAAATTAAAAAGTATCACCAACACCAAGACATGATGCAGAGTTTGCCTTTACATTTATAGTCATTTGTGGTGCTACTTCATTCCCTTAAATGAACTCCAGATGTATACTATATCTACACATTAGCCTTTTTTTTTAGTTTTTGTACTCCACTAGTCCATTTTACAATCTTTGTGTGATTTTTTATTTTTTCCTGATATCCCCCAACTCTGTATAAGATACAATTGAGCAGCATGAAAACACTCCACAGTTTAGCTGCTCCTCAGATTTTGGCCCAGTCATGTGTGGATTGGCCATCTTAACAAATAACTGCAGTCGTCTTCTTCACATAGATTTACCTTTTTTTCACTATATAAGAATTAAATGTAGTGATTTTTCTATTCTTTTTTGTATTGCGGAAAAATTACATTTCTATGTGTAGTGCATTTAGTTTAATAGAAAATATGTTCTTTTGTTAATATGATACCACATTGAAAACCATGAATTGAAAAGGTAATGTCAAATTTGTATAAGCACCAATGAAAATATGATGTATAGAAATACTAACGGCACTGGGGACGAAAACATTTAGAAACTGCCTTTTTTTCCCCATGACCTTTTCCCTTCAGCAGTTCAAAGTAACTTAAGACCAAATCCACCTATTTTGAGTAAGTTGGTACCATTCTATAGTTGTCATTACAACAGAAGTTTTTCCATTTTTACAAAGTAAATCTTGTAACTTTGTTCCTTAGACCCACAGAAACCCTGTAAAAATATGTTTTGTGGGACACCATGACCCTGACCTACGAGGCAGTGTCAAGCTCCCCTGACATAAAAGGGGGGCAGAGGATGCGGGTTTTTTTTCCAATTTCTAAAAGGGGCATGCTCAAACTAAAACAGAATGTTAAGTTGCTATTAAAAGAGTGTAGCTGTTGACCAGGTTATTGAGAGCAAGAGCCTCATTAGATTGATCATAGTGTATGAGATCGAGACTAATCCTTCCGTTAAAGATAAAACTCTATTTTGATTCTTCACTCGAGCACACAAATTGCAGTATTTTCATATATTAAGTTTGTGCCCTCTTTAAAACAATGTGTATCCACCATTTAAACTCTGCTTTCAAAGTAAATGTTGAGGCTTTCGAACAGTTGAGATTAATTGTAAGTGCAGCAGAGCTGAGCTGCGTGCTGATTTCTGCTGGCTCAATGATTCATGAGGCAAGTGTGTTTTGTCTTCCTGGTTTCCTTCAAAACTTCTTGATCATAGCTTTAATCTTGACGTAGGATAGTTTAGTTGTCGTGTGTTGTGAGTGTAGTTTTTTAACAGCCAGCAATAAGAGTGCCTCAGTGTGTATACATGTGGCACAACATGAAATGTGTGAACGCTGCAAAAAAATTCTGTCATTGTGTTTGTCGTTCTCTGTCATATGAGTGAAAGGACTGTGTGGCTGGTGGAAAATCGAAAATTCATTTTATATTCAAGTGTACTTAAAAAGGAGAACACTGAAAATGAATCACAAAACAAGATTGCAAATATTTCTGTGTAAATATATTAAAGTAATTGTAATATTAACTGGTATTGATAGAGAATCTAATGGCAGTTATGCACTTTTGTTTTCTTTTACATCATTGTTTACTCAAAACTGGATGCATTTTGTCTAAGCTCAGTGTACACTGAGTCACCCTCGACCGGCCAGGCTGGCTTTATTTTAAATGACATTAATTTGTTTTAGTCTGAACCATCTCTTACTGTGATTTACTGTTGTTTTCATACATCATTTAAACACATGATGAAGAGTGTGTGTGTTTTAAATTACATGTTTCTGTCTGTCTTGTCTTTTTTAACATATATATATATATATATATATATATATATATATATATATATATATATTAGCCACTGCTCTTAATTGCGTATCTCCATCTTTTCATGTGCATCTGATTTTTTTCTTAAGTTTCTACCTTTTTCATCCCTTTCTTGTTTCCTGTTATGAACTGTCACTGTACACAACGCCACAGCTTCCCACAATTCTGCTCTTGCACTTACATACATCCATTATCTGTCATGCCCTTTATGATTTTACAGTCAGCTTGTGATGTTGGCGACTGAGGAGTTTGTTTCATTTTGTTCATCAGTTCATTTTGTGAGTTTGTTGTGAAAACTTTTCCTAAACCATCAATTCGCTAAATGCAAACATATGTACCTTAGTTAAAATGTACACATGTACTGACTCTCACCTTTTCTGTCCTTCAATGCAGTGTTTTTTAAACAGGATTGTGTTAGAGGTTGTCAATATTAAAGATGGAATGAAGTGCTTACCTTTGGTGGTTTTTATTTTACCAAGCTAAGCAGCATAAGAATGCTGAAAAATGTTAGTAAATGATTTGAAAAGATAGTTTTGTTTTAGAAATGTACAGCTCCATCTGTGTAGTTAACTCAGGTTTCAGGCTGCCACACCCTGTAGCTGACAGAGATCATTTTACAAACACAGAGCTGGAAAAATGTAGTGGGTGTAATGTAGTGTAATGGATGTACTAAGAGACTGGCTATACTTGGAGAAAAAAAAACATTTGTGGGAGGTAATTAAGACAACAAGTGAGTCAGCATGCACACCACTAGGTCCCTTAAACTGAAGCAGCTTTTCCTATTGTGACATCAAAATGTCATCTGTGAAAAAAGCCCCTGTTAAATCACATGTGGTAGCTAACTTATTGTCATCATATGAAGTATTCAGATCCATTGCTTTAGTAAGAGTGGAAACAGGGTCTGCATAATGATGGTATTAGTCCATTACATAAAGAAAAACAGCCTTGTTCTGAGTGTGCAATATCTTCAGTAGGGCTGACAAGTTTGAATGTGTGGGTTTTGGGGTTATGTTGCAACCAAGACAAGTCCATGTCCCTGACCGTCCTCTCTCTCCACTGATGCACTTGTCAAATGCCTTCGTCTTTGCTGCACCAGAGGAACACTCAATCTCAAAGCCCACCTGTGGTTGGACCTCGTCCATACCACCAGGCATCATCCAGTAGGCTGGAAAGTCAGTGACTGTCTTAATTCCCAATGTCCACACTGCTACTTCAACTTTAAACAGGAGAGCTCCAACATGTGTACAAGACTCTGCTATGCTAGCCATGTGTGTGCAGAGTGCACGCTCCAGTTGGCAACAGGAACTGGTTACCCATGGCTTGAGAGCAGGTTCACTGTAGCAACAGCAGTGTGCTGGTTGGAAAGCAGACTTAGTGAACGTTAACAACCAAACTGTGGCCTAAATGAAAGACAACCTGACCAAATGACTAAATGTCTTGGAAGAAGAAGTTATGTTGAGTTTAGAGTGGTGACACAAAGAGATCTGAAAATCTGCAGGACCTGCACCCATCCACTGCTCCAGTGTGTGAGAGCTCACACATACAAAGTAGGAAAAACATCTGTAAATGCATTGGGAAGACTCGTTTAGATCACCAGACAACTCTTTGTGTGCATACAGATTGAGCCTGATAATTCTCTTTTTTTCAAAGTAGCCTTCTGTGCGTCTTTGCTCAGCTTCATTCAGTAAGAAATGTTGCACTTGATCTTCACCTGGTACATTCATTTTTTCTTCTCTGTTGATTTGTGTTTGTCGTCAGTGTGTACTTATGGTTGAAAATGAATGAATGAATGTAAAATGGCCACCACTACACAGAATGCAATGTGCCATGACGTATGTAAAAATACCATATTACTAGCAGAAGTCCTGCATCTACGATTATATTTAAGTAAAGTAATATGAGAAAGTATTTGTACTAGTAGAAGTAATATTAGCTAAGTGTACTTAAATATCAAACAAATTATTTTGAAAATGACTGACTAAAATATGCATGCTTTAGCTGGCTGACTTTTTATTCTTTTGTACAGTTTTGGTCTATAACAAGGGATCATATTTTATAAACTGACTGTATGTTTTGTGAGGAGGGACCTTATTTGAAACATAGGCCTACGTAGTAACTAACAGTCAAATTTATGTAGAGGTGTAGTAAAGTGGAAGTAGAAAGTAGCATCTGTAACTATTAAGGCTTTAGATTAGTCAGAGTCTCATTTTCTGGGAACCAAAAATAATAACCTGCCAAACCCTTAGAACGGTATAACATCTTTGTGATACATTTTTAATGATCATTACATCTCATGAACATTAGATGACTCTAGGTTTACATGAAATATTTATTTATAAGAGAAATTAATGATTGAGTTCAGGAGCAAGATATATATATATATACATATATATATATATATAGATAGATAGATAGATAGATAGATAGATATATGAGAGAGAGAGAGAGAGAGATGATGAGTAATATCAGAAGCAGGACTGTCTCTTCTCTGGGAATTTTGGGGGATTTTGCAGTGTGGGGGAGTTTACGGTCCTAAATTGAAACTCTAAAACAGCAGGTATTATCCAGGCTAATTCCAGTATTTTATCATATTTAAATACTTACATTTATTACATTTTTATTTGACTAACTTAAGGTCAGTAAATGTCATATAGAATTGTTATTCCTATCAGTGTGGTGAAGGTTTTGGTACAGCATTTTGACCTCAGTGTGAGGGCTGGTGTGTTTAGAGACTGTTTATATTGAATAAATACAATGTAAACATTCAAACAATCTGAAAATATACATACATCTCCTCGCGTGTGTATGATCCAAATTTTACCTCTGTATTTACAAGAAAAGAAAAAAGAAAAAGAAAACACTAGCTCCGCCCCTCACGAGGGAGAGTTTGGGCCTTTTCGGCAGGCGTGGGGGTTTAAAACGAGGGCGTCTCTCCGCATGACATCAGCATCTTTGTTTACTAGCTAGCCAGAGTACATCCTCACGTCTCCCTGCGCTAGCATTAGCATTAGCATTAGCAGTGCTGGGTTTGCTGTTTACCATATAGGGTGTGTAAATTCACTGTGTTACTGTGTGGTTAATTTACTAAATTAGGAATATGTCGGTTAACGGACCTGGAGAAGACTCCACAGACGCAAAGAGTAGCGACGGACAATGGTAAGTCACGGTTAATTTCGCTTAGTTAGCTAGTTATTAAGTTAGCTATCTTTATTTGTAGCAGCTCATTGTTGTCCTGACCTACAACACTGGTGAGGAAGCTGTTCGTCTTTGTTAATATCCCAAACTCCCCTCTATCCTGTAACTAACATAAAACTTCACCCGCTAGTTATTAATGAAATACTAGCTTTTGTTTGTGTGTCTACAAATTGTTTTAGCACTGTGTTATTCATGTCATAACGGTCATAACGTTATATGAAGCAGTACTGCAGGTTTAAAGACTGCTCACTTTGAATGCGTCCTCCTACTCACCTTGGATTAGCGGTTTCTTCTGTGTGCATTGCTGTTGATTTAAAGATTATGCAGTGTTTTATGATGTTGTTGTCCCTCAGGTCAGGGTCGTCTTCGTCTGCCTCTGCTCCCATGGACGTGGACGCCAAGCCCAGCGCGCACAGCTTCAGATACAGTCTGAATTTCCCCAGCATCGGCCAGTGCATCATCATCAACAACAAGAACTTTGACAGAAAAACAGGTCTTTATTTTGGTCTTTCTTTTTTTTGGCATAACTTAAACTGCTCTAAACACTTGTTAAACCAGGTTTAAATTGAATTTTTGTAGTGCTGAATATCATTAACATAAAGTTATTACTTTAGTACAGTAGACTCTGGTGGTACCAGCAACATGTGAATAATTACTTGCTTTGCATATCTTTGTATGAGTGTAATCTAAATGGTAAATAACCTTGGGTTTTAGACTAGGCAGACAAAGTAAGGATTAGTTTCACATGACAGGGACTTGTTATTTGCTTTATTTTATACATAAATGTATTATCCAAATATTAATTTGTAGTAATAGTGACAAGAAAATGAAAACAATTACTTGTAGTCCCTCGCCTCACATATTACCTGTGGAAAATGTTATATTTGATACAGAGCCTGGTTCAGATTTAATCTCTCATGCTCTACTTAGTGCTGAAAGTCTTTAGCAGAAATGTTTAAGTAAATAATTTTAAGTAAAGATAAGTATCAGGTGGTTACATGAACTTTAAGGTGAATATTTACATGCTATTCTTTTCTCAGTGTCATTGTAATTTAAATAGTAAATACCCTTGAGTTTTTGTCTCTAGTCTGACAAAATAACTCTTCTCATGATAGGCACTTGTTATTTGTCACATTTTCAACATCAATTTCACATCAAAAAAGTAATTTGTAGTTACAGTGTAATAAAAATAATGATTTGGTATCCCCAGTCGTTGTCTCTTGATGTCAGGTTTGGTGGTATTTTCCTGCAATCCAAAAAAAGATTCACCGAGATTTCAAATTGTGCCATTTTGAAAAGCTTAAATAATCTAGACCAGTGGTTCCCAACAGGTCCAGGTCCAGGTCCAGGTTCAGGTCAAGGTTCACAAAGTTTAATACATTTAGGGTCAGACTTGCATTTGGCCATGTCATTGAGCTTGTTTTCTGGCTCTCTCAAATCGTTTTTTGTTAGTCAGTCACTCTACAACAGGAAACAGCAATTAAAAAATAAAAGCTCTGTGCTGGAAATTCACTGTTCTTTAAAATGAAATGTGTTTTCTACAGACGTGACACATTCAGGAGTCACTTGCCGTCCATTCAGAATGGACCCACGACCCATTTTTGGACTGGGACCCACCAGTTGGAAACCACTGATCTAGACTAAACCAAGAAGTTAGTCCAGGGTCAATGGTTCTCTTGGCTCAGATGTACACCATTAAATGTTTCATTAGGAATAAGAGGTTAGCTGGCTGTAAAGGTGTCTCTGGTATCCGTGTAGTGTTGCTACCCGTTCCCACACAGGCATCTCTACTTGATCCCTCAGTTATAGTAGATTACTTTGGTGTGAGGACATCTCTGTCAGAAAGCTGAGTGAGGGGGACTCCTTCTTTAGATGTCACTCATAGATTTGCCTTTAATTGTGAAGGGATGCCACTTCTGTGCAGTTGGTCAATCGGCAATTGCTTGATTACCTTGAATTTCACAATGAGATTTCTAATCAGTGGGGCTCACTTTTCCTCTGTCTGGTGACAAGTTTGTGTTGGACAGGTTTGTCTGTCCGACTGCGTCATCAGGAGGACTGATGATAAGTGTGAGCTCCACAAAAGTTCTTTACAGAAATGGACATCTCAGTGTACAACAGAGCAAATCAATCATCTGGCATCCACACCTTCATGAGGCTGTGTGCTCAGGGACCCAATTTACTCGCGTTGCCATGGATCCAATTTAACTGCATCCCATGCCAGTTAATGAGATGTTCACGTTAGCTCTGTCGAAGACCTTTCGCTGGCTTTAGTGAGAATGAGAACAAGCAGGCAGTTGTACTAATCCTTGTATGCATCATTACATTTAATAAGATAATTCAATAACTCCCGGCCTAGCATGCCATCAGTGGCTCTTCAGGAAGTTCAGGTACCCGCATGACACACTGTATGATCCGGCATCACATGTGTACCCATGGTTTATTAGTTCCTCTTTCATGTTTGATAAACACTGTGGAGAATTCTGTGTATGTGAAAGTTAAGTCTGTACATTTATTGAATTGCCCAGTCCCTTGGATATTGTGGTAGTCTTGTTTTAGCGTGGCAGGATATAGAAGGACAGCCATTACAGCTTTGTCACGTGTGTCCTTTTGATGCTCATAATCATTTTGTAAAGCAGGACCCATAAGGGAATGTTTATCCAGTGCGTCCTTCTGTTTGGATATAAAGATGTCTGCTGTCTACAATAGTTGGAGAGACTGTATGACCTCAGTCCTTGCCTACTTTTTAGTCGCACCGTGCAATGTAAGCTTGAAAAGCTGCTATGCTATTATTGAAAGAGTCTCTGTTATCTGTCTGAGAAGACCTTGGGATATCAATGCAGGCGAGTGCAACTTCAGTCTGCTCTGTCTGCATCACCGTTACTGTATAACGTCTCATTTTACTGTCAGACTTGTGTTTGACAAACCCGTATAGCAGGACTAACCAAACACACATGACTGCTTGGTCAACAATGTTCCATGAGCAAGAACATTATATTAGTGGGATAAACATCAGCAGTGGTTAAGCCTGTTCAACCAAGAAAAAGATTCCTGTTATGGTAGATATGTGTACACTTTGACATAACTCTGTAATTTCCCATGCATGTTTCCAGGATATTGCAGCATTTTGAGCCAGAGCCAATAAGATTTAGTGTAAAAGCAGGGAAAGTGACCACAGTTACTGTACCTAAATAAGAGGTGTTCACTCCTGTCTTAGGGATCTCTTATATATATTGAACTGCCTCTTTCCCAGCAGACACTTTAACATGTCATAGAAGAGAAAGAACAGGTGTAACGAATAACTTACAATGGCTCCGTACTATTCAGGTGTCCTAATCAGCCACGACAGTTTGACAGCAATGCTACTCACCCAGCAATAATTTCATTATTTACACCTGTGTAGGTGTTTTCACCTTTTCTGGCCAATTAGTTTGAAGATATGTGGAACTTATGTGAGATAACCAGACAAGAAAGGGTGCACTCCAAAGTCCCACCATCACAGTACGGGTGTGTGCAGGTTGGGCGTGGTTTTCACTTTATTGAAATGTTGCCCACAAAACAACCTGAATCCATGGCCCTGTGAGGCACGTAAACAAAATACCCCACATACTAGGGGTGTACTAATACGTCATCTTTAAGATACACCTTTAATTTGAAATTCTCATGGCATGTCTGTGTCGCCATTTCCATCCAAGCACACCTGCTTCCGAAGCATTCAAACAGTGCTAGCTGCCTATTGCCACCCAGACTATGGTAATTAAGCAAGAAGAAGACAATGAGGGTATTAATTGTTACAGTGTCATATACATTGCAGGCACCTGAATTTAATCAAAATTGTATTGTGCTAGACTTTGTGATATTGGCAAATATCGTATCGTTGTCCAAAGCATCGATGTAATATTGTATTGTGGGAAAACTTGTGATAGAAGAAGTCTCACTGGCTAAAACAATTAATCATCTTTTTGTCGGTTATCGTGGGTGTGCAGGGCCTTTTACAATTTATAATAAACTTGTCTACAGTGTGTGCTGATGGTTAAATCTGTTTACGGGGAAGTGAAATATGTTGGTTTCTTATTTTCCATATTTCCATATTTTTTGTAGTTGCATTTTCATTGTGTTCAAGTAACCAGATTGTCTTTGCTTTGTTATTTAAAGGCATGAATCAACGAAACGGAACAGATGTCGATGCGGCCAATGCTATGAAAGTGTTTGGGAAGCTGGGTTACAAAGTGAAGGTTTACAACGACCAGTCAGTCGAGCAGTTGAAACAGGTTTTAATCTCTGGTAAGTTCAGAATTCACCTGCTGTTTTTTATAACATCTTGCACAAAATATATATTAAATGCTGTACATTTCTGTTTATTCAGCATCAAAGGAAGATCACAGCTGCAATGCCTCGTTCATCTGCGTCCTGTTGAGTCATGGAGACGAGGGTGTGTTCTTTGGCACGGATGGTTCAATAGAGCTCAAGTACCTGACGTCACTTTTTCGAGGCGATCGCTGCAGATCACTGGTGGGAAAACCCAAACTCTTCTTCATCCAGGTATTGTAAGAGCTCGTCTCCTTCCTGCGCTGACTTCCATTGAGCTTTGCTAAAGTGACGTGTAACCAAGTGTCGTTTTGTTTGTGTGCACATCGAGTAGGCTTGCAGAGGCACTGATCTGGATGCAGGCATTGAGACAGACAGTGTAGAAGATGGCATCACCAAGATCCCTGTAGAAGCTGACTTTCTCTATGCCTTCTCCACAGCTCCAGGTTAATACTCACACAAACACCGTATACTTATTAATCCCTTTTTTATTCATTGTATTGACATGCCAATTATTCAATCACTCTTCTGTCTACAGGCTACTACTCATGGAGGAACACTATGACCGGGTCCTGGTTCATGCAGTCACTGTGTGATATGATCACCAAATATGGGAAAGACATGGAGCTTCAGCACATCATGACACGAGTGAACCACAAGGTGGCAGTAGAGTTTGAGTCTGTCTCTAATTCACCAGGCTTTCATGCAAAGAAACAGATCCCATGCATTGTGTCAATGCTGACCAAAGAGATGTATTTCTCTCCTTGAAGTCATCAGAAGACTACGGCCTTCATCTGCGGGAGACAGGCATGAAGATGTGTACGAGTTGGTGTTTGTGAATTATTTTAGTTACACTGTCTGACTGAATATCTCTTGACACCTCAGCTAACATGTTTCTGGGAGAGTAGATGTGTCACTTTTCACAAGCTTGGTGTTATAGGGTGCTTTATGTGTGGAGTACAGTTCTGAGATAAGGCATTAAAAGTTTACGCCTTCTGAAATATTATTCTGTATTTTCTCTTAAACATTTAACCTGATAAAGGTTATTTTTAAAAACAATGTCAATTTGAAATAAAAACAAAAAACAACACTGAAAAATAATGAATCTAAAGATAAAACATGATCGACCTTGCAACTCCAAGCTCACAGTTTCCTACCAGAGAATACCTCTTTTCTGTTTACATTATACACATTTCAGGGAAACATTTTGGGAGCCAGTTTAATAGGAAGTTTGACCTTCTATATTTGTTAATCATGAAACCATAGATGAGAGATCCTGCTCTACATCAATTGTTTTATGAGTCAGCGGTTTATGTTAGACGTTTGTAATGAAGGGATCATGTCTGTCATTTCTGTGCCTGTTGTTTTTTCATATACATTATCTTTTTTTAACTATTGAGTCAATGTAGCGACACCAGCAAAACCAGTAATAATTATTCACCGTTACTCACTGAAACAGTACGTGATGAGCTGTGTGAAGCCAAGATGCTGCACTCAGCAGGTAAATTTAACGACAGTTTTGTGTAGCAAATTCAGGATTATCCATCAAGCTATCTTGTTGGTTTTTCCAGAATTACATTTTTTTTTTATGTTTTTCATTTTCTAAATATGGATTTCTTTGAATGAACTGTTGCCTGTGAAAGTTCTCATATAAGTCGGTGTCAGGCTTCATAGCATGCATGAGTAAAGCCATCTAACTTGCACAATGTTTTCATTTTTCATTTTCATACTTGAACACAAGTTTACATTTCATGCTAGGTTGTATCTTGTATTTATGGTTTTTAAGGCTTAAAAGGAAAATAGGGTGCATTTTCGCTTCGCTTTAATACTTACAGCTATTAACTTCTTAAAAAATGATTTCCAGTCAGCTATTTTGAAACAGTGAGTCATACTTTTGTATGTAACAATCAGCAGTGAGTGATTTATAACAGACAAAGCACAATTTGATTGTGTACTAATCCAGGTGCTGGTCATTTGCGAGTAAATGTTTACAGCAAACCAGCTACAATCACTTTTGCTGTTAAAATATTTCACTGGTTGACAATCCAGTTTTTAAGTCGTATCCTACGTCACTATTTGGCTTCTTTTTTATATCACTATTTTGTAAGCAGTGATACTGTGAGGTTGGTGTAATGCTTTCCTGAAAAATAAAAACCACTTTCCATTGTTTTGTGTGTAAATGGTGTTACTGGTTTTGTTTTTGGCTCTTACAGTAGAGAAAATCAACATCTATGGTGCTCCTAAAAATTTAAGCGTTCACATTCTCATGTGGCATTGGTTAACAATGGTAGATGTACCACTGGTGGTGTGTGAGTTCCCTCTAGTGGTATGTGGAGGAATCTTAGAAATGTTTTTTTTTTTAATTTAATAAATTATATATATATATATATATATATATATATATATATGTAATGTCATCAAAATACTACATTTAAAATGAAAATATGTAGACTATGAGATCCCTAAAATGTAATTTGGATTAAGTTTTGCCTTTCCTGTAATATTTTTGTTTCACATCAGTCTGGCACAGTCATGTTCATGAACATAAGTGTTGTGTGAAAGAGTTTAAGTGCCAGTTCTACTGTTAGTGCTTTGTACAGCAAGAATGGCTACAGCAGTAATAAAAAATAAATAATATTCTGACTGAGAATTAACCTGCCTTCTGCATTAACTGCCCGTAGCTGAGTTTAGTACATTATCCTGTGCAATAGTTAACCTCTACAAACGCAGTAAAGGGTCTAATTGTTCACACAGTCTTGAGTGTAAACAGGCAGGATTACTCCAGATTTGGCAGGCCTGGAGGTGAGAAGAACTGGGCCACCAGATCCCGAGGCCCTCGGCCAAATAAAACTGGGCCTCAGATTCCTTCTCTGCCAACACAAACGCACTTCACCTAAACTAGCTGTAACAAACAACAGGCCACTTAGTACCTGCTGGATGTGGTGAACACAGAGGCGGACACTTATACAACACTTACAAACACCAACAATATCAAGAGATGATTTAACAAATTGCACCATAATATAGCCACAAATGGGTGGAAGTGTACAAGCATGACAGGCACTCAATTTTCTTATCCTTTTTAATGCTAAGATTAAAGTTTTGGGATAAACTCTGCAGCATATGCAATCTAAAGTAAATAATTCCTAGCCAGTGAGACTGTTAATTTTACTGTATTCACTGTTATTCACATTAGACTTGAACTTCGAAGAGTTTACAATTAAACTGGAGAATATTTTACAAATTATTAATAATTTGATCAAGTTATCAAAACAGATTTTGATAACAATTTCAACCCATGAATCACTGCAGCTCTACAGTCAAGCATATGGTGTTAATATGTAAAGTTATTGTGACCTGTTCCAGTTGGAGGTGCTAATGAGCCAACAAAGACTTACCTGTATTTAAAAACAACTTTATGTCCCTTCATTACCGCCAAAAAACATCTGTAAATACTTGAGACACTCCTGTATAATAATATAATCACAATACAATCTAGGACATCAGCCCTGTAATAAATAGGCTACAAGTATTAAGGTATCTTACCTTTTGACAATTAGTTGATGGTACTGTTTGAACTCTGTGGTACTTTTTGAGCCCATTTCACATATATTTAAATGTATTATTATTATTATTATTATTATTATTATTATTATTATTATTATTATTGTCATTAATATTATGTAAATTCTCAGTCTGTTCTGGACAAATTTCCTTTTTAGTGAGTTTTTTACATATATATATATTGCTCTGAATCATGCAGGTTTTTCTCTTTGTGGCCATTTTTAGTTTGAGTTGTATGTCTTTGAGGCAACACTTTGCTAAACGTTTTGAGTTTTGCATTAAAATGACTGCTGTTATCAATTTAAGACTGGTAAACAATTTCTAAGAAATAAACAGGCTGATATTGATGGTGTTCTCAAAGTGTGAGGTAGGAGTTTCCGTGTGGTTCCTGAACGCAGCACAAGTCCTCGCCTCTTTCGTGGCTGTAAATAGGCCCTAATACTCTTTGACAGTTGGAGTTAGTGAGCTGGCTGCAGGGGACGGCGTGTCAGGTTGCTTATTTCCCTCATTATACATGGAGCACCTGTGTTTAACTTTAACAACGTCGAGCTGCAGACTCTGGATCAGCACAGCGTGCTTTATTTTACCCTCCAGCCCACTTCTTTAACATGTCTGAGGATTATCAGGCACTTTTTGGGTAGAAACGCAAACCGTGCGGTGTGAACAATGACCCGAAACACTGGTTTCCTCTGATTTTTCATGCCTGAAGCACGATGGAGAAGTTCCTTGAAGTAGCCCCGCACTCTCTGGCTCTGGTGCTGTCGCAGCTTCGCAGAGGAGATGAAGAGGGCTGCCCATCATCATCATCACCACCACCACCAGCAGCGGTAAAGTTACAGCATCACACCGGCTACGAGGTGTTCGCTAATTTCAAAGCTGTAAACATGCAGCATTTCTGGAACAAGGCGCTGACAGACGCGCTGTCTGAGATCTTCTTCCTCGGCTGGATCGATGAGCATGTGCTGCTGATCCAGGGCAAAGAAGTCCACCTCCAGGTCCTGAGGAACGGATGGACCAGACGGACCCTCAAACCACCACAGGGCTTTGACATCATGTGTATAGGTGAGTGTGTTACACATGCATAATCATGCTGTTGGGCTCAAGTTGCACAGGCAGTCGATGCTTTACACTTAATTTCATTATGCATGGTTTTAGAAACAGCACTGAAGTTGCTGTCATGTGTTCATATGCAATGTTTTCTCCTCCTTGCATGGGAGATGTGGCTTGCAGCATGGCCACAAAATAGTCCATCAAAGCAGACTCATGCACGAGTAGAAAAAAAGAAATATAATTTTGGAAAAGTTGCACACTCTAGCAGTAAAAGCAAGCGTTTAGAGAGTTAAGAGTGTTAACAGTAAGTATAGTGTGCTGTGGCAATAACATGTAATTAAATCTGTCAAATCTTGGCCTCCATGCACAGAGCCTGTCAGAATGAGTCGACTAGATGACACAAATAAAGTCATTTTAACTGTGTTTAACTCCTGTCCACAGCATTAAGTTGCATATCATTTAGCAGTACTTCCTTTTACATTTAATATATGTCTGTCCAGAGCTGTGGACTTGAATCAGACTGAAGTCACATAAATGACAGCGTGGACAGATTTCACTTACTTGAAACTCGCCAAAGACTTAATACTTCATAGCAAAAACGTCTCAGTCAAGTCTCAGGTTTTTAAACCATTAAATCCCAAAACAAGAAGAAAATTCATTAAAGTGCATCAGGGAGACCTCGCATAGCTGTCCACTTTGCATAACGTTGAACTGGAGACTGGATTAAGGTGTTGCATACTGTAATGAACCACAAAACTAACTCAAGTTAGAGGTACTAACTCTTTGGCGAAGCTTTAAAGTTCGGTTTACTGATATTATAGTATTACCTGTTGATGTTTTAGCTAATGTGATTGTATATGATGATTGAAGTGTCTTTGGTTTCTCTTGATAAAGAGATCTTTTCTCAATTACCATAAAACTTCAATCAGTAGCCCGGGTTATTATTTGCTTGAATCACTGAAATCAACCGGCCTGTATTTGGGACAGGCCTTTAATTCCTCTCCCACAAAACTGTTGCTTATCAAAGATCGGGAAATACAATCAAATTGTTTATTTAAACCTGTATGAATATTGCCTGTTTAAAAATTACACTTCAGATAATATATGAATTATGAATCATTCATTTGATTTAGCTCCAACAGAAAGCGCATCAGAGGGAGAGAGTTACAGCACTTGAGGATTACAGCACCCAGCATACCGCCACAACTGACTCCTCAATAAGAAAAAAGCAAACTAAGTATTTAAGGAAAATGTTCAAATGCTAAAGGTCAGCACTTAGAGACCTGAAAGACTTGCAAGATCCTTGCCTATGAAAAATTGTAACTTGGACACGTCCTCAAGGACTTGAGACTTGAGATTTGCTTTGTAGGATGAGTGTCGTTACTCCACCTGCAAACTGGGGGCTCAAAAAAACAACTCTGCATCTGTACCTGACTACTTGGAGGATTCTTTCCTTTTAAACCAAAGCATTACGGTGCAGAGGTTTCATCGGGATTATTTACACAGTGTGCAAAAACACAGCCTGTTTAAACTCTACAAGAAGGCTGAATCTTTATCAGAGACCAAGATTGGGGTTGACAAGATTTGAGATGTAGACTTTTCTCGATTGACTTGATTGACTCAAGACTTTGGACCTGCCCCAAGAGACCTGAAATATCTTTACGTCTTGTCAGCTTCAGCTTGTGACCACAGTTTCTCTTTGTCTGAGACTGTTACCTCTGATAACCTATTGTGAATACCTTTCCGTTAAATGTACCTGCATGCAGTTTGTGGCCCTTCAGAGCTCTGCTGGTTGTTTACTGATCCAATTTTCTCCACACCTCTTTAATAGCTGCCAAAATACTGTTGATTGACATTCAACCCAACCTGACTCTCCTTTTTATAATTGTGCTGAAAATACTTTACCCTGAGGTTTTTATTTGATATGTCTACTCCCTGTGTCAGTCAAGACAAGTTGCACGAAACCAGTCGTAGCTAGTCCGACGAGAGGAGTTTAGGCAGCATCTCACCCTATAACCTCAGCTGCTTCATATCAGGTAGGTTTACTCATTCAGAGAGAGGAGACTTATGCCCAGTTCTTCTCCAGTTCAACATTCCCACACTCGTACTCATCTTCTCTTGACAAGGCTATAACTCATGTATGTGCTGAGGCAGGTTTGGACGACTTGAGGTATTGTCAGCGAGTCTAACCGCTGCACCCATCATACTGCCCTTATCTGAGTGTGTGTGTATGCGTGTGCGTGCAAATGAGAGAGAGGCGTGCAGCATGTCATAGATTACCTTATTTATGTCTGTTTCACAATGGAGCCTCAGTTTCAATTGTCAGACCCATTGGTGAGCAGCATCAAACTGTAGAGACATCAGAAACAGTCAGAAAATACCTTGTTTGGTATGTTGAATATATACTGAATCTTAAAGTAAAAGCTTGTCTAATTTCATTGCATTTTACTCAATGCACTTGTCCTGCAACTTGAAGCAATAAAAGTATATTAGCATTGCTTCCAGCAGATTTAGTAGCATTAGTATATTCTAAGTATATTCAAAGCTCCACTTATTAATATTTTTATATTACCAATGAGTCAAGTGACTTTGTGTAATGTGACAGGTGTTGCTCATAATGACAGTTATCACCCAAATCTGCAGTTCCCTTTAGTTCTAGAGAGCGTTTTAATGCCTTTTAGCTTACTATATTGGTTCACTCTTACCACTCTCATCAACCTCGATTTCAGCAGCAGCAGGCAGCTGTTTTCAGTAAAGAAATAAAAATAAAACTCTATTGAACCCACCATACAACACTACCTGCCCAGCAAATGGCAGATATACACAGGTACCCACTAACAGGTTAACATAGTGGAACATTTATCGGCTGAAGTGCCAAACATTTCCCTCTGGTGGTGGTGGAGACCAAAAACAGAGCTAAAAGGAGCATGACAATTGGACTGACATTAATCAGGTTGCCGAAAATTTGACTGAAAATGAATGCTTACAGTAAAGCTTCAATTAGAAGCCTCGTCCCAATTAAACGCCTGCTACCTTTTGAGTAGCCCGGTGTGGCTATGCAGTTTGACAAATAGGCGCCTGTCTCAATTAGACGCCTGGTCTGGTTGCCAAGCGGATGTATAAAGCCAGGTTGTTTGCTACCTTAAATTATGCTTCTATTCCTTGATTGCCCTGTAAGTTATTCATATTCATTTAGTCCATAAGGGTCCTCAGATCAAAAGAATGAGAAGTTGTGAATATTGCTTTAACAGGATAAAGTGATGTTGTGTCGGCATGCTGGGTGCTGTAATCCTCAAGTGCCGTAACTCTCCCTCTCTGATGCGCTGTCTGTCAGAGCTAGATCAAATGAGTGATTCAAAATTGGTATATTGTCTGAAGCTGAATTTTTGAACAAGTCATATTCATACTGGTTTAAATAAACAATTTGATTGTATTTCCCATCTGTGCTGAGCAACAGTTTTGTGTGAAAGGAATTAAAGGCCTGTCCCAAATATAGGCCTGTTGAAATCAGTGATTCAAGCAAATAATAGCCCGGGCTCTTAACTTAAGTTTTATGGTATGTTGCTATGAATCTGCTGAATGTTTAAATATGCAGCTGTCTTTCATATCAGCTTATGTCAGAGCAGTGTTTTCAGCATGTTTCTGCTGACTGAAGTGGCCAAAACCTTGTAGCCTGTATTTGTGTTACATAATTATCAGTGTCGGTGAAGCTACGTTGAATGCACAACTTTGCAACCTGCTAGTTACTTCACACTGGATGAAGTTGAACTACAGCAAAGATACGTCAAGGAGAAATCTTGCTTGGAAAACCCTGTATACCTTAGTATCCGTCATAGTCCAAAGGTAAAACTTAAAATAGATTATTTTGTGTCGCCGCTGCTTTTTTTTGTGTCTGTCAGATGAAGTGACGTATACTTCACTGACAACACTGAAGCAAACACTGATAAGCTGTGGAATGTTTGTCTTATAGCTAATAACTCACCAGACCCTATAATGCCAAAACCAACAGAGCTTACATGCTGCTGGTCCACATGCAGATGAGATACTGACAGATTTCTGTGCATTATAAGTTTTCCCACTACAAAACCAGGATAGATATTAACTTAGAACCAGTTGTGCAATTACAATGTATGTCACAGTACAGCAGATTGCGTCACATTATTGTGCAGCATAATCAACCTTTAGTTTAACAGCAAGCTCATGTGAATTCAACCAGGAGTTAAATTTTAACCATTTACCGTCTTTGAGATGCCCCAGAACAACTCTAGTATGCAAAACATTTTTGGGGTGGTGTTTATTCTAATGAAAAATGTCCTGTAGTAATGATAACAGTATCCAGATGAAAACCACTGCAGTGTTGATCTTTTTGGTGTGAACTGCGAGTTTGTGTATGACTCATTTTCTCAGCTGTGGTGTCAAGATATGAGTTTGCAAGGCAAGTTCAAACAAAGTTCAGACAAAATGTTCACCATAGACTGTTCATTATGTTTGTGCGTAGACAGTCAGCATTTGGAATAGTGTATACCAGAGAGATTATATGATGATATTGTCTTTTATTAACAAGATTTTGGACAAATAAGTATGTTTACTCAGACATTATTAAGGCTGCAGGGACACAGGAATGGATTAAAATCTCCATCAAGTAAATCATAAATAACAAACTATATAATTTAAGTTTTCAATTAAGTCAAATAGCTGTTGTGAGATGCATTTTGAGTCATAAGCATATAGTGCATTAACTCATATGACCGCCTCATGTTTACATAATGCAGATTATTCCCCAAACTGCCTGAGAATGTGTTATTAGGGCCGAGAGCCAGAAAGTAGCTGGATTACAACATTTAGACAAAAGTTGTGGATTTTCAGCTGTGTGGAAACAAAGTGTTTTTTTTGTTTTTTAATACTGACAATTCAATCTGATTAACTGAGGGACTTTGTATCCGCTAGCAGGATATAAACAATGGACTGGGAGGAGTGGGTGCTCGTAAGGAAGGAAAAGTGGAGCATTTGTTCAGGAAAACACTATGGCACTGCAGTCCCTGCTGTAGCCCAGGTCTCCGCTGGAAGGAAAGGGAGGGTCCCAGTAGAGAATTGGGGGAAATGTTTAAGGCAGCAGAGAGATTTTTGTGCCGTATATCTTAATGTCAGATGTGTTATGTAGGCTGTTGTTGATGAAAAACTTCTTTTGTCTCTTTAGTCTGTGTCTGGCCTAGGGAGCTTACTGTGAAATAGACATGTGTTGTCATAAATGTTCCACTGGAGGGCAGACCACCGGCAGAAATGGTCCTGTTTGCAAGGAAGTTGGATGAAGTTGTAACAGGCCACAAATCCTTTACTGCCTGACAGCTCAGGACTACTGTCTGAAACAGCAGGATGGTAGTATCCCACTTTTGATTTGTTAATCTGAACACAACGCAACATCCGTGTTGGATTTATCCTGCATGCAGAGTTCATTAAATTACTTTATATGGGTAATATATTGTCAATACAAGCCGTCAGAGACACCCAGTCTGCTTTGATTATTGTCGTCTTACTCTGAACTGATGTACTGCACCTAAAAGGTATTCGATGCACAGCTACAACAACATTAGCCATTAGCAATAGCTTTATGGATGTTGGTCTGTCTGACTTGTAAATCACTGACTTGTGTCTTAACAATGAGGGTAATACATGCAAATGAACTGCAGTAAATGTTCCTCCATTTAATCAGCGGCCAGATCTCCCTGCTCATATCATAGCTCAGATCCACTGGATGATTCATTTTGCATTTGTTGCTCAAATTTCATATTGTACTTCCCCATTTTTGTGAGCTAGCCACCACGGATGTAAAAAGTAAAGCCGTGCTGTTTCCTGTATTGTAAAAATGGATAGTGAGGAAACTGAGATCAAACGGTAAAACTAGGCACTGCTGATAAAATATGAAACAAGATTCTGTTCTTGGGTTGATTGTTTCAGGTCTAAAATGTTTTTAGAAACATGTTCTAGCTTACTGTTTAACTGTAAATTGAGATTGTCTGTTACCAGCCGGCCACCATATTGTTTCCTGTGGAAAACGGCGAAGCTCACATTGAGTCACCCACCTGTGGGAGCGTTTATTGGTCCACTGTGGCGCAGTGCATTCTGGTAATTGTAGGTTTTCTACCTCTTGAGCAAAAGCAAATGCCACAGTCCTTCTCCTCAGTTTTCTCTGGTCATTTGGCACCAGTCCTATAACAGATATAGTGGTGTAATGGCGTCCTGAGCAGAGAAGTCATGCTACCTCTGTCTGTGTTGCAATCTGAGCTTCTCTGTGGGTTGATGTTGTGGCCTTGCCAGCTGTTTGTGCATGTTTGTGCATGTGAGTCCCTCTGGCTACCTAATCACTGCCGCTCTGCCCAATCCTCATACGGCAGCAACTGCTGACATCAAGACAACATTAACACAGAGGCATAGCGTCCTACCTCCAGTTCCACCGCCAGCTCCATTATCAATTTTGCAGTTGTTAGCGCTGCTTATTGAGTTAGGACTGTTAGCTTCTAGCTGCCTGCTCATTCACCTCCATGTTGAGAACCGTGTGCAGACAAACCAGCCCCAGACTCTGAATCATATAGACATGCTCTGAATGTAACGCACAACTCATTTATTAGCAAATGTTAGCATGCTAACACACTAGTGAAGAGGGTGAACATGGTAAACATGATACCTGCTTAACATCAACAGTGTCACTGTGAGCATGTTAGCATGCCAGCATTAGCATTTAGCTCAGAGCGCCACCCTGCTGTGCCCAAGTGAAGCCTCACCTAGGCACTAACATGGCTGTAGGCTCGGTAGAAAAGCAATATGTGTTTTCAAAATGTCATCATTCATTTCCACCAGACGTGTATTGAACCTATGAAGGTCTGCTTCGATAATAAAAACATATGAATCACCTCTAGGGCTGTAACTAAGCATCCATTTTAATTAGTGATTAATTTTCTGATTATTTTCTCAATTTGTCAATTCATCTGTCTCTGCAAGATTTAAGAAATAGTGAATAATATTGTTATGGTTTCCCATAGCTCAAAGTGATTTCTTCAAATTTCTTGTATCTGACCAGTAGTCCCATGCCTGAAAAAAAGTATTAAATCGTCACATATGAGCAGATGGAACCGGTGGATGTTGAGCATTTTTGATTGAAAAAGGACAGAAACAATGACCCATTCATCAATATTGTTGCTAATTATAATTTTCAGCCAAACAACTAATCACATTTGGAGTCAGCAGGATGTTGTAGGGGTTATCTACAGCCATATTCAAATAATTGTAGTCAGTGTGGATACATACATGTGTTTTTCAGAAAACCTCTTTCCACTATGTGGACATCCTGCCATTTTTTCCTCCCAGTTTAGTGAGATTGTGCCTTATAGAGCATTTGAAGGATCTCAGATGTTCGGCAGCAATGCAGGAGTATTTTCTGTCCATATAACAGACAGCTCAGTCCTCGTCTATGTGGTGTCTGTCTGCTTCTATCTTGAGTAACTGGCTCTTTAAGGGAACAGCACTCAAAGGTAACAGCTATGAGATCATCGGCTTGCGTCGTCATGGCAACAAAGGCTGTTGCAGCACTACTGAGAAATAAAATGGCTGGCGTGGTGTCGCTCTCCCTCCTCCTCCTCCTCCTCCTCACCCCTCCGTCCCTTCCTCTCCTTTTTCTCTTTGGTATCAGTGAACTGGAGCAGATTGGTTGTGACATCGTCCCCCCCACCCTCCTCCTCCTTTCTCCACCCGTGGCCCGTCCTGCCCTCTCACTTTGCTCCTTATTCTGTCCCTCCAACCGTCCATTCACACTCCATACATGTGAGTCAGCAGGAGTCTGCAGCTAGCAGGAGCTGCCACTCTGGACGTGATTAAGGTGATGCTTTGGGGTTTTTTTTTTCCCTTTTCCACTGACAGCTCCACACAGTATTCGTAACTGAATCAACCGGTGGAAAGCACTAACGAGAAAGACACAAATCAGCACCTTTTGAAATGCTTCCCTTCAGGTTGTGGCCCTGTCAAGTCCTTAGCTTCAGGTGAGACACAGAGAGAGGAAGGATGGAGGCTGAAGGGGCCCCTCATCCTTCAAGAGCAGAGGTTTGAGGGGAAGAAGCGAGGAAGCAGGGTGAGGGTGGAAATTCAGCCAAAAGATTAAGAGCCTGAGCTATTCCCCGGACATCATCTGAGGGCTAAATATTTTTATGTTTTTTCTAGTGTGTGTTTGGAGCTGTTGATATTTGCTCTCCTCTCTGCCTTATGTATGTCCTCGATCTCTCCCTCTCTCCCTCTCTCTTGCATCCTCCCCTCCCCTCAGCCTCAATCACCCAGACACAGACGCATGCATGCTCACGCAGAATCGCGCGCAGCAGGCGGATGCGCGCATACACACTTTCTCTCACACACACATACACACACGTACACACACACACACACACACACACACACATACTCACACACCCTTCCTGGAGGTGCTGGGAGCAGCTGCAGCATTAGCGTTGAAAGAGATTTGCCGTTGACTGGAGTTTGCATCCCCCCCTGTTAATGAATGGATGCTACGGCGATAGGCTCGGGAGCTTCTTCCGTTGGATTGCGGGAAACGGTGGATATCTATTCTTGAAATTTATTTATTTATTTCTATGCTCTCCATTTTTTTCTCCCCACCCTCTCCTGGTGTGCTGTTGTCGAAAGGACGATGGGGTCTTGTGCTTGATCGGATAAAGATGGAGGTGAACGTGGCGTCTCCGGTGCTTGGCATACTATTGAGGTTTCACTGCCCATTAGGGTGAATGGAGCTTTTATTTCTGTTTTTTTTTTTTTAAGTGGGCTCTTTTGTTTTCCGGGGATCGGCTGAGCACTCCTGTGGTGAATTGAGCTATTGTCGAAGACTGGGCCTCTTAAGCTTTGAATCTTTGACCATCCATCCATCCCCTCCCTTCCTTCCCTTGTTACCTTCTACTCAAAAGGAACAAGCAGATCCCAAAACCTCCACTGAAATCTCTCCTCACCGTCCTCCTTGCTTCCAATGCCCCATTTCCCTCATCTCTACCCCTGCCCCCCCACCTCTCTCCTGCTCCCTCCTCCCACATCAGAGCGGCTACGTAATGTGCCTCCCTACGCATGCAAATGGGGATGCTACAAATGGTGGCTGGGACTGATGCCGATGAAAGGGTGATGCCTCGCGCAATCACCTGCACCTCCGCCGCCGCTGCCATCGCTCCAGATCAGCCTGGGAGAGCCCAGCAGCCGATGACAACCACCCACAGTGCGAACACAGTCGTTTGTAGCTTGCTCGTGGATGTAAATGAGACGTGTGTATGTGTGTGAAGGTGCACACTGGTTCCTGCCATGTCTGGTGTGTGATCGCTCTAGCGGGACGTTCTTACTGATGCGGGGGAGGCACTGAGCCTGAGGTTGGTCGACCTCCCCCTGCACACCCCCCCTTCCCCTACCTCCCTCCTTCCTTCCCCCTTCTCCCCCATTCCAACCTCCCCCTCCCCTCCTCCCCTCCCTCCCCCTTATCCCAGAAGCCCCCGGGGGTGAAGGCCACCTGGTAAAGGGGTCACGATGAAGAAGAACCGCAGCAGCAATCTGCGGCGGGCCTGGCCCAGCTCGGAGCTTACCGAACGCCCGCTGGAGCACAATCTCTCCCGTAGTGAGAAAGACATCCGTGTGCAGAAGCAGCATCTTCCTCCCCCTCCTGCTCCTCATTTCTCTCCGTCCCCGCCAAGTTATCGTGCGCCAGGTGAGTCTGTGACGCTCCCATCACGGGAAGCTCCACCCTCTCACTACGCAGAGCAAAGGCACAGTTTGAATTTGGGGTAGAGGGCAGAGTTCGAAGTGGACAAAATGTGTGTGTTATCAGGTAGGAAATGATAACCTCCCCTTTTCATTACTTCTCTAATTTATTAGACAACATAAAACAGAAATAGAGAAGACGGAGGAACATTTTAGGCACGATTGGACACTAATTTGGTTTGTTTTGAAATATATCTTTCTGCATCTCAGTGGGTCCAAATCCTTTACACTTACTGACATATTTACTTCTTCATATTTACTGACCCATATTTAGAAATATAGATAAAACCAATGGTGCAACACGATGACAAAATGGGCATTCATCAGTTTGTACCATTTAAATCATTTTTTCCATTATGTATATTTTATGTGTCCAAAAGTTCGGCCACTGTATGACACATTGTTTGCATCACCTTTGCGCCAAATTTTCATGACAATTTATACTTTGTGTTTGTTGAGATTACGCAAGGGCTTCAAGGCCGTCTCACATCGCAAAAATCCGATCCTTTCTGTGTCTTTTATTAGAAATATCTGCGTATTTTTCTGCTGCTTTCTTGCTCCATTGTAAGATATGAAACCAATACTACAACCTCATTCAACCTCAGTCCCATACAAGCACAGGACGGGGATTTTTTTGGGAACAGATTCACTGGCAGATCCAGCTTTTCTCATGTTTACTAAAAAAAAAAAAAAAATGAGTAAAGCCCTCGTAAAGCCACATAAAGCTTAAGGGGCTGTGATACTAAGCAGAGATAACGTCATCGTGTTGCTTAACTGACCATTCAGCTGAGTGTGGTGAGGAGGCAGGGCCCTGCACAGATCTCAGCTCAGGTAACAGAAGTGCGGAGAGTAAAATGATAACAAAACTTATTTAAAAAGACAACAGTGATCAATAAGGCAACATTAATTCTGTTGGTTATATATAGATATTAGCAGAGGAGGCTTTCATGGTGTATTTTCTATACTGTATTGCGTGATTCACTATCGATCACCAGATTTAGGTCAGGGGACAGGGTCAGCTACAGCACAGATGCTGCAGTAGATTCAGTGTGTTGCTTTACAACCTTTCAGCAGGGCAGATGTTTGCTCTCACGGGGGCTTGAAGCCGGGCCGTCTGGTTGTAGGATGATCTCACTACTCACTACTGCTGACAGCAAAGCCAGCTTAATTCAACAAAGGCAAACAGGGAATTTCTGTGTGTAAGCTCTCAACGTGGCGCTGGCGTCAGTAATATTTTGTTATATGTCACATAAGTTGGGTTTGATCGCGTGAGCTTCATTTTCTGTTGAATAACGAGGTTTGCAGGTGATCTCATGCTACGGTTGCTGCAGCAGCTTTGCTAACCTACGAGAAACAAGAGGAACGAGAGGCTAAAGGAAGCACAGAGAGGAGGGGTGGAGCTCTGCGAGGCAGCATGCAAACTGCTGCCGTTTGACCATTACATCATTGCTTCACACGCTGCGCCTGCTGTTCATTCATGATCTAACAGTTGTGCCTCCTCCTCCTCCTCCTCCTCCCCCCTGCAGGTGACGTGTCTCCGATCAGTATGTCACCTATCAGCCAGTCACAGTTCATCCCGCTGGGGGAGATCTTGTGCCTGGCCATCTCTGCTATGAACTCTGCCCACAAGCCTGTCAACCAGGAGGCTCTGGTGGAGCACCTCACTGCCAGCTTCCCAGGTACGCTCCTCTGACCTCGTTTTTAAAATGGGACTGCGCTAAAGCATGCAGAGACATTATATGGCACATGTCGTTGGTATCTGCAAAAACTGCTAATGTGCTAGGGTAGATATGATGATAACATACACCTGTCCATGTGTCACAGCTTGGTTTATCATCTTCTGATTTGTTGCTTCTTAACAATCTCTCACTAATATTTCATGTTATACAATCTAACATAAAAACCAGGTTCAAAGAGCGAGGCGCTGATCTATGTAGGCTTTAAACATCTATTGATCTCCCCTGAGGGCTCTGACACATTTAGTGATTCATTGAGAATTAAAATATTTCACTCCAACAGCATCATAATGATTCAACAGGAATAGATCTGAAATGATTAGTTGATTAGTCAATCAACAGAAAATGAATCGGCAACTATTTTGATAATCAACTGATCATTTGTTCCAGCACAAATGCCACACATTCACTGTTGTCGGTTTCTAAGATGTGAGGATCTACTGCTTGTCTCTGTCATATATGATAGTAAACAGAATACCTTTGGAATCTGGACTGTTGTTTGGACAAAATAAGACATCTGAAGAGGTATCGCTGGGCTCTGAGAAATCATGGCGGACATATTTGATCATCTTATGACAATATATAGATGTATATATAGAAGTAACTGCAGCCCTGAATTTGAAAATGAAATCTGCCATTAGTGAAACAGGTCTAAAATGTACTAAAACAGTCAACATCTTGAGCTCTCTGTCCCATCCTCCTTTCCCATGTTTTACCCTTACACTGTTTTTGGTTTTCATAAACACACATTGATTTATGTGACACTGTTTATTATTTTGTAGTTTGGATATTCTGTTGATAAAGTGATTTGAGGAACGTAAACCAGTACATTTACATAAAAAACACCTGACCAGTATTTATTGCTAAACTTGAATATGGTGACATCATGCAAATAGCACATTTAATGTTGTTGCAAATTATCTAATCTTATTATTAGTGCTGGGCTGTAGAGAAAATCAAGTATCTAAATATTTTTGACCAAACACATAAATATCAATGCGATGATATATACTACCCAGTCCTACGTATTATTTTATCTTTCCTTAATGAAGAGGGTTTTTAAAAATGATTTCTAATAGCAGTTCTCACATAGAGAAAACAAAGATTTCTCAGGGTGTTTTTAAACTAGGTTGTGTTTTTTTTACTCTCAAAATTGTTGTGTTATTTGAAAAAATGTTGTCATGTTGTTTATTTTTCATGGTTTGAATATACTTATAGTTTTTAATAGTATAGTCATTTCTTCTTTACTTCCAGTGTCACTCTTAATTTTGGTGAAACAAGCCTAAAATAAAGAAAAAAATACAAAGGTTTAGAAGCACTGGTTTATCCACTTTGTAACTGAGTTGTCGGTCAAATTTAATGTGAAGCATGTTCTTCAAATTCATCTTTACTTCCATACCATGCCACAGTGGAAGGGAGTTGAACTTATAGATTGCATCATTTCTGTGTAACAGGGGTGATGTAATGTCATGCAACACAGCGCCCTGCCAGACAAAGGTTATGGATGGTGTTTGAAATGGACTACTGTAAATGTTGATTTAGTTAATTTATATAAGCTAAGCTCTTGAGGTGATTAAATATCCTCAGGAGTCATCTGGGAATGGGAGTGTTTAGTTTATTAAGTAGCTGTTGTTTTTACATACAGATTAAATCTTAGATTGCGCTAGGGTGTCATTATTTTAGCAGAAACAAGTCATGGGACATTCCTTAAAATGTATGAGAATTTGTGTGAGCTCTTGTTGGGTGAATTAAAGAAAGATTATTCAGCAAATAAATAAATAAATGCCAGTTTGTGTAAAATTAACCTCAAACTTTTTAAGGGGTTGCAAAAAGACCTGCAATTATTTTTAGCAGTTTCTCAAGGATTTTTAAAAAATATATATATAAATTACGTTACATTTCTATTTTATTTTATCATTTATATATATATATATATATATATATATATATATATAAACATAAAGGAACATTCAAAGTAACAGCTGTTAAAAAAAAAAACTCCGATGTACCCACCAGTGGTTCTGTGAACAAATAATTCATTCAAGTGCTGTCACCCAAAATTAAAACCAACTTTAAGTTTTAATTTTAGTTTAAATTCTTATCAGATCACAACGTTTCCAAATATAGCAAATGTGTCATGCTCCACTTTAGATAAATGTGAAGAAAACACAATATATCTACAATATGTGATGTAATGGTGCATCCATGAAAAACTTTGAGCAGTCTATTTAAAAAAATGTGATGGGAAATTTAAGGGGAAAATTTTACAGTAGTAGTTAACGGTACCTCAGTTTAGTTGGATATTAAAACATGTCTCAATAATTAGTTATTTGTTTGGTTTTTTTTGTTTGGTTTTTTTTGAACCAGTCTTGGGTTCAATCATGCTCCGAAAGAAATGAATAAACCCCTCACACCATCCTCACCCATCTTTCACTCATAATTTGTTTTTATATGTTGCCTCTGGTGTGATATACATGTCTGATCTACATTTTAATTGATGTTAAAACATGCATTTGGTGACTGAAACATCATGGAAGTACCACCTTGTATTCATATTAAAATAGCCCTCAAGCTAGTTTTTTTGTTGTTGCTCCTTGAGAAGCCATTTTTGTATAAATTTTCAAGCAGCAGTTCTCACTTTTAACTTTAGAGTTTTTTCTTAAACTATAATCTGTAAATTTTGATTATTTTACTGTCTGAACAAAATGTCCTGTGTTTGAGCAGTTTAAATATGAATACAATCTTTAACTGAAATTTCTAAACGCTGTGTGATCTGTGTTTCCTGCAGGCGTGCCTACACCCAGCTCAGAGGTTCTGAGACATACCCTGAACATGCTGGTGCGAGAGAGGAAGATCTACCCAACTCCAGAGGGCTACTTCATCGTCACCCCCCAGACCTACTTTATCACTCCTTCCCTCATCAGAACCAACAACAAGTGGTATCACCTGGATGATCGGCTCCAAGAGCGCCAGCCACAACAGTCGCAGCAGCAGCAACAACAACAACAACAACAACAACAACAGCAGCAACAACAACAACAGCAGCAGCAGCAACCTCAGCAATGCACTTCGCCACAGTCTGGCAACGCAACACCATCCACACCTGGCTGCCTGAGAGAGAGGCCTCCTCGCAAGAATCACAATGACTCATACAACTCCTATCGCGAAGACTCGTCCAGACTTCACAGCAGTAAGTCACCAAAGGAGCACAGGGGAGATTCTTATCAAAGTAAGCCGCCCAAGGATCACAACGGCGGGGAACCTCCACCAAGCACTTCAGCCAAGGAGCACCGAGGAGAACCGCCGTCATACCCTTATCCCCCTCTTCCCACCTCCCCTCCTGTCCAGCAACCGCCGCCTCAAGAGCCCGCTGATAAGAGCAAAAGCATCACTTCTTTTCCTTATAAAACTGACACTCTGACCAAAAAGAAAGAAGGAAGTGGTGGCGGCGGAAGTGGCGAGAAGCAATCCAAAAGGTTCGGTCTCAGGCTCTTCAGGCTGAGTTTCAAGAAGGACAAAATGAGGCAGCTGGCCACCTTCTCAGCCCAGTTCCCCCCAGAGGAGTGGCCTCTTCGTGATGAGGAAGTGCCAACCACGCCCATTCCCCGCGAGGTGGAGATGGAGATAATCCGCCGAATCAACCCTGACCTAACAGTGGAGAATGTGGCAAGGCACACGGCGGTGATGAAGAGGCTGGAGGAAGAGCGTACGCAGAAGAACAAGGCGGGATCTTCAGCCCAGCACAGTGCACGAAGCAGGAGGGGGAGGGGCCACAGGAGGGCCCCACATGGTAAGTCTCGTTCACACAGCAAGCCCCGCACCTCCAGGGGAGACCCGTCTGAGGGCTCAAACTGGGACCTTTTGTTCATGGAAAGAGATTACCGCTTCTTTAGCCACTCGTTAGTTCGCTCGCCTCGGGAGGCCATGTACACTTTGGAGCGCAGGCGAAGTGGAGGCGCAACATACCTGGTCCATAGCAATCCCAACATTACTGAATCGTACTGCCCTGTTACCCCTGAGTGGGACGTGTCTGGGGAGCTAGCCAAGAGACGGACGGAGATGCCCTTCCCTGAGCCGTCGCGCGGGACATGCCAGTCCAGAGTGCAGAGAAGTCACAGTCACAATCAGGACAGGAAGTCGCGTCACGAGAGGTCAGATCAAGCTAAAGAACGCTCTCGATCCATGGACAACTCCCTCAAGGGCCCGTCGCTGGGGGCGCCAGAAGACTTCGAACCCACTCTGGAGGAGCGTAGTCATTACTACACTGATGATGGCACCCTGCGCGCCACTCAGAAATCCTCCCACTACTCAAGGATCATGTTCTCTGCTGCTAAGTTCCACTCTGATTTTAATGTGCCTGATTTGGGGAAAGGGAGTTTGGACGAGTCAAGGATCCGGAGTACAATGGAGAGGAACAAAAGCAGAGACAGCTTGCCAACGTACAATGAGCTAATGGGACTTTCTCCTAAGCCCTCAACAGATGAGTACTTCCAGTGCAATACGTCAAATGAAACAATCCTAACTGCCCCTTCGCCTCAGGCAAAATCAGAATATGACACATTAACCTCATCAGGGGGACTCCGAAAGGGCTCTCCGGCTGACCGCCAAACGCCTCACCTCACCTCTCCTCACACGATGGAGTACAAAGAGGACTTGTCGGCAGCAAAGGGACAGAACGGCTCGGTGCGACTGACGCCAAGCCAGACGCCAGAGCCGGTGCAAAATGCCCGTTTGACGCCACACCAACACAATGTAGATCCCGGAGGGGGAGGAGGCGGTATGGTGATCAAGAGGAAAGAGATCTTCAGCAAGGACACTTTGTTCAAACCTCCACACAATGCCTTGTCCACAGGCTACGTGGACAGCAGCTACACCAAGTCCGGCACATTGCGGAAAGCCTCACATGCCAAATCAACAGAGGCCCTAGACAATCCTGAGCCCCAGCAGCCTTCCAATTCAGCCACTTCCTCACCGGCAGTTTTACAGGGCTGCTTAGAGCCAACAGTCCCCTCCGCCTCCTTTGACTATTATAATGTATCAGATGATGAGGAAGAAGAAGAGGCAGAGGAGGACTCGCACAAAGAGTTGGCAACGGCAGAGGACAACAAAGACCACGGGGAAGTGGGTGGTAACAGTGGAGGCAGTGGTGGTGGTGGGGAGGGAACCATGCAGTGGCTACTGGAGCGGGAGAAGGAGCATGATCTGCAGCGGAAATTGGAGACCAATCTGACCTTACTCAGCCCCAAGGAGACGGAGAACAGCAGCAGCCAGAAGTCGGCCCACTCTGCCCGTTTGGACAGCATGGACAGCAGCAGTGTCACGGTGGACAGCGGATTCAACTCCCCCAGGTATGTGCTACAGTGAGCTGTGACACCAGTCAAACTGTTTGTTATTAAAATGTTAAGTCTTGGCATTGTTGGTGAAGTGTGGGAGGTAAACTCTGGTAGAGCACAGTGGGACCTAAAATATCCCAAAATGTCTGGATTGCTGTCAAACCACGTGGACACATGGGTTGAAACTTAAGTAAAAATCACTCCATTTTTTAAAAGCAAAATGATAGGTGGTGGTAACTGAACGCTTCAAGGCCAAAATAATTTTTTTATTTTCTTAAAACAAGAATAATTTTACACTGAGGTCCATTCACTCACTTTTTTGAGCATTTAGCTCTCAGTTTTCCTCAGTGGGTGAAGTTTGCTCAGTCTTCATCATGTGACTGAAGTATGGGGGTTGATATATGCATCAAATTCAGGTCTTGACTTTATCTACACACAATTGCCCCTTTTTAAGATACACCTGTACAATGTGATTCAATCAATCCCATACAGTATCTGCCTTTAAGAAGGCCTGTAAAGGTGTACCTAATGAAGTGGGCACTAAGTGTTTGTCTGTGTTGATATTAAATATAATGTTTTGCAATTTTAGGAGCAGCTTTCACTGACATGTTCCTATGGTTCTATTTAATCAGAAAAAAATGTTGGTAAAAGAGTGATAAGGACCAGTTTTACTGTCTCAACAAAAGTCATTTCTGAGGGAGAATCCACTCAAGATTGAACAAATTTCAGTCTATGAGCTCATTAGCTGATCAAAACACACACATTCTGAAATTAAACTAATTTGATCACATATTCTGACTTCTTTTGTTACTACCAGTTTCAAGCTAAACAATAAACAAGGGGAGATAGGGAGATAGGGAGTGGTATGTATAAATGTATGTAGTGGATTGAAAAAAAAACAACTGATTATATTATTCTAGGAGGCTACCTAAAGTTTATTTTTGTATTTGTCATATTAATAATTTGTATGATAAAAAAATTGATATTTGGCACTGTAAGACGATACGATATTGCCGCACAAAAATATTGCGATACTATGCTACATCAGTTTTCTTGAAACAGACCATAAATCATAGTAACAAACAACCTCTTTATAAACGCATGTTATGTACATAAAAAAAAACAGCTGAAGCAAATGACACATGGATAAAATGCATTAACATGAGAAGAATTGTTTCATCTTTAGATAAACAACTGTAACATCTATCAGAAAAACAGATAAATGAGGAATCAAGCCTTTTCTGCTTCCGCAGAAGTAGAAGTAGATACGATTTACCAGACACAGTGACCAGAAGAGATAATTTAGACAATTTAGTATTGCACTTCCATAAAGTTGTTGGACTGATTTAAAAAAAAGAAAAAAAAGAGAGATCCCAACTTGTATTGGATTAAACTCCAAATACACTTCCCATAATGCAACTTAATGCAGTCTGTCATTAGTGAGCCCCAAAGAACAGCACTGGACTTTGAGGCCAATTTTATATAGAAGTCAATGTTGAATCCATCACATGATGTCATGAGGCCCAAAAAGACTTTTTCCATAGACTTACATTTTTTGAGTGTCACAGCTCCAACAAAATGACTTGTTTCACTATCAGGGTTTGATCCATTCGGTCTGATAACATTTGTTAAGCATAGAAGAGTCCCATTTAAGTTAGCAGAGGGCTAAACTGGAAGTCAGCTGCTCAGCTGCCATAAGTCTAATGCGCTCTGTGGTCACTATGCGAATGATCTGGATACTTTAAAACTGGGAAGTTAAACTTTTTTGGCCTCTTGGGCCACTGAGCAACTTTCATAGGAGTGAATGGGGCCTTGCTTCCGACACTGTATCCACTTCTCTTTAAACATCCATGGTCATTGGACCCTCTGACCTGTAACACAAACTTCCAGTCAAAATTTCTCAACCTAACATAGGGCTTGGTGATATGTCCTGAAAACTAAATCTTTTTAGGCTTTATCTTGATACATGATATATATCTTGATATTTTTAAATCTCCTCAAAAGCACTTTATTAATGCTAGGACTGGGAGACAAAATTAAACATGACAATATTTCTGACCAAATACCCTCTTTGATGCAAAAAGTTGTATGGATCACTACACTTTTGTTAAGTTTTTTTTTTTTTTTTTTTTTTTTAAATATTAACACAATGAGATTTTTGATTAATAATCATCAATACTCTGAATATAAAGATTAAGTGGGTTAGGGCAGGCATTAAAACAAATAAAAAGTTTGGTAAATTGATAAATTTACATCACTTTTACTGTAATGCAGCCTTTAAAATGAAGGAAAAAACACTGTTTATGCCACATCACAATACAACGATATCCAAAATCTAAGACAATGTATAGTATCAAATCTCAGTAATGATATGATGTCTTCATATTGTCCAGCCCTAACATGAGATAAGAGGGAATAACCCTGATGACATCATCTGGGTTTTAGAAAGCTCCCTCCAGAGTCACAGAAGACATTATAACTCTGTTTTCACGGGCTGGTCTTCATGTGAAACATTAATGGAACGCTCATTTCATACATGCCATTAAAAAAATGCTACATATGTACAGTATGCTTCTGAGATAGCGTACACTTCAGACATAAATGTTGGGCTGAAATGAGGAATGTAGAAAAATTGTAACATATATTTGTAGTGTATAAATGTTGTGATTTAATTTATTATCAACTCCTAAAATGTTTAAGGCTTACACTTTTACTCAAAGTTGCTTTTAAGTATTTTTTTTTAATATATCTTTAGGTGTTCCCAGAGTGAATGACATAAAAAGCTTCTTTTATTACTCTCAGTAACTATAATGTATCTGCTTTTTTCTTCACTAGTTTCAATTAATCTTAGTGGTAGATTATTCTTCTCTCTAGCCAAGCACCACTTCTGTGTTTTTCCGTGTATTATGAAAGCAAACACTCGACTTTCTGTTGTCTCCTGTGCAGGACGCGTGAAAGCCTTGCATCCAACACATCCAGCATAGTGGAAAGCAATAGACGGCAGAATCCAGCGCTGAGCCCCGGCCACATCGGCACCAGTGGCATCGGACTGCCATTCAGCTTTCGTGCCATCCCAGAACCCCCCACCACACAGCCTGAGAAACTCCAGAAGTCATCGAACTGCCTGGCCTCCATCACCAGCGTCTGACAGGCAGCACAGACTGAGACCATGAGCGGTGGTGGAGGAGAGAGGAAGTGAGGTGTTTCACCATTTTGACCATCACTTTCCTCAACCAATACACACACACACATACACATAAACACACAGACGATCACACACATCTTCAGACTCCTGAGAATCCATTTACTGGGACTGTTACAAAAACAGGCATGGCTTCAAGAGACTGTTCCCACAGCTTCAAGAACTTTACTGCAAAAAAGAGAAGAAAAACTACAGATTATCAAGACCACTGTAGGTGAGGACACCTACCAGAAGTACTTTGATTTTTGGTGACATGGACTCTAGTTTGGCTTATATCAAGATTCTTGACTATTGGTATTGGAAAGTAGTAGACTATAGGATTCAAGTTACATTTGGAAATATCAAAAAACTTTTTATATTACTTAACAATACATGTCCAATTAAATGTTCTCCTTCCTGAAATAGCGTCAAGTTCTTCAGGACGATTCAATGTATCAGCACAATGTCGAGACAATAAAAGTTGATCCTGAGAACAACGAATGAAAGATATAAAAACATAAATCAGCTCAGATTTGTGTACCGCAATGCAAATGATGTATGTATACTCGATACTTTTGATATCCTAATTATTATAATGGTGGTATTAAAGATGCTATGTGACCAAAAACGATGTTTGGACAGAATGAGCTGCACCTCACCCCGCTCGCATGTACATCACAGACACCTCACAAAACAGTCTCACCATTATTTACTGTCTGATGTAGAGCTTTGAGTTATATCTATGCCTACTTTCCAGGGAAGTGTGTGTTTTCTGAGCACTTTAAGGAATTTTGTTCTTCGTGACTGAGCCCAAGAGTTTAGATTAAAATCCATTCGTGGCCTCAGAAACAGCAGTTAAGGAAACAATCTTACCACAAGGTCCATTTGTGACTGTTCTGGAGCTTTCAGTCACGTCACATGATCTTCCTCAACATAAAATCAGTCTCAATACAGTCATTAGGAGGAACTGATTTTAATTATTAATAGGTTTCATGAGTTTAAAGTGTGGTAATATTATAAAAATGTTTGTTGAAAGGATATTCTGAACTTTTTGAGTCACTTTTGCTTCTAGCTTTCACTTCTTTCCTCCATGAAACAGCATAGACTTGCTGCATTGTGGGAATTGTAGACAGAATGGGTAGATTGTAACCACAAGCGCTACAACTTGCAAACTTTAAATGGTCAGTTCATCCAAATTTAATTTTACATTTCCACTAGATAACGGTTCAAAACCTCGGGTTGTCGAAAGTTGATCAATTGATGAGTCAATCAACATAAAATTAATCAGCATCTATTTTGATAATTAGGTCTTTATATAAGACAGAAACTCCAAACGTTAATATTTCCTGCTTTTCATCGTTGTGCAAAGTACATTTTAAGGCATCTACATGAGCTTTGGGATGTTCTGAGGGGTATATAGACCCAAAAATTAAAGGTAGATTAATCAATAATGAAAATGACAACTAGCTGCAACCCTACACATGATGCACTGTGGGAACTGTAGACAGAATCAGTAGTATATGTGACTATAGTTGCTACAACTGCAGGAGATGTGGATGCCAGTTAAAGAGTTTAAATGGTTACTTCAGTAAAACCTTGATTTGCTGACCCTGGGGTCTGGGCATGATCCAGAGTAACCAGGACATTGTCTCTCGTAAGTAAACATTATTATTGAACTGAAATGAGCAGTCAGTTGACAGAATATTAATCAACTATTGTGAAAATCAGTTAATCATTTGAGTCATTTGCAACAATGCCACAAAGATCCTCATTCCAGCATCTTAAATGTGATGATTTGCTGTTTTTTCTTTGTTTTTCAAACTGACAAAAATATCTGAATATTTACCCTTGGGCTCAGGAAAATTGTGATAGGCATTTTTTTTTAACTGTTATCGAAGTTATGGACCATCTTTTCCTCAAACATTGGTGCACTTGAGGAAAAAGGGGTTGTAATCTTTAGATGACTCATGAAAAGCCTGTATTTGTTACATGGCGTGTTCATGAGATAAAAAAAGATGGTTTCAAACTCTGGTCTTCATCCTAGGAATTCCATGTATCTGGACTTTCCTTTTTGTTCATGTTGCAGTTCTTTGAAACTTAAATGTCTTGGGATGGTAGAAGTCCCTTTAGTGTTGATCTCAAAACCTCAGCGAAGAAAACCAGAACTATATAGAGAAAGGCAGATACCATTGAGAGAGAGGATGTTTGAAATAATTTGGTTAAACTAGTATATAAGAAACATAAGTGATGGTTACAGCAGCCTAACTGCAGTTTTGTGGATGAACTATAGATGGAGCCAAAGTTCAAACAGTGGACCAGATCTAGCACAATGCAGCAGCTTTAGAGGGTTAGACAACACTGTGATACACCAGGGTGACAAAAACAGCTCATATATGCCATATATATTCATGTTGAAGAGACACCATATTATTAATGTGGTGGTACCTCAACATGGATACACATCATGAACACTGCAGAGCCTTCAGAGTATTGTTTCATCTGAAAACAGTCATTTATGAGCCTTACACATGATGCATCAATGTTCTGTATTCATCTCAGAGAAAGTCATGTGATCATGAAAAACCTACAACCAATCATTGTAAGTATAAGCACCCAAAACACGGACTGTCAGGGGAGGAATATTTGATCCATTTCAGAACACTGACCTTTGAAAAGCTCGGACAGAGCGCCCTCTAGTGGTGAACAGGTTGTATAACAGTGGCAGCAAACAGCTGTGGCCGAGTTGCAGCAAATGTGTGACACCTGAAGCTCATCAAACTGATCCTATAAAGGTAAGTGGCTTATCCTCAACATACCACCAAGCTGCTGTGTTTAAAATGGGTCAGAAGTCAAATATAGATGTTCATTTATGTAGAGCAGCATTCATAGTATTGTTGAGTGCCTAAACTGAAGCCTCGATGCATGTTTTTGATATTTTTCTGTGATTTAAATCACAGTTCATAATTATAACATATTGGATGTATCTTTATTAAATGGTGGCAGCACCTACAGTATAGTGCAGTATGCAGTGGCATTTTTAGGTGGGAAAAATAGTAGGCCAACAATTTTGCAAAGATTCAAAAACATAAAATTACAGAATTTTCTAATTTGACATGATGCACTGTTTAACATTTCTCACACAGGTGATAATCAGACTGGGCACGTACTTGTTCTCCTCACTGTGCTGTTTTTCTGCACAAGTCCTTATTTCTTTGTGTTGTCACTTTGGCTAGTTATAGTATTTGCCCAATTTTACTGCGTTTTCCTGCTGCTGTCACGTTTGGTAATCCTCTCAGAAACATGCTTCAGATCCTGGAAACTTGTTTTTGACCAGGCTCCGTCACCTCTGAACAAATCACACAGGAAGCCATAAAAATGTGTCTTCTCTAACCAGTTAGGGACTGTTTTTACTCGTCAGAGGAGCAGGGTGGCTGGGATATGATTTTGTTTTATTTTTATATTTTGACCCTTCCCGAAGCTACAAATATTTTTACTCAAGCTTCCATGAGTCACTGGCAGAAAATGTATGACCTGCCCTCTATAGCATAAATTAGATATTAGACTTTAAAACCTATCCTATGAAGTTTGAAAGTTAGAAGCTGAAGACAAAATCCTAGAGTTCATGCATGTTGGTTAGGACATACAAACGGTTTATTTTGGCCACATTTTAAATGATACGTACAATAAGTTTACTGATGAAACATCACTATTTTAAGCTCAGATTTGTTATGATTTTATTTTTATTTTTTTGATGACAGAAGCTTTAGGTGCACAAGATATGTCCAAGGACCATCAGAAATGTGAAAATCCAATGATAACTCATGTTTTTACAGTTTTGACTGATAAATAGTGTAACTTTTGTGTTCTTTAAAGAATGTAGCCTTTGGTTTGGAGGACATGTTTTCTTTAAGAATCAGTAGCTGAAATAAATACAAAATACAACCATTTAAATGTGTATGCCCCTCCCTTAAGCCACATTAAAAAATATATGTCCCTCCCCAGTGCTTAAAAATTATTTGACATGCCTGCCCCTTTTTGCACCAACCCCCCTCAAAAGTAAAGAACACTCCCTACACATTTTGTTCTGGGGAGCAACTCCACATACAATGTGATTATTCTTACCAGCAGTTTGGTTGATAACAATCTTTGTCAGCTGGAGAGCACCAAGGTTTTAATCTCAAATATTTTTTTACAAGGCAGATTGTAGAATAATGGTGAATGACTGTCAACAGAAGATTTTTATGTCATGCATTAATACAGAATTATATTTCCTATATCACCACTATTTCTGTTGCCAGCAGGTGGAGCTCCACCCCGAAATGACCTTTAGCCTCTGGCAGCATGAATTTTACAGAGTCTTTGCTACCAGAGTGATTATAAACTTTTTCAGTGTTCAGGTGTACTAATGTCAATCGGATTTTGCTGTTCAGTACGAACATTCGACTATTTGTTCTTTCTATATAGTTTGAGAGGTTGAGCGATGTTTGGCGGGACGTTCAGGGTGACAGCAGCGTTCACGTAATGTTGTGAAAAAAGCCAAGTTAGCCCTTTAAGTGAATGCATGCTAACTACACTAACAACAAATTGGAAATGTGTAACAACATTTTTTGCCAACACATGATATCAAACAAAAACCAGACTATTTCAGGTTGAGTTGCTGTGAGCTGTAAATTCACCTCTTCTAAGCAGAAGGCAGAAGATGACATTACCTTTGAGCCTCTGGGCAGCTGCCTCCTTGTCACTTAGGCTCACTTTGGGTCTGGGTCCACAGCTGCCTGCACCGGAGAGCAGCATGAAAGCGAGAAGCGCTCCTTCTGCAGCTAAATCTGGGGATAGAAACATCTCCAGAAGTACACTGGACACTGACTGACGAACGGCTGCTCACCTTGAAGAATCTCAGTCGACTGAGGGGTCTCTGACTGATGATTTGAATCTTTAACTTTTAGAGGACAGCCTTAATAGGTCGACACATAGCCTAAATAAATGGAATAACAGAATCTAAAATCTCAGTCAGAAAATACTCTACCAGCACCTCTAAAACTCACTAATTAACATGCAACATCTTGTTTTGATTTTTAAATCCATAGAAAAACCACCATGAAAAAACTTGGTCAGCTATAGAGGTGCTGGTAGGCAGAATTTACTTTTGTGCATAGCAAGGCCAGCTGTTTCCCCGTGTTTCCAGTCTTCTTCGTGCTAAGCTAACCAGCTGCTGGTTGTAGCTTCATATTTAGTGTACAAACATGAGAAAGGAATAATTGTGAACATGCATTTTTTTTCCAAGTGTATCAACTCATAATTTGATTATAATTAAACACAGAAAAGGTCTATACCGCAAAACCATTAAACGCCCGGTCCCTTTTACTAGCTTGGTGTGGCTACACATTATGACAAATAAATGTCTGTCTCAATTAGATGCCTGGTCTGGCTGCCAAGTAGTTCATTTATTTTTTATATTAGTTCCTCAGATGTATTAAACCGGGTTGTTGGCTACCTCAAATTAGGGGTAGGAGTAAAAATCAATACAGCATAGTGTTGTGATATTTTTGTGTGGCAATATGGTATCATCACAGAGTGTCAAGTATTGATTTTTTTTTAATTACATAAGTTATTAATATTTCAAATACAAATTAAACTTTAGGTAGTCTACTAGAATAATATGATAAATTGCTTTTTCAGCCCACTGGATACATTTTTCTGCTGCACAAAAAAAAATGGCTGAAGTGAGACAAACAGACTGAAAACTTTATCTTCTGTATATATATGTCGACAAAGCTTTCCTTTGGGGACATAATTTACAGTTGAAAAAGGTAACGAATAGCACTATATCATAATTTATTTTATCGCAATACTTGGCATATAGCAACATATTTGAAATCGCAATAATATTGCATCGTGACCTGAAATTATGTTTCCATTCCTCGATTAACCAAACTGGAACGACCATCGTTAAACAGGGGAGGTGGCCTACGACACCACTTAACACCCACATATACTGCAGTCTTGGGACCCCTCCCTTGATGACTTAACACCCATTCACACCTGTTCCCATCTAACCCTAACAGCACACAAGATGGCCAACGACTCACATGTGACCTTAACAACTCTGTAAGGGTTCACACCCACAGAGTGCACACTCTAGACTCCATAGAAACACAAAACTTCGCTGTTGAGGTAAAGTCAGTGAGCCTTAAAGGGATAGACACAACTGCTGAGAGGAAACAGTCTGACAAAAACACCCAAATAGGTTTAAGTTTTTTTTAAGGGTGGCTTCATTTACTGCACCTTTGCCAGAGATTATGAGTACCATATTACAACAGACCTAATCTGAGACGTTGAACTCCATCAAATGGATTTATAAGTATATAATCGTTATGTAAAAGAAGAAGACCAGGAGCAAGTTGCACAAAACAACTTAAGTTTTCTCTTTAAGTATGGCACTTAAGACTTCATTTTTCCTAAGCTGAAGGACTCACTTAAGGGTGTTTCACAGAATCCCTTAGTTTCCTTCCTAGTTTACATGATAACCATTTGTTTGCTTGTACTCAGCTTGTGAAACCTAAACTTTCGGGGATCCTTAAAGACCAAGATAGGGAGAAAATCTTCAATACATAAATGAACATTTTTAGGAAACCTGAAGGAGAAGATGTGTTTTGTGCAACTGATTTTATATTAAGAAAGTCTTAACATGGACAAGGAAAATCTTTACTTTTGTCTTGTAGAACCGGCCCCAGGATTTGATTTATGTGTCAATATTTGGCACTATAGTCTCGTCTAAACAGGTCAAAAAATGTAAAACATAAATTAATTTATAACACACAGCAACAACCCATGACACACAGATGCGTGTAGTTTTTAGCTGTGTGTATTTTAATGACTGATGCAGAGGACGTCATGTCAGTGTCTCTGAACTACAGACACAAGAGGTGGAGTGATAAAACAAAAACTACAGCGGATCAGGGTCACCTGGAGCTTGGCACGTACAGCAATGAATGATTCAACTCAGAAACATACAGTTTACAGACACACACACACACACATTATTTCTCTATAATCTCCTATAACACACACTTACACATTTGCATTTAACACAATAAACTGCATATGTCCTCCACCTTCGCAGCACTTTGCTCTCCACACTCCAGATATACAGAAGAGGAAGTGTGTGTTCAGATATGTCTGGGAAAACGCACACAAATGAGTTTTTGTGTATCTGTGGATGTGTAAGCTTGTGTTCATGTATCTCTGAGAGCAGCTACAAAAATGACACACAAACACACATGCACCATTGACACCCTATCTCACACACAGACTACATTTCCCATGTTTTTTGTTGTGTTTTTTTTTTTAAAACAATAAAACCATTCAAGGTCTCCACACAAATAAAATATGCTGCCAAAAAACCTTGAAAACACTCCGCTGACACAAGAGCATCGATAGCATACATTTTGGTTCTAAGGCAATATTGTAGTTCCACAGGACTAGTGCTGTTGATGCAGTGTGCTGTTCGCACGCCGACTGTGTCTCCTATTTCCAACCACAGTCGCCTGTCATTCAGTGTATTCTTATGTGTTAGCACCATGGGAATCTCTCCTTCAATCAGAATCGTGTCACTCCGAGAGACAGCTGTGAAAATATTCCCTTCCAATATCCACTTTTTTGGGAGCGGGGCTGAGGTGGAAACTGGAAACATCCACGAAAGTTTGTTACAAGATGGTGCAAACTCAAGAAACAGCATGGACACACACACAACATAATGCAAGGCTTAACATTAACATCACAGATCATTTGGAAATTCTCCATTTTCATGTTTTTTTTTCTCCCCATTCCACGATGGTTGTCTGCATAAGCTTTAAGCAAAAAGGGCAAATGACGGACTTCAGCCTTTTGTTTGTTCTTTTTTTTTCTCTGTACACACAGACACAGATACAGTAAACACAACGGGTTTTACAATAAGACATGAAATAAAATCATCTGCAGCCGTTCTGAGCTGGGTTGCAGTTCCCAGGCATCAAAGGCAATAAAAATGTCTACTCAGAGTTTCCTCTCAGTTACTGTGGATATGAGCAGCCGTCTGATCACAGTAAGTCGCACAGTCCAAGGAGTCAGAGGAGACTCTGAACTCCCCGGGTGGATGCATTTTTCTTTTTAGGTAGAAGCTCTTCAGTTCCTCAAGCATCCATAGTTTATAGTTCTGAATATGAGTCTGGTGTGTTTACCGGTGTGTGTGTTTGTACTCTTTTGTTTTGCCACCGTGAGTATCCACACTGAGGGTAGCTGGATGTGCAGTAATGAAATCCATCTCCTCCACAGAGATGGCTCGCTCAGTCGTCGGCATGATTCTCCACGTTTGCTGAAGCACGTATTGATATCTCAGTGTTTTTCCTGTCTCATCTCAGAGTGCGCTGACCTGTGTGGAGCCACGGAGGGAGACTAATGTTCACGTCAAGTGTTGACTTCCCCCCGCGGCTGGCGAACGTCCACAAATGTCCGCATCTGTCTGTCGGGTCCGAGAAGAGGGGACAGGCTGTACTTTTCTCGTTGCCATGGTGAAGGTCAGGGTGACAGTGGCGGGGGGCTGCACAGAGGTCAGAGGTTGCGGGCTGCGTGTGAGGTCATTTCCTGGTGTGAAGGCTCTCCTGGAACTTGGTGCTCGTGTAGCGGATGTGGAAGCCCTTCTTGCTGATTGTGTCGTCGCTATGGAAACGGATCAGCATCGTGCTTCCGGGCGAGTAGATCCCTTCCCTGGGCTGAGGAAGGGAAGAGGGAGACATGTGAAGCAATGTCTTAGATACTGAGAGGTTCATGTCGCTGGTTTTGAATAATTCAGTCTGTTAACTACAAATCAAATAGTTTACATCACAGGTTAGGTGTGGCTTGTGTATGGGGAGTTTTTTTGTGTATTTTTCCCACCTTCCAAGAAAAGTTTCCATTAATTATGTGTGAACATCGATTGGAAATTTTGAGCTATGTCATCTTCATTGGCCATTTTTCCACTTTGAGTACTTTTATTTTTTTATTCTCTAAAGGGACAGTTCACCCCCAAAGCAAAATACATGTTTCCCTCTTATCTGTGGTGCCATTTGTCAGTCTAGATTGTTTTGGTGTGAGATGCTGAGCAATACAGATGTTTATCATCTCTAAAATATAATGGAACTAGATGGCACTCAGCCTGTGGTACTCTTTCCAGAAATCATGACCTGGTTACTCAAGATAATCCACAGACCTTGCTGTGAGCAGTTTCATGTAGGAGCTATTTGCTTTCTAATGCACCTGCCAACCACATCACCATGCAGAAGGAAGAGTGCATCTACTGGTGTAGCTCTGTAATTTTTTTTTTTTAATTTTTTTTTTAGCTCTTTGAGCACCACTAGCCGAGTGCCATCTACTTCCATTACATTCAGAAGAAGGCTGACATCTTTACAGCCGATGTCTCCAACGCTCGGCAACTCAAACTAAAACAATAAATGACTGATAAATAGTACTACAGGTAAGAGGAAAAACATGTTTGATTTGGGTATGAAATGTCCCTTTAAGCATATTTTGCTAATAACATGTTGTTGGTGGGTTTTTTTTTTCATTTTTACTTAAGTAATATTGTCAGTGCTTTTACTTGTATTGGAGTAATTTATCTGTTATCTGACCGCTTTGTATCCTTCACAATGAAAATCTAGTCTGCATTAATTTTTCTCAAAGTTATATTATTTATGAGGTAATGCAAGGTAAACTTTTATTATAAATCTGAACTGCGTAACCACTAGGGCATGTTGTTTATACAAGTCTCAAAAAAATACCCGAATGTCAATGCTGACACCTAAGAAATAAAAAACTTTTTATCATCATAGTTTAAGAAATATAAATACATTCTTCTACAAAATTCTTTTTATTTTTTTTTTATAAATAAAATATCTGATGGCATCAGTGATTCATATTGACACAAGCAGCTGTACAAGAACCTTGCATTAACAAAAAATAAAATTCAAAATGATGATAATGATTATGATTATATCAGGAAATATCTGCATCTCATGTTCTGTATACTGAGATAGGTCACACGACTCTATGAAAGCAAGAGTCTGTTATGACATATTCATACTAAATGAATAGAAAGGAATGGCCATCTGGAATGGTTGATGGAAAGTAAAATGGAGAAAATAAAAAATTTGAAAGTATTCAGCAGGCATTCAAAACTTGTCAGTAAAAATCCAAAGTATACATTATTTTATTCTGTATTTTTCCAACTGTCAACAAATTCTATGAAAAGGCCAAAACCAACAATGTGTCTCTTTTTTTTAAAGATTATTTTTTGGCCGTTTTTAAGTCCAAACCAAACCCTGGGCCGTTCCAAGGGACCCAAACCCACTGGTTCAGTGGAGGTTTAAGTAAATGTGGCTCAAATGGGACTCAATAGTGTGTTTCCTGGGGACTAAATTCATCTGCAGATTTATACACATTTGGAGCTCTGGTGCGTATTCACTGCAGCAGGATGGTGACTGTGGGATTAACTCAAAATAAACTACTGTGCTCATAATCATTGTATCACCCAGTGCATGAGTGTGGTTCACTGATGTAATTTTAGACACAGCAATGGAGGAATTAAATATTTCAGGCTTTGGTTACACAAGCAATATTTACTAGTGAAATCAGTTCATTGATGGTTTTGGTCTTTGGTCTAGTTGTCCCACCAAAGATGAAATATGAGTCACCGAAAAGAAGATATAATCTTACCCCTGAACCGCAGAAGCGACCGAGTCGATGTGAGTTGGCATCGTACCCATTGTACAGCTCGATGTAGTCATAACCACAGTCAGCTTCCTCCTCTACCTCAAAGGTAATGAAGGTCAGCTCGATGCCATAACCCTGCTCGGCTGTCAGCAGCCACTCACAGTCAGTGTGACCTGGGTAATTATTGTCTCCAAACTGGGCGTGAGAGTAGAGGTTCTTCTGACGAACTTCTGCCTTTAGACGACCTCCACATTCTGCAGAGAGACAAGGAAAGAGTAAAACTTTAATCTGAAATTAGGCCTCTGTTAGACTTTGTTGTCCCAGGTCAGATGGCATGACTCTCATCTTGCATGTGCTGCTATGAACCACTAGAGGGAGATATTGCTCTTAAAAAACTATTCTGACCTGAGAAATCAAAGCTGGTGACTGAGTGATGCTCTTTGCAGTCACAAGAACTCATTCACAGTGAGATATTATCACAAACATACACAAACACTACAACATGCTTCCACACTGACACACACCTGTGGAGTGTGTAGCTTGGAAGCCCTTTCTTTGTACTGAGGCGTCAGAAATGAAGCGGAGGTACATCTTGTTGCCGGTGGAGACCAGCTGCTCCGGGATCTTGCTGCCACACAGTCGACCCAAGATGGCTGCCGTGTCACTGTCCCCGTCAAAGGCCTCGAGGTGGTCATATGCACATTCCTGATGCTGCTCGATCTCAAACTCATTGAAGGCCTGGAAAGGTAGAAGCGGAGAGACAGAGAGGGTGAGAGGTCGCTGAGAGAGATGTGAGTGGGTGCTGAAAGATTAACTGTTGACCTCACTGTCCACAGCTTTTATAGGGGACTACTTCTTTGTTAGAAAGCAAGTCTAGTGAAAACTTGTGAAGCTGGGGTCCCTGGAAGTTGGTGAACTCTGACATTCGAATTCAACTTCAACTTTATTGTGCCCAGTGGGAAATTTGTCGTGCAGCCTGATCAAAAACACAGAATATACAGAGACATAGAGACACAGACTCAACAACATTAAGTGCCACCAGACCAATGCCAGAGCAAAAACCAGCATCGTCACCCCCCAGTAGTTAAATGGGAAACTAATCATCAGTTGGGTCAGTTGGGATCTCAATTTCTTCATGTAGAGGATGAAGAGGACACTCTAAAATAGCTCAAATAGATTATCTCTGTCTGCACGGGATGATCTGTAGCCCCTCCTTGTTCTGTGCAGAAAAGCAGTTTAGTTTTGTGGTGAAGTAATTAAGCAAAATTGAGAGACTCAGTGGTAGACTGCTTCATCTAATTACTGTAAAATACAGTGTGTGGATGCTGTGAGTTTTCTTGGTGATGTTCTTATTGGTTCACAGGAATCACAACTAAGTTACGAACATTTAAAGGAGAAGAGTGGATTGGAAAGAGACTGATGAGAGTTTCCTTTGTTGGAGCCCGTGTTGTAATGTGTGAGTCATTCTCTAAATTCAGATCTGACCTTTTTATAAAAGCAACAAAGCACACCTGAGTTTAGACGAAATGTAGCTGATGGAGAAGCTAGAAAACATAACTAAGCTCAGCAACAAGTCGACATTGAATCTGCAATATCTGATTTTTTGGCACCTTGGGGGTGGTGGAAACAAACTTTTGGGCTGGAGCCTATCCCAGCTGACACTGGGCAAGAGGCAGGGTACACCCTGGACAGGTTGCCAGACTATCACAGGGCTGACACGTAGAGACAGACAACCATTCACACTCACATTCACACCTATGGACAATTTAGAGTCACCAATTAACCTGCATGTCTTTGGACTGTGGGAGGAAGCTGGAGTACCCGGAGAGAACCCACAATGACAGTGGGAGAACATGCAAACTCTGCACAGAGGGGCTCCACGTCAGTTTTTAAGTTTCTTATTATTCTTGTATCTATGTATCTTATTCCATTCTTTGTTAACAACAGAGCATCACCATAGCAACATATTGTAATGACTATTTCATTTTTCCCATGCTATCCAGGAGGTGTTTGTCTACCATCTTTTTGAGTCAATGCGAAGGCAGCATAATTCTGATCAACTGATTCCCGTAATTCATCACGCCACCTGAGGTTTGGTGATGTTAGTTCATAACCCAGAAAAAATCTGGGGGATCAGCTGCGTTTGTGTGCTATAATCAAGATAAAAGTAACAAGTAATGAGCCCATTTAAACTTCAATACGTTCACCAGCCGGTCAATGAGTTTGTGAAGGCAGCACACAGTGAGTTTTTAGAGCTTTTCATCTGAAAACATCTGCCTGTTGTGGCAAAACGACAAAATGACAATGACCTGAAAGAGTAAAGTTTCAGACCAGCAAATCAAAACAATGAACTGAAAGTTGCTAAGAAGGTACACAAAGTTATGTGACCCATGGTTAAAACATGTATCCAACATAACCACATTTTTCTCACCAGTAACTTAACGGATTGCTGCAATAAGAGACAGGTTTTAGTAGAGATGCTGAGGATGGTACAAATATTTTTTCCCTTCCTTCAGTGTTCCACACCTTTAAAACTCTTCCAAAGCAAAATACACACATTTGCATTTCATATTCTTTAATATGTATCTACAGAACACACCGGCTGCCTCCCTCCGTCTTTGCCTACACATTGCTTACACACTGACATGCATGTACACAGTGTCACGATTCCTAATCTAATCAAGTCACCGTGAGCTGAGTCATAACACCTTGCAGGCCTCTCTCCCACACACAGTCACACACACCTCTCTGATTGTCTCCTGAGCCGTGCTCCATCACGCCACCACAAACACCACACCACATTGATTTCCACAAGCCAGGCGGAAGGAGAGGAGAGCGAAGATGGGTTAACGTCGTTACTGAGACGGGAAGTGTTTGATTCTGGGGGTCGTGATGGCTTCCAGATGTTTCTAACTATAGCTTTGGTGAGACGCTGATATGTGGAAGAACTGTTTACTACTTCAGAGAGAGTTTTGTGTGTGTGTGTGTGTGTGTGTGTGTGTGTGTGTGTGTGTGTGTGTGTGTGAGACAGACCGAGAGCAAAGAAGCAATAACAGAGTGACCTTCATGTCTATGATCAGATTTCTGGTATTAAATATATCCCGCTGTGATGTCATTACTGTGGATATAGAGTGGGCCCCTGCTAATCTCGACACACACACACACACACACCAACACACACACATACTCACACAAGAACAAGTTTCCCAATTTTTGTGTAGTTGTGTGTAAATCACATGTAGTCACACATTCAAAACAGGTGCTAAAACTACTAAATGTGTTACCGTAGCTGATGATGTAACGTGTTTTACGTAAGCGTTAAAAAGAGATTATCAAAACTAAATGACAGTTGATGACAATTTTGATAACATGTAGCAGGCTCAGCATGCAGCTGCAGAGAGGAAGCGAGGTGACGAGCCAAAATCCTAATACTTTGCAGGACTACAGACTGTACTGTGTGTCTGGGTGTGTGTAGCCGTGTGTAGATGTGTGTGTGTGTGTGTGTGTGTGTGTGTGTGTGTCTAGACCAGGAATGTGTGCGCACATTGTGAAGCTTGCACTGTGTTTGTGTGTGTCTGACACTATTTGCATGAGAAACATGGGTGGATTATCTGAAGCGCGCTGTGTGAATGTGGGACATGTGTGCTCGTGTGTTTGTATCCTTGTGAGGACTATGTTGATTGTCAGGATCGAGACATACATACAGTTTAGATCAGCTGACTAATTTAGTAGTGGACTGACAAAAAATTAATAGACAAAACAAGTGTGTGATTTTTTTTTTTTAGCTGGAATGCCAACGTCACCTCATTGCAGCTTCTAAAATGTGGGGATTTTGCTGGTTTAGTTTGTGCGATAATAAACTGAATATCTTTAGCTTCTGGGAAGTTGGTGAGAGAAAACATGCAGTTTTAAGCTCTGATCTCAGGCTTTAGACAATTGTCATTGACATTTTTCCCTATTTATTGATGTTTTATAGACCAAATGATTAAGGGTATACTATACAGGATTCTCAGTTACTGTTTATAAACACGCTCACCAGCAAAAGTGAAAGTAGAAGAAGAAGAAGATATGCTTTATTAACCCCAGAGGAAAAGGGGAATTTTTTCACTCTCTTGTCTTAAACACACAGGCCCCAAATACACACACATGCACAATCAGGACCCATACATGCATCAAATGGAGAGATGTCAGAGCAAAGGGGCTGCCCATGGACAAGCGCCCCAAGCAGTAGGGGTTTGGTGCCCTGTTCTAGTGTACCATGGCGGTGCCCAGGAGGTGGACTGGCACCTCTCCAGCTATCGGTCCAAACTCCATGTTTGGTCCAGATGGGGACTTGGGCTGGCGACCATCCGGTTCCCAACCCAAGTCCCTATGGATTGAGCTACTGCCACCCCCCAAAGCCAACCCCAGAGTCACTCTCATTTGGTGATTTACCTCGCTATATTTGTGTGTATATTTGTTTTTGATGCTGTGTCACTTGGATGTTTGCTGCTTATAGTCTGGCACCTGGCCGCTACCTTTTTATAAAGCCCTAACCACACCTGAACACTGTGGGGGTACACAACCATAAACGTCCCAAATACAGACATTAAGAAAATATAGGCAGAGGGCAAAGTGTGTGCAGAAAAAACACTACCACACACCTCTAGTGGGTCATAAGTGACTGAGAGGGATTACTTCTGTATGAGTGTATACATTGTGTTTTAGGAAAATCCTGTGTAGCACATCTTTAAGGCTAGAGAAAGTCTTATGCCACTGAGAGTCCTCACAAGTATGGAGGTACAAACCTGTGTGTTTGTGTGTATGTCTAGACCACTCTTTCACCTCTTACAAACAGTGTTTAGCATCTTCTGTGAATCCACCTGAGTCAGGAGCAAATCCATTTGCATCAAAGCTAACACTGATAGCCAAACATCATCTCCTCTCAAATCTTTGTTTCTGTCTCTCTTCGGACAAATAACCATGCACATCAGACATCTAACTTTTCAGCCTCAACTATCTTCAATTCATGACGCACACAGCAGAGCAGAATATGTCGGTTTATTTCTAAATAGGTACATCTGCAGTAAGTCAGAAAAATGTGGAGATGACTGTTTGCAGTGACACATAAATGCTTACATGCACAAATGCATGCGTGTGTATGTGCCTGCTAAATGCATGCATACACACACACACACACACACACACACACACACAGAAAGCCACAAGGACACAGATGGCCACTGCCCAAGGCCTCTTTCTAACGCATGAGCACACGCTTGCAGTTAGCCCGAATATACAAACGTGCACTTTCTCCCCCATTCACATTTGGGTTTCATAAGTGGAACATGGGAAGGAGAGATCACAGAGAAAGAAGAGAGGAGGAAAGTCTGAGGGTTTAGCATAACATATGAGCCCACAGACAGAATAATGCATTGTTATGAGGAAGGGAAGAAGGCCAATAATGCTAAAGTGAAGCGTTCGTCAGAAATCTGCTTGATTTCAACACACTTACTATCTTGACTCGGTGCCCCGGCGTGGCTGTGATGTCCCAGGTGCACTCCTTACGGCTGGGATACTTGTCTGGCCAGTTAGGGCTGCTCAGCGTCCCACTGGGGCTGTGGATCTTATGCTCACACTCAGCTGAACACACATATCCCCACACACACACACACACACACACACACACACACACACACAGAAACACGCAAGCACACACATAGAGAGGAAGTTAAAATCATGGCTGCACAGGAAAAGGTCAGAGGAAATGGAAAGGGAACAGGAAGGAGAGAAACGAGAGAACCAAACAAGAGAGAAAAGATTTCAAAGAAACACATCCTGATGACAAGTTCAGTGTGAATTTCACATGGACGCATGCACGCATGCTTTAGACAAACACACTGCTGCAGTTAGCCTTCTGTACTTCGCATGGATGGAGTATAGTATATATCATATATCTATATATATCTCTAGTAGTGGTACAAATCCATTACTGACATTATCTAAAGGTGATATTAATGTTATTATTCTTAAAGTCATTTGAACCTTGAATATGATCAAAATTCATTCAAGTAAAAGTGAAAATCTATCATACAATCTCTATCTTTTTGTGCTTTTAGTTACAAAATACAGTATTCATTGCAAACACTTGCAGGCCACAGTTACAAGATTTTTAATCCCTTTTAAAATTCAGGGTCCATTCTGGATGAGTTCAGCAATGACAGTCAAGAGAGAAATAAAAGAAGCAGACATGGAGATGGAGAAATGTAACAAATACAGACGTTCCAATACATTGTACAAGGGGTTTCTGAATGATTTGATGAGTATGGAAATGATGTGTGTAATATGCTTTGGCCTTCACAGTAACCAAATCTCAACCCAACTGAATGCTACAGCTCTGATTTGCACCTCTATCTGGGGTTTTCTCAAAAGCAACAAATGAGCTTCTGTTTGTGCTGTATCTTTCCGGAGAGTTCAAGTTAAGCAAGTCATTTGAGACAAGTCCAAGTGAAGTGTCAGGTCTCTCAGAATTAAGCCTAACACCAAACAACTTTTCAAGAAATTTCACAGTCACAGATAAATTTCAAATGTGGCAAGAAATTCATTAGAGTTTTGGTTAAGTCGTGGTGCGCCCCAGTGATCTCCATCGTTTGGTATAATGTGGCCATAAACTAAGTATGAGCTATCTTAGGTCTGACTTTTTCTCGACGCGATGTTGCAACAAAATCAAACTTTTTATTACTATCGGTAAGTTCTTTGTCTTGGCTCATGCAGTTCAATGATGTGAACATTGTCAATAACCAATAGCTGCGCTCTCTCCTGCACCAGCAAGAAGCAACAAACTGGGTCGCCAGTAAACATGGAGGATACTCTGTGGAGGCGCAGGAACATGAACAAGTCTTGGTTCTCTTGGACTTTGGAAAAGGAGGAAAAACTGGTCTCCTCTCACTAAAATACCAGCAGGCTGGTAACAAGTTGAAGCCACAAAATCCAAAACTGTATCGTTTGTACTTAAATACAGTTTATCTTTATTGATTCTATTGATGCTGAATTGACAAGAATACTTTAGACATATGACCCTACAAGATTCCCAGTCTTTTTGCGAAATCTTATAGTGTGTAAGTAAAAACTCACATTGTCTTCAGATGTGAGAGAGTGTCAGACTTTAGTCTCTTAAAAATCTTTTAGTGTATGGTAGACATGAGCCTCAAGTCCTTCAGGGCAGGTTGAAGTCAAGTCAGAGAATAAACCTCTAGCACCTGCAGCTACTCCAGTGCTACTCTAAAATGTTACAGAAGCAGTTACTCAGAAGTCAAGATGTATTTATTAATTGTTCTATTTAACAACTGCTCATTAATAATTATTGGTGTAAATGCACCCAGGTTCGACAGAAGTCTATTATTGACTTGTAGTCCACTGCTTTGTTAGTTACTCCCAGGCTCTGCACTGCTAAACAGCAGCAACATATTTCACTGACTATAACTCTTATACTGTACATGACAACACACCAGCTGTGGGCTGATATTAACTGTGTAGCAGAAGTGTTTCTGGTTGAAGGTGCCGACTGCTTTTCTCCCGCAGACTTTGGATTAGTCAAAATAAAAGAACCTAACAATATCCACAGCAGCCCTGAGACACACATGGCATTTTTTTTGTATGTGTGGTGTGAATTAAATGAATGTCTTAACAAAGGTGATGGGAGGCAGGAGGCATGCACAGGACAACAGGATGAATTCCAGAGTGACACATTTTATTTAGAGTCAGACAAACTGAACCCACGTACAGAATGAGATGGATTGATTTACAAGAACAATGTATAAACGTAAAGGAGAGTCTTCTAACAGGCAAAGTCTTGAATACACACGTCACAGTCCACACACACTATTGTTACAGGAGACCCTCACATCTTTTAAAAAAGTTAACTACTGACATGACACAGATTTAAGCTCTGACAATAAACTGTGATGTCTGGCATAGCCAACTACCTTTTCACATTATTGTAGTTAACAGCAAATGTAACAGATTACATTGCCACAGCTTCATAATGTCACCAGTAATTAAGTAAATAACCCAACAATTTCAAGTTTAACAGATGTCATGCTCTCATAAAAAAAAAGTTAAAATGAGATCCCTGAGATCAGAAAGAAAACTGACTAAGTTTTATAACTTTCTTGCTGGTGTCTAATAGTGTCACACAATCCTGGCATCACAAAAAAGTGATGCTTATATCATCCAACATGTTAGCAGCACATGTCACGCTATCCAAATATCCATCTCCACATGTTAAAACTCTCATACGCACATGCTTTATGTACGCACATAACCCCACATAAACACACACACACACACACGGACACAAGCTGTGTGCTGGGAATATGGATTTACATGACACTGCAAGGTCACTGGGTCAAGCTGGTCTAATGCACACATAAACACACACGCACACATGCACACATGCAGGAAGACAGCGCGACATGCGAAGCTTTCAAGCTCCCAGATGTTTGAAACATGAGTGTTTTTATGAGCAGCACAGGGAGCCTTTAGTGAGGTGCGCGTGTGTGTGTTGATGTGGTGTGTGTGTGTGTGTACACGTTCAAAAGTTCAACTTCAAAGAGCTGAGTATAATATGTCAATTCAACAGTTGTGTATGTCTCTCTTTGTGCGTGTGTGTGTGTGTGGGAATGTGCTAATAGCTTTTAATAAATAGTGTTTTCGGTCAAACCGGGACCTTTTCCCCTCCCTGTGTCTTGTTTCTCACACACAAACACAAACACACATCACTGTGAACACAGCCTCAGTGATTTGCAGGCAGAGCTGTTTTTTTTCTTTTCAAGTCTCATGCAGCAAGTTCAAGTTAAGTCTCAAGTTGGTCAGGATAACAGACTTAGTGCCAACTCCTGGACCACAGACCTTGTCACAAAACAAATGTTATATGACTTATATATTATTTATAGCTGTATAGGCTCTTTCTCTCGTAATTACCTTGCACTTAATGTGGCCTATTTGTGCTGCGATTTTGCACCTTTCAGGCAAGTCCAAGTCATATGAGACAAGTCTAAGTCAAGTCTCAAGTGTCACAGAGCAAGTCACAGCTCACCTTAACAAAATTTCAAGTCAAGGATGAAAATCACTCCAGTATCTGAATGCTGAGCGCCACAAGGACACAGCAGTTGAACATTTGTGTTAATAGCCATCAACAAGTCATTTTAATGCACAGGACTAAAGTATTATCTATTTATGTTGTCAAGCCCTTGCTCAATATATTATTTGCTTTTTTATGATTTAACCAGAGGGGTGCAACGTGAAGTTCAACAGAGCCAGAGTCTCTTTGCCTGAGCTGGCTCTACAAACCCTAAAGCCTCAGTCACAAGTAACAGGGTACCACAAAGGTGTTTATCAACTTGCTTTTTGCTTCAGGCTCTGTGCGCAATCCCATGAATCAAATTCTGCGCATAATTTGAGTCTTAAAATTGATCAGTCGTGTGCCAAATATTTCTGCTTTTGAAGAAAATGTAAAAATTCTTACAGTAAAAAGCAACACTGTTGCTTCGATTAAGGCAAGAGAGGAATGCTGGTAGAAAATTATCAAAATCATGTGAATTCACAAGTTAAAATATTCATTTTACCACGTTTATTTCCAACATGACAGCTGCACATTGTGCAGCTCTGAAACTTTAAACTTAATGCAGCAGATTTATACTCAAGAACTGTATTTGCGTACACTGACACTGTCCCATAATGACGGATACATGGAAATCACTTTAGTTTGTGAGCAAACCAAAGTGAAATATATGTTAGTGATTTAACCTATCTTTGATAAATATGATTACACTAAATAATTTTCTAACAGTGCTCATTCAGCTATTTATATACCTGCAGTGTATACCTGCAGTGTGATTTGAGCAAATCAGGACGAAGTGTAAAAACATAATTTAAGTGGTAGCATTGTGGTTCGAAGGAATTATACAGCCTTTCAAATGAAAGTATATGTCATACTGAATAATAATATAGTAAACTATTAAGGTATAATGTTACTTGCAGTTTTCTTTCAGAGCCAATGTGGGAAAATGGACCAGAGAGCACTACAAACACAGTGCATTTAGTGAGAGCAACAACAACCCTGTGTAAATAATAAAACTATGTTCTTGCTCAGATTTTCTGCGTCACTGATGCTGCAGGTTCCTGTGGTAACATCAACAAAAATGCAGCATGACACATGCAGTAAGTGCTGAATGTAATGTCATGGCTCAAGAAGTTGGATTAAGCGCATTTATAACATATTCCCTCAACTGTATCACTTATAGATTCACACTGATTATAGAGTGACGCTATTCAATGAGCTGTGAAAGGTGCTTTTTAGAGGATTTCCATCTAAAACTTGAAATAAAAAATGGTCCTGGCCAGGTTAGCCTTGCAGCACAAGTTGCCATGGCGATCTAGCCAGGTTAAAAGAGAGCCACCTCTCTAGGACAGAAAACTTCAGGCTCAACATACCTCGTTAACCCACTAATGTTGCTTCATGGTGCAGCCCTCTGGTCAAAACTTGGGACATGAATGTCTTTATGTCAAATCATGTTTAGTTTTCACCTTTGTAACTTAATGTGACAACTGCCCGTGTCTTAGGCCTCAAATCGACAGCTCTGCTTGCAGGCACCAAGTGTGGAGATTTATGTATGTAAAGTCTGTCCTCAAATAGACAGGACCAGTCTGTTGTCATGAGGACTCTGGTGTGGGTAAACAGCGTAAGGGCTGTATGATGGACGATGACTGTTCTTGTGAATGAGCGCATGCTTGTGTGAATGTGGCAGCACATGCATGTGCACTCCAGTGCCTTTATGCCAGTGTGTGTGCTGATGTGAATGTACGTGAAACCCACCTTCCTTACAGTCATGTTTGTTCTCATGCAGTACAAAGCCATGGCGACACTGACAAACGTACGAGCCCACTGTGTTGATGCACTCGTGCTGGCAGCCACCGTTGTCCTTGCTGCACTCATCTTTGTCTGTGAGAGATACACATGCAACACATCACTCATGTGGAAACAGCAAAAAAAAAGGACGAGGGGGAGGGAGGCAAGAGGTCAAGCGGGGGAGAGGAGTGGAGAAATGAAACCTTCAGGAAGGGGAGTTTTTAAGGAGAGGAGTGACAGACAGCAGGGAAAAGGTGACGAAACAAACAGTGATATAAAGATAGGATCAGATGTAAATCGAATTAGTGAAAGAAAGTAAGGTCAACAAAAAAATACAGTACAAAGAAGAGAAGGTGGCAAAGACAAACATGAACATTAATATCCAGCGATCATGCTCGGCAAACATGATTGCCCACAACTGTAAGACTGCACAATACTGTTCATACTTCACCTGCCAAGTTAAAAGTTTTTATCACAGAGCTAAGAGTTAAAGCAAAGAGAGACAGACTATTGACCACTAAACCCCTCTCCCAAACAGCGAAGGTGCCATGCCATTGTTCAAACAGCCCATTATTTCAAAACCCCAGTGGTTCAAAAAAGGTCTCACTGGACCAAAAGCCCATTTTTCTGACAGGCTGTTATCCTAAAACAAACGCTGATTGCTCCAAAAATACACACTCTCCCTGCAGTTAGAAAGATTCATAGCCTGCAATCAGTCATCCCTGCTTCCTGACGTTTCACACCCTCTTTTCCCCAGTTGATTGGGAGCAGTCTCACTCCCAGTTTGTAAAAAACCAACGCTTGGTCAGTGGCCCTCTGCATCAGATACTGACACACAGAGGTACCCCATATGAGTCGCAGTATAAAGAGCAAGAATGTCTACATGGGGTGGGGAGGAAGGGAGGTGGATGGGTCAAACACACTCTAGACTTTCACCTCAGAGGCCGCTGGTTATGTACCGTGTGAAACTACAAGTCAATCAACTTATTTTAATAACTCTGTAGTGTGCTAGTACATGTAGCTTACTACGCTTGTGACTTATGTCACATGACGTTACATTACATTAGTAACAAATGTACTTATTTAAAGCCAAAACACGTGCTTTCGTTGCCTGATCCTAAGGAAGTAATCTTAAAAATGAAGTGTTTTACTTTCATTTTAAGTTTATTTTGAAAGGAAACTGGACATTTCCAGTAAAAACAGGAGTTTATTTTGAAAAAACACAATGCATGTAATGAACAGAAATTGCCAACCTGTTCCTGAACATCCAACACCGATGCTGTCAGTATTTGATGAGTTGGGACTGAGAATGTGTCGTGGGAGCATCTGTGTATATATGACTGTCGTAACCAGTGTCCAGTCAGCAACATTGATTTTCCTACTATGTTGAAGGCATGTCCTGCCCTTCCCTGCCTCTGATTGGTTTACCTTGGAATTCTTACATTAACCAATCTCACTCCTCTTGCCTTAATCTAACCAATCCAACCACCAAAGACAACAAGTACTAGCCAATCAGAGGCAGAGTAGTGAGGGTCATACCTTCGCCAAAAAAAAAACAAAAAAAAACCTGGCACCCAGTAATCCAATGATGTCATTCTGCATGATAATTAGCCATGTGCTTCTGTTTGGGAGAGTGTGTATTTTTGGAGCAATGGCTGCATTTCAGAGTAACGGGTCATCAGATACATAGACATTCAGTCCAATGGGATATTTTTTAGATTATTGGGGTTTTGGAATAACAGGCTGTGATAACAATGGGAAGTCCTACATTATTTTGTGGGATTACATTTTTAAAAGAGCCCCATTCATGACTGACACATCCACTGTTTAATACAACCCACTGTGGGGAGGCACGTTCTTGATGCTACTACTGAGTATCAGAGTGTTAGCGGCTCTGTCCTGCACTTTATTGGATTTGGGGAAGTTTACACTCATTACATAAGATAGCTTTACTTTTGCCAAAGTGATTGGTTAATCCACTTCCCCACAGCCTTTTCTCTTGTAAACGTAAAACATACTTTACCAGGAACAATAAAGCATAAGTCAATCTCAGCAGTATAAAAACACTGCTGAAAGGTTAGAGGAGAGGAAGGTGTAATAAAAGAGAGAGCACTAAGAAGAGTCAAAGCAACAATGGACAGCTACAGTTAAGTTAGTGAGTGTGTGTCTGGTTCTGTTGCTGCTGTTTGTGCTGCTCTTGGGGTTCATGGTTACGGCTGCTCTGTGGTCAAACTTGACCTTGGCTCTGAAACGACTCTGATCATAGCAGCTGTTTTCGGATCAGCTGTGCTCCCCTCTGATGAGTTCACCCGGCCAACTGAAGAGAAACTGTAAAATGTGACGAGAGCTTCTGTCATCACGTTTGTATCTCCTGAGCCCTGTGTCATAAATCTGGAAAGATACTGGAGACCTACTTCTCTGTGAATTTTATGTTCATCTCCACAGTACATGGTATGGTATATGTGGGACGTAGCATATGTGGGACATTAAGTTGTCATGGTGATGCCTAAATGTAGACCAGAAATTCCCCCCATGAATAAACTGATAGGATTTTTGAAGCATTTTGCTCCATAAATTTGCATACAAACGAGGAGACCTGATTTTCTCGACAGTACAATATCGCCTTACTGCTGTTTATAAAATAGTTGCAGTCAATGAAATCAACTACAAAGAAATCTTCATTATCTTTTATACCAATTATTACCTATTAGCTTAGATGATTACCTCATTAACATAACTGGTAACTGTATTTCTATGATGGTGGTATGTTATGTAAACTGAACAAAATGTCACCTCACCTCCTTTCTGAGGGTGCTCAGTGACTTAGTGGGTTCAGCAGGTACCCCATATACAAAGGCAATGTCCTTGCCACAACAACTGCAGGTGTGATTCCAGCCTGCACCCCCTTCCTGCATGTCATTCTCTCTTTCATGCTTAAACCTATCCTATCCAATAAAGGCAAAAAAGCCCTGAAAGAGTCTAAAAGCGCTCTGTCTGATCAGGGCAGGCTTCAACAAAAAAACGCAATGCACTGTGCCTTGTGTTTTGCTATTTGCAAAACGCACTCTGTCTGATCTGGTCCACAGGATTTGGGTTTTCTGCAGATTAAACAAACAGTAGATAACATGTTAATTCGTGAGCTTTAGAGGTGCTAGTACATGGATTTTGTCATCCGTGGACCGAGCCAGGCTCCCTGTTTTCCCCTGCCTCCAGTCTCTGTGCTAAGCTAAGCTAATCGCATGCTGGCTGGAGCTTCATATTCACCACAGAGATGTGAGAGCGATCCCCTCTTCTCTCAGCAAGAAGGCGAATGTGCATATTTCCAAAAATGATGACTCGTTTAATAGTTTCCCACTTTGTTTTGCCTCAGTAGCTTTAAGGTTTCTGAACTCTTATTCCACACTCAAGGTTTAGGTTTCATGCTTTTTTTACTTGCCCGGCAAATCGGTCAGACATCTTCTTGCCCAAAGTCAATTTTTCCTTGCTCCTAAACAAATTGTTTTAGTCATTAGATTTCATCAAATAACAAAGAAGACCAAAGACCTAACAGCACTCCAGTGATGTTTTGCAGAAAATCGACATGCCTCAAAATTACGACCTGTCTTGGCTGCTTTGCCCTGAAACTTGCAGTAAACTGCACAACACATAGCTGGAGTTTTGCCCACATCCTCTAACGCCTTCCAACTAAACTCCTGTTTCCAGGATAATCTAAATGCTCGCTTGCGCTTCAGCTCACAAACTTTGTCTTGAACTGCTGCCATTTTCTCTCAACGTCCAATCAGGACTGGGCATGTGCAACTCAAAACAGAGATGAGAAAGAAGCGTGATGGCTCACTCTTTACCTGCTTCCATCAGCTCCGGAAAAAAATATGCATTTAATTTCTTTTACCATTTGCCAGATTGTTGGACTGTTGTTAGATTTACTAGCCCAATGTGGCATTTTATTTGCCGCAGGCAGTTCTTATTGTTGACCCTGACACTGATGGTATCAAACGTATTCTCAATCAGCTTGTCATACCTCTCTGTTAGAGCTGTATGATGTTTTCATTTAGTGACATAATAATATTCAAGTAACACTATAATGTCATGATGATGTATTATATATGTTCAGCCTGACTTACTCAGTATCTTTGGGGATTTAGTTCCAAAATAGTTCAGGTGAAGTTGTCTGTAAGTTTGCTCAATGTTTGGCTGCCCACCATGAGTTAATAATGACTGCCACGCTGCTGCTTGTTAAGAGGTTAAAGGTTTGAATATCTGCTGACTCAAAAACAAAAACTGAAAGGACACAACTGAGGTGTTTTTCCACTTCTCACTCATTTTCTCTCACTCATCCTTTAATTTGTGGCTTCTTCTGACCCCATGATCTCCCCTCAGCGTGGCTGGGCGATGACAAAGCCCTTTTTAGTGAGGCTGAACACCGGAGGATCACAGGGTGGAGGTGGAAGGGAAGACTGGCTCTGTGTGGGGCTGCCACGTTGACAACAACAGTGATGGTGTCAGGCAGAGAAACATTGAGGTGGGGATTTGCAGATGGCCGCACAGGAAGACAAGAGCATGTAGAAGGGAGAGTGTGGGAGACAAAGCCGAGTGTGTTTGTGACTGTGAGTGAGAGACAGATTCCTATAAAGAGATGTGAGATTAGACACAGACGCAGAGTCTCACCTCAACTCAAGAGCTTGTGAATCAAACTAGATCTGCTTTTAATGAAACCACTAAATCCTTCCCTCCCTGTGTGTGTGTGCCTGTGTGAGTTTGTGCGCGTGTGTTTGTCTGTGTCCGATGTGGTATTACAGTGCTATTGTGGGCTCAGTCTCACCCTATCACAGGCTAAGAAGCTTTGCGGTTGATGCTACACAGTGTCCATTGTAGCTTTCTTCAGGTCAAGCACACAATATCCACATGCACACACACATGCGCGTTCACACACACACACGTGCACACTCACATGGATTAGTAGTGTGTGGGAGGCCGAAGGGACCTCCCTAAAGCTGCTGGATCTTTGCCAACCAAAAGCTTCTGACAATAGAAGAGCCACTCACACACACACATTATCTGTATCTGAGTGAAAGTAATTTCTCTGTGTAACGCTCCGCTGAGCGGTTTGACTTCCAGGTGTTCTGCAGGTAGTTTAATTTGACGAGCTCATTCAGTTGACAGCTTTACTTCCTCTGGAAAACAAGGAAGCAGCCGAAATGTTATAATGAAGTTGCCTTTTGGATCGGTTTCACTGTTTCTCTTTTAGTTACTGTAAACGTCAGAGTAATAAAAGAGAAATCTGGATCTTTTCTTCAGGACAGCTTCCTACAGTTGTGATTATCTAGTGTTAACATCCAACAAATTCATCCCTGCAACAGCGAGAGGGGGGATATTTGTTGTCATTTAACCAGAGAATCATAGCTGTGTCCCAGTTCCAAACTATGTACTAATTCTCAGTGGTTTTCCTGTTTGTGTTTTGTGGAACTTACTTACTTACTGTGTTCATTTGTTTTTCATAATGTGGTGCGATAGAAATTTTTGTCCTCTGACAAAATGCAGGAAAGAAGGACCTTCTTACATCTCCAACAAATTAAAAGTAATCAAATTTAATTTAATTATAGTTTAGGAGCTTGTGGAACATTTCTGGAACACATCACCAGAGAATAAAAAACAAAAGTATTAATTTTTCAATTTGGGAGAAGACCTATTGCTGTGTCTCAAATCGCGTACTTCTGTACTTACACTTACTATTTTGAGTGCATAAGTGCGTTGACACTGAGAAGTATGGAAAAATGCAGTGCACTATGAGTACCCGGATGGTGCACTCAAAATGGTCAAGAAGTTGAGTGTGGAACTATGGACATTCTCGCCCTCAATGGTCGCCATCTTGGCTACGTAGCAGAAGGGGAGGGACCACTTTTCAAACTGGAAATAGCGGCCAAGGACTGTGCTACCGTGAATGTCGCTGCATTGTACAAATATATGTGTTTTTTGCACTAAGCACCACCATATTGTTGTCGGGTATAAGCCAGCAGTATGTTTATTGGGTTAATTTAGCAGTCTGTAATGATTTGGTACCACGAACAATAACGTGAATGCTAATGCTAGTTTGCTAACTAGCTAATTTGCAGTCTTCATTTCCGGCCATATTTGGTTTGAGACAACACTACCCTGTCGAAATTTGCACACTACACCAATAAGTACATAGTGCACATAGTATACTACATAGAAGTATACTAACGGAAGTATGTGATTTGAGACACACCACTAGTTTGAATTTAGCTGTAGCTTCCAAAGCTGCAGTTTGATTAACATCCATTGATGCACATCATCTCCTTTTATGACAAAACAGTACAGTAAATTAAAGATATACTGTGCAGGATTTCCTAAAAACAGTATTCCCTCTTAGCCATCACTTATGACCCACAACAAGTGTGTGGCATCTGCGGAGACTCTGCCCTCTGCCTGTATTTTCTTATTTTTTGGTGACCATGTGCCAGACCGTAAGCAGCACACATCCAAGAGTAATCTACAAAAACTGGTCAAAGCACGGCAAAAAACACACAAATACAACGAGGCGAAATGGCAAGCGGACAAAGCTGGGGTTGGCTTTCATTTTCACTTTTGCTGGTGATACTGTTTACAATCAGTGGCCGACAAGTGCATAGTACACCTTTAACTTTTTGTGTACCTACTGCAAATAATAATTTTCCAATACAAAAATAACAGGAGAGCAAACTCTTCATATGTGCAAAACTGAGCTTCATCAAACTTTCTTAAACCTTATGCCCCATTAGAAGTGTGTAGTGATGGATTTTTCTGCAGAGACTTTCACTGTCGAGCATGTTTACAAACAGTAACGGACAATCCTGCATAGTATACCTTTCAGCTTGATTGGAATCGTTAATTTGGACCGCAGAGAGTTATGTAACAATATAATTGTGCTGCTGAAAGTTGTTTCATAATAACATTGTATTGTACGAATCAATACTGCTGTATACCATTTAAACTAGTATTAGTATGTAGCATGGCACCGGGACAAAGCACATGTTTCCTTCAGGAGGAGAATGGATAAAGAAATGATCCACGCTATTAAAACAGGATCCATCCATTCTCTCGTCACACAGTAGACCAGAGCCAATCAGAGATTCCGACTGTGAGGTCATGTTACCTCTGACCTTTGATGAGGTCGCCAGCTTGTTGTTGACATGGCCACGGGACGGAGAGCGGCCGCGCTTTATGTCCTGGCATGACTCAAACACAATCATACGCTCTTGACACAGAGCCAGCCTGTCTGAGGGAGAGAGGGCAGAGCGCAGGGTGGGTGTGCAGGGACGCCTGAGAGCTGGTGGACGCTCAGGAGACGCAGCGTGACAGACAGACACGGCACATGAAGACAGGCAGAGAAACAGAGGGGTGTGCACACATAACATATGGATATTTCCACAAATACAACAACCATAGAAGCAGACATACGCACAAATTAACTGTCAGTGGAGGTGGGCAGAGGACACAAATCAGGAATGGAAAAAGCATCTACAATATGTTTGGGGCCAACACAAATGCAGGATGGAGTGTGACATTCATGTAGCACAGTAAAAAGCAGAGATATGAGAGAGTGGGAGGGTTGATCCAATATCAGTTTTGTTATCGGGATGGAAATAGGCGGCAGGTCAAAAAGTTAAGCTAGACACCAGTGAAGCATCTGCTGAGCAATTAGATTTTATTTCATCACAACAAATTCCAGTCGTGAGCCAGCCTGGGTACCAGATGATTCTGCGAGGTCATCTTTTACTAGCTCTGGCAAACGCATCCGGTCTCTCCACTTCAGACAGATTTCCAGCTGACATTGCCCCGGTCAGGCCAATCACAACCTAATATGGGGCGTGTTTCTAAAATGACTGACTCCACCATTGGGTGCTGATATGTTGGCTCATGTCATTCTGCCAACCATGCCCCATATTAAAGTCAACTTGACAGGCTTTGCAAAAGGCATTGCCAGTATCCTGGTGAATGGCAGATATGAATAGAAACTCTATAGTTGAACTCTACTTCAAGTAAATTTACAGTGTTCTTTGATTTTGTTAGGCAAACACCATCCTCCCCTGCCATTTAAACGACAGCTAAGCTAACAGCTATGTTAAGTTAGCTGGCCTGTTTGCCTGCACAGAGAGCAGCTGGCACATGCTCCACAAATCTGCTTGTGATTTACCAGGTTGTGGTGACAGATGGGCTGAATTGTATGGAGTATGTCTATAACTTGTGTAGTTTGTGTTTAATAGATAATATGGTGACTTGGGCGACATCAGACAAACATACAAACTTATGAATCCTTGTATGACGATTATTTAGAATACAGTTTGAGGGTCATGCAAATTACGGGAGTTTCCTGGGAGAAACAACAAAACAGGACGGAGCTGCGCGATGGCCTCGAAATACAGGAGAAACCTGGGAAAGATGGGAGTGCTGGCAGGTTTGTTTTTGGCTCAAGCACCCTCATGCCAGGGACACTACAACGAGCATAAACCTAGCTTGTTATGGCATAAAGAGAAGCGTTATGAAGGCATTTTGGAAAACAACCAAGATGGTTGCAGCGATGCTACACCATCACAGCTCATCTTCGCACTTTGTCGTCTGTATACATTTGTCCAATGCTCAGTGCTGTGTCACATGTTTCGTTGCTCTGATTGGTTGTAGGTCTATCCAATTGCATCCAGACTGAGGCGGTTTGACCTACAGTCTTTGATAACGCCTAAAGGAAATCAAAAATGAACTGAGAGGTTCCAGACTAACTCACATTTGGGATTTGGTCTGGCAATGTCAGACTAATTGTGAGCCAGTTTCACGAAATTAAAGTATGAAAATATCCATACTAGAAGCCTCTCATACTGATCCTGCGGCATAAATAACTTCCTCATTGTCCATCTGTATGTCCCAAACAAAACACACTGCTCTGCCCACCCCTGACAGACACACACACACACACACACACACACACACACACACACACACACACACATGCATACACACACACACACACACACACACACACACACACAGTTGTAACACACGTGTCTTACCTGAGAAGAAGTGAGCCTTGAAGCCTTTCTTGGAGACGGTATTATCAGACTTGAACTCAATCCTCATGTTGTTATATTGAGAGGTGATGACTTCAGGGACCTCGGTGCCACAGTATTTACCATGCAACTTAGAGTCTGATGAAAGGCCACTGCGCACCTCCACGTAGTCATATTTACACACCTAAAGACAGAAAGCTCTTGTAACACACATCCACAAGATGGCTACTTATGCTTTGCACCTCCATATTATGAACAGACAACACACACACATTCACACTTACCTCATTCCCCTCCAGCTCAAAGGCCTCAAACTGCATGGAGATGCGGTACTGAGTGGGAGCGACCACCTGCCAAACACAGTTCTTGTTGGGCGGATACTCTTTAGGCCAACCGGGAGTGCTGATGGTCCCGTTCAACTTGGAGAGGAGACCGCCGCATGCCGCTGGAAACACACACACAATTCAGAAACACACACGTGCCAAGGACATGATATATATGTTTACATGTCTTACAAGCCACAAGGGCAGAACTGCACAGAAAATGACGGAGTTTTGGAGCTGTTTTATTTTACATTGTGGTGGGAGTGGGATTCCCCTCACCCTGCCAAACCGCATCATACATTCACAACCGATGGTGGATCTGGTCAATGTTTCAGTCAGTTGTTTTTATTTAGGTTTCAAATGCACTGTTCTTTAAAGTCATAAATTATTGCTTTCCAGGCTGCAGCCGAATGTCAAATCCACATTTTCCCCAGTGTTTAAAGAAACTGAGCCGTCATGTGAGAGTGTCTGGTTTTGTGCAATGGGGAGCTATAAGGGCCATATATTTATTTGAGAGGGGCAATGTAATTTAACAGAGAGACATAGAGAACATGAAACCGATGTGCAACAGAGTGTTTATAGCTCTTGCTCATAATCATCTCTAGTTTGTAGCAGGGCTTTTGATGAAAACATTTGTATGCTGCATTTATTTCAGTCAGGACGGTTTTATTTCTGACATGATGAAGTCGAGGACGGAGACTCTGCTTCTACTGATGATGTCCTAAAGCCACCAGATTAATCTCAAAAGAAAGTCATTACTACTGGTATTTGTTAATTTCAAGGGGAGGTATGTCATGTGAGCTAATGCAAGTTAATTTAATCTAATTTTTTTTTAAAAGTTTATTTACATTATTAATCCCCAAGGGGGAAATTCAATCTTTCCACAGGCCCGAAATACACACACACACATGCACAAACAGGACCTTTTTTACATGCATTAAATGGAGAGATGTCAGGGTGAGGGGGCTGCTCGTGGACTGGCGCCCCGAGAGGTTGGGGGATTCAGTGCCTTGCTTAAGGGCACCTTGGCAGTGCCCAGGAGGTGAACTGGCACCTCTCCAGCTACCAGTCCATGCTCCATATTTTGGTCCGGGTGGGGACTTGAATCGGCGACCCTCCGGTTCCCAAGCCAAGTTCCTATGGATTGAGCTACTGCCGTCCCCAGTTACTCACAAGACACGATAATACCCGTACAGTTCACCACAGCATTTTCCTCATACCACAACTCAGTTTCTCAGTTTGTCCTATTATTCCAAACATATTTATTAGTGTGATACTTGTTCAGCCAAGCATTTCCCCAATTTATCCTTCTCGAGATGGGCATGGAGAAACCTCAGATGTCACTGTAATTGAATATAAAAAATACAAACTAGCTTTGGTGATGTCACTTAGGTGAGACAAAAGATCCTTTGCCACTGGAAAAAAAAACACTGACACCTGGCTTTAGTCTCTAATGTCAAAGGTTACAACTGGCATTTATTCCCAGGACAAATGACTCTGCAGTACTCATCGATCTGCTCCATTTGGAAGTAACAGAGACATGACACTGGGGTGGATGCGTTAATTTTAGCCCCTTTTACAGCTCAATGCAATGACGCGCCATCACAGAGTCTGCCCATCTCTTCCCATGCAGTGCTCAAACATCATTACAAATTAGTCAGCACTGAGTTTGAGAGAATAAGTAACGGGTATAAAAAAGAAGTAACCACTGACTGACTTTCACTGGCCTCCATGATGCTTTCTTCTGTTTACTACGCTGCTTTCCAGCACAGTCATGGTGTTGAATGTGATACACCGGCACCAAAAACAAAAAACAAAGTCATACTCATCTACTGCTGGCAGTATATCAGGTTTCCCCACATTTAAAAAACCTGCATATATGCAATGCTTTTGGTAGAAAAAGGGTAAAAAGTACATTTCTATTGGAATGAAGCAAAAAAAATGTATTACACAACATAAGTGGCCATTCTACCATACAGCAATACTCTTTTGATAACTAGGGATAGCCACTGATAACTACTAGGGAAAACAAAAGCACTATTTTACTCCTGGGTTTTTTTTGCGCAGTAGTTGATGCACTTCCTTTGTGCTGTAAATCAACCCTTTATTTCCCCTGAAAATCATACCCTGGGGCAGAGAGAATTACATGATGAAAATTAGGCTTTAAGGGAACCAATCTAAATGCTGATGGTGTCATTTTTCTACAGCAATCAATATTTACTTCATAATGATAAGTTAAAGCAAAAAAAGGTGTCTATTTCCCCTTTAAATCCACTTTCTCCACAATGTTCCCACACATTAATTCAGTGGGGAAGCCAAAGTAACTACTGCTCTTCAAAGAAATACAGCAAAACCACCATTTGTATATTTCTCTCAGCATAGCTTTCTCTCTCTCTGCCTCAGAAGTGGTTTCAGTTGTTTCAGTATGAGGGTCACTGTGGGTAGTTAATCTATTTCGTGGGATTAAAGGACCTTCACAGCATTTGTGGCACTAAAGCAGCGGGGCATGTGGCTTTGTGTCAGAAAGTTGTTTTTTCCTGTTGATGGAGGCTGCTCGGATGTTTTTTTTTTCTGATGAGTTAGACTCATATCCTACAGAAACACACAGCGACTTACAAAGGAATGCGCATACAAACATGATTGCATCACACACACACGCACACACCACACACACTCACAGTTACCTTCACAGCTCTTCTTGTCTGGAGCTAGTTCATAGCCCGGGTCACAGGCACACTTGAAGCTGCCGAGAGTGTTTACACACCTCTGTTCACATCCACCATTGTCTGGCTTGGCACACTCATCCTCCTCTGAAAAACACCCACGTCAGCGCACATTTATTTTCACACACCTAAAGAATGCTTTGGTTAAGAGGTCTCGTGAGAAAAAAACAATCACATGACACACACACACATACCTTTGAAGAAGTTAGCAGCAAAGCCGGCCTTGTTGACTGTGCCGTCTGAGACAAACTTCATCCACAGCGTGTGTGAGGTGGAGCGCACATCCTCAGGTTTGTCGTAGCCACAGAATCGACCAATCAAAGGGCTCGTCTCCAGGGGGCCATCTCGGACCTCCAGGTAGTCGTAGGCACAGCTGTCGTGCCTCTCAATCTGGAAAAACATTCACGTAGGTGAACACACAAACATGCAGTGAGAAACACAACACCTCTGTGAATATCAACATCTGTCCTGTCACTATCAAATATCTCAGCAAAACCTAGTGGGGAAAGCACGTCTTTTTACAAGCTGGATCTTATTTGCGTAGTTTTAGCCAAGAGAAGTGTCTTAGACTAGAGTAGGGCTGGGTATCAGTACTAGATACTCGTAGGGTATCGACTGAAATAACCCAATACCAATAAGTATCGAAACTGCAGGTGGATTCTTGGAACTGTCCCTGGTGCAGAGCTCGCACTCCCGCAGCAGCAGCTACAATCCATACAGTCTGTGGTGTGGTGAAGTCAAGCTTGGTATATTTGAGTTGGCAGTTCAGTATGCTGAGATGCTATAAAAACGTAATTTCTTAACGATACCTAGCCCTTGACTGGAGCGATTTTAAACAAGGTTGATGTTCACTTCTGTGTAACGGTGAACTTTGACCTTACAGGGTTGAAGCAAGGTTGGGGACAGATTGAGTCATTTAGCACACTGACATTTTTACAGCACAAAACTAATCCTCTACCGTGCCGTGTCTCTGTGCGCGCACGCACGCACACACACACACACACACACACACACAAACACATGCACCACTAACATTATTAACTTCTTAGCAGCTATACGAGCGTGAAATTTGACCCAGACATTCCTGAGCACACACACTTGTACACACACTCACAGAGGGGGAGGAAGAGAGAGAAACACACACACAAACATGAGCACACACACACACGCACACACACATACACAAGAAGTGACTCACCTCGAAGGCCTGGAAGCTGAGCCCGACGTTGTATCCTTCAGACACAGTGATCCTCCACACACACTCTTTAGAGGGTCTGTAGTCATCAGGATAGTTGGGAGACTGAATCTGTCCTGAGTCTTTGGTGATTTCCCCTCCACAGATTGCTGCACAAGACAGACAGACAGAGAGACAGGACAGATTAGCATACACTGCAGTAACCAACAACACCTGAAACTCGTGTATATATTAATTATGCATGTAAACGTCTCAAAAGTTGCAGTCGTGAAACCCAGCCTTTACTTAACCATGTACACTGGGTTTACACTCTTTGTTTTTACACATGTATTTATGTTTTCATGTGAATATTTGTTTTCTCAGGTCACCTTCATAAATGGCGGCGAAGCCTTTTCCCACCCAGTTGCTGCTGCTGCGGAACTCAATCCACATTCTGCTGTCAGTGGAGATCAACACGTCAGGAACTTTATCTCCACAAAACCTGCCTGTTAAAAACACATCAAAACAAACCCTGTCAGAATCATAACTTGTGTCATAGCCTGTGAAACGTGATGTGAAATATCTGAGGGAAATACAATAACAATTCTCATAAATCTGTATATTTTTAATCCTGGTTCAAGTTTTGCTTCAGTGCAAAGTGATGTCATCTGGCAAAACACTGAACTGGCCAATCAGATAGATTTTTTGATACTGTCATTTTGAACATGGCCTTAGAGTCACAGCATTGTCAATCATCCAAAGTGATTTCAGCAGAAGTAAAGAGCTAATGACGGAGCAACAGTTTATTAAAGGAACAGTTCACTCAAACACAATATAAACTGTACATAGGACTATCCTCCTTACACTCTCTTTGATCCCAGAAAAAGTTTCTATCCGATGGCGTTAAGCAGAGCGGAATGCACAAAGGGATTTGTTGTGCATGCGCGTCATAGGCAGGTTGAAAATTCAAAGTAAGAGCAAGTAAACGTCCACAAATGTGCACAACAAATTCCTTTTCAAGAGGATAATCCAGCAATGCTTTGTTCACAATATAGTTGTTTGGTTCCATAAATGAATACAAGACTCTTGGAGAATACAGTACAAGAGACTTCAAAAAGGTTTTGGGATGTTTTAGAAACTTTTTTGCTGTCTTTTTTTTGGACTCTGCTCGATGCTTTCATTTTTTGGGCTTTCCACAGGATTTTCCTAAAAACAATGTACAGACTCAAACAGACCCACTAGATGTGTGTGGCGATGTTCTTCTTATTCTCTGTGTTCAGGATGTTTGTGGGCACAGTGCAGGTGAGGTCAGGGCTTTATGAAAAAGGAGCAATCAGGTGCCAGACTGTAAGCAGCAGGGGATACATGAGAGACAGTGCTGAAAATTGCAAATTTAGTGAGGCAAAATGGCAAATGAGAGGCTTTTATTTTCACTTCTGCTGAAGAGTATGTTTATGATGCCATTCAATAAGAAGCTTTTTATGGAACCATAAAGAGCCTAAAGAGGTGAGTACTATATACAGTTTATATTGTTTTTGGACGACCTACTACTCCTTTAAAAGGCAACCAGCACCCTTCTGGCCCTCCTTTATCTCACCCTGCCTGACTGTCCCTTGATCTTACCGAGCAGTGGAGCTTTCCTCCAGTACCCATCCCGAACCTCAATGTAGTCGTACCAACACAAACTGCTTTTATACAGATCCATGGTGGTGAAGTTAAGAACAATCTGTAGGAGAAAAAGTAAGAACATTTACATATTTATTACAGTGTGTTTGCACCTCAAAGAAGGAGTCGAGGAGAGGCAGAAGGGAAGAAGAGGGTGGTACCTGTGGTGTGAGGACATAATCAATAAACAGTCAGCAGTCTCTCTCTGTTAGCGCATGCACATTCACTGCACTGCAGGGTGTGTGTTTGTGTGTGGGTGTGTGTGTATGCACCTTTTCTCCAGGTGTAACTGATATTCTCCAGACACAGTGCGTGTATGAGGGGTATCCGTTGGGGTAACCAGGAGATGAGAAGTTGCCCGTTGAATCTTGGAGTGTCTCTCCACATGCTGCAACACACACACACACACACACACACACACACACACACAGATGGAGTTACATTTTTGTGGTGAGTCCTGCTGTTGTGTGTAATCCTTTCAGCTGTGTACTGATACTTATGGTACATTACTTAAGAACACATGGCTCTCATATCTATTATTATTCTCAATCTTTTACTGCCAATTTACCAAAATAAATATACTACAGACTATTCTGTCAAAACAACAGCCTTAGTCTACAATGTCGGATCTGTCCAGATGGAAACTGTTGGACCCTTATTTCTGATTCGTAAAAACAGTAAAGGAATTAAAATCACTCTCCCAAACAAACTCGCATTTCATGTTGTCTTTGGCTTGTCTTAGTTTTGCACGTTCGAGTCTGCAGTCTGTGTGTCTGCATTCCCATGTGTATCAGCATACATGTGAGGTCTGACCACAGTCATTAAGCCTCGTCACCATTCAGCAGAATTAAACATTCCCCAGTAGTAGAGTCATTTACTGTAAGTGAGCAAGACTGACAGACTTTAAATCTTTAACAATGAAGAAAGAAAACTATTACAGCTGGAAAGGAAGTCGTGGGAAAATTATCAAGCAACATTTCTCTCTTGTTCATTCATTCCGAGTTTAACGCCGTCGCTCCCTCTCAAAAGGAGGTTAGCCAAATGTGCCCCTCCTATCCCATCATGCATGCTGTTTTCCCCCACAATGCCCTGGGGCTCTGTTCATCTGTCAGTGAATATGGTATCACTCAAATATGACCTTATAAGGTTGAGGTTGAATATATTTCCAGCTGGGACACACAAACAGTCTTGTTCTCGCTCCAGTATCAAAATGGATTCAGCAGAATGACATATATCCTGTGATATATGTGCAGTTATTAATATGCATAAATGAAATAAATGCCATACTTGCATATTGTCAGATATATTGGATTTTAACAGCACAGATTTTAAAGACAATTTTAACAGACCAGAATGGTGACAAATATTACTTAATCTGTTTGTCTAAGATCATGTCGACATGATAACCTAAAGTGTGACTTCATCTTGGGGATGTGAGTGTGTGGGATGGCAACACTTGCGATAGTAAACCATTGCGACATTACCCCACAGCTCAGCTTGAGAGCAGATCCAGATCACATGAGAACTGCGCAACAGGGAACAGAGGGACGCCCCGAACGGCACAGATGTACGCAAGAACTGACGGGATGAGCGTGTGTGACGTGTGTGAGACACGAAAACAGAGAGGGAAGCGTCGCATGAAATAACAAATTACTCAACTTCACCTCTGTGCCTTGGAGAATGGAGGGGCGGGGATATTTTACGCCAGAGATACGAGCTGATAAACAGAGGTCATGTTTTGTTTTCTGGCTGTATGGACACTTTGCACAAACATATTCACACACACTGTGGTCATGTAGTAAATATATCAGTACCTGGACATCTATACAGCTTCCTTGCCTGTGCAATGTCTCCTTTACTGAGCCTGGTGCGCTGGCCAATAGCAGGCCGGACCCCGTTTTCATCTCTGGATGGAAGAATGGTGTCAAGGAACATCCCCCTGCAGGCGTGAAAAGAGACATTTACACACGTCATGCTCTGGCTTCAAGGAAATCAATTTCAACACACACACACACACAGATGTATCTTCAAAGCAGAATAATGTAATCGCCCCACCAATGTTTTTATGTTTTCTCCCGATGTGTGAGTCAAGCTGAGTGGGGAATAGGAGGGGTCATGAGAGTAGGTGATGCAGAGATTATAAAGCATCCTCATTAACTGGCTGATTTCAGATGGCGTAGAAAACATGGGTGTTCGTGATGCTATGAAAAGTTTCCATTAGTTTCATTGTACTGATTATTTCTAATTTCTCCCAAAGTGAGTGTGCTGTAGTGTGCACTGTGTATCTTTTTTAAAATATTCATTATCTATCATGTATAAAATGTTCCAAAGTGATGACTTTAAACATGCTGCCTACAGAGGGCATGGTTTTTATAGGATTTGCAGTTTCAGGTCGGGCTATGGATCTTGTGAGCATGGGTCAAATCAGGTTGCAGAACTAATTGTTCATATGTGCGGGTGGTGGAGCAGGTGTGGAGTTGCACAATGTTGTGGTTTAGGAACAGGTCTTAAAAATCAGACAGGATTCAGATGTGAGCGAGAGTCCAAAAATGAAGTAAACAACAGTATCTCGCCTTCACTGCTGTCTGTGGCTATAATATCTGCTCTGTTTTAGCTTGTTGGTCACAAGCTCAGCTATGATGCTGATAAATACAGTAATGTTTAACATGTTTGTAGGTTGTACTGTGCACAGGAAAAGGAATAGCTGCAGCCTTTTTATGTAAATTTTTGCATGTTGCACTGAACCTTTATTCGCCCTGGATGATGCAAGTATCAGCTCCACCCCAAAAACAATCAAAACACCATCAGGGTCACTGCTTCACAAAATTACAGAGCAGACATTGAACTTTAGAAAAATGTGTTTTGGCAGATTGTGTATCTGATAGTGTTGTAAATTCAGCAGTCAAGAGATGTTGTGCGGCTAGTTACCGTGAGAAGGTGTTCCTGGCGTAGTGCATGATACTATCAAAATCATACGGCTCCCCGAGAGAGTTGACCTCACCTGGCTCCATCTTGAGAAAGTTATACTCCTGGCCTGCAACCATGTACACAAATACACACACATTTGTACACACAGAAGGACAGCAGCATCAAATCAACCAACAGAGTGTAACAAAATATATTCTTTACACAAAAATGAATGCACAAAACAAAATTTAAATAATTACGTCTGCATTAATAAGGACATATATCTAATGATCAGGGTAGCGTAGAGCTCTGATAGGTTTCTAAATATATGTTTCTAAATAAAAACTTGGGTCAGGACTGATTCACTGCCGTGTCATCTGATTTAACACCTGTCAGATTGCGTTGTGGTGCAGAGGAGTGTGTGGGTGGAGGAGTGACAGTCTGGGGGGTCGAGGTGCCTTCACAGTCATTAAAAGCCTCATTTACACTCACACAGGGACAAAACACGAGTGGGAATTTAAAAACACACACATTCACATTATCCGTAAACGTCCTCACTTGTCTCAGGCTGGAAACGACCCTAAATGATTCTAACAGAGACCCAGGTGCATCATGGGTACTGAGTCTCACCTGGTTGGATGTTATCGCGGATGATGGTCACGTGATCGTCACGGTCAGGCCGCGTGTGCTCGTGCCAGAAGCCAATGACGTGGCCCAGTTCGTGCACCACGATGCCAAACTTGTCACAGTTCTTCCCTATGGAGATGGCCTGGGGCCCGTTGCCACGACGACCCACATAGGAACAACACCTAATAAGGATTAGTAGGAAGTTGATAGCAGGGAGATAGGCAGACAATATTTACTACTCATTTGGCAGTGGAGAAAAAAAAGCATCAGCAGTGTTGCATGAACACACACACTCACTCAAACACACACACACACACACACACACACACACACACACACACACACACACACACACACACACACGCACACACACACAGTCTTCTCAGGATTTCCTGCCTTGTACTACGTCCACCAGAGGGAAAGCATCAGGATTTATTTACATGCAGCGCTCCGATAACGCTGCAGTTTCATAACCCAATGTGAACAAGCTATGAGAATTCACATATCACTGCTCACAGAACACACACACAAACAAACACACACACACACACACACACACACACACACACACACACACACACACACACACACACACTCATTCTTTTTTCTCTGGTTAGCCGAGACATCCGTGCCAGGCTAACAAATCTGATTAAAGTTACCCAGCGAGCTGATTGCAGGGTAAGGATCAGGAGTTACTGGAGTAGATAGAGTCTTTTCTTCTCGCGTATGCAGCTCTAGTATCAGCAGCACTTCACCCACAACAGGTGCCACAAACACACTGTGGTTCTTTTATAAAACATTACTTATTTTTCCTGCATCTCTCTCTGTCTATGTCTCTCTCTCTCTGTCACACATCCAAGCGGCAGGGTATTTATACATCAGATTAAAGTGTCTAATCTCTGATGCAGCCAGCCAATGACAGAGCACGAGAAAACTGGCATCATCTGTCACACAGATCTTTTACACATCTGAATGGCATTTACATTTAAAAATCAGACACATTTCAAAATGAACTTCTCTCAAACCTGTAACTATCATTGTTCAATAAAAAGAGAGAAGTACATACACCCAAAGAAAGTATTCAGTGTTGGAACAAACTGGAAATATTAAAGAAAACATGGTGGAATCTGCAGTTTCTCTGTTCCAACAAAACATTAATAATCACTTTAACAGTGCAACATTTTGATTGCTCAAGATCTTCATCAGTTACAGTGTGTGGGTTATTGCAGACTATTCTTTGCCATACAATTATTGTTCAGTCTACAGAAGTCCTATTAAAATTTAGCTCTGGGTATTGTACTGCTCTGCTCTGCTCTAAGATCACAGGAGAGACACAATGGGACCAGTTTTTATAATCAACAAATCCTCCAGAAAGCCACACGTATTTTAGCTTCTTCTGGACATCTTCTTGCAGGCGGATTTTCTCTGCTGCTGCTGTCAGGGCATTGTTATGTTTTACCTGCTTTTAAAACTAACTAACTAAAAATTAACTAAAATAAGGTAAGTTAACAAGACTACAAATCGTACCTAACAGTTTTTGTCGGTACCGAAAAAGTACAGAGGTTTGAATACATCCCTGTTAACTTACAGTCAATATATCAAGGTTTCCAAAAATATGCCTGAATGCTGCCGAATGCAAAAAGACATTTGATAAAGATGATACAACCATAACATATGGCATATATACCAACTATTTTATTTATTTTTTATAACCAACAGTCAAAAACTCTAAGGTTTTCAACTCACAGTAATATAAAATAAAAATAGCAATGGGGCTTGTTTGCTCAATAAATGACTTTAATTCATCAATTATCACTGAACTGGTGTGGGTTGATTTTCGTCAGATAAACTAATCGATTTATGAACTTATTATCCTACACAGGGCTGCAAGATATATCGTTTCAGTATCGACATTGCAATGTGCGCATGCGCAATAGTCACATCGCAGGACGCGCAATGTCAGGTAAGGTAATTTAAGTCAAACATGTCAGGCTACAACTTTTCTGCTGCATGATTCAAAGGAAAATTCACACGGTTCTTTTTTTTAATGACTTATTTTACTGGCCAAGCCTTCACCTTTAAGACAGGTTACATGTGATGAGACCTAGTCTGGCGGCATTTGTTATGAGAATTTAGACTCCTGTGTGTGTGTGTGTGTGTGTGTGTGTGTGTAACAAAAAAAAAAAAAAAAAAAAAGATAAGCTCAGGTTCCAGTATAACGACTGTAAAAATAGTTTTGTGTTCACTGCGCAGATGAAATAATGCACCTGTTTAATACAATATTATCACGACGTCTACTAACCGTTTTTCACCATAGAGTGAAACCGTAGTAACTGTAGTTGCTGGCTACGAGTCAGGCTAAAGCTAAATGAGTCTGCCTAAAGAAACCAGAAGTGAAGTTTGCAGCTGTGAAGCTGGAAAGGTAACACTAACATTATTCTATAAGATAAGAGCATGCCCGCTAGTTGTCAACCACAACCTGAAAATGAGCGAGGGACAGGATGAGAGGAAAATAAGGGAGCTATTCAAGTCGTCTGGTGGACATTCCTGTATTTTTTCATATCACAATATATCACCGAAAAAAAAAATTAATTGTCAGGGTTTTTTTTATATTGTTCAGCCCTAATCCTACATGTACTCACTGTCATAACTATCTGCACAAAAGCAGCTTAGTGAGATAAACCCGCCAAATGTTGTGATTTCACTCTGACACTTCACAACTTCCAACCAGTCAGTGAAGTGCACAAACACACTATGACCCTGCCGCGCTGCCACTCAACAGAACAATGCACTTCTCCAGTGTATGAACAAAAAAACTGCACAAACATACAAAAACTTCGAGTGAGCGGCGTGATTGGTGGGATGGGGAAACAGGAGCAGGACAGGAAGGAAAGTGGAGCCATTGTTGAGTGACCATATCGTCTCTCACTGTGACAAGGTCACCACTGAGCTCTAGGTACACACTCGCACACAATCACACGTACACAAAGAGATTCACCAAACTCACCCGCAGGGTCTATAGGTGAACACAATGTAGCTTTCCTCATCTGTCTTCTCAATGAAAGTTACGCACGTCTGTTTTTCCCAATGACGCATGGCCTGCTTGAACATGGCCCTCTGACTACCTGAAACACACACATTTCACATCCTACTTTTACACAATCACACATCAGTGTGTGTTTCACTCTTGAGCAGCATGGGCAGCAGTCCAGTAGAGTTGCTTACCAGTGAAGTTTCCTCCAATGACGTAGGGAATGACTCCTCCAGGCCATATCCTCTCAGCTCGGGATGTGGCTGCTCGAGGAATACGGCTTTTCACTACGTTTCCAGTCTTCCCACCTTTACCAGTTTGGCTCCTGGGATTGGCAACTCCTTTGCTGGAGTTCTTTGGGAGATAGTCTATCAAGTGAGGAGAGAAAAACAGCCATCAAATCTAAATTTACCACAAGTTCTTATTGTGTATGTTCAAACAGAATAAATGTCTAGTCTAGTATTTTGAATATCAGTTCATAAATGTGCTGTGAGATTACTGGATCACACTGCTTCTTATTATACATGACCTTTCAAAGTTTATCCTCAGATCAGAGGGTAATAACACTCAGACAGATAAAGCTCTGTCTGTGCAATATTAAGTTTCATTAAACATTTAATTTGAAGAAGTTTATAATGCGTCATACGTTCATACATTCTGGATCTGATTGTGATTCAGTAGGGTCGAGGTCGTGGTACAAACTTTGCCGAGTTGCAAAGAGCATAAAGAAGGAGACCAGTGTTGACTTGTAAAAGGTCTAGCAACAATGAAAGTATTGAAAATAGCTTAATTATGATTCTCCATTTCAGCCTGTAGCCTTCATGGGGGTCTGATGATGCTTCAGAGGTGCCTCTCATCACAAAATATCATAGCTGACAGTGTGACCACGGAGCTCTGGGAGCGAGCTTCCTGGCTTCCCAGTTTCCAGGTGCTTCTACCTCCCGTCTGAAATTGAACCCAGCGGCTCCACGGAGCTCCGTTGCTGGCCTCAGAGTTCCATGGCTCACTTTCAGGCTTCACGACACTTCCTCCTTTTGTCTAAACCTGGGGCTCTCACCCAGAGAGCTATCAGGTACTGACATTCAGCACCAATAGATTTAACATGAATTGGTACACGTAGTAAATACGTAATTCGGTCAGTACCCTTATAAGTAGCAAGTTCGATACCCAACTGTAGTAGAAAGATCACTAAAGAGACTCAAACTGCCTCTGCAACAAACCTGGAGGCTAAATTTGAATATATATATATATATATATATACACACACACACACACACACACACACACACACATATATATATATATATATATACAAAAATATTTAGACATGTAATTGCTGTTGAAATGCAAAAGAAGAAACAACTTTTTGTGTACATCTCAAAGCATGGCACTTCAATCAGTTTCATTCATTTCAGTACAACATGAAGTCAACTTGCAGAAACTTGAAACTTGCTTGAGATCATCTCTTATCACAGTGAACATTTCATCACTATTTTGGTCAAAGTTTGCATGGTTACAAGCAGAAACCAAAAAGTCTTCTCAGTAGTGCATTTAAAGTTTCTCAGAAAGCTGAGTTTTAGAAGTCTAATCAAAGCTTTAAGTTGGTTTTCACACTGTATGGAAGTAAAATAGAACCTGTGGCTTCCTAAAAGATCCAGGATGCCACTGTGGTAATGTCTGCATTAACGTAAAGAATACAGGATTTGTAGTTTATTGGTTAAAGCATGAAACACCACCATCATTACAGTGAGTAGTAAAGTGTTGGGTCCTTACCGAAGCCAAACCTGCGTATTCTCTCCAGCAATAGATATAACGATCCTCTCTTCTTAGAAATTTCATGTTCCTCCAGGCCACCTGACACACACAAGAGCCAAGAATCAAAACACAAACAATGCACAATAAATGCTGATATCCTCAAGTGGCCTCTGTCTACTTCCTTCCTACTCAAACTGCTTCGCTTCAGTCAATAGGTAATGAGAGCAAGAGTTTCAGAGGAAACACAAGAGAGAGCATTACATGATGATTACTGAGTGAGAGTGCGATGTCGAGTTCACTCACCAGACGTATGGCCCTGCCGGGAGTGTGTGTGCATGTGTGTGTGCTGTGTGAGGTCTATCGTCCTGTCAATCTGGAACATGCGCAGGTCCTCCTCGTCTAAAGCGATGTCGCCCCAGAATGCAGCTGCAGGTGAAGAGAAACATCTGTTACAATCACAATCAACAGCAGAATCCTGAACATATTATCATCATTATCATCATCAAAGTATCAGTGGAACAAGGTTAGTGCCTTTCTACCCTTTCCCTGTATCTTGGTATTTTTCAACCTGGTCCCTATTTTCCGGTGTTATTTTGTCTGAGTGACTAATGGGAACAACAATCTTTAAACTGGTCCAGTACAGAGGAGAGCGCAGAAGCAGGCAGCTGCAGAACAGGCTACATTGTATGCACTCTGGTGAATTATGCACCCTCAATAAGTGTTTGTTTTTGCCACTGACAGGCTCAGATTATCACTCTCTGTGTCTGACAACACTGTGGTAAGGATCCCTACAGAGGCAGACTCTGTAGGGTCACTGTAACAAGTGAGATCCTTTTTGTTAAACCAGAAACAGACCCAAAATCACCATCACCAAACCCACCAGACTCCATTTAAATAAACAGTCATTTTAGCGTGTATAGAGGCAGCATGTTTTCACATCTAACTGTATTAATTAAGGTTAAAGTTTAATTCAACCAAACCAGAGCTGGTGATTGCTGGAACGATGGAAAGACAAACCAAGATGGTTTTGTGAGTTTTATTTTGTGTCTGTTGACTTTGAATTAAGAGTGTTTTATGATGCTTAAATTATTGTTTATTTAAATGGAGTCTGGTAGTGGCAATTTCAGGGCTGGTTCTGGTTAGACAAAGCGGTCTGTCTCTGTAGGGATCCTTTTCATAATGTTGTCAGTCACTCCACACCTATAATGTCTGCAGCTGCCTGCTGTGTGTGTGTAAAGTGAAAAAGCAGCACGTGGCTCGTCCCTTATCACTATGCCTAAGGTGTGCTGACAACAGATTTAAAGTTTTCAAATGCTCACTTGGTGCTACTGAACGTGATGAAATCAGACTCTTGTTATACTATGGCAGCTTCCAAGTATGAATGTGAGTCTAACTGTGTGAGTGTGGATGGTGTGCTCATGAAAAAGAGAGCACTGCTCTCTGTGAAACACATATAAGTTTTAAATCCTACTTCTAATTAACCAGAGGTCATCCAAACCATGGATGAGTCAGAAATGGAGACAATAACAAAAACTTTACAAGGACTTATAAAGAATTTGTAAATAAGCAGTGACCACTTTTCTTCAACATGTGGGTATTAAAACAACTCGGCCAGAACAAAATTGGATCCAGTTAATGAGGATCTTTTACAGAATTCATTTCAGTTCAAGTACAAACTGTTTAACCCACTCAGGCCTGCAGTGCAGAACTCTTAGGGCCTTTGATTCAGTAAATACAATGTGCATTTCTACACCTGGCAGAAGTTTACAGCAGCTGTCACATTTGTACATTATACAATTCTGGTACAATTCACCAGGAAGTAGCACAGGTGTTTTCTTTATCTCTGGAGGGCAGTGGTGTAGTAGAGGGTATACACAGATATACGGGGTATACCCACATCTTTTTTTGGCTGTTAAAAGTATACCCAGCTAACTAGCCAAAAAGCCAGTAGAATATATAGGAGAGCATACCTACTCCTTCCTCAGTAACCTACCCATCTACCTATTAGTACACCCGCCTCGTGAACCACCACTACACCACTGATAGAGGTGAAGTCATCACATAAATTAAAACCTTAATCAACCTTATTGATTCTCTGGATAATAGCAAAACTGTCCCTCCAATTAAACACCTGAAACTACGCTCAAATACCTATAAACTTGTGTTTGATTTCAGTTGCCCAGAGAGCTTAGTCTCCCCTCATGCACAGTCACCAGCTCAGCTCCCAGTGGTCTTACAGTGGTCTGATATCAGGCCATGTGTAAGCCGTTCGGCAAGTGACACTCCCACCCAGCCGTCCCCTCCACTACACCCTCCCTCCCTCCCTTCCTGCTCGGACCACTCCAGTCTCTCCTCCTTATCCTCACATCTTCCCTCTTTCCTTACAGCCTGGTTTAAGGTTTCAACGTGACTCGTGCACACTGTTAAAAGGACATATTCACATTTAATCAGATCTGTTGTAAAACACACATTCTTATGTACAGCTATTGGCCGTTGTGTTCATCACCCCTCTTCGCTGGCTGTGATCCCTTCCTAATGCACATTTTTTAAGGTCAACTCAGGCTGATATGAGGCAGCAGCAGTCTCAGCTAGTCAAATCAAGTGTGTATTTTAAACAATTACTTAATTTTTTTAGCAGAAATTCCCTCTTTTTGTTACCACCCCTCTACTGCAGCTCAGCAAACACACACAGAAAATTTTGTGTAATTTCTTTATAATTTCTTCCTTTGGTGCTACTTACTTACTTACTTAGTTATTCTATCTGTTTATACATTTTCCGTGTGTGTTACGTGGAGGGGGCTAAAACTAGGGCTAGGTATCATAACTCAATACATTTAAGGTATTGGCAGAAATAACCCAGTACAATAGTTTTAAAATTTTCAGTTAAACAATATCTGCATTTGTTCCAAAATCTAGAAGAAAAATGACTATTTGTATGGTTTTGCTTGCAGCCAATCACTGCAGGTGTTCTTTGATTTGATGCGTCTGATTGGCCCATAACTGCAGCAGCTTTAGTTGAGGGCGGTGTATTTGAAGGAGTTGGCAATTTGGCTTGCCAAGATGCCCCACTACAGTTTCACATCATTATCCCCCGGCATATAACCGACAGGCGGTTTTACCGACACACAATTTGACTCTCTCTCTCTCTCTCACACACACACTCACACACACATACACACAGATTGGTTGCCTGCGTCTAGTGGCATCTTATGCAACTGAATACTTTCATTCACATGAAGGGTGACGAAGGAAGCAGAAAAAAAGATGTCAAATGAAGGTCACTGTATCGGTATCACCTCAAGGGTGCTGGTATCATAATTTTTTAAACAATAGGCAGCCCTAGTTACAACTGCATTTCATTATGCAATCCTGTATTAAATAATGTCAAAGCTGAACCTTGAATATTTTTTCTTAAAATTTTTGTTCATATGAAAAAAGTGTGTAATGCAACATTTCAAACTTCAACCATTATTCAGTAGTTTTTTGGTGATGTGTATGTGTGTATATCAGTCATAATAAACACTTCAATCACACAATCTTAAAATCACTCCTGCTCCCACAGCAGCCTAATCTCTCATCTTTCTCAAAAACCTTCCTTCCACATCACTCCTGCTTCAATCCCCATCCTCCGTCATCCTATTGTGGCTCGTTACAACCAATTTCTGTCTTTTTCTCTCTCCCTCTCCCTCCATATCGACAGTACATCTCCCAGCCTCTAACAATGAACAACTGAGTGATAACCATCGCTAAATGATTAGCAGAGCGGAGTTACTGCCCTCCACAGGGACTCAAGACACTAATACATTAACAATGGCATGGGAGAAGCTTGTCACTTAGCTAATCAGGATTGCCACTAAAGGAAACGGGGGGTCAGGGTGCCATTGTGCTCGACTCCGAGCTATTGTTGCAGTGAGGAGCAAAACCACAATGACCACAGATGGTTTACAAATCATGATATCAGATACGGACAGGGAGTGTGTGCTGTCGAATGGTGGTGTATGATATGTTGGTTAGATGGATATGAGGATAACCTTTGATCTAAAGCGTAGAGCTGCTGTGAAGTATTTCTATTATTATCTGTATCATTAGGGTCCGGGCAGCTAAGCTGCCAGGACACTATTGTAACCCTAGGTATTCTTCTTTCTTCTTCCGAGGAAATCATACTTCCCATGGGTGAAAACTCACCAAACTTTGCACAAAGGTCCAGTCTCGTGCCAGATATCCTCAGCTGTAAACTCAAGCCAATAGTCCTGACGGTGGCGCTACAGCAAGCGTCTAAAGTTCAAAACGTTGAAAATTCATAACAAATCAACCATACGTGCTACAACTTCACAACTTTCATCAAACTGTAGCCCCAATACTGAAGAAACTTTTGTACATTTAAACCTATTAAAAATATGAAGTTCATCACTCTGTTTTGGTTTTTTTTTCAAAAACTGTAAAACTTCTTAAACCTATCTCCTCCCACAATTTTTGCTCAATTGACACCAAACTTGCTACAGAGCATCTTCTGTCTGTCAGACTGTCCTACAAAAACTATGTTTCTCAGATTTTTGATTTATCAAAAATTGAGCCTACAGTGCATCAAAATGTTTGACTGTAAACGGTACTGTAAACATATACATGCAAATTCTTGCTAAATAAATCTTCAATGTTCATGAAAAAAATGACAAAATTCTATAGTCATGGTAGATGATGTGTGGCAAATTTCAGAATTTTATCTCAAAAACTGAATTTTTGACAGCATTTTGAATTTTGCTCTAATGTGAACAATTGGAGTCAATGCAAAAATGGCAATTTTTATTTTCAGTTTTTCACTTATGAAGCAAATCAATCATTGTTACAAACAAATTACCAACATCTCCATGCTGTCTAGATGCAATATGTGTATTTTCAGATTTTTGTCTTAATAACTGAATTTTTTACAGTGGTTTCAAATCTGCCTTTCCATGCACGGATAGTTGCTTTTCTACACAACAGTGAATGGCTTACTCAATTTGTGAAGCCACTGTTGAGTTGCTACTTGCCAATTAGCTCAGAGCGGTAGATGACCGTCTTAGGTTCCAGAGGTTGCTCAGAATTGCCTAAAAATGCCCATACCCGACCCATCGCTGCACAGCAGCTAGAATTGTATTTATTATGTATCACGTATCTTTTTTAGACTATACTAAGACATATGCTCTGTTCACACCACAAGCGTCAACGCAACAGTGGGATCAGCTACTTTTTCCGCTGAGTTGCCGTTAATGTAGTTACGTTGTTTGTGTGTGTCTGCTGCTTGCCACAAGGCACCTCAATTGAATTTCGTTTGTATTTGGCCATAAAAATATCTGCTCAGGATCAGAGTCTGAGCCCCATTTTACCATCACATTTTGTTGCCCCATTGCATCCCTGTGTGCACCCCAAAGTACATAAAGCTAACATAGCACCAGCTAACTTAACTAAATAAAACAATACCACAGCTAAAACAAACAAAAACATATGATTGGTTGACGCCTCACCACGTCATTGACTCAAAAAGTTGAGGCAAACTCAACTTTGATTTGTAGCGACAAGTGTTGGCCATCAGTTTGTGGCTTCACGTCACCTGCTTCATTGAAAAAGACTTGTACCCTGCCTTGCCTACTCTCACTTTTAATCTAATTGGCCAAAATTTAAGACAAGTAAAAGCATCACATTGTCATATTTGAGAAGCTTGTGCCTTGAAATATTTGGCTTTTTTACTTGATAACAATAGTTGCTGATCAATTTTCTGTCAATTTAGATTTCATCTGATGCCATTCACTGGATTATTTTACCATTATCAATCAATTATACTGTATCTTCAGTGCCCTGTCTGTCTGAATCAGAGTACACATACAAAGTACAAGTAGTGCAAGTACACACAGGGTTCATGCTGCTGAAACTTGGACATGACAAACAGGTTTTTAGTATTTCATAACCGTGTATACCATCACACAGCTTGTAAACTGGCACTTGTTAAAGAGATTTGATTAGCACAAATAAGGCATCATTTGGTGATGACGTGGTAGGCATCAATCACATCAGTTTATTTGTATTGTCACACTGCTGTTGGAAAACAGTGATGAACTGTGCAGATGTAACGAACTTTGTAGTACAATAAAATGTTTTTCTCCTTTGTGTGCTGTTTTTACTTAAAAGGCTGCATGCAGTGAGTCACTGGTCGAAAAGTGAAGTGGTCAAACTCGACATCTATAAAATAGGTTTATTTGACTCTGAAGAGGTTGATGTTGGTGTGGCTTTGCCATATAAACCCACAAAAATAACACTTGTACCATTTAAAAAAAAAAAAAAAAAAAAAAGCTCTTGTGCTAAGATGTGGTCTGAACAGGCGCTGGTACAAATTGCAGTGTGGGCGACACAGTTTCTACTGACGCTCCCCGTCTACTGCAAATTGTGCCAAAGTGGTGTCACAGCGAGCCACAAGAACTACCAAATGGGTGCAAAAACAGAATCCACTTAATACCTCAAGAGACTTCGCCAGCAAAAGGTTATTATCTGTGTGAATTCTCATATAAAGATAGACCGCATCCCACTGCACCAGCATTAGAAATAATATTCCCCTGACTTTTGTTTCTATCTGTGGGACCGAGTGTTTGTGACATTACACACCTAGTGGTTTTGGATATTTCAGGACAACAAGAGAAACTACAAGGACTAAAAGTTTTCCAGAGAAAAGGAGCTGACACAAGCAGAGCTACAAAGCGAGAAGAGGAGAGTACAGTGATAGTAAGTTTGGCCCATTGATTGTTGGGGTCTTGTTAATCCATAGAGACACCATAAATAGCCCAAAGTCAAGCCAGTGGGTGAGGAGGGGTGAGGACAGTGAGGCAGGGAGATGCAGGAGGAAAAGTATTGATCCAAAAACCCCAGGACGTCCCAGGAGACCTACATCATGCTGACCAGGGCCTTACTGTTCGCCCTTCAGCAGGGGCACTGCAGCAAACACACACATACACACACACAGGAATAATGCACCAAACACAAACTGAGAGGCTGACTTTCCTCACATGCATCCAGCACCTCCCACCGTGGTGGCTGTTTACAGAGCGAGCAGATCGGTTTTTGTTGTATTGATCAACTTCTCAGGTGGACACGACAGATGTTGGCTTTTTGCAAGTTTATTCTGCAGCCTGGTAACAAATGTCAAATGTACAACAGTGACTCTGTGTGACTGTGTGTGAGAGAGCTGAAATATGAAAATCTTTATCCTCATACAACAATGCCCAATGAAACATAATTTGCACCTGAACAGTACAGTATACACTTATACTTAGCGGTAATGGAGCCCGTAGAGAACACGTCATCCTGATCAGAAATGTTCTCAGTGCTTAATTTTAATCTGTTAATACACTAATTTATCCATTTAAATTGTGATAAATAGCATTTATTTAAAATGATTTTATTCTCTACTTTTTATATTTTATGTTTCTTACATTAATTAAGGCGACATTTCTATGAGAATTTATTCGTGTCCTGCTTGAGTATTTATAGCTTCTATTTATCATCTATTTATTATATCACCTCAAAGTCACTATTGTTTTGTATGTTATTATAGCATCTTTTCAAAAGCATATGTTTTTGTTTTCAGTCGTTGAGACAATCCCAGCTGTTTTTATTTATTTATTTTTGGACACTATTGCTGGTTTCCTTTCCAACAAAGTCTGGCGCCAGACTCCATTCCAATTTCCATTAAGATATGCACTGATTTAATGAGTGTGGCAACAGCTGAACTGGTCACAGCTTGAGACACGTGACTAAATATATACATGGTTGTTATTATGTAACTGTTTGACAGCAGTAAATGGCAGACGGTATGAGGACAAGGACCAGGCCCGCAGGACACTGTTCAGCTTTGCAACCAATTTTTCCCAGTGGTGACTCGCAGTATTGAAGTGACAAAATTTCCTGCGGCTCAAAAAGCATTTTCCCCACAGGCCAACATCATAAAAAAAGACGTCTGTAAAATTGTTGACAGGACACCTCGATTTGCAAACAAGGCTGATTCTGACTCTTTCTATTATGAATCTTTGAGCCTTGGTGGTTTCATATTCCTAAAACTGTCCTCAAGCCAAGAAAAGTGATTTAAAAATCTGTGACATCATCATAATGTTAAGTCTATGAGCTCAGTAGAAACGTGCGGGTGGGGCCAGCGGGACAAACACTTCTGTGTATACTCAGCGGGCCGCATACCATGGAAGTAAATTTGGAAGAAATTTTGACATATGCGGCAAGTGAGCAACTCTATTGGAATTAAAAGGTGCAATCTTTGTGTCTGGTATCTAGATATTATTATAAATCTGCGACAAGTACCTTCAATAGCAACTTGAATTCAGCCAGCACAAACCCAAGCACAGGGATTCTGGTCCTGGAGCTTGCCAACTACCCACCAGTTCCGCAAACTTTCTGTTGCTGCCATGACACAAGTTAGAGCCAGTGCTGCTGCTGGCCATCAGTCCACTATGAACCCAGGTGATAGGGTTGGCGCTGGCTGAATTCAAGTTGCTACAGCTGCTGACTGAAGGTCTGTCTCTGGAGATACCACCCACTCTGAGTAGAGAGTAGGAGAAAGGAGGGCGAGGGGCTGAGTGAATCAATGCCCTACGCACAGCCAATGCATTCTCATCTCAAGTCGTAACATATTGCGGTTTTGTCCTTTCAGGTCTACATATTACATGCAAGGTATTCTTCTGCATCTGCTGTTGATGGTCTAGGACGCTGCTACCAAAACCAGGATATCACCAAAGCACATGGTTAGGTTCAGAAAAAACATCAGGGTATGGCTTTATATCCATACAGGGACCTCTCCAACACCCCTCCAACCCGCCGAGGGACTTTTCAGCTTCATATGTTACCTCCTTACATTGTTATCAGCAGCATTTCAACCTTCCACCTTCCACCAGTGTATCATACTGCTGCAACAGGTGCTGTCCGGCCATGTTACATACTGACGCCACCAAATGTGACTTTGGCATCAGGTGTCTGACGCTGAAACCAGTGATAAAGCGGTGGTATTCGTCGTCTTCAGAACAAGGATGGACTGGCATGGTGCTGGCAGCCCCAGTATCAATATTTTTAAGACCTGTTTCTCATTTTACTTGTTACTTTAAGGGGTTTACTCAGTTCCTTTAACATGTTGGTACGATGCAGTGGAGAATTATACACTGCTGAGTTATGCACCCATGCTGTACTCACTGGGGTGTATCTAACACACACACACACACACACACACACACACACCTCACTAAGCTCCTCATTAAGCAAATATAAGGTCACACTGTAGGTGGGCTAAGATGTGTCTGTGTGTGCACGTGTGTGTGTGTGTGTGTGTGTGTGTGTGTGTGTGTGTGTGTGTGTGTGTGTGTGTGAACATGTGCATGTGAATGAACCCCTTCCACTTGTGTGATATTATTACACCGTATATAACTGAGACTGTGAATGTACTGTAATATTAAAAAGAGATTATCTCGGCCCTGTTTGAGGATTTTCTCCAAAAGTAATTGTTGTGCAAGCTGCTTGATCCAGGTTAACCCTTTGTGGGCAACAACAGGTGCTGCAGTTCGACCTCACTGTATGCAGACACTGTTGGAAACAATCGTGATGAAGCAAGGTTACAAAAATGCACCCTTAAAAAAAAGTACACCACAAGAGTGGGTCATTAAAGTGATGCTCCTCCACCCAAAATGTTCAGTCAACCCTTGTAAGATGGAGAGACTGTTAATAGTTTGCAGTTCAGTTCGAATGGAGACTGATGTCCACTTGAATGCACAGCTTTAACAATGAATTCCCAAAGTGACAAGTTTGGAAATCCTGTATCATATTAATGTCCACAGAAGCTTCCCAAATCACTCCTGTCACATTTAAGTATGGGCAGTGTATTCCAAACAACCATACTTCTGACAGAATATGGCCAAATACAGTGTACTGTAGCTGCCTCCATTCTTACATATGACCCTGTCCAGTAAAGCTGAAACTATTAATCGATTTATAGAGAGAAATGAATAGGCATTTATAATTTAAGTTGTTCTTTTAATCAAACATACGTAGAATTCATTGGCTCCAGCTTCTAAATTGTGAACATTCACCAGCTTTACTGGTCTTGTATCACAGGAAACTGGATTTCTCTGGGTTTTGGAGCACTGGTTGGACAAAAGAAGGCATCTAAAAACTTCACCTCATGATGGACAATTTTCAGTATTCTCAGACATTTCATGAAACAACAAAATAAATAAATGATAAAAAAAAAAATAGCTGCTAGTTGCAGTCTGACTGTTGAGCTGGTTATGCATGTTTGTGGGCTCACATGTTGATCTTCTATTGGTCAAAACCACATGTCAGAGCTCTCTCATTCACACACCTGACAAACCTGCTTAAAACTCATTCACTGGCCTGACTGACTACTGGGCATGTCACTTCACAGGGTTTTTCACACATTCAATTATTTGTGGCAGCCCATCACCATATCAGTTTTGAAGCCACATATTGACTTTTTAATTCTGGAGCTGGATCGGTCATTAGAAACTATATTGAAATACTGTTCAGTTATTCAGAGCACCACACTTTCAGAGCACAGAACATACTCTGGGCACAGATGGAGCAGCAGAAAACCAGGCAGAGTGAAAGTGAATCTTAACTGTCTATTAATTTCTATGGAAATAGAACACTCTATTTCTAAATGTTCATTATTTTTCAGCCAACTTTAGATGGAACCTGCTGAGTTCCCATGGACTCCACACCCCGCAATCAAGAGCTGGGTCAAAGGTTTGGCTTGCTTCCACTCTACTCTGCAGTGGCTGCTTCTCTAGTCAGTTGATCTGATCAGCTTTGATCGATCCAACCACAAACTGTTCGAGTTTGAAACATACTGAGCATACAGACAGACAGTAAGGAGAAATGGATAATAAAACCCTACCACCAGACAACAATATCAATTTTGGACAATTCTGCAAAACTGCAGATAACTTTCAGTGACATTTTCTTTTTTGTATTTCAAATTCTCACTTTCGACAATAGCTGCACATGGCAACTACAGTATTTTTAAGGTTTGGGAAAGATCGTTGTTACAGAAAATAAAGTGTGGTTAAGGTATATTTAAGTTTAGGGACAGACTGGTGCCTCCTGCATTAAAGTCATACCCACTACCTCACCATTTCCTGCTCCTGCCCTGAATGTTGGCATTGGCACAATAAATCATAAGGAATCATCATATATTTAAAACTGGGCTTGATTACCATACATTAGTGGTAGTTTCTATGGTTATTTTGATACTATACACTGTTGGAATCTATTTTAACTTTGAAACCAAGTTAACCACAGCCTCCATTGTGGAGAAAACTGCAAAGCATCACTTTAAGTAGCACTTTGTACTATGATTATATTTCATGGCTTTCTTTGTGAGTGTTTAAGATGGAGTAACAACATGCCACTTGGCACAAGTAAGGTGTTGTAATGTGAAGAGATGCACGAGTTGGTAATGTCATCGGTCAAAAATGTGCTTTATAGAGAAAAAAAATGAAAAATGTAGAAGCTCAGTACAAGTTCAAAAAGTTCAAACCCCCACCCTCCTGCAAGCATGTGTGTTACAGAGTGAGACAGGACGGGATTATCTTGACTGCTGTGACATAGGATAAAACAGTCATGAAAAAAAGAGCATAGTGTGTGTGTGTGTGTGTGTGTGTGTGTGTGTGTGTGTGTGTGTGTGTGTGTGTGTGTTTACAGATTAGGGTAGGAAAAGTTTCTTCAAGCATGAACGTAGCTAATTACAGATGGCAGAGCAGAAAGGCGAACAACTGGATGTCTAAATTAGCCTGGAAATACATCCCAGACTGATCATAAACAAACCCAGTTAACAGGAAGACTTTTTATCTTTATATTTTGTTACATCAATCACCTTAAATCAAACTGTGTGTCTTACTCTGATGAGAGCACATTAGAGGTGCTTACGGAGGAGATCATACCAAAATATAATTCTGAAGTATAATTACGATTACTTGAGTAAAAACCAAAATAAAAGTAAAAAGAAAAGGTCATTAAGCTGCTTTGCAAAAACAGTCTTTGAGTTTGTTAAATGTAAGTGAATTTAAAATGTGGATGATTATAATGTTCATTAAAAACTAACATGTCCAACCTCAAAAGAGCGCACACTTAGAGATCACTTCACCACCTAAACTGAAGGAGACAACAGACAAAGAAATGTTCAGTATGAAGCAAAATAACAATATCATATGACACCCACATACACATGCACACGCACACACACACACACACACACACACACACTGAGAGCTGGTGTAACCTTCTAATCACATTATTGTGACACTGAGATTCCTCTCCAGCAGGTCATGGGTTTGGCCAGACATTGTGACGGGACATGGCTCAATCTAACCATCAGGGTGTCCTGGGTGTGCACCTTTAGGGGGGCAGCGAGCAACAGGCTCTTACATGAACGAAGATCAAATGACAGATAAACAACAGAGAACAATGTTGATTATTGTGAGGATGATTCTGCTCTGTATGTATGTCCTTCGATCTGTACATCAGGTGTGACTACACAGCTTCACTCATTAGAGGACTAACTTTTGTAAGGTTTGATGTCACTTTGATTCCTGGAGTTCTTCACCCACAGAATGACCATTAAAACTTTACTTATGGAGGATGGCTCTGAAGAAAGTACAGATAAGATTCACTTTAGGTTCAGTTTAATTTGTAATGTTTTGGTGAAAATGCATGTGTTTGAGAGGAACTGAGCATAACGTTGGATAAATTAAACTCTGATCATACTGCAAAAGTTGAGTGAGAGTTCGTAAACGGATGATTTCATGTAGTTTTGCTGCTGTTAAACATCGTCACATCAATCAGTAAATCAATTCAAGGTAACATAGCATGACGAACCAAGATATGCTCATCCCAAATGTTTATTTTGTGAGTAAAATATTCCTTTACATGTGACACAGCTAGCTTAACCTGTTGGAGGGCCACAGAGTCACGCATAAAGAAAAGCATGTCATACGTGGTCGGTGAGGCAGCTTCAATTGAATGCAATCGACGTATTCTGCTGCAGGCATGCCGTGGCAGTTGGTCGCACTGCGTGTTACAGTGAGTTTCAGCTCACTGTTTTGTCATCCGGAACATAATTTAACTTTTTTGGGATCGCTCTCACTGCTCTCATAACATTTATATTTCCTTAAGGAGGTGGTAGAGACCAGAAACGTAGTGTGGTTATTTGCCTTGAATCATGTGACTCTAAACATCACAGCCAGGTGGACGAATGACCCACATGTGACCTCACCGACTCGCAAGGTGTAACTTTTCCCACAGAGGTAAAATGCCTGGGACTCCACCTCATTACAAACTGAAGAAGCCTTTTGGATGAGAGGTAAACGCTAGTCCAGCTGACCTTCACTTTCTATCTCTCCATAACAGTACATGCAGTGCTGTCTTTGCACATTTGTACAGCACACACCTTAAGGCTTGCTTCTAGCTAAATATCAACCTAGCGGACTTGCTGAAAGTGTGTAGCTCTGCATCATGTGTTGCAGGGAGGCTGCATCTGTGACCTCATATAGATTCCTACAATACTAGAGACAGCTGAGACAAAATAAGGGTTTGACTGTAAAGGGAAGGCGGCTTTCTCTCAGCCAATAATGGGTGTATGCGAATCATTTTGCTGCTATAAATACCATCAGGAAAAGCTAGGTGACATAAAAGCAGCCAGACATTTAATAATTGAGCAATGCGTGGCAGGTGGGCGGAGTGACGGCGCTGCTGACTCATGGCTTCTGTAGCTCCGGAACAATGACGCTCCAAAACAAACAGTGGGCTCTCAGCGTGGCCGCAGAGTTTGTGCTGAGGCGGGAATCCTGAAGAAGACTTCGGAAGCTCAGTGGCAGGAGCACTCTGCTCGGGAAAATCCTGTTTAATATAATATGAGTGAGACCGCTCGTCCTCTCGCTCACACGCACACACACACACACACACACACACACACATAACGCAGCCACAGTGTCAACACACACACATACACACATTGCTCTAGTTTCCTTCCTACTGAGAGATGGGGGAAGGGGTGAACAGTAGCTGCAGCTCGCTGTCACGACATGGTGGGTTTCACTGTGACTGAAAAACTCAAACGCACACATATCATATACATGGGCATGGGCACACACACGTTCAAATGATTACGATACACCTGATGCACTGATAGAATACAAGAGTGACAGTTAAACCTATGTCAAATCAGCTGTATGAACACCTGCAGTCAGTAAAATGTCACCCAAATCCAAAAAGACCAAAATACAAGTTAAGTGTTGTTTCTACGAAGCTTTCCTTCAGCTGCTCTCCTTTGTTTCATTTATCTGCAGCCCACAGGCAAAATGTCCACAGCCATCAACTTTTGTGAACGGACACCAGATATCCCCCACAACAGCCAAAAAATACCTATATCGAAAGTAGTAGGCTGGAGGCGAGCCCGCGGCTGCTGCCACAAGGACTGAGCCTTTGTACATGGGGTGCCTGCTCTATCCACTAAGCCACCAATGCCCCAATATCATAACATTTTTGACCAAACAGTCTGGTGAGTTAAGAAAATTACATCACATCACTATAACGCAGCCTTTAACACCAGGACAAGACAACAAACAAAATTTCAAATGATAAGTCTCATATCACGATACTGATATAATATAAATATATTGCTCAGCCCTACACAGTTACATTTGTTTGTGTTACTTTGCTTAACAGACCAGACCTTCCATGACAATTATGAATATACCCACCGATTCAATGTCGACAGTGTACGCCACCTCACATAGATTGTCACAGCAGGAACAGACAGCACTGTGACTATTTGACACAAAATATTGGAATTAGCCTATTATTTATTTCAGGAACATAGATATACGGTAAAATTACAGAAAAAAAGAGCCCAGTCTCACTCCGAAGTCATTGAAACCCAATGCTTAGGCAGTGACTTGCGGAGTCAGAAACCAACAAAAAAAAAAGTCCTTTAACATCAGGATGATGTCGTTGCCGTTATAGTTTAATGGCACCCGGTGGCAGGAAACGCTGCGGGACAAGAACCAAAGTTCAGGTGGCAAAAGTCCAAGTGGGGCGGGCGGGAGGTGTGGTGGATGCATCCAACAAACACTTTCACCCAAGAAAGTGGTGTTCTTGTTTTTGTTGCCTAAACCCAACCATGTGTGCTTTTTTTGTTGAAGGAAAAAAAACGTCAATTTGTGATGGCACTATGTACCAACATACTGTGTGTGTGTGTTTATTTTGAAAGAGACTGTATGTGAACCGTAAATTTCCTGTGGAAAAAAAATGTATTTTGACAGAAGACAATGCATGTAACAGGCAGAACTTGACACGGTGTCCCAGAACGTCAACAACCAACGCACCCAGGGTACCTTCCATGTCATATGTGGACGTGAAAAGTCCATGACCAAAACGTCAATATGTGACAAGATCAGAGTGAGAATGTATTGAAAAGAACAGTTAAGTGTTTCGCCTTTATGCATTTAGCAGTGGCGCTGCTATATGAAAATCTCCTCATATGCAATGGGAACTGCCCATTGGTCCGACATCCCATTGGTTCGACACCCCATTGTTCCGACCATATTAAACCCATTGTTCCGAAGTCCGTTCCGAAATCATCATGACGCCCTGTGGTTAAGGTCTGGTTAGGTTTAGGCACAAAAACCACTGGTTAGGATCAGGAAAAGATCATGGTGTGGGTTAAAATGAAAAAGAAAGTGGCAAACACATAAGCTGTGAGCCTGCTCCGCCTCAAGCCTTTCCCAGCTGACCCAGAGCCTGCTGCGAGCCGTTCAGCACCGCGGACAGTCGGACTAATGGGATGTCGAACCAACGGGCTGTCGGACCAATGACATGGACCCATATGCAATGAACTCGCTATCTCCGCTTTGAGCAGCCAGAGTCAGGAACAAGCAGGGATTATAAATCAAACACCCCCAGATAAGGGTGCTCCAATCAATTGGCCACTGATCATTATCAGCTGATATTGGTTCTAAATGGTTTGAAGGCCAATCAGCACCAGTGATCAGTGATCAACACCTGAGACAATTTCTCTGCACACCACTAAAACAGCTTCACTGGTCTGTCTGTTCTGATAAACTGTAGCTCACACTGAACATTTACTGTTACGTTCATGGTTTACTCTAACCTGATCAAGGATCAAGGATCAAGGATCAAGGATCAAGGACTCTTTACTGTCATTCCAGCCATGCTAATGCATGACAAGACCAAAATGTAGAACTCAGATCTCAGTGATCATCAAAAAATGAAAGTACAGACACAGTCCGTCTCTTCTCACACACCACATACACACACCACACTGAGTGCCTCTGTAGAGGCTCTGATACACTGCACTGCTTTTTGACAGCATTTACAGTTAGCTTTGTCTTGTCCTGTACTGTGCCTCTATCTCATCTGCATTTCTCCAGGATTTGAGTTGTCTTGTTGTCTATTAGGGACCAGGGTTTTTTTGTAACAAAAAAAACACTTGCACTATTGATACAATTTTTATGTAGGTAACTTGTATCTGTGTTCTACTTGTTAACAGTCATCAGTTGTTTTTACAAGCAGTGTTAGAGTCACAGTATTGATTGAAACACTAGATGTCAGATGTTACATCTGCCCCAACATGCAGAAGTGATTGCAACAGCCTCTGGGGTATAGAAAGTATTTTATTAAATGTAATTGTCTACAGTCCATCTCGTGTCAGCAGACATGCTGAATATCATCTGGTAGCTCAAAATAAAAGTCACACTTCAGCACCACTGCTGGAAAGAAATCCTTGGGGAAATACTGCAGTGACAACAAAAATTAAGATATTTTAGACTGTTTGACAAACCAGTGTAAAATACAGTGTAAATGTTTGTTTTACAAAACAAAAATAGTGCCGTTCAATGTTTTCTGGCACGCAAACAACCAAATGTACCGATGTCTTTATCAAGCTAAAGTGAACCAACACAACAGCAACTCCTACACCTGTGAAACAAAACAACAATGACATCATATACCCTGGCGAAGACAGGAGCATACAAAAAAAGTTACAGCCAAACAACAACACAATAAAAAAAACATATAAGATACACAGTTACATGTAGAAATATTAGGATGCCTACTCACAATGACAACAACCAACTAATTCATTCATCCTTGTACTTGTGAGAGCTTTAAAGTCAAGCAGAGAGACCAGAGGTATTTTACCTGACTCGGCTCTGTGACCCCCAGGTGGATACGAGAACAGAATAATCAATGCAGTAAAAAAGCTGCATCAGTCCTGTTGCTTCTCAGCAGAGTGACTCAGATTGCACAATTTTCTTTAAAATCCTAACGTGACTGTTTTTGTTTTGTTTCCACCCATGTTGCCGCGTGAGCTCTTATTGTAAATCCTGTATGGCAACATCAGAGTTCAGCGATGTACGCCCACGAGAACATGTACATTATATATTGTACTACAATGCTGTACACTCCTGTGATACACCACTATTGTATTTAAAGAGCAGGCAGTCAGTCTCCCGGGTCACTCCTGAAGAAATGACCCGCAGCTTCACTCGGACATCGTGGTTTGTTTAGCTTTCACTCCGTTTGTGTGAGCATTTTATGAGAACAGTGATTTGGAAGGAAGCATGAATGACTCTTGAGTGAGCGTAGGAGCTCGTGCACGTCCCCACGAGTGTGTGCGTGCATGCCCGCGTGTGTGTCATCTCCAGCTGAGTAGCAGGATGCAGACAACCAGGAAGAGATAAGCGCGGGTGAATGGAGGGAGCTCTGCGTGTGTGTGTGCGTACTGAGTGTGTGCGTCTGTGTGCATGTGTGTGTTCGCGTAGGGAAATCACTTCACAAAGGCCTGGAAGTGTGTGTTCTCCTGTCTACCAGCGCGGGACTCAGAGGAGATAAGCAGACAGCCAAATATTCCCCTTGTGTTTTCCCAGCAAAAACAGGAGGCGGAATACCAACCACTCAGACCGATGCCACAGGGTCAGGCCTGGAATGAGCCGCGCTTCCACTTCTTACAAGCTGCACACACACACAGACACACACAGCCACCAACTCTTTACACACTGACAGCGAAATGGGTCCACACTAGCGGAGGGCAACTAAGACTTATCTTCATTATTGATTAATCTGTTGATAAATTTTTCAATTAATGGATGCACGTGCAGAAAAGACACTGTAAACTTGTCAACTGATGTATCATGCATGTACATGTGTAGATTCTGACTGGTGCATTTGTGGGTGCGTGTCTGTGTATGTGTTTAGATGTTTGAGGTTTTATGTGTGTCTATATGTAAATGTGGATGTTGCAATGATACACATTGATGTATATGATGTTTTAATTGTTATTTCTTCCCCTTTGGGTGGGTGGGGTGGGACGGTTTTGGAGATCTGATCATATAAATGGAGGATGCTCTGCAGACTTGTTGGTTAATGTTTGTAAACACGTTCACCAGCGGAAGTGAAAGTAAAAGCCCATGCCCAAGTTCTCAGAGCCCACGTACAGTTACTTGTTTTGTCCTACCATCAGTATAAAACCCACTGATATTTGCTTTATATATATATATATCAAATAAAATTAGATGAAGATGATGATGAAAATGATATGAAACTGAGAAAAAAGCAAATCCTCATGTGAGAAGCCAAAATCAGTGACTGTTTTGCATTTTTGCTCAATATCCTTGAATAACTCATTTGAATAAAGATTAATCAGGCATAAGAAACTGTTGTTGATCAGTTTTCAAAGTCAACTTTGAACCTCAGGTTTTTGGTTAAGATAAATGAGAAGTCCTAAAGGCGTTGAACAAATGCCATTCTGTAGAAATTGAGAACCTCCATATGCAGATGAGGACGCTATATTTCAGCCAAAAGCTCCATAACAGCTGCTAAATGGACCTTGTGGTGAGATTATTTTGTCAACCGTATAATTTTCTGCCATTCAACTTATAGCGTAATCCACCAAACATTTCACCTCCACAGCTAATATGTAATTAGAGATGGAAATCGAGAAGCAGTTCCAGTTGACAACCAGGTCCAGGTTGTCCGATCCATTGGAATAATATGCCTCTGAGCTTACCGATAGAGTGCTCCAGGGATGACGTTTCTCTGTAGGCCGATGCAGAAGTTAGCATCGCACTGGTCCCCTCGTTAAAAAGCCTTTGGGGATTTTTCCACTGGATTTTGGATTATTGCCGAAAATAAGATCTGTGGCAAACAAATATATATATGATACTTACGCGTTTTGTTCAGCTAGAAAATCTACACAAATGAACACCACTTTCATGGTTATTGAAGCCTAAATGCAATCGGCAGAAGTAAAAGTTAACGTTAGACAATCAACTAACTACACTTCAGTTGCATTACCTAATGTCACCACCATACCAAGAATAAAAAGCCATGTTCGGCGTGATGATGTTCTGTAGTCTTACTTACCCACATGTTAGCAACCGCCTTACCGACACATAGAAACTTCAAAACTCACAAATGGTACTTACTGACATATTTTATGTCGTACAACAAAACACAAAGGTCTCTAAAACTTGTGTTAACCACAGACCTTATTTCAGGTATCTTATCCAAAAACCCATTTAAAAAAAAAACTTTGACTTTGAGGTGAGGGAACCACCAGTGGTAAAACGCTAACTAATTTCCGGGTTGTAGGACCCATTCCTGGTGGACTATATTCTTATTCCATGTCAGAATGTTTGACAGTTGTGCACTGCAAAACAGTGATGTCAAACTCATACATCTATGCTGCTGTAAATTGGCAACAAGAGGGAGTCATGGTGAAGAAATGGGCCGAAATGTGGGTTCATTTCACAAAGAAAGATGACAACAGTGCTGCTTGTAATGTCTGTAAAATGATGTTTTCAAGTAAGGGTGGAAACATCGGAAAAATGCTAACGCATCTTTTTCCACAACATTGTCGAGATGCATCTCTGACGGGTCCGTGACCTTCACTCCCACTAGCAGCGGCAGAACCAGAGGCTACTGCTGGAGGAGCTGATAAAGCAGCTGAGAAGGAACCACACTCCTTAACAGCCTCACACGGTCCGGGCTTCGAAATCCCATCCTGAACTCAACTGTATCACCCGCAACATGATGGGAACTGCCCATTGGTCCGACATCCCATTGTTCCGACCATATTAAACCCACTGTTCCAAAGTCCCATTGTTCCGAAATCATCATGATGCCCTGTGGTTAAGGTCTGGTTAGGTTTAGGCACAAAAACCACTTGGTTAGGGTTAGGAAAAGATCATGGTGTGGGTTAAAATGAAAAAGAAAGTGACAAACACATAAGCTGTGAGCCTGCTTCGCCTCAAGCCTTTCCCAGCTGACCCAGAGCTGGTCGCGGCGCACCATCAAGGTAGAAATACGCCCGCCGGGAGCCGTTCAGCACTGCGGACCGTCGGACTAATGGGATGTCGGACCAATGGGCTGTGGGACCAATGACATGGACCTCAACATGATACTCCTGCCAAAAATGAGTGCCATAAACAGCCGCGTTTTTTGTGATTGATGACGCAGTGAAATCCTGTCTCTTCACCTAAATGAACCGCAGCTAGGCACAAAACCTAGCTTCCGTGGACTCGACTTCACTACCTTTTCCCACACAAAAAAAAGATCAGGAATCAATACAGAAATAGATAAAAAAAAATTGAACTGAAAAGCAAATCGTATCTATTCCCATCACTGACTAGATAAAATCACCTCATTCAGAAGCTTGTCCCGATACAAGAGAACGTAAGAGGAGGATAAAGATGAATAAGGTGACTGAAGGTGAAGTGAATGTTGGGTAAATCCTGTAAGTCCACTGGACTGAACATGAATATGAGCAAAATAGTGTTTGAATAAAAGTTTTGAAAGCTGCCACACAAAAAGTGTCATTAGGTAGTTACAGAAAATGTATTGTCTTTTGGTCGTTTGTAGAAACAGGGACTGCACTTCAGAAGTCTGGCATGAATCTGCATGAATAAAGCGAGGCCGACATTTGATTTGGATCTGAACACAACATGCATACCATGTACATGTGATGTTCCCAGTTCAAGTCCAGAGGGATGTTTGCCGCATGTTGCCCCCCTTCCCTCGCTTTCTCTGAGTTATTAGCTGTCAAGTTGGCAGTGTCAACTATCTACTGAAGGCAACACAGTTCCTTAAAAACTACATTTAAAAATGAAAAGATTCAGTAAAACATGTGTACATGATCGTCACAAATTTGCAGAAACAGAAACTGGTTTAGAGAAAACGTAATACTCGTGCCGGTAATCTAAGCATGTAACTATGAATACATTCTTTATGTACACTGATATTTCTAGCAAATAAAAACATTGCCTGTGTTTTCTCACCCAGTTATTTTAACCCACAAGAGTCGCTCAGTTACTCAAACATAAGTAGACTGACTGTCTCCCCTTAACCTGCTGGGCTTCAATCTAAACACACACACACACTCACACACACGGTCAGGTCAGCATAACTAAAAACCACAAAGTCATGGGATTGCAGTATCAACATAAAATCACTCACACAGAGATCAGTGTATCATGCACATGAAAACACACACACAGACACACACACACACTGGCCAGTGTCCAGGGTTGTCAGGTTTGTGTATTTGGTATGTGAAGAATGTGTGTTGGTCAGCGTGTGGACGCTCAGTGCTCTGGGTGGAGTTCTTATCAGTCCAACATGTCATCACAGACAACATTAAGGCCCAGAAGTGCAATTATAACACATATGAACATGTAGACGTGTTCACAACACACATCTGTGCACACACACAGACAGACGGGTGTAACCAGAACAAGAATCAAAACAAAGACGATGCATCACCTCAACACTTCTCAGATTCCTCCACCTGCTCTGTAGGAATGATGCTGGTACGGGTGGAGGGTTAACACTCAACCATTATCCTTACTGGTCTTGGTGGTGATCGTAAAAAGAGCAGTCTTAATGTTACAATAAGATTGAAGACATTTATACACTAGTGTTGTCACGATACTGGGATTTTTAACTTTGATACAATATCTAGGAAAATATTGATATTTGATACCATTTTCGATGCTGTGGGAATAAATTGACATTGAAGTCGTAGACGTTCAAGTTTTTATTTAAGGATAAATATAACAAGGCTATAACATGAAGACGACTTTCCTTATATTGGTTAGTAGCAATAACAGCCGCTTTCTAAGCAAAAGTGAGAAATCGAGCTGGTACAGGTGAATCAGTACTGCGGAAAATCAGTATTGGATTCCTTTCAAATATTCAGGATTGATATGTATCGATAAACCGATATATTTGACAACGCTACCGTACACCTGAACACACAAGAACATAAGTGCAAGATGAGTGCAGATTTGGGGCTGGCAATCAAGTCTCGATACTTGCTTGTTGAAGATCTTAGTCTTCTTTAATATTTGATCAAATATTTCCTAAATCTGGAAATCAAATCACTTCATTATAATTTTAAACTATGTTTTAGGGCAAAGTTACATGTATTGTAGCATACTTAATTTAATTAAAGGTCAGTTTGTTTATTCAATCAGTCTCTAGTTTGCTCCGGTCTTTGTGCATTAATGGAGTAATACATCTAGGAATACACTTAAAGGTCCAGTGTGTTGGATTAAGGTGCGCCTATTGGCAGTAATGGTATATATTATACATAACTATGTTTTCATTAGTTTATTATCACCTTAAAAATTAGAAGTGTTGTGTTTTCGTTACCTTAGAATGAGCGGTTTATATCTACATACAGAGCAGGGCCTGTATGTTTGTACAGTAGGCCACAACGAACAAATCAAACACTGGCTTTAGAGAGGGCTATTTGCGTTTTCACGTCAGCCATTGTACCTCTCCTACACGCTTGGCACAGTTCTGCAACCTGAACACTAGATGCCACTGTATTGTCCACACAGGATATTTAAATTCAAATGTATGTAAATATGCAAAAAAAATGTCTGTGCCAGTTGAGTTTTTAAAATCATGAAGACTACAATAAGTGGATGGATTGGACACCACCAAATACTGCCACGCAGGACATATGATCTGTAGTGTAACACAGGAAAGACAAAGGGATCTGCATAAATTGTTAAATGAATCTCCAGCTTTGTGTCAAAAACATGAGTTCATTTGGGTGGAGCGCACAGAGACACCAGGCATGACACACACACACCTATAAAAGACCTATAATACATTGAAACTTTTAAAAAGCTTAATATGTAAGCCACACTTTAAATCAGTTTTGCTGACACAGTCGAAACTAATGTTTATGATCAATTTGTGTAAATGTTCTTTATTTCATTATAAAAACGTGTCTACTGTCTGTGAGACCAAACATGGTTTCACTGCTGTTCCACGGCAGCTCCCAGATCATTAAAGGTCCAACAAAAATTTTATCAGTGTGTGTGTGTGTGTGTGTGTGTGTGTGTGTGTGAGAGAGAGAGAGAGAGAGAGAGAGAGAGAGAGAGCGTGCGTCAGCGCGTGTTTTGGTACAGTTGAGTCCAGCTGTTTCTCATCTTCCTTGATGGTTGATTTAACATCTGGATGCACGCGCAAACATACACAGACGCCTACTTGCATGCACATACACAAACTGCCCGTATATAATTCACCCATTTCGGCCACAATCAGGACCCAAATCCAGCCTACAGGTGATGCACGCTCTGAATGTGTACGTGTGCGCGTGTGCTTCGGGAGGACACGGGCTCAGCAGGACAGTCACCAGGCTGCACGTGGCATCATCACCCCGCGGGATCACTACCGTTGGTTAAGAGTCGTGGGGAAAAGGGGCATCTGGATCAGTGTGCGCACACACGCACGTAGACATACACACACACACACACCCGCTGTCATCCCTCATACACACATACACGTGCCACCTCGGAGCCAGCGCGCTCCAGGGGCTGGATCACCGTAACTAAATACTTAGGCCATGTTTAATGGTTTTTTAGGACTACAGATAAAAAAGTGTGTAGATTCAGGACTCACCAGCTTTGCACGGGTCTTTGTAGTCAATTGTCTCCGCTCTCTCCTCTTCATAATAATCATAGTCTGGCTCCTCGTAGTCGAAACAGTTACAAATAGTCACTTTGCCCCAGAAAGTCAAGCCGGCAAGCATCAGCGTGATCCAGCGCATCTTAGCGGCCAGTGCCGGGGGCACTCGGTCCATCTGAAGACTGAAATAAAGGAATAAAAGGCCTCTCTGCTCGTCTCCTCTGCTGTTAGGAGATGGTCAATCCACTCTCCAAAGAAAACATCGGCGGCAGGAATTTAACGGGTCATTGTGAAGATCGCTCTCCTCCCTGACAGTCTGGTCGCGGATAGGCTGCCGTTAAGTTACTCTGCCCGGCTCTCCTCCATGGTGAAAAGTACACTGAGGTGTCTGTCGGTCGGTCCCGGTGTCTGTTGGGGTTAGTCAGCAAAGTGTCCGCTGAGGAGCTCCGCTGTTCTCCGCTGTGGCTTCGCAGGTGAGGCTGCTGTGGGAGAGAAAAACGAGAGAAAGACGCGGTGAGTGAATCAGGAGTGGATGATCTCTGAGCGCAAAGACGCACGGCGGTGTCTCTGCTGCTCGCACAAGAAACATCCGCTTCGCATATTTCCAAGCAGCACTGACTGTCTCACTCTCCCTCCCTCTCTCTCCTCTCTCCTCTCTCTCTCTGCTGTGTCCGGTAGTGGTACTGTCACCCTCAACCCGAGTCAGCGCACCGCCCACACACACACACACACACACACACACACACACACACACACACACACACACACCCCGCCAAATACCTGCACTGTTCGACCCAAGTGGTGCAGAACCAAAACTTTCTTTGTCCTCATTTGTCCCTATTCAGAGCATTTGCTGCCGTTTTCATATGCAAACACTGACTCTATCCTTCTTTCTCTCACACACACGCACACGCACGCACACTGAGCAAAAAGGCGCATACATTTGGATAACCTAACCCACTGTAATGAACAAACTCCAGTGATCTTCTCATCTCACCGACCGTGCAGGAAGCGCGCACTGATTTTTACAGGTTATTAGACCTTTACTCACACGGATCCATAAAATACAGTGAACTTACAGTGCAAACCGGTAGCGGTAAAAGTAACACGGCGGCTACAAACTGCCCTGTGGGTTTTATTTAGTATCCATCACCACTTAGACCCGGTGCATAAAGGCTGTTATCCTGTTATTGAGAGGCAGGTGCCAAGTAGGTGACAGCCGAACCATAAATGCCTGGAGGTGGTAGGCTATATAGACTAGGCTGCCCTTTATGATCATGGCAAGTCTGTCCTTCCTCCCCTCATTCATTTTCTGTCCTACAAAGAGACAAATGGAAAAAAAGATCCGAGGTAAGATTAATTGCAATTAAAAACAATTAAGCTTAATTAGGGCTTGTGCTTAAAAAGAGGCGCGCCTCAGCACGTTGAACACCATCTGTCTGGCAGTATAGATCGAGGCACTGAGTACAGCGGCATGATGTACAGTGCAAGTTGGTGAAGAAATAGAGCTTAAAATACGCATTTAAAGAGGGATCATTATGGAGAAAAAAATCAACTACAATAGCCAGAGTGTTTGGGGAATATGTTTTAATAAAATTCCGTGAAACCAGCAATGACGGATTTAAGTTTTATGTCTAATTGTGTATTTATTTCATGCGTTTTTCTGTAAATTCAGCAAGGCTTCTGTCTCCAAATAATGGAGCCGGCTATATGCAACCAAGCGGGATAGACATCAGTCTGTCATTCAGCTATGATGTCTCCTCTAATCGGTCATAAACACTAACCTTGCCAGCAGTAGGTCGGTCAACAGCAGATGAACCGAGTTCAAGTGGGTTCACAATCCTCCCCTGCATCACTGACACTCACACCAAGTACAGTGAATGAATGAATGAACCTGTGTGTTTCTGTGAAACCAAAGATGTATTTCAAAGTGAGAGAGGAACATTTACCGCCACTTAAACTTGGCGTCTTTCCCCCTCAGTTTTTGCACGGGCTGTAAAGTTGTCAACAACCACCCCATAATCTCCGACCTCCACGCACACACACGGCAGACACCAGCAGTAAAAATAAAACAGCAGCAGTTGTTGACAGACAGTGCAGCCTGTGAACACCTTGCCAAGGTAAATCCTCCTGAGACGAGTTCACCCTGCGTCTCCGCAGCTTACCTGCTGCTGCGTTTACCTGTCCGGGGCGCGTCGGTTTGCTGCGGCGTCACGAGGCGACCCATCATGCTTCAAATGCAGGAGTCAGATCTCAGGAGTCTCAGGGGGCCTCCGGTGTCACTCTGTACCGGCGGTTCCGAACGTGCCCGTTTCCCCCCATTTATTACCGGGAGATTACCGGAGCGCTGTCTCTGCTGCTCCCGACTAATCCTGCCCTCGGGGAGAGGTAGCGGCGCGCTGACGTCACTCTATCAATCCAGCCGCAAGCTGTCCACTACACACGCCCCGAGGCATGGACACAAATCCCCTGGAGGCTGCACAGACACACACACACACACACACACACACACACACACACACACACAGTGCTCAGCTCGTGTAGGCCAACACACTCCTGATTTTTGTCCCAGAACAGGTGACAACCTGAACCTTCATATTAAAGGAGGAAGATGATTGTTGACCTTTAAAACAGGATGAAGATTCACCAGTTCCAACTGAGAGTCTCTTCATACAAATATATCTCAAACAGAACAAATTAATGCAGAGTTTTTTCAAGGTGTGTAAGATTTAGGGGGGGTTAGTGGCATCTAGTGGTGAGGTTTGCAGATTGCAATCACCTGAAACTTTTCCTGGTATTATCTACAGTAGGCGTCTTTCAGCACGCCCCCAACTAAGAAAAGCAGGCTGTAGTACTGCCAGGAAAGCTAAGTAATGTACTGCTGTGGACTGGGTCAGCTACAAAATGTAGGCTACTTTAGCCTCATACAAAAGTCCCACCCCCCCAAAAAAAATCTGTAACAGTGTGGAAGGTAAGATTTAGGGGGATTTAGTGTCACCTAGTGGTGAGTATTGTAAATTGCAACCACCTGAAACTTGTGGTAAGAATTCTTTTAGTGGCCATTGATCAGGTGGGTTTACCAGAGCCGAAATCATCTTCTGAGGACTTTATCTCTTCAAAACAAATGGACCAGGTGATCCTGAAGTCTCTGAATAAAGCAGTTCCATGTTATAAATCAGTGTTTCTCATATGTTGTTCAGCTCTTGAGAGATAGGCCAACACCTGCTAATGTGGGGTCACCTTTATCTCTGATCATTTTAGATGTTCAGGAGGTTTGTAGTGGGAGCTGAGTTATCCGCAGAGGTCTTTTTCTCTCCAAAACAAATGGACCAAGTGAGTCAAACCGATAAAAACATTTAATAAAGCAGTTTCATGTTAAAAAAAATTGGTGTTTTTCTGACAATGCTCGTCGTGGAAGGGGTGCTAACTATATTTGCTGATGCAAAAACACCAATGGCACTATCTAGAGATGGTGTCTGGTTTGTCTGTTCTGTGCTACTATAGTAACATGGTGGCATGGCAATCTCCGTGGACGAGGACCTGCTCCCTATGTAGATTAAGCAGCTCATTTTAAGGTGAAGAGAACACAACTATTCTTATTTTCAGGTGATTATACGTTAAAGAAAGCATACTTATTATATTATTTTCCATTTCTGCCACTATCCCCCTAAATCCCACACACTGGACATTTAACAATAGAGTCTACAGTCATGCTAACAGCTCTGTGAGGCTGTGCTGTGAGCTAAATGTTAACAACATCACGCTATGCTCACGATGACAATGCAGAATTTGTTTGCTATATTCATCATCCTAATGTAGCATGTTAGCATGCTAAGGTTGGCTAGTTTGTAAGCATGTGGTCATAAATCAAAGTATGTGATTGGACAAAAACATTTGACCTCTGATGGTACTATGTAACTCACCAAAGTTGTTACAGTTCATTATGAGGGGAAATATGACTGTCTGTACCAAACTCAACAAATCCGGAAAATGAAATTACAAAATAGTTTAAGTTATTTGTCCCTGCCCTCTTAAACAACACGATAAAGGTTTTCATATCTGATGCCCCCATCAACAGGACAACAAAATCTGTAGGTCATGAATGAAACTGTCTTTTGTGACTGCAACAGCCAATGATTAAAATATGATCAGCACGTTTATTAAAAAAAAAATGGTTCTGTAATCAGTCCAACTTCTAACTCATTAGAAAATGTTTTGGAGTAGAGTTCAAATCATACTTAGGCCTATGTAAGAAGGTATTGTGTTGTAGTTGGGTTGAGTGACTGTTTACAGATTTAAAATGGCTGCACAGGGAGATTTAAGGTCTTTCGTGCCCACAACACTGAAACCTTTGAATAACGTGATACTTGTCTGTTTCCTGAGATACAGGTTGTGGACTTGACATCATTTTTAAGGTTTAATTTCACATTTATTGTCTGTTTAGTTTGTCCAGTTTTCAAGTGTATCATTTATAGTTATCTTTTATTTATTAACTGATCAACAGTATTGAAGACTCTTGCAGTTAGTTTGTTAGCGTCCCTACTGTTGTGGCAGCATATACGACTTATGTCTCCTTTGCTATTTGTCCCTGTATGTGTGCAACCAAAGTATTTTATGTTCTCGAGATTAATAAAGTTATCTAAAACTTAATAGAACAAAACTTGGGCCACTGTGTAAAAAAATCTCAATACAACTTTGTGTGTGTTTCTGTGTGAGTTTGTGGTCTGGATTTCCCTCCTGAGCAATTGCTGATGAACACTAGAGAAGGCACTGAGTGGCGTTTGGGCCTCTCCAACCACTTACTGCACCTCTGTGTGGTTGCCATCCAGCCAATCTATTCAGCAAAATGCTTCCTTCTTAAATAGGATCCAGCTATTGAGATTAATGCTGTGTGCAGGTATTTGTGTCCCTATTTAAAGCACTTATTGATCAGTGCGTCTCTGAAACTCTGAGAAAGTACCTCGCCAGCATTCTGACCCAGCACACTGACCACCACCACCCCTCCCTGACAGACACACACCTTCACACACACACACTCGCACACATACACACAAATCAGGAGGAACCCTCAATTCGAGCAGCAGTCCCTTGAGATTTCCCCAAGTGCTGTGGTCTGCAGGTATTGGAGCACTATTATTAGCTTTGTTTTCCTCAAACACACTTTCCCATCAATTCTATATGCAGTGGCTCAACTCCGCAAGGTTCACATTGTACTTGTTTAACTTTAAAGGTATGTACTCAGCCCAAAAATCTGTCTTTTGAATATCAAATGCTTGGAGCAAGTTTATAGTTTGTCAAAGACTGAGATTAATTAGCTGTGGTTATCTTCACTTCAGTAGGTGGTGCTCATGAGTACTATGTCGTAGGCAACTAGACATGCTTGCGTTTCTCGAAGACGTTTCGCCTCTCATCCAAGAAGCTTCTTCAGTTCTAAATGATTGGTACGGAGTTGCAGGCTTTAAACTCTGTGTGGGAGTGAACCCTTTTAGAGTCATTGGGGTCACATGTGAGCTCTTAGTTTCAGTGTGAGTCGTTGACCCACCTGGCCATCATGTGAGTCGTTAGGGTCAGGTGGGACCAGGGGTGAATGGGTGTGAAGTCATCTGGGTGTTTTGTCCTTGGGGTGGACCAGTTTCTGTCTCAGTGTGTTTAAAGTGCACAGGGATGTGGCGTTCATTGAAAATCCTCCTGAGTTTCTCAGATACTCCTGCGATATAGGGAATGCCCATGCTGTTCCGTTTTTGTGTTTTTGAGAGGCGAAACATCTTCAAGAAATGCAAGCAAGTCCAGTTGCCTACTATATAGCACTTATGATTACCATGATCTGGGTGACTGAGAATCTTCACTGACAAGTTGGTAGTGATCAATTTTTACTGCAGAGAAACAGTATCAAAACATCTGCAGAAACTTCTCGAACCACAGCCACAGCAAAATCCTCTCCTCTGCTGTCCATCCAAATCAGTGGTGGCTGGTGAATCAAACAATTGGGGAGGACAGAAGGTAAACCAATCCATGGTGTCATTTTAGTGGTTGGCTATTTATGTTCATTGAAAAATCAAGCAGTAAAATGATGGCTTACAAGATTTCTTAAAAACAATCACTGTGGGCTCTGAATGACAAAAATCTTTGTGTCTGTGCAATGCGTCACTGCAGCCTATGCAGCAGTCCATCCCCCATACCAGGATCCAGTCACGGGTAAGCGAACTGCAGCAGTACGTCGGGCTGCAAAGTGCCACTGTAGTCTCACCATGGGTCCAGGCCGGACAGCTGAGGCAGCAAAGCCCAAGGCTGCGCCAGCAGAGTGGAGCTCTCCATCTGCTCCCAGGCGGCGTCCTGCTGCCCGCCACCCAGTCCAAATCCATTCTCACCTTTATCTTAACAGTCCTTCAGGGCTGCTACAACAAGCCAACTCTTGCGTTAGGGAAAACATAAGGTGAACGTAGATCTGAAAAAAGGAAATTTGGACTGTGGAAGGGCCTCAATGAAATGTAACTCTTCAGACCTGCGTTTAAAATTAGTTCATAATTTACACATTGAAATTTCTCATATGATACGCTACTATCGCTTTACTCCTAAAATACAGTGGGAGAGAATTGACAATGAAATTTGGAAAGTATCATTGGACCAATGCAATGTCGATATCAGATTGCGGTTGTTGATTGGTTAGGGAGGACATCCTCTATCAGAGCATCATTTGTGTTTTAGCCAATATTGAGTTAGCATAAAAAGTGCAACATACATGTACTCAGCTTCATTACCTAGTTTATAATGTTTGTCAGAAAACTGATCAAAAAGTAATCAAATGTATACGTTACAACTCTTTGATGGAGAAATTAAAATCGTTACATTACTTACTACATTTTAAACAGGGTAATTCCTGTAACCTATTACATTTCAAACTATCAGCTGTAAGGGCTCATTTATACTCAACGTTAGACACAGAGACAGAGACGGACAGAGCCTTCAGTCCACACTCTGCGGTCATTTTTTCAGTATTTGTGCATGTTGTCTGAGAGCTTACAGATATGGACAAAATGGAGTGATACCACTGGAAATCGGTAGCATGGTTCAAGCAACAAATGACCGTAGGAGACAACAATGAAATTTCAATAATGGAAATATCTGTAATATGTAATAATACATAGTTAAATTAGTGGAAAAGAATTCTCTGTCCGCATGTCGGGATGTATATATTGGCCACACAAACCTAGAACACATGCATATGAGGGCAGTGACATTTACAATGATTGAAACGGACAACTCTACTTGCAAATGTAAAAGGAGTATAAATGAGCCTCAGAAGTGTTTATCTACAGCAGTCAACAGACTGCAGTGTTTCTATCTCCACCTTTTGGAATCATATCAGTGTGTTCAGTACCTCAACAGAGGGGTAATGAAAAGACAGTAACGAGTGGGACTGGTTTATTGTTACTATCCACAACTTTTGACAATGAAAAGGCAAAAATATCTGTTCTAATGTGTAACAAACTGAACTGAGCTGAACCGGACTGCCTGGTGGAAACGAGGCTGTTTTCTACAAAGTATGCTGTCTAAAACATTAGACAGCTGATAAAAGGTGGAGATAGAAGAGGTAAGAGAAAAAGGAAAATATTATCTTTTCTCTCAGGCCTGCTGACTCTGATAGTGTCTTAAGTATTTATGAAATTCCCCCTGAGGGAGCAAAGAGGTGGCCAGAGACATCCATCACCTTTTGGCTAAAACGCCACAGGAAGACAGTCTGCTGACACCACAGCAGAGTACAACAGAGGATGATAGTGCTTAGACAGTGTTTAGTAGTTCCAGAAATGTCTAAGTAGTTTAATTTCTTCATCCCCTTTATTTCTTATAATCAATTGGTGCCATATGAACAACAAAACTTATCAAAAGGTTTTCACTTTGAAGCAACTTAAGGGAAAGTTTTAGTTAGAGCCTCAGAGTTATTGATTCACACCTTCGCTGAACACAGGAAGATACAAGTTTCATTTTACTATAAATGATGGCTGTTACTGTGTGTTAAAGAGCGCGCACACACACACAATCACACTCCTGACCTCTCAAATGAGCTATGCGAAGTAGTCTCTCCTTATGTAAACAGAGAAAGCGGACGGAAGACGAGGTACAGAGGAAATCCTCTGTTTAAATGCCAAGCTGTGCGTGCCATTCTCTCTCTCCTGTTCTTATTTCCTCTTTTCTGCACCTCTCAGGGCTCAGATTCTCCACCTTCATCTCTCCTCCGCTGCCTCTTGTGTTTCCTGCATGTGGGCGTGACTGCGTGGGTGTGCACGTGCCAGCTTGTGGCTCACATTCATGATCCTGGTCGTGCGTTTGGAAAGATGACACAGACCGCTTTTGTCTTGGTGCCACCACAATGAAACAACAGCGGAGAAGAAGAATGAATGCAGGATGCGTGTCGGAGTAAAAAAATGTCTGCAGCTGTAAGGAGGAAAATATGGAAAACAGATAAATGAATCCTGGAAAGTGAGACAGAGATGATGGATGAACATTTTTCCAGTATCTGCTTGTTAAGCGCCTGATTAGGAAATGGTGTAGGGCAGCGCTCTGATGAGACCTTTGACTTTTCAACCCCTTGTGTTCCACATATTCCCCTTAAATTTACATGCCTTCAGGAGGCTTTCACATCATGGACCTTGGCCCAGATCCAAGTACATTTGACGCCAAAGTTCCAAAGTCCATTTTATTAGTGTGAACATTGTGTACTGAACCTGACACAGTACACTTGCCCAAGTGGTTTCCAGTACAACTGCTATGTCATCCAATACTGTACGCATCAAGTGTGTGAATATCAACTTTCCCAAAACACGGAAGTGCACCGTTTTCTACACTGTAGAACTAACAAAAGTGTCACACAGATGACAATGCAAGTGCACTCGGGTACAGAACAATGTCACTAATGTGAAAGCTGAGCAGTGGTGGAGGGCAATCGTACTCAGGCTTACAAAGCAATCATACCTCAAAGTTAGACAAAACATGTTGTTCTCACTGTTTAAAGAATAGTTCAATATAATTGGAAACACACCACATGCTGTCTTCACAAGAAATGGAGAAGATTAATAACACTCTAATGTCTGTGTGTTAAGAGTGGAGCTGGTGCTGGGGGTAATTAGCCTAGCTTAGCTTAGCCTAGCTCTCTCCAAAGCTCAAAACTACCTCTACCAGTATCTCTAAAGCTTACTAGTTAATGTGATCGTCTGTTTAATCCGTAAACAGACAGAAATCTATTAGGGGCAGTTGTGGAACTACACTGCCCAAAAAAATTAAGCGAACACTTAAATCACACATCAGATCTTGATGAACAAATTATTCAAGCTAAAAATCTTTACTGATGTACATTGTATAATTTTTTTGAGAACAAAATGATCTAACAATGGTCAATGGAAACCAAAATCGTCAACCTACTCAGGGCTGGATTCAAAATCACACCAAAATCAAGGTGAAAAATTGAAATCACCGCCTGATCCAACGTGTGTGAATTTTATCACAGTAACTCATAATGTGACTCAGTAGTGTGTGCGGCTCCCATGTGCCTGTATGCACTCCTGATAACATCTGGGCATGCTCTTGATGAGTCTGTGGATGGTCTCCTGGGGGATCTCCTCCCAGACCTGGATCAGGGCATCAGTGAGCTCCTGGACAGTCTGTGGTGGTACTTGAATGCACCGATACATAAGTTACCATAGGTGTTCAGTTGAATTTAGGTCAGAGGAACAAGAGAGCCAGTCAGTGGCATCATTGTCTTCATCATCCAGGAACTGCCTACACACTCTGGCCACGTGAGGCTGGGCATTGTCCTGCACCAGAGGAACCCAGGGCCCACTGCACCAGTGTAAGGTCTGACAGTTCCTCTGAGGATTTCATCCCGTTACCTAACAGCTGACAGGGTACCGTTGGCTATATCATGGAGGCCTGTGTGACACTCCACACAGCATCTCCAGCAATAATGCAGGTTGCCAGATGTTCAGTTTTGGTACAGGTATGGGTCTCCATACAGACACAATGGTACCACACCTGGCAACCTCACTGTGACAATACCACCTCAGGAAGATGTGCAGCATCACTGTGTCCAGCTGCTGTGTGCCAAGAAATAGTTACACCAAGTAAGTCTAGCAAGAATAACTTGTTTTTACTTTTCTGTCAATTGGTGGGTTGTTTGGGGTTTTTCTCTCACTGTGGGTTGAACCAGGCCAGCTGTTCCCCCTGCTTTTATGCTTTATGTAAAGCTAGGGAAACCACTCTGACGTTAAGCTACAGTAGCTACATTACATGTACGCCAGGTGAAATACTCCAACAAGCCTTCTTTTCAAACTAATTTCCCTGTAATTCACCTTACACTTTTGGTGAAATCAGAGGGTGCATTAGTGTATTTCAGCAGCACTTGCACACACAGCGTGTTTGAAGTGATCGGGTCAGCTCCTACCAAATGTAAATTCATGGCGTAGTGACCCAGTAAAAGCATTCAGAAGCTCTACAAACAAGTATTGTGTGCTGAGCTAATCTCAACCCAGCTACAGGTTTTCTAGTCAGACACAAAAGACATTTGCAGACTAGATACTGAAATTACTTATTGGACATTTTTTTTTTCAATGCTGCAGAAGGCGGATGACAGCGGGATAAAAGACCAATGATGCTGAGTTAGATTTTGGTGAATTGAGCGGTGACAGAGAAAGAAGTGTACTGAGCGAGCAATAACAGCCTAAATCCTCCTGTTCACACCATCTCACTGCTCTGAAAGCCCAAGATACTCTGTGTGTGTGTGTGTGTGTGTGTGTGTGTGTGTGTGTGTGTGTGTGTGTGTGTGTGTGTAAATGTAAACAGCAGTCCCTTGCTGACACATCACTTCTTCAGGAACTTGGGATTGTGTGTGTGTGTGTGTGTGTGTGTGTGTGTGTGGTGTGTGTGTGCGCACGCCCTCGCCTCTGCTCCCTGCAGATATGCTTCCTTTCAGAAAGACTGTAGAAATAAGCAGTGCAGACCTCAGATTCTGTGTGTGTGTGTGTATGAGTGAGAGAGAGAGAGAGAGAGAGAGAGAGAGAGAGAGAGAGAGAGAGAGAGAGAGAGAGAGAGAGAGAGAATTGAATTTCTATAGAACACAACTTTGCTGCACTGTAAAAATTGATGTCTTTCTCCAGCTGGTACAAAAGTTGTAGTACAGCGGCGACAACTGAATCAGCTTCAAAGCTTTTACATTTTTTTGAAATATGGAGCACTTATTGTAAATCACTAACAGACACACAAACACACTCAGTCATGTCTAGCAGATTCTTCAAGAGGAGGGTGGGGGAGGTGGACAGCCTGCACCACCTATAGGAAGACAGTAAAGAGGAGGGTATCCTCAGAGACAGTTGAGACCCTTACAATGCATTCACGTGTACAGATACTAGGCTTTTCGTTATCTGGTAATATCACTGGATAAATCTCTTCAAGTCCAAAATACTTAAATCTCTCGGGTCATAATGTGCAGTGAAAATAATTCCCTCTGAGAATATTTAGGCCAAACACCATTTCCAAACAGCAACTGAGCATCTGACTATCACGTTGCAGCAAAGCCAAACACTGTTCATCTGCACACACTGTGATGCCACACAGCTGGTTCAATATCAGCAAAGTTTCCCTTTATATTCATTGTCTTCTGTGGCGATCAGCAGTGATGTGGTGGTTCACTTTTACACTGTGATCTGTAGCCTATAGTTCGGCTTGAGCTTCTAACTATCTTTGTCTTTTTAACCTGTTGTTGCTGCTGAGTCAGTTTGACATCCTGGATATATCCTTCAAACACAGACTGTAGACCCCTCTGTCTGCTTCTCTCTGGAATCACTGTCGCATTTTTCCAAAAACATGATAACATTTCCTCAGGAAGTGCAGTTAGTTACAGTGTGGGCTCCATGCTTACTCTGACAGCTTGTCGGCCCATCACAAAGGGGCGGGGCTTAGCAAAAGGTAAGTTCTCAGCCCTACATGCACCAGTGCAGGTTCAGGGTTGCCCTCTCTCATTGATTGACCGTGAGACTCAAACAGTGGTGTAGTGGAGGGTAGATGCAGGTATTTAGGTATACCCACTTCTTTTTCTGTCCGTGTACAGTAATATACCCACCTACCAGCCAAAAATCCATTTGAATATATAGGAGACCTCCTTCCTTCTTGAATTTGTGATGTCACCACTGAATCCTAATATAATTTAGTATTAAGTTTATAGTCATATTAAGTTTGCTGAGAAGCAACATGGATTCTACAACTGTTGCTATGACCATATAAAATTTAAAGTAGTTACACTGCACATTACTGTTCAGATAAATCAGCTTAAATTACATTGATGTGTTCATCATATTTGAACTGTCATAAAAAAGAAAATGTCACAGTGATCAATGTTGGAATTCTTTCAGTCAGCTCCAGCTGAGCTGTGGCAGAGGTGCAGAGAAAAAAGTACAAATACACACATTGGTTCAGTAATGAAATATTGGTACAAGTACAAATATGTTGGTGCCTGCAAGTTTAAAAGTTCCATACATCAGTATATGTACTGTAGGAGCCTTTTGTTAATGCTCTATTCACTTGGCACTTAATAATAATTTTGTTTAGGTTTGTATGAGTATGTGCCCTCTCACAGGTGCTGACCTATAAATAGGAGGAGTACCAGGAGAGGGCGTGGCTGACTGGGAGCACACAGCTTTTGACCATGCTGTTGCTGGCTCCTCTCCTCTTATGATTTATTAATTAAGTTAATTCATATCTGCTGTTTTTATTTAACTAAGGCTCCCAAAAGAAAATGTATGTAATTACTTAATGGCTGGAATAAAGCTACATTATTTTGGAAACCTTTTTGAAACTGCAAGAGTCAAGTTCTCCCAGTCATCACCCACGGGTCTAATAATGGAAAAATAGGTCACTACATGTACACTGCAAAAAGTCTTTCGAGCCCTGTTCTTATGTTTGTTCAATTTAAACAGAAAACAGGTTTTACGTTGTGATATTTGCTGGAAGTGGCATACAAACAAAACCAGCCTGCATGTGTAAGTGATCTCAAACAAGAAGTAAAAAGGTTTTAGGTAGTAAGCCAAACACATTCAGGCACAAATTAATACAATAATAATTTTGAATCAAAAGAAAAACAATAATGCAAGCATATTATAAGCATTTTAATACGAACACTGACACAGTTTGAGTGTAAGGAATGACACTATTTAGGATTCACCAAATCACTAGAAAAGGATCACAGTTAGGTGGCACGGTGGTGCAGTGGTTAGCATTGTTACATGTTCTCCCTGTGTCAGCGTGGGTTTTCGCCAGGTACTCCAGCTTCCTCCCACAGTCCAAAGACATGCAGGTTAATTGGTGACTCTAAATTGGCCATAGGTATGAATGTGAGTGTGAATGGTTGTCTGTCTCTACGTGTCAGCCCTGTGACAGTCTGGTGACCTGTCCAGGGTGTACCCCGCCTCTCGCCCAATGTCAGCTGGGACAGGTTCCTACACAGATGCACTGTCTGTATTATTTGCTGGCTGTTTACTACTACTGATCCTCAGCCGTATTAAAATCTTAACTGAAAGTAAAAGTGATGAACAACACACGCAGGAGGAAACATTCTGTTTTCTGTTCTCAGCAGTTTTAAATGTTCTTACGGTCAGGGACTCCACCTTGTGCACCTTTTCTTACGTATCAGATGAAAAAGATTATATGTACTTCTGGGCACATAAGTACAATTTTCCAGTCAGATGAAGCTGTTAAAAAGATGGGCCAGCAGCCACTTTTTCTGGGAGTTACAGGGCCCTGAAGGGGAAACCACTCTTTAATGAAGAACAGTCACGGAGTCCACAATCACCACAACTAACAACAGCCACTTCCTTTGATGCAGGAGCTCAAATCCACATACAAATAATGATCCGTGACCAGGAGGTGGATCCTCACTGAGAGGCTGCAGAGAGAAAGAGAGAGAGAGCTCTGTGAGTTCACTTCTCTCAATGACTGTCAGGTCATCAGCACACTGCTGTCATCTGCAGGACTACAAGAGTAATGACAAAGGAAGACAGACTGCTGTCACACTGGACAACTGGGCCACCAGGCCAGAGTATAAAATTACAAATGAAAGTCATGATGAACGCACTTCTTTGATATTTCAAAAACTAAATTAAAGATGACACATACGTTCAAAAAGTCCTTAATGTCTGAGATCACTGAAATATCATCTCATGAAAAGAAGCAAAGTTCTTTATTTTAAAAAAGGAAACTGCAAGTAAAATAAGATCAAAAGGTTTTTAGAGTTTTAAACCCAAACACTGTGCATAGGCAGAGCACCGCCTATTGTATGTTCAGCCAAATGAACCAGTCTTTGCCGGGGTTCAGGGGGATTGATGAGAAGATGCTAATAGCAGATGCTAATAGGGTCGGTGTGACTAATAGACCGAGGGAACCATTGATCTGCAGAGTTAGCATCTAATGCTAAAACAGCTGATTCAACTGCATAGTTGGACTAAAAGTGCCACCCTTGCTCAGTGTGTGTGTGTGTGTGTGTGTGAACAGTAACAATGCATTCCTGCTGAAGGATACAAATAAACACAATGATTATGCATTAGGACACAGTGCACCTGGACTGACATCTGAAGTCAAACTTACATTAACATATAAACTCACAGTCATTCAGACCTGTCCATTGTCCAACTTTGTCCATCAGAACTACAGGCCTAACATTAACCCTCAACCTTATCTAGTTTTATATTCAATCTTAACACTAAAACAGAAAAGGCAAAACCCTTCTGCATCAGTTTATGGGAGAAAATTTCCTGGCAGAGGAGCCCCAAACTCCTTGTTTTATTTTTGTCCCCCCAGTGTTGAAACTAAACCTACACCCTTGAGTACAACACTGTTCATGGGTACTGTATGTATACTGTTTGTCTGCTCTTGTACTGCATTGTTCTTATTTTTTTTAATCTTTATTTCATATACTTCTATTTAATTATTTACTTACTATTTTTAGTATTTTGCTTTTCTCTACTTATCTGTAATTTCTGTGCCTGTACTGCTGCAACACCTGCATTTCCCCTTATTTTATTTTATTACTTTTTAATCATGTCATATTTCATCTTAGTGAGGGACTTTTTGTAGGGAATATAGGGACTATATATGTATCTTTTTTTTTTATCATTAATTATCCCTTCTATTCCATTTGTTTTCTCCCCGATTTTATCTTTATTAAGAATTTTAATTAATGAGAATTGAATTCAGACCACAGCAAGGTACTTTAAATCCCTTGTATTTGACTAAATTAGAGTTGCATTGCTTAACCGTGAAACCAAGATACCATGGTATGAAAACTGATGTTTTTTTTATATCAAGTACATTTCCTTATTTACAGTATTGAAAAATAATTTTTAAAAAAGGATGGAGAATCTCATCCACACACACATCTCCTTTCATCCTTCAGCACCTGTCAAACTTCACATCTATTAATAAATGTTTTCAAGTTTAAGTTACAATAAAGCATCTGTTCATGTTGTTTCACTCTTTTAAAGGGATAGTTCGACATTTTGGCAAATTCGCCTATTGCCGTAATCCCTATAGTTATATGAGTAGGTACATTACCTTTAATTGTCAGTGCGTGCTGTTCTGAGATCGGTGGGGCCGAACTGCCCGCTGAAATGGAGGTGAACGGTACAGGTCCCTCTCTCCCTCAAAACTAATCAAATACACCATCAAATGACTCCAAAACGCTCTAGTGGACAACTTGTAGCTTACACATTCACCACGCTATGAAATAATAATGTAATATTACGAGGCAGAGTTGTTTTGAAGCCAAATGCAGAGCCGGAACTACATTCCAGACATACAGTACTTGCTGGGCGGAGTGATTTAAAACAGCGTATGTTTAGTGCAGTTACTCCCGTCATCAAAACAAGTAGTTTGTTGAGAAGAAGCCAGAATATACGGAGGAAGAGTTACAGGTTTTGGAAGAAGAGAGAGCAAGAAGAGAGGCTGAGGCTGCCGAGCAACCAGGGGCTGACCCAGAGCCGGTGGTGTAAATGTGGGGCTTACTGGCCAAGTTATTAGGTACACCTGTGCAATATAAATATAGAGTATGCCTCAAAATAATCACCGGAACACGGGGAGAACATGCTAACTCCACACTCATAAATCACCACAACTCCTGAAGGAACAACAACATAAAATGTTCCCTAGCAGTCTGTCTATTCCCAACAATGAGAAGTAATGCCAGTCACCTCACTATATGCTCTGGGCAAGCACTTATCCATAACATAACCACAACAACGAGCAAAATACCCAACGATCACTCACCACGTCTGCTCGTTTTGTGATGCCGACAGATGGTATGACAGTATCTCTCAAGAAAAGCGTTTGAACCATTCCTGAGCTTCTGTGCTCCATCCTTTCAGTGTAGTCCTCCGGTAAAAAATGGCAGGAGCACACAAACCTTTTCCGGACCGTTTCCACAGGCGTGTTGGGGTCGATGTCCAGCACAAATAGTCATTGTTTCATCCTGTCCGTATTACTGGTTGGAACTACGTGAAACTTCACTTTGCTCCATGTCTTCGGCTTGTTTCTGCAACCTTTTACAATACATGTGTAAACCATGATTTACAAAAACACTTGTAAACTTTCCTCAAACCTTCTGGTGCGTCCAGCTGACGATACCGCAAAGGCCTACAAGCAATAACTACGGTACTGTCTCAGCTGTGCACTGTGTCACTCCGCCCAGTGGTTTACTCAAGAAAGTAGTTCCGAGTATTTGCTTCATGTGTCGTAATGTTACTCAATTATACATTATTATTTCATAGCGCGGGGAATGCGCAAGCCATGTGTTGTCCACTAGAGCGTTTTGGAGTCATTTGATGGTGTATTTGATTAGTTTTGAGGCAGAGAGGGACCTGTACCGTTTACCTCCATTTCAGCGGGCAGCTCTGTCCCACCGATCTCAGAACAGCACGCACTGACAATTAAAGGTAATGTACCTACTCGTGTGACTATAGGGATTACGGCAATAGGCGAATTTGCCAAAATGTTGAACTATCCCTTTAAGGGTTATTGTAGCTGATAATGATAATTGTGTAATACCATGTATCGTGAAACTGTGATATTTTTTGAGAAAATGTTGCTGTTGCGACCCTAGACTAAATGTTTTTTCACTCCCACATAATAGACTATAACAACCCTCTAAATCCTTAATATTTAATTGTACCACACAGTGTTAACTGTAGGGGGCACCAACTCAACTCATTTCCATTATCTACACTTCCCTGCAAGCAACAAACATTTTCTCATATTCATATTCATTTACGTCTATGTAAAGTCCCTATATTTATATAGTTAGTAGGAAGGAAACAGAGAGGTGCTCTTTTTTAGTTCTGAGGGATTAACAGTCTCTGACTCAAATTTAATAAGGCCTCATCTTTTATAGTGTGAGCTACTCTGCCTCATTAAGAAGTTCATTACACCAGTTAATACATGAAGAACACTCAGTCTCTGGCATGGCTACTTTTACTCACATGAGCTAAAACAAAAGATGACAACACTTCAGTTTGACAACATAAAGAGGGGAATTTTATTGATCAGTTCATTCTTTACATTTGTAACTTTTTCTATAGATATACATTCAATAAATTCTTTCTATGGTCTCAAATAAACTGCATCCATACAGTCAGCTAAACGTTCTGTGTCCACGCAGAAGATTAGTGTTAATTTATCCTTAATAAAACAATGTGTACATGTACCACAGCTCCTTAGGTACCACAGTATTCCCTGTGTGGGGCACATACTAAGGAATGGCTTTGGGTAGACTGAGGCGGACGGATTTATACGTGTTATGGCCTTGATTTTTTTTTTATTAGTTACAAAAACCACACATTTCTTGCTATACCTATAGTTCATAAATACAGTATATATTATAACCATTCATCTTGTGCTAAAATCAAAGCTGTGCTGCAGTCAGTTTAAAAAAAAAGTCTCAACATCAATAACATACAGGGACATGAGTGTGCCTGTATAGATTGTTTACAATATCATGTTTACAGTGATTTTACAGTGTTTTTAATGTCCCAGATTTTCTCTAAACCATAGCGTTGTATTTTTTTATATTACAGAGAGAAAGACAGTGTGTGGGTGTATGTGTTTGTGTGTGTGTCTGTCTGAGTGTGTGTTAACTATGAACCAGAAGGGTGTGTGTATTTCGTGTTGTACGTGTGTATGTGTACTAAAGCCAGGAGAAACAGAGACATTTAAAACAGGAAAAAAGGTTGAATTCTTTTGGACAGAGCCATGTTGTAATGATGTAAACAGCTTTTTTACATACATAATCACTCAGTCACTCATTGGTTATATAGATGGGTGCCATGGTTACCAAATCACGTGTACGATAAAGAACACAATACCACAGAAATCAACACCGATCTCACTGCCGTCAAACTACCTGCAAATTCCTCCTGTGTCCGTCAGTATTATGTTTCTGTGTCTGCAGGATATTCTACAGGAGCATGAGGCAAACCATTACAGTAATAAACAGTAATAATCAATTAAAATAATGATCGAAAGAGAACGAAACAAATAAAGAGACAATATATTCTTTTTTAGAGTGGACGGGCACACAGAATGTTGAATATATTACATCGATGTGCAGACGGTCCAATCACCAGCCAGACAAACGCTTTAGAAGTTCAGTGTCTCTGACATCATCTTCCACCAGTCCATCAGCTCCTCCCGCTCCTCCTCCTTCCTCTCCATCAGAGACTCCAGCTCAAAGTCCACCTGAGAGAGAGTATGCAACATGGAGACACATGAGAGGTGAAGGAGAAAAGATGCAGTAGAGGCTTTTTTTTCACACTTATTAACCCTTCATAATTTTATATTTCTCCCTACGCACAAAAATGTACTACATCCCTGTTTAGATTATAGTTTAAACATTTTGCAATTACCGTCTACCACAAATATATTTTATTTTATGAAGAGCCTAAGACTCCCGTTTTCACATGCATAAGTTTATTTTCATACATAAAGAATGAGCGCTGTCAGACGGAGCCCGAGATTTAAGATATTCAATGCAAACAATCACAGGACTTTCACCCAGGAGAGTGGGGTTTGTGTCCAGTTTGAAACCAAAGCCTTGTTTCCACCAAACAGTCCAGTTAAGTTCAGTTCATTACACATTTAAACAGTTATTTTTTTTATCAAAAGTTGTGGATGGTACCAACAGAACTTTTCTATTCCATACTGTTTTTTCATCACCCCTCTGTTGAAGTCATAGACTGTAAGAAAAAAAAAAAAATGGACGTATGTGTCGTGATGTCACCCATTGGTTTGTGGACTCCCATTTTGAAGACTCGAATTGGCATTACAGTTGTCCCCATTTTGGTTGTTTGGAGCCAGAGGTGACCATATTTTGGCAAGAGGCTGGAGCTGTGTAGAAGCGAGGGGTGGATCTGACTCTGGACTGTTGCAACAGTCTGTCACTCAAAGCCGCCCACCCGTAATTATGCGTAACTTTGCACAGCTGGGCATTTTATCATGGGGGTCTATGTGACTGGCTTCTAGAGCCAGCCCCAAGTGGCCATTAAAAGAACTTTGGCACTTCTGTGTTGGCTTCATTTTTCAGCCCTGAAGGTTGCTGTGCGAATGATGTATCGAGCACACTGATCTGAAACTAAAAGGTGGAGCTAGAAACACTGCAGTCCGTTGATTGGTCAAGAGAAAGTCAAAAAAAAAGAAGAGGATACTAGGCAACATTTTGTTTTAAACCCTTATCAGCCATAAAGGTTGATCATTGTTTTAGGTTATCAATTTTATTCTGTTTTTCTTGAGTGCTTTTCAGTAGATAAACCCTCTCTGGATATAAGCTATTTATATTAAACCATCTGAAAATGTGGCATCTTTAGATCATAACTGGGGTTCTGTATGTCTGTTTTGCATTTATTAAAATTACTTTAACAGTGCAAGCATCAGTCCAATATACAGCTTATTCTCTACCAAAGGTGCCTCAATAAAGTAATCAAGTCAAAGTTTACTTTCCAAATAACCCTCAGTTCATTATATGGTTTCTTGTTAACATGCTCTGATATTAGAATGAGCCAAAAATGCTATCTGGACAATATGAAATGAACCCACAGTGAATGTGAGGTATATTTTGGTTGGTTCGTTTGCCTGAGTCTTACCCTGGTTGCAGGGCTGTAGGGAACAGCCACCTTCTTGATGACAGTCAGGTATCCTGGGGCAGAGGCTGCCACTTTGTAGTTTCCTGGAGCCAGGAGGCGCCAGTAGTCTCCATCTTTGGCTATAAAATACGGATTTTCTCATTAATACATGAAATTTAACAACAGACAGAACATCTGATTGATCCGCACAGCAGAGTGTTTAAGTCCCTGTTGCTTTGACTGCAATATGATAAGCAGGTGCAGCTGCTGAAAAAGTGATGCAGTATCAGCTGTGTCCACCAGATGGCACTACAACATCTAACCATTACACTTCTCAGATCACACCTCATGTCTGTGGGGTTTGGTTGTGAGGATTGTGTGAGTTTGCTCTGGATGCTGATACCTGTGGTGATGTCGTGGTCAATGCCCTCCACAGAGATGGTGGCGTTGGAAATGGGGTTGCCCTGAAGGTCACGCACGAAGCCCTTTACGCCACGGTGAACCTACAAACACACACACACAAAGAGGCATAATGGAGGCTTGGTTCAAGGAAAGAGGGGAGACATGTCTGTTTGGGGTTGGATGTAAATGGCATTGTGTTCTTTGGAGGAGAGAACACACTAGCAAATGGCACAAGGACATTCTGGATTCGTTAAACCAGATTCAAAACTCAGACACACACTATGATAAAACCTTAGGACATGCTTGTAGTCCTGGTGGTGCTGCCTACCTGCTCGATGTAGTTGACCAGTGAGTTGCGGTTCTGCTCCCAGTAGGTCTTAAGTGTGTCCTCATTGGGGAACTTGTCACAGCTGAGCTCCAGAGTGATCTCAAAACAGTTGCTGCTGAGGTAGTTGAAATCCTGCATTCCTGTAACAGGTCAGTGAAAATGAGAGAAATTTTTGTAATGGAAATTTGTAATGGAGCCTGACCAGTTCGTACATCAGTAGTTGATTTTAGCTTATATACACATATATCCACGTTGTTGCAAATGCTGGATGATATGGAAACAAGATTTTGAAGTAGAAAAATGCCAAAGATATGTTTGGGGTCATTTGTAAAGCATTGCCATTGCTTGATTTGAACACTTAAAAACACTGATAACTTTATTTTTCAGCTGTAATATATCCCCTCAGATGCACATATCATTTAACAACCAGATAAAATTGTTCCTTTTCAAAGATTTTTGTGTATTAATGCAGAAAAAATGAATGTCATCTTATATGCATCTATTCTGGGGGGAATTTTCTGCCTTTATTAGATATAGTGCAGAAGAGAGTTAACAGGAAATGAAGGAAAGGGTAAGAGATGAGGGTGACATACAGTAAGGGTCCCTGGACAGATTCAGACAGAGGCCACTGCATGGTCAGGGTCTTAAACCCCTTTGGCCACCAGGGCATGCTATATTGTCTCAGTATATATACAGTAAATGTCAGTGGCGTAAGATGACGGGCCCTAGTGCACGTTAGTCACTACTTAATAAGCACACACACACACACACACACACACACACACCATTAGGCATAGACATAAAATATATGTAACCTTGAATGATTTTGCACTTAAACCAGCTACCTTTACATCGTGTCTTCTCGTCACATAATCAGACTTGACATTGGACAACATTAACATACATATTACCCAGCAATCATCATTGCATATATATGACAAAAATACCAGAATAAAATTTATAGTTCATCTATAGTTTTTATAGTTAATGTAGACTAAGTATATAATTTGTTATAGATTGCTACTGACTATTTTACAAAACCTATGATGGAGATAGGTTTGTCTTTCAAGGGCATATACAGTATGGCAAATGGTACTGTTTTTAATTGAGCGTGAGTTCTTCTTTGAACACAGGCGAATTTGTGAGGTGAATTACTTGCAAGGGCCCTTCTTTCACGCATCACTGGACCTTTAACCTGTACACCCAGGTGTCTCTTCACCTGCAAAACACCAAAGCACACATCTGAGGAGCTTGTTGTCTCTTACCTCCTGGCACACTGTACCAGGCCCCTCCGTTAGTGATGCCATCTTTGAAGCTGGAGTCATCATCGTTCTTACGGCAGGGGGGTCGGTTAGGGTCGGACATGACTGGGTTGTACACGGAGTAGGCCCTTGCCAGAGACTTGAACATCACATCATCAGGACTGGCACTGTACTCGTGGGTGGAGCCTTAAAGGAGGGGTGAGAGGGAGGGAACAAACAAAAGCACAGAGTTTATACAGCAATTGTGATAAGTTTAAATTAACTCAGCACCTGCATCTGCAACACATTAAATGTGTGCCTGTGCAAACACATGTTGTTTACTTTGAGTAACAATGCACAGGGAGCAGCGGGAGACATTTTTCACCTGATTTAAATTAAAGTTACGACATTCTGAAGAAAAACTGATAAAATGTTTGTTGATTCATTTATAAGTTGAATATTTGTCTCATTAAATCAGTGGAAACATTCTCATACAGAGCAGGAGAGCATTTTAATTACAATTTAACAACCCAAACAGTAAAAGCAGATTTAGTTTGAGATTGTGTGTCCACATATGTGTTAATGTACCAGTGCGGGTCTCATCATATGGGTAGTTAGCCACCACATCTCCTCCATGCAGGTTAGCTGAGAGAACGAAGGGGATATCCATGATCCAGTGGATCACTGCCTTTGTCTCTGGAGCCAGCTGCAAAGGAAAAAAAACATTAATTACTGGCACTTCAAAACACATATTTCACCTGCAAACATGTCATCGAGGCATTTCTGTGTCTATAATATTACAATTTTGGCAACAAATCCCATAAAATGACAAAATCAACAATGAAGTTAAGCCTGATATAATTATTTCTCTGTGCCACAGACCTCTACTGTTAACAAAATCTATTAAAACACATCCAGGGGTGATATGTTCCTTCATTACATTAACAGGGGCTCTGTGGTCCATCTTAAACCTGCAATAACTCATTATTTTTGTCCACTTGGGAGACGCAGAATCAAGACAGCACTCACTTAGCTTCACCTTTTAAAGGGATAGTTCCGTTATCTTTAAGTGGAGTTGTATGAGGTACCTATCCATAGTCAGTGTATCACCTACAGTAGATGTCTTTCCGCATGCCCCCAGTTAAGAGAAGCAGGCTGGAGTACTGCCATGAAAGCTAAACAATGTACTGCTGTGGACGAGATCAGCTGCAAAACGTATTTTAGCCTCCTAAAAGAATTCCCACCAAAAAAAAAAAAAAAAAAAAATCGGTAAGAGTGTAAAAGGTAAGATTTAGTGGCATCCAGCCATGAGGATTGCAGATAGCAACCAGCTTAAACTTCTCCTGGTTAGGATGCCTTCAGTGCTCATTGTTCAGGAGGTTTTTAGCGGGAGCCGAATTTTCCACAGAAGTCTCTTCCTCTCCAAAACAAAAGGACCATGTGATATAATCTGGCTTCACTCTCCCTATGTAGATATAAAGAGCTCAATCTAAGGTAATGAAAACACAACAGAACATATTTTCAAGTGATTGTACACTAAAGAAAACATACTTATTATATTATATTCTGTTTCTGCCAGTATATCCCCTTAAATCCTACACACTGGACTTTTAACTCTACGCCATATTCGGAACATTTTCAATGCCGTACCTTGTTGCAGACAGTCCTCTCTGAAGGGAAAGCCATTGATGGCTTCAATTTCAAGCCTATGCTCATGTCAAAGCCACTGGACTCCACAGACAAAACAGTAATTTCATCTCACAAATGTAAGTCCAGTATTCATTCTCTTTTAGCTCCATTTTTGGTCTCTATCAGCTCCTAATAGAAATATCGGGCTTGTTAGCTACTAAATGCTCCACGACTGTATGTTCACCACCACTAACTGTGTCTATGTGCGGTTTGGTGCGGACCAGGCAGATAACCAATGAGCTGAAACTCACTGTAAAGCTTCATAAAGTTGAGGAGAGCTACAGATTTAGGTGATAAATGTTTTTCACTACAAGCGACCCCCTTTCATGCTGTCATTTGATACACTGTTATAAAAACATGGATCATAGCCACATAAACCAGTGGTTCCAAACTGGTCCAGCCACAGGATCCAGATTTCTCCTAAGCCATTAGTTCAAGGTCAACGCAGTTTAATACATTTACGGTCATATTTTTGTTTGGCTTTGTTGTCGAGCTAGTTTGCTGTCTCTGTCAAGTATCTGCCCTTTAATCACTCACTCTACCACAGGATATGGCACTTCAAAATGAAAGCTATGTGCCGGAAATTCACTGTAATTCAAAATAAAGAGTGTTTTTCACACACTTGAGAAGTTTGAGTCACTTGCAGTCCATTCAGAATGGAGATGCGACCCAGCTTTAAATGTTCGGGAGGAATGAATGAGTACCAAAGACTGGGTGAATAAGTTGGAAGGTGTTGGGTGAGGCAGTGTTGTTTCGGTCTTTTCATGGGATTTGTTGACCGTAAGAAATAACATCCTCGTCTTTTAATCACTTCTACTGTCTGTTTGTGTACCTTGGTGTTTTCATCCACAGCCTTCTTCATATTCTGCAGCAGGTGGTTGTTGGCTCCACCCTCCCGCTCGTTGATGTAGATGATGCGGTCCAGATCTGGGAAGTTACGGTTCAGATCCACACCCTGTGCGTTACTGCGGCCAACAAACCAGTCCTTGATCTCACCAGGCTGAGCAGGAAACAGGAGATGATGTTTAGACATACGTAGGAGTGATGGGAAGCGAGGTAGTGTCTGGGGCTTTAATAATACTGTCCTCTGTGTGTGTGTGTGTGTGTGTGTGTGTGTGTGTGTGTGTGTGTGTGTGTGTGTGTGTGTGTGTGTGAATTACAGCCAAGAGTTGTGGTTACTGAGTCGATGTTTGTTGTCTTGTAAGCCTAATCTGTCTGGCGGTAAATCCTCGGATCAGGTTTGTGGATGGTGTCGTGCTGTGTCATCACCTGTGAAGCAGCCTTCTCGAAGCCATCTGGGTTCATGGACGGCATGAAGTGGATGCGAGTGTTATGGATGAGGTCGATGATGGTCTCGTTGCCTTGCTGGTACTGGTTGCACAGGTACTGAGCCAGGTAGATGAGCAGCTCTCTGCCCACGGCCTCGTTGCCATGCATGTTGGCGATGTATTTAAACTCAGGCTCACCTTCAGGGAAGAAAAAGACACTTGCTGTGATACTGCGACACAGACAGAACTATAATTCGACATTATGTATTCAAGGTTTATCTGTGTGACGCCTCTACGGCTCAGAGGAAGAGGCCGTGCTGAATTGGAATGAGACAAACAGGAACAGTTTAGACAGAAGGAGGATTTTAAAAGGCAGACAGTGAGCACACCTTTTACTAGCTGAAACCAGTCACACTCAACAAAACACAACTGGGACACGTAATCACGAAAAGCAATATCACAATAACGTCACAATCTTTTTGAGAGGAAGCCATTTTAGTCAGTAACCATGGAGACAAACATTTATCTGTTTTGGACCAAGAGAAAGGCGCTGATAAAGCATTGTCATTTGTTAGGGAGGTTGCCCGAGACACACACACACACACACACACACACACACACACACACACACACACACACGTCATTGCACTACAACAGTGGATCCTCACACACCAGCAGTGACAAACACACTGACTCATCAGCTGAAAGGTTAAACACAACTGAACTCAGCCCAGAACTCCATTTGGACAATAATGACAGAGAGACAGTGGATTATTGAGTGATGCTGTCACAGACGGTTTTGCCTGAATCCTGGTGAAGTGACAGGTCTGGGATCAGGTTTGACTAAATCACAGAGGCGGTTGACTCCAGGACAAATTTAGGGATCCTCAGGGATTTCTGCAACATATTAACCTCATGCTGGATTTAGCTTGTAATCAGTGAGCCACCCTTCACGCTTTCACTGCCCTTACGTAAAAAGCACATGCAAAATTTATGTTTTTATGTGTGAAATATATTAGCACTGACACATCATTTAAAATTAATATACTTGCATGATGTTTTTCAGCCATTTTACATATGACAAGTGTCTGTGAATTCGAAAAGATGTTTCATATGTAATAAACAACACATAAAAATGATAATGTGATTTTTTTTCTCATTTAAAATGGTGTTTAACTTTTGATAAACATGTAAAATGTGTAGGGTTTATTATCAAATAAAATGTGCTAATAAAAAGCGATAAGTCTTTTAGTCCAGTGGTTCCCAACTGGTGGGTCACAACCCAAAAGTGGGTTGTGGGTCCAGTCTGAATGGACCACAAGTGACTCAAGAACCTGTCAAGTTTGTATAAAACACACATTATTTTGAAGTACAGTGGATTTCTAGCACAGTGCTTTCGTTTTTAAGTGCCGTCTCTTGCTGTAAAGTGAGTGACTAATAAACGGCTACTTAACGAAGAAAGCAAACTAGCTCGATGACTTGGCCGAGTGCAAGTATGACGCTGAATATATTTAACTGTCTGGACCTTGAAGTAATGATTAAGGAGAAATCTGGACCCCGTGGCTGGACCAGTTGGGAGCCACTGATTAAGTCTATCAAAATTTAATATTTTATAATTTTAACTCTAATCCTCAACTTTTATTGCAGCCTCAGTCACGAGCAAAAATATTGGCCAACGTTTCTGCAAACCATGAATATGTTACATTTGCATGTTTCATACGTATCACTTCAGCGTTTTTAAAGTCACGTAGTATATGCGCTGACTTCTCCATTGTTGAGCTGGAGGGGATGGTGCATATTGTGTCACCTAGAGACGCCTGCCAAGCTGCTGACCACTGACAACAAAACGGTTGTGATGAGTCACTGCTGTGTTTTCTTCAGCTTTTTAGGCACCAAATGTGGGTGTTTTGTAGTGTGCCATTGCTGTGTTTCTTGCCAGGATTGCACCTCCCATAACCATGTATTCTAAGCCAAAACATTATCTGTTTTTTGACCCTAAACCTATCACACAGCATTACATTTTAGCATATCCACTACATGATACAGGCTGTTTTTATGTACTGTTCATACGTTGTCCTACAAAAAAGTAATGCACCAACATTTGTACATATCCCACATTATCATGAGCCAGTAATATGTGTAATGTGTAGCCCACATATTTGGGAAGGATGCAATCACGTGACCAATAAACTGGCAGGTGCTAACTTTGTTTTCTTATTTATCTGTGTCTGCGCATGAGCATAACAGCTTTCTCAATACTTCCTAAGCTTCCCTTTATCAGAGGAGATATTGGTCTTCTATGTATTTATATCACTGTGCTCTGTGAAGCTGTGTTTTAATGACCAAGGCTCTCACCATCTGTTTAATACACTAATTGGCCGTTCCTTCACTTCTTTGAGTCTCTTTAATGCATGCAAATACACACACACTAGCAAGAGAAGTGCAACTGAGGAGCTTTATAAAGCTCTTGGACAAAACGACAAAGAGAATGACAAAGAACGAGCCACAGTGTACTGTACACACTGTTTTCATTAACGACAAGCCAGAGATTAGTGGCTTTCTGTGGCTGGACGAGAATAAAGGAACTTCTCCGAGCGCTGAGGAATAAAAAATGTCTTTTGTTTAGATCAGTTATAAGTTATGAAATGTAGCCCGGGAGCAGCAGATGGTGAGGGGTGTGTGTGTGTGTGTCTGTATGTGTGTGTGTTTGAAGCCAAATTGCAGCAGGGGTCCCCGTTTTTATTGGGGGCTCTGTGTGTGTGTGTGTGTGTGTGTGTGTGTGTGTGTGTGTGTGTGTGTTTCTTGTTTTTTACTTAAATTTGGTCATTTTCAGTGATTCTTTTTCACCTATTTGCACTTTTTACTTCATTAAAATTAATTTATCGAGCTGATATGCTGTATAAAAATAATGCTTTCACGATGCAAGTGTGTCAATATTTTCACATTTGCATCTTTTTGATCCATTTTAGCAAATTTCTTTGAGTGTTTGATGTATCCCAGTGGCTACATACACACAGACACACACACACACACACACACACACCATCCGGCACACATCTGGTAGTCAAGTTATTTTTAAACACTGGTTCCTCTCCGAGTTGCTACTAATGATTTCAAGACTACAATTAACTCTTTCTGTTCTGACGTTGGTGAATGGATTTTACAGGCTTCAGAGGCCCAACGGAGCTGCCAAACACATGCACTCACACGTTTGTACACTCACACACATACTTTGAAGTTGGACTCTGCCAAAATGAGTTACTACGATTCAATCTATTACACAGATGCTCAGTATCTGGAGACCTTTCCTGTCTCCAATACATGTAGTAGGTACTGATGAATTTACAGTGCAGGGCGGGCAAGAGGAGAGCTAATAATTCACTACATAAAAACTCTTGTATTGTTATCATTAATTATCATTTGTGCTAACTCACACTTATGTAACAGCTCTTTTTAAACAAATACACACACATATTTTTGATCAGAGGGTGCTTTTTTTGCACAAAGTCATTATGATGCGTCACAATGTAGGAGGGACAAATCAAAATATCGTTCTCCCTCTGGAGCCGACTGTGTCCTCTCCCTTTTTTCTCAATTTATTCCTCTTCTCTGTCAAACTGTCTGTACCTCGCTGAGCTTTAATTCTCTTGTTCAAACACGTACCTGCACACTCAAAGTAAAAGAAAACTTATGACGTGGAACTCCATTTGACACGATAACTTTATATACGAGCACATATGGTGTTTGGACATGTGATAATGATTTCTAGTTCATTCGTGTTCATACATTTAAAGTAAAGAAGGTGAACAGTGTGCAAAGAAAAAGGACAGCAGCAGGGTACAAAGGAAAGGGTAGTTTGCAAACTAATCATTGGAAGCTCCCAAGAATTTAAGAATGCAGAATTTCGATCTTCAGGGATTGTCTTCAGTCAAATATGTGGGAGCCAAATGGGTGTTTTTTTTGTGTCCTGTTTTTCAAATTGTAGGTGGAGCTGTCTTTTTTTTTGGCTGTAAGTAACAGTTCATCAAGTCTCTGTTCAGTCCTTAAAATGCCAGACAAACCTCAGTTTACAGAGTTTTCTAAGAGCTGATGTCTTGAAGTGTCTTGTTTTGTCTGACTAACTGTCCAAAACCCAAATATACTTAGTTTACAATAATATAAAACATAAAAAGAAGCAAATCTTCACACTGCAGAAACTGGAGGACTACCTTAGTAACAGCTGCTAACAAGGCTGCAACCCAGCCATCAGAATTAATACTGGCACCAAACATTTCAGCAACATGGTTGATATTTGGTTTGGTTCAGGCGCAGAAACCACTTCAGGAGAAGTTCACATTTTTGCTTAAAATAACCACATTTGGTGGCACTATCTCTGCTGGAAAGGCAGCAATGTCTCAGTAAAAAACAACCGCTTTTCGTGGTGCTATCCCAGCCAGAAAAACAGTGATGGTCACAGCCGGGTTTCTTATTTGTTGGTCTTGAACAGTGGTCTGCAGCTTGGCATGCAACTTGCCATCTACCACAAAGTCACCTCATACACTAGGTCCCTTTAGAAATGTTGATATGATACATAAAATGTACAAATGCAACATATCTGTGGTTTGTTTCTTTTTTCATATTTAACTAATTGTTTTTGCTCTAATAGTCTATTGACGGCCTTTTTGTTCACATGTATGTTTGCCTGAGGAAGAGGAAGAGCAAGAGGGCTTCATCGTCACATTTTCAGAGCTTGACATATTCAATGTGCGTCCAACCTCTCTTTGTCCTTGGTTTTTATACATGTCACATATGAGAACAACACACCAAACCTATCATACTTTATAGTAAGAGATCTTAAATATCCCTGAAAGGTGGTGATGTTCTGAAAACGTGTCAAAGTCTGATCCTCACAGCTCGTCTCCCCACAGGTCGATATAACACATCTGACGCCGACAAAACCCACTGCATCATCTTACGCTTTGTCAGGGATTATCAGAAGTGTCTGGCAGGTGATCAATACAGTCTCCTAGGAGACCACGTAATAATGACTGCAGTTGCAACGTCATTAGGGAAGCACCACATTAGAGTGCTCTCAGTTGTCATGGCAACCCTGACAGGGACAGGTGCTTAGGGAGACAAATCAACTGGGAGGTTGAGTAAACACACGCTTACTCTGCATCTGTCTGCCCGTCTCGTGCTCCCACACACACACTTTTATATACAAGCAGTGTGTTAGAGCCACTGCCAGCTCTGACATCAGCTATTAAGCAGACATACGTACAGAGGAGATGGAGCGCCACGCAGGTAAAATAAAACAATGATGAATGCTGAATCATAAAACAGCTGATACATGTACAGAGAACCAAAGTCACAAACCTCCTCTGAGCTCTTCTCCTAGATGTAACTAAACCAGATTTCTCTGTTTTATGTTTTATTTTCTCCTCCTGCTGTGTTGTCCACTCTAAAGAGAGTCTTTTTATATTTACTAAGGCTGCAAATTCTTAATACACATCGTTACCACGCTGTTTGGTTTTGTGTCCGAATTTCCTTATAGTTTTGAAAGTGTTTAGAAAGTGTCCCCAGTGTTCACCGCAAAGAAATACATTGCTTTACAGATGGATAAAGATGCCACAGCAGAAATGTTGACAAAAAAGTTAGTTTTGAGTGTTTTTCGCCATCTAATCTTGTGGAATATACAAAAAAAAGGACCAATAATGCACGACAACAAGTACATACTGAGGTCGGCCTGTCAGGTAGCCAGTTTTGTGAAATAGCCTATTTTGTGAAACAACATCGGATTCATACACAGCGAGCATGTTGCCAACATTAGCTCGCTAAACATGCAGTAGGACTTTTCACTTCGAAAAAATTTATAAGAAGAACTGTATGACATTCATCAATCTGTTAGCTAATTCATTTTAATAAAAAAAATAAATGTAGTATAGCAAACACATCAGAGATCATGAAGGTTCTCATGGGAATGAATAGAGTGCCCTAGGATTGAGTCCTGAAACCTGGAAATGAGTTAGCATTTTAGCACTCCAAATTCCCTCATCTAGAAGTTATTGGGTGTTTGGTTAGATACCTGAAATAAGGTCTGTGATTTACACAAGCTTCAGGAGACACGTTTTGCTCTGGGACGTAATTATTCAGTAAATACCCCACTCATCGATTTTGAACCTTTTATGTGTCTTATGTGTTTTGCTCATCAATTCATCTGCAGATTATTTTCTCGATTATCTGATTAATTGTTTGGCGTACACCCCCGGTGATGCCTTTAAATGTCTTCTTTTTTCCAACAAAGATAATTAATTATCAAAATAGTTACTTATTTATCATCTGTAAATCGACAAAAGTATTAATCCCTTATTTCAGCTCTAGTAATTACAGCTGTGACATCCATGTTTTACATTAATGTATCATTTTAATGTATCTATATAGCTAGTTAGATAGTAAGTTTGTTCATCTTTTCATTTTAACCCAGAGATTAATCAATGACAATTTTGTTAGCATTCACTGACAACATATCCCATGAGCCTTAGCCACTGGTACACCATCACAGCCTTGTGGGGGTTGTAGTTGCTGACTGATTTGTGTTCCAGAAGCTAACTGCTAACAAATTAATTGTTAGAAAAAGCTTAGAAACTGGAAAACCCAGTTGATATATTTCAGCCTTTTCAGAAAGACTAATATAAGAAACCCTGCAGAAGAAAACCTACAGAGGCGAGCGACAGGAGGCGGGACTTTGGCTGCTTGTACAGCCAATACACAGCAAGACATGAAGCGAGGTCACACAGCATGTTCAGTTGCAGCATATGAATCAGGCACACCACACAAAAATAAACTGAAAGATTGCAAAGCAAATTGGGAGAATAAAAGGAATGGTGGAAAGAGAGATAAAATATGTGCAGGGAAAACCATGAAACAGGAGAAACTGGCAGCAGAAGAAGCAAAACAGCATGAAGAAGAAGTCAAGCACAGTGAAGGCAGAGAGGAGGAGGAGGATGCATGTCGGTGTCTGATGTATAATAAATGACCTCTGGCTGATGCCTTAGCCTTTCTCTCATCTGCCTTCCGTGTCTGTCTGTCCCTTATTCCCTCTACATTCTTTTGCCCATCCCTGCTCTTCTCCCTCGTCACCCTTACACTCCTGTTTGCCGTTTTCTCAATCATCATTCCTTTCTTTTTCTATCTCCAGCTCCTCCTTCCTCTCAGCTGTTTTTGCTATCTCTTCTCGAGGAGGCTCTTTACAGCTAAAATGTGCAAAACTACACTGGGTTTACCTCTGTGCTCCTCTATTGTAATGTCAACTATAAAATCCATGTCTGTCTGTGTTTCACTTTATATTCAATATGTCATTTGATACGACCATATCCAGCAGTGCATCTGGCTGCTATACACTTCAACTGAAGACCATCAGTTCATGGATACTGAGCATCCATGTGCGTGCTCACTGGGGATTACGTACTTCCTCTGTCATCTGATGAAACAGTCCAGCGTCTCCCCCACATGAGATGGTCTACAGCACATTGGATAAAGCTTCATACTGACATGATTTCTTTTCACCTTTAGACAAAGCCAAACCCATTACAAGATAGAGTTTCTCATCATACTAGGAGCTCTGTAAATAGTTCCAGACATGAGAGTCAAATCAGTTTAGCCAGAGCCCGTTTGACTGCAGAGAAGCCCCTCTCTTCAGTTCGTGTGCACTCAAATATGGCCCAGCTGCAAGATGTAAACAACTCCCTCTCAAGAGAAAACATATTGCCCATGTTTAGCAGGGGAAGAAGTTATCAGTTATTGTTTAAGAAAAAGTAGCAACACAACACTGTAAAACTACTCCATTAAACGTAAAAGTCCTGCAGCCCATTGCACCAGCTGTACTTAAGTTCTCCCTTAAGTTAGGATACAAACTCAAGACTAAACTTATCCTCTTATCCTGGGTTGTGGGGGGGGGCTGGAGCCTATCCCAGCTGACATTGGGCGAGAGGTGGGGTACACCCTGGACAGGTCACCAGACTATCACAGGGATGACACATACATGTAGAGACAAACAACCATTCACGCTTACATTCACACATGGGGAGAACATGCAAACTCTGCATGGAGGAGCTGAGCAAGGCAAAGCTATCATTTCACCAGTCCACCTATGCCCCCACCCTTACCCATGGTCGTGAGCTCTGGGTAGCAACCAAAAGAATGAGATCGCACATACAAGCAGCCGAAATGAGTTTCCTCTGTGGGGTGGCTGGGCTCAGCCTTAGAGACAGGGTGAGGAGCTTGGACATCCGGAGGGACCTTGGGGTAGAGCCACAGCTCCTTTACATTGAGGTGGTTCCGACATCTGATCAGGATGCCTCCTTGGAGCATCCCGTTAAAGCCCTGACACACCATGCCCATGGTCGGCTGTGGCTCAAAGTTGGGCCATAGGTGAGCTTCTACCACCCTCATTGGTGTGGTGTGCTCCCCGTTGGCTTTTTTTTGGCCGATTCAAAGGGGTTGAATCGGCATCGGCACAGTGGAGCCCATCGATGTTCACTGGCGTACAGTAAATATGCTTTGTTCTTTCAAAATTGGATTGTGTTGCTAATGTGCCAAGTAGCGTCAGGATGGTCTTCCAGTTTCTCTTTTTGGATGAGAATTACAGACCACTGCTGTCTGCTGGTGTGAGGAGTTATTTCCTCTCACGCAGACGCAAAACATACATGCTGGTTGACTGTCAGCGATAGCCTTTGCAATGTGTTCATGTGCAACTTTTTTGGCCGAGCACAGTGATGTCAGGTACAGCAGCAGAGGGCCTTCGTCACCGCTCGCTCTCAGGTCAGTTTGGTGTGTATGGACCTTTAGATTGTTCGGAAGCCCCAGGCAAATTCATTAACTTAACTTTTTTGTACGCAAACATTGCGAAAGAAAAAGGAACACTGCAAACATTGCGGCAGGCCAGCAACATGACCTGAGAAATTTGGTGATCTAAACTAGGAGAGAGAGAGCACACGCATGTGTTGATATGAGTAAAGCAGATTTGGGGATGGCCATTTACTGGACCTATTCAGAGGCCCAGCCTTTTCTGTGGGTGGGCCAGTTTGTCTAATTCAGGCCAAAAACAAAAACATAAATATGGCAATTCATTGTTTAATTAGGGGTTATCTATAACCAGCTGAGACTCCAAAAATGTAAAGTATCTAGCCAAAAAATAGTCCACCGCATAATCACAACCACTCTGTTGATAATGTTGGGCAGGAAGTGCTACTAGAGAGAGATTTCTCGCTGAAAACACCTGCCTGCTGCAGCTAGAAACAGCGTTGATGAGAACAACCGGAGTGAAGCTAAACAGTACGCTATTTGCAGGCTGTAAAACACTGTAGACCTGAAGGAGACTGCAGCTAGTGTCCCCTTGTGCATACAAGTAGTCACTACTAATATAGAAATAATGATTATATATTACATCTTATTTAAGAACACCACTGGGGAAATCTGAGTCACTTCCCACCACTGCTCCTACACTGCACACACTGTATATTAATATGTAACCAGTGTGTTTACACTCTTGGCTATAGGCACTTCCTGTGCTGCAGTGTATGACAGATGGCTGCTTACTGACAGATGCATGAGCTCAGGACCGTCGTCGTCCGGAGCCGGCCAGCCAACCACGAGCTGCCAGTCAGCTCAGTGCACTAAGCCGATCTGTTGCCCCGGCAACTGCTATTTCGGCTCCACCTTAGAGTTTCAACACATTGCGGGGTCAGATAAAATATTGGTAGGGCACCTTAAAGGGGAAGCTTGAAAGGGTTTCCGGTCTTTGCAGATTTTATTCATCTTGACTCAGAAACACATTGATCTTTTCTACCACTGACACTCCTTTTATTCCTTCAGTCTCCTTTGCCCTGTTGCCAGAGCTCTTCTTCTCTGTTTCCTTCCCTGTTTCATCACCCTCCTTCTTGCTCTGGATGTTTGGCTCAGTAGAGGTGGAAGCAGGGGAGAGCACAGGAGAGGAGGGGGTGCCCCCGTTGGTGAAGCAGCGGCTTGGAAACTCATCTGGTAGTAATAAGGTCTCCACATCGCTACTGTGACTCATGCCGGCGCACGCCCACCAGACTATTACAGGCTTATTCAGTACGCACATACGGTCATTAGACTCATTGACCATACATGCAGCTAAACACACACGACCTGTGGTGCACCGTTAAGACCACACAGATACACCCAGAGGAGAAAATACACCTTTACGTAAAAATGCTACATATGACATACACTTGAAATACCACAAACTAGACTGTGAACCATATGTACTATAATTACAGGCCACGTTCCTTTTTTTCTGTTGAGGACTGTGCTTCAGGATTACTTTGAAGAAATTAATCACTTCCTGCTTGTATGTAACTGTTAAATCTCCTGTTTAGAGAGTTGGACAGGAATCACTGACCTGTACCGAGACACTCATTAGAGTTAGATGTACTGTAGGTTAATCCATTCATGTTGCATTATTGCTCGAGACCAAGTGACTGTGACGTCGCACTAACAACAACAGTCACTTCCAGGTAGACAACTAGCAATTGATTTTAATTGTGATGATATGTAAAATCAGAAAACTTGTTAATTTCTGTCATCATTTCAATCATAACTGTAACATTTATATGGTGGCCCAACCTATCTGGTGTTTGTCTTGGCCTAAATTCATGTTGCTTTGCTAGCGTCTTTAATAAACCAAATCTACCAGCACGGAAGCTAAGCAACATACTACTGTGGATGGGGTTCGTATCAAAGTGTATTTTAGCTACCTGAAAAGACCCACTTAAAAAAAAATAATACCAGTTTAAGTGTATGCTGTATTAAGAATATAAACCGGTTGAGGCAGCATTTGCTTAGCACCATTTTATTTTATGTATGCGACAATTCAGTCGAAAAAAGAAGTGGCCTTGGTCACCATGACATCACCCATTAGTTTATGGAATACCGTTTTAAGGACTTGAGTTTGTGTGTTTGAGTTTCCTGGGATTGCGAAGGCATGACCCACTCTACTAACCCTAACCATACCCAACTTATTCTGCCTCTGAATGGCTTACCCTGACATTCTTACCCTAACCCTATCCACTCCTCATTCCTCTTGCCCAAACCAACCCATCCAACATAGGCAACAACTACTAGCCAATCAGAGAGAGGGTAGGGTGGGTCATGCCTTCACTAACTGGAAACACAAATTTGCCTCGAGTTTGGCATTTTGACCATCGCCATCTTGTTTTTTGGAGCCAGTAGTGACCATATTTGGAGCCAGGGGTAGATCTGACTGAGAACCCCAGCAGCAACTTGTCACAAGGTAGCCACGCCCCAAAGCAAACCTGCTTTACAGTCTACTTTACTCTAAATGGGAGCATAATTTACAAAATGACCATCATGCTGTTTTGAAGAAGACTTGAAACCAGCGACTGAGACCATAACTTCATCAGGAAAATGTCGGGTCATTTTTGTCATTGACTTAAGTACAATCAAACTTCTTTTTGTGGCCAGCAGAGTTGCTCCCAGATGACCACTGTTTTGGATTAAAGGGTTAAAGTTTGGTTTATGAGCAACATTGGAACATATTTATAAAATACGACCTGACAGATTTCGTCTAGGATTGAACATTTAAGTCCTGGACTCATTTCCGTCACTGACCCCAGAATTTTTACAATCCGTTTATGACAATAAGAAACACAGAATTATATTCTAAACAAGCAGTATATGATTACATATAGCCTAGTGTGATTTAATCCCAGCCTGAAATAAAACACAACAGGAAAGAAGTAAAGAAACATTGCAGAGAATCTCATTTATCTCCATCACACAAACAGCTTGAGATAATTCAGGCCCGTCCCTCCATTTTCCAAAAAGCCTTTGAAACACAGGCTTCCTTCTGGAGGTGTTGAGGCCAGTGTTTAATTTTCTCTGGTGACATGTGAGATGTGTTTTCTACTCCTGCTGTTTTATGGCCAATAATCTGAAACCATGCGATAAATGTCAAGGTGATGTTGCGCCTCTAAGTGGACCTTTGAGTGATGATGCATAGAAATACACTTAATGTGGATTTCTCCTTCATTTAAGTGTGACTGTAGAAAAAAAAGCAGAAGGTGCGTTGCAGCTAAAAATAGCAGTGGTGTTGCCCACATTTCCAGCTCCTGTGGCTGGTGTCCCCTCTCAAACCATTTGCTCACTTCTTCTACTCTATGGTTTCCTCCAGCCTGCTGTCCAGCCCTGACAGTGTGTGAGGGAGCGTGATGGAGATGATGGGAAGTCAGGCTCCACCACCAGCATCATAACCGTACCAGGACTTCATTTAATATTCAGTCAAACGTTTCCTCATTTGAAGGATATGCGTGAACTTTCTCGGATATGATGCAGCCAACACTGCAGATACTTGGAAAGGATGTTGATTCAAAACGCAGCCCAGTGAGCTGACCGTGTTTGGGATGTTTTTCTCAGCATCACGACTCGGGATAAACACGAAGAGATCTTTATCAACCAGCAAAATGGCGGCTTTGCGTGGCTGATCCCACAATCTATCATCTAGATTCCTCTGAAGTGATGCAGCAGGCCCCTGCGCTCACCGTTTTTCACGCACGGGTACGACACACCTGCGCTCCTCCTCTGTCCTGCTCTCCGGTCATTTCAGCCCCACACACACATCTCTCTCACACACACACGGGTCGTTTCTGAATAACCGTCACCTGAAATAAGATCAGCAGCAGGCTGCTATGCGCAATAGTGCGTGATGTGTTTGTGTTATTTATCACAGCGGGTGGTGAAGGGAAGCTGGGACAAAGGGAGCGGGGATGGGGTGCACATTCACCGCATTATGAAGCAGACTTTTTCTCTATGCGTAAAACTGACCAGGCTCGTGCGTCCCGGGGTTGTCGGACATCTCCAGCACCAGCAGCTCCCGGCCCTCGAAGCTCTCCCCGATGGTGTAGATGCGGGTGATGGTCGGGCACTGCAGCCACACCGACACCAGCGCCTTCCGCAGCTCCTCATAGCGGTGGTACTCGAAGGAGATCTCGCCCTCCGTCCCGGCTGCGCTGACCAGGGCCACCACTGCGGCCCCGAATAAAACTACCGAAGTGAACAGCTTCATTTTGGCGTGTCCTCTTTTCCCTAAGCCCTGTCTGTCCTCCTGCCCCCGGCTCGGTCCCAAGCCTTATCTCTGTGCTGCAGCCTCGCTTTAGGCTATAAATATCTCTCCCTCTGCTGCTCCCTGTCTCTCTCTCCTTCTGTCCGTGTGTGATGCGCTGCTGTACCTGAGCGCAGAGCCCTCTACTGTCAAATCACACACAAGATCCACACATCCGGTCACAACTTTCAAAATAAAGACTTATTTTCCTCTCAGAGATAAACAGCAGTTTGTGTGTTTTTTGTATTTTAAAGATAAAAGCCAATAATATTAATAATATTCAAGAAATTCATAAAATTCAGGAAAAGGGAAATTCATATTCATAAAATAAATTCTATAAAGTTGAGAGAAGATAAAACCTTTTTTATCCCCAGGGAAATTGTTGTGCAGCAGTTTTAATATAAAGTAAAGAGTGCAAATGTAAAATATAACATGAAATATCAATAAGGTGCAAACCTAAAGTATACACTATACCAGAAATATTCACTGGTTAAGGGTAAGGTGCAGATCTAATGCCTGAAAATAAACCTCTAAGTAATATTTGGAGCAGGACAGACAATGAAGGACAGTCTGCATAGAAGACAAAAGAGACCAATATAATAATAATAATAATAATAATAATACCAATAATACTAACAATGATACTAATAAAAAAAATAATAAATGGAGAAAATATATGAATGTGAAAAAGCCATTCATTTGTTAAAATGCAGTGTTATTATTTGATGTTATTTCTTCGTGCTCATCGTTAGGGAAACATGTAACTAACTGGCTTTGCTCTGTTCGTCTTGATGACACAAAAAGACTGTGGTGAAAATAGGTACTATGAAATAAAATGGGCACTGGAGAAAACAACAGACCTTTTTTTTTAAAAAAAAAAAGGATATTTTGAAATGAAAACTGCTGAAGATAAATAGAAATAAAATAATAAAAATAAAATGTGTTGCAGTAAACTGTGTTTATGTGAAAATATGAAAAGGAGCAGAAAGAGATAACTGTAGCCTACATAACTATGATCTAAATAATATTCTGTTTCACAATGTCATGGTTATATAGGCCTAACATTTTTTTAATATTGAACAGTTTGGGCCTCCATAGAGCTATTGTCTGTTTACCTTTGCTTTTATAAGAATTGCTTTTAAAGCAATACCTACAAAAGGGGGCTGCAAAAACACAAGAAATACTCAGGAGCTACAGATAGGATTCTTTTTCCAAATGTGCATTTTTAGTCTGTCATGGTTCCTTTGTGTTCTTTGAAAAAGGTAATTGTTCTGTAAATTTGGCTGCAACCATCAATTAATTATCAGTCATCAATCAACAGGAAAAAAAAGTTATCAACTATTTCTGTATTTCTCAAGACAAAAAAAAGCCAAATAATAGTGAGTTTCAGCCTGGCAGATGTTAAGATTTGTTGATGATTTGTAACTAAAAAAGTAAAGATTTCACCTTAGGCTCAAAAAAAAAAAAAAAGAAGTAAATTCATCTTATAAAAAAGGAGTCCATATATCAATACTGCTAATGGAAAATAAATCCTACAACACAAAATAAAGTGCGATTTACATATGATAAAGTAATTCATTTAATTAATTGTATTTATTAATTTATTTCAGTTTGTGTGAAGATGTTACCCACTCATTTACTCCTGTGTTTTTAAACTCAGTTCTGGTCCTCACTTCCTGTCTGGTCCCTGCTGCTGCTGCTGCTGGCTGACTTGACACCTCTGTGTGTGCTGGATGGGGCAGCAGCAGCAGGGGTGTGTCCACAGTGCAGCAGAGAGGAGATGGAGGGAACCTACAGCATAGCCTATACACTCGCGAAATCATCCACTTCCTCCATCAGCCCACACATAACAGTGTCTACAGAGAAGTAACACCAACACTCACAGAGAAGATTCAGATCTGTCATGTTAGAAATATCTGAGCCTGAAAAGCCATTGGTCCCATTCTGTGTAGAAATATGTCCATATGTCAATATCTTATTAAAACAGTCATGATCTACTAGCATAACATTTCTTTTGGTATCATATTTTGTCCAGAAACTGCTCAACACAACCAAAGTCCAGTTCCAATTTGTTGATCGAGGCAGACAAATAAAGCATTTTCAAGGTTTCTTTTTGTAAAACCAAAACCTTTATTCACTTATTTGTACAGTCTTAAACAAAATAGGCTTAAACAACCTCAAAGTGCCCTATGAGCCGATCCCTTATCATCAAAAAATTTACATTGATTCGCATCAAACATGCAGACTCGAGTTTAGGCAGTCCCCACTGAACTGCAGCTAAAACACAATGTCACTCTGACTCAGTTAAACTCGAGAGGAAGCGCTAAAGTGCTCAGACATTCAGAGGTATACAGAAGAATTTCACAAGAGTCATATGGTACAAACTTCAGTGACCAAGCAAAGCAACAAATCAAAATGAGGATGTTGATGGTTTTTATTCAGCCAGCAGCTGTTGACAGAAGAAGACAAAAGTACTTCTTTTGCAGAAAGGCACAGAAGTCGGACTGAAGTCAACACGCAGTCCGGTTCAGAATCAAACCCACAGCAGCTCTGATTCATTCAAAGTACACTTTTAGTGTGTGTGTGAGGAAGAGTTTGTGTGTCTGCAGAGCTCCCTTCTCCTCCTGACAGACCAGGTGAGTGTATGAGCAGAGGCACAGAGTGGTTTACTGCTCCTTCTTGTCTCCCTGTTTCTGCATGTACTTGTTGTACTGGCTGTCCGTCTTCAGCAGCTTGTCCCACCAGGTGAAGGTGGAGGCGTAGTTCCCCACGAAGTTCATGTGGTGGAAGTCGTGGAAGCGGGTGCCGGCATAGAATGGGATCAGGTGGAGCGGGTTCAGAGGGATGTCGTAACCACTGAGAAGGTGCAAGACACGCGCAAAAAAAAGGAATTAAAGGCTGTCATTCAGAGAAATCATCAAATCAAAATCCTTCTCACAAGGCAAATGGTTTTCAAATGAGGCAAAATGATGTTTTGATAATGGTTAGACTGAAGATAGGATGCATTTACAGTATTTTCGTACTATGACTTCGCCCTTTTGTGTTAAATACTGTTTCACTGTTAGCTATAATACATTTTTGACGTGATAATGAAAGAAAATCTGGCTTTTACTACAAGTTTTGTTTTATTTTAGAGTGCCTGATGGCAAAAAAGGCAAGAAAATGGTGCAAATCAAGGCCAAGTCTGGAAAAATGTTGGAATAATTTATGTTTATTTATGAATTATTATTTAATATTTCTGTTTATTTTACCCCTGTCTCCCTTGTTATGTGTATTGTTCTAAATTTTGTAACTTTTGTGAGTTATGTATATATGTAAAGAATTAATTTAAAATTCCTAAAAAATGCTGACAAAGATCAGTGTAACTTAGAAACAGTGGGTTATTTAACATAAAATAATAATGAATTGAGTAAAGTAAGTAAATCACAGAAAGATATGAAATATAAAGTATATTTTTAAAAAAGTATGTGTTTTAAAAGACTTAATTTTTTTTAAAAAGCTAACTTGCCTGATGAAACAATGTAGGGCTGCTAATTGTGCTACTGCTCATTCCAACAGAAAGTCTTTTTTTATGTATATGTGGAAAAGTCTTCAGTATAAATGTAGGTATGTATGTAATCCAAAAAATAATAGCAAATATAAATGTGTTATAATATAAAGCATCTCAAGAGACAGGAGCTCTGTGTGACCTGATAATGTGACAGTGACATCTGGTATTCTCTGTGGCCCTCTAGTGGTCGACCTCACAGGTTACTGACATCATAAAAAAGGTTTCTCTTTCAACCATCATCTGTCTCACTGTTTGTTGTAATCAGTGCTGTAATTGCTGCTTTGCTTCTCCAGTGCTCAGAGCAATTGTTTGCTCTCTTTAGAGTCACAATAATAAACTGTATAATGTAGCTCCATTTCTACCTGCAGCGAGAGGAGGAAAGAGGCAGCAAAAAGCTAAATGACCCAGAGAAAATGTGTCCTACCTGTGGACATCGATGGTCTCCAGCAGGCGGAACGACACCCAGGCCCACAGGAAGAACACGTGGTTGCAGAAGATCATGATGCCGATGAAGAAACCAGCTCCCAGGATGATAGTCTCAGCAGGATGAGCGTATTCGGCCTGCATGCCGAACGGAGCCTGAGGGACGGCAGAGACACCGTGTTTGTGTTTGTGTGGTCACTTTTCACGTGTGAGAGCTGCAGCATCGTTAATATGTAACCCTACTGTAAAGAGATCAAAAAGAGAGTGGTGTGTTTTTATCTTATCATGTGTGTGTTTTACTCACGGTGAACTCATGGTGGACTTTGTGGATATATTTGTAGATCCTGCGGTGATGCAGCAGGCGATGGAGGAAGTAGTGCCAGGTGTCTTCGACAACAGCACAGCCGAAGCACTGAGCCAAGACGTACGGCCTGGAGGAGACAAAGACGATAGGTGGATCATCGTTAGAAAAACACACTGGAACAAATAGCCTTTTTTTTTTTTTTTTAGACAAAATTCAATTGATATGTTATCGTTTTCATCCCACAGCGGACAACTTGTGACCAGATAAAAGGTGAGTTTGCAACATGTGACAGAAACATAAATGATCATTCATACACAACCTGTATTGGTAAGAAAAATAAAAAGCATATTGAATTTAAATGTTCACTTTTTTGTAAAGCACTTCACTGCTTTTGTGTATAAAAGCTGCTACATCAGTAAATGTATTAGAGTGGAGACCTCTTATAGTGATCATGTCTGTCCAGGTCAAACTGATCATTATAAGTGATTTATTGTTATAGCTATTTTTTTCTTTGTTTCTCATGCAGATTACCATCTTACTGATATATTTACTACATCAATATAAAGTCATGAATCACAGCTTCACTATTCACTGAATATTATTGACTGTTTTCCCTCACCAGGGCCTACTCAAGGGGGCTTTACATGGCCAGGCATTATCAATCCACTTAGTCTCGCTCACCAGACCTTTCTCAAGAAAAGAAAGGTCTGGCTGGGCCGACTCTCACTTTAAGATTGGAGAAAAAAAACACCCCGGCTGCCTGTATTTCTTTCAACCAATCACAATCGTTCTGGGCGGTGCCACAGCAACGGTGCGCTTGCAAAAATATTGCCGGGGGGAAACAGGTTTCGGTGTAACACGCCCACAAAAATATCGCCTACAGGACGCGAACCATGGCAGAAAAATGGCTACATCCCCACAAGATCAAACACCGCAAAAGTTAGTTAAGGACGTGTTGAAAACGGTTGAAAACTGCTACACAACCGGAGGCGGTAGGGCGGGACTTCAGCGGGTGGCTCATTCTGCCAAATGAGAGGCTGATCTATGCAGCGAACTTCTGCCCACTCAGACTACAATCCACTTAACAAGGGCAGCTTTAACCACAGGTGTTTCACTGTATGCATTCGTTTTCTGTCTCTAAAACTAGAGGCCATGACTGTTTTTTGTTGCTTGAGTAGACTACATGAAGTAGCCTGAAGAGTGCCAGGTTTCACTGCTGCGTCTCGTTGGTTCGTTTGTGGCAGTTTGTCATAAACTTTGAGGACACTACATTTTTTAAATGAGAGAAAATGACTTTCTTTTTCCCATCATGATTTCAGTGTCGCGCAGGTAGCCAGCTGGAAGCAGATGGGTTACCGTGAGGGAAGTATCATGGAAGTTAAGTTAAAAAAAAAGAATCAGAATAGAATCACTGTATTTTTAAGATTTTTTTCCCATATGCTGTCATTTATTTAAACAGCATTTGTACAGGAATGACTCTGTTCCAGGCCTTTTGATCTGTATTAGTGGTTGTCCACTGTGCCCATAAAGGGGTTTCAATAATATCATTAGTATTATCTTTTTAAAATATGTTCTTGAAATTGATGATTAAAAGCAAATTGTAATTAAAAACTAACAAAACTATTTGTTCAACTGTTTCTTTTACACGTATGATGAGTTTTGTCTGATGTGGTCAGTAAAATAGGTTTCATAGCTTCAAATCTGTATTTGATCATTTTATGTGTTATTTTATCTGCATTTCTCATATTGTGATACATATTGCAATAATATTCTTAATACTGTAATATTAAGCCATATTTCCAATCCCTGTGCATTTATTTAAACAAAATGGTTTGACTGTGTTGTGCAAGTGGAACTGAGATTAGTTTTCTTTTTTGTTTGCTTTACTGCCTATGAAGACAGAAGGGATGAACTTTTCAGTAAAATTACCCCCATTATGTTGATTTGTTTTAATTGGACAGCCATAAAAAACCTGAGTTATGTTTTAGAGGAGGAACTTTTCTGAAGCAAGAATTTGTTTGCCGGGCCTGGGACAGCACTTTGGACTGATCACTGCAATGATACTGTGATGGTGTCTCGTGAGCCCACGAGGGTCAAGCACATGTTTTGTGTGCATGACACCAAAAAGAAATCAGTCAATCAATCAATCAATGAGCATCTGTCTGGATGATGTGCAACAAACAGGCACCTTTATATTTACTGTAAACAATTCTAATGACCTTAAAAGATTTAACATGTAAAGCAGATTCACAACCATATATTTTCTATCCTTAAGTAGACTGATGAAGGCATCATGGGGAATGTGAGAGCTCTGTGTCATTCATTTTAAGGCTGTGCAGAGCATCACTTTAATTCTACAGCTGTCAAATTTCTATCACCATCATAGTTCACACAGGCATAGGTTAGATTTAATTGCCATGCTAAAGAAACAAAACTATTACTGAGTCTTTGTTGTATCCACGTCCTGTTTTTCAAAGCGGCAAATGCAAGTGTGTTGCAGTTATATAACTACTCTACTCTATAGTATCTGGGGTGATTTGAATATGATGCATTCAGGTAACACACCTGAACGCATCATATTCATTCTTATTCTTATTGTACTTCCACTGACCAGCGTGGCATGGAGTCCCAGTCGTAGGGGATGTTAAAGAACTCGGTGAAGTAGTAGGTCCCACAGATCAACGGCAGCTGGATACAGAAGTGGTTAAACAGCAGCATCTTGAAACATCTCCACTGTTTCTCCCAGGTCTCTGGCTTGTCCTGTACACACACACACACACACACACACACACACACACACACACACACACAAACAGAAGGTCTTTTAGGAGAACTGTCACCTTAGATTTTGAAAATAAAATTATAACAACCTAAAGCCCCACAAACCTGTTGGATCTTGTATTTCTGCATGAAGGGCATGAACTGGAAGAGGAAACCAGGCAGGCAGAACAGGAAGTAGATGAACTCATGGACGATGAGCGACCCCCAGGTGGCAATCTGGAATTTGGTGTAGTTGTCCAGCATGTAGCCCCAGGCATGTTTCAGGGAGGGCTGGAAGGGGTTCTCTGGCAGCACCCCATCAACGTACTCCACTGCCAGGTAGGCAGAGCTCAAAATGTCTGCCGTGCCATTCACCTCCATGATGGACAGGTCTGCAGGTCCAGAGAGAAGACTGGAAACAGGAACACAGAGTTACGTGTACAACTCTCAGACAGGACGTATCATCACAGTTATCATTACGTCACACATGTTGGAACACTGCGAGTTTGTCTCACAAACAAATACGTTAATTAAATAGTTCATTCTAATAAATATAGCAGAAAAACTGCAAAAGAAAAACAATAAGTCGTCAAAGTCTGTAGAGGAACGTAAATGTTATAAAACAATAAACCTTTACGCTCATTAAAATCCAAAAACAATTTACAATGTGTACTAATTATAAATCCACCAAACGATCAGAAGCTTTAGTTTGCAGCACATATTCAGTCCTTGACAGAGTTACTGTCATTGTCACCACATCTAAATGTAATGCCTACTCATTATATAGATATCAGTACATTTGAAACAATTTTCATGATATACAAATACAATGAAAACATAACCAAACATGACTGAACTTGCAGAAATCCATCAATCTAAGTTTTAAATGAGACTTTCAAATCATAACTACACTACAATTTTAGATGTTTTGAACAAAAAAAACATGAATGATCAGTAAATTACATTTAGTAGACTAAATACTATCTAAAACAACTATTTACAAAATGGCCTCCTTGACAGTTTAAATTACACTAATGGATTATTATCTATGCATTGACATAAGCAGCATTTAAATGTTGCAGCTAGTCAATGAGGAGCTGTTAACTATAAATATTAATATAATGTTGGATTTTTTAGTCAAAAGCCATATTTTATACATGTATTATAGGTAATGGATATAAAACGTGAATCTGCAAAGTAACTACAGCTGTCAGATAAAAGGTGTAAAGGAGTAGAAGTAAATAAAATGAAATAAAAAGTAGCATGACGTGGAAATACTCGGTGACAGTACAGGTAACATAAAATAATACTTGAGTACAGTACTCGAGTAAATGTAACGCTTCACCACTAAAATATATACAACAGCTACTAAACTCACAAAACTTTAATAGGCCTCTTTTTAGATCACATTCACAATGTACACTTAAATTACCAGTGAGTAATTACAGCCTCAAATAAATAAATAAAATCCAGCATTTGAGCTGCATACCAAATCTCAAATTATTACCACATCGCAGTGTTAATATTTATTAGGTGCAGTGGTAAAAGAAGTAGGCTATTCACATCTTTTACTTTAGTAAAGAAGCAATAGGCTACTACAGTGTAAGAAAAATACTTATCTACAAGTAAAAGTCTTGCATTAAAAGTCTTAAATTAAAGTACACAAGTTTTAGCTCCAACATACAGCATACTTCAAGTACCAAAAGCAAAAGTACTTATAATGCAGAATGATCCATTTAACAATAACAGTATTTTATTACTGTATTTTGATTAGTATAAAATGCAAATACTAAAGTAAAGTACAACTAACTCAAACTGTACTTAAGTGGAGTACTTGAGTAACTGTTCCACCACTTTACATGTATCCATGTTTGTTTGTTTATTTGTATTTTAAATATTGCTTTAAAGCAATATACTTATGGCACACTATGATATAACATTGTTACCTAAAAGCTGATGCATAAGGCAATGATACATGACATTTAAATCAATAAACTCTATGCAAAATGGTGCAGAATCCCCCTGCTAACAGACTGTTAATGCAGCAACTTTAACCCCTCAATGTAACAAGCAGACAAGCGCTCACAGCTGCAAAATATTTCCTAACATCCACCCAGCATCACTAACACTTACACACTGACACTATAATGATTATTAATGAACACTTAGTGTGTTTCAGACAACAAAACACGCCGACATATTGTTGTCCAGATGTCACACCTCCCAGCAGCTGCTTCTGTTCTTCACTCACATACACACACAACAGATTAACTTTAATAATCTCTGATATAATAAACTCAGCAAAATAAATCTTGTGCTGAAACAAAGACCGTAAGCTCACCTTTCCGCGGCGCGTCCCGTCTACCTGAGCGAGAGGCGGCCGGCCGGGTGAAGTACATTCATATAGGACAATCTGATTGGCTGACAGGAGAGGAGACTGACGTCGGGGGGCCGAGCGGCCGCGCTGATTGGTTAGAGGGATGGAGTGATGATAGTGAGACTGCATGTTTCTACAGCAACGGCCAATCAGAGGCGAGCTCGCCTTTCATAACCTCCGTAGTGTTGAACGGACTGTATGAGGGAAGAGATGGGGTGGTCCGGAGAACTTTGAGTCGTACGTGTGTTTTCTTCCGTATTAAATGTTCTTTACAACAGTTTGTGACTCCGGAGTCAACAATGGAAATGTTGAGGAGGCTTAGAGACAAATAAATTGTGGTATAAAGTTCAATAATTATCATTTCATTCAGTTAAAGCACCACCAAGCTGATGTTTTTTTGTTTGTTTAACCCCCTTTAAAAAAAAATATAAGTACATTTCCTGCTCATAAAGGTAAACAGACAAGCAGCTACATGCAGCAAAGGGCCGCGGTTCAGACTCAAACCCCGGCTGCTACATGAAGTGTACGCTCTACCAGGTGTTGGTGAAGATTCTCAGTCATCCATGTCATAGTAATTTTAAATGTTCTATCCTACGATATAGCACTTAATGCTCTACCAGGTGAGCCATCTGCACCCAACTTCCTGTTTCAGTATTGAAATATGACACACAGCTCGTTCCATTTCAACGTTTTACTGATTTGGCAAAGTTTTAAAAACAGATTATGTCATTTCACAGCTTTAAATACAAGAAGCATATTTATTAATGATAATATAAAACAAGTAATGAAACATTTTCAAAGTCATTAGCCTACATGACATTCCTCAATACACTGACAAGAAAACAGCGATACCAGTTACTATTATAGCAATTTTTTTTTTCAATATAGGAGGTGCAGGAAGAGAAAGAGACTGAAGAAACAGAAACTCAAGAGTAGGTTTGGTCACTTTCCAGAAAAAGAGAACAGATTAGTAAAGTAGTAAAGAGAGACAGAAATGAGGAGACATATTAAAATTGGCACATTCATAGTACGTCAGGGTGTGCAGTAGTTTATAGGGTTGCTACACCAAAAGGAGGAGGAGGAGGAGGAGGGTACTGTTGAAGGATAGGAGGTTAGAGTTCTGGGGACCATGCAGTGAGTTCAGGCTGTTGTTGTCATTAGTGGTCACAACCACAGCAAAGATGGCTGCCGGGTGACAGTAAAGCACTGATACATCCAACTGTTTTTCACGTCAAACAGCTTCTCCCTCCATCTGTCACTGTTTTTGGCAACATGAATGACCCTTCCTCCTTCACCAGAAGAGAAGTTCCACTGTTTGCTCTTTTTCAGAAGAAATGTACATTTTCTCTCGTCGCTGTTCTGAATTCGTGCGGGCTAACGCAGCCGACACATCGTCACCGATCTGAAGTCAGCTCTCGAATGTATCCTGCCGAGTCCAGCTGTGCTCTGTCCAGTAACAGTACTCGAGGCATAACAACGGGGAAAGGAGAGGGAAAGCGGGGTGTAATTTGACATTCAGGCACTCTTGAACGGCCACACTGCAACACTGTAAAAGGTCAGAGGTCAGACAGAGTGCGTTCATGCGGCGTCGGACCAGGCGTCACCACACAGAGACTCAGATGCACACAAACACACATGCTCACATGTGCAAGCAAAGGAGCACCTTTAAATGCAAGCGCACACACATACACACACACTCAGACACACACTCAGACGCACACACACACTTTTCAGGATAAAAATGAAGGAGAAACAAAGATTTCAGTCCCAAATGTTTCAGTCCTCTCCCACAGATGAGATCAGTGGTCTCTCTCTCTCTCTCTCTCTCAGAGCTGGTTCATGTTAACATTACTAATGTTAGAGTCTCTTTGCAGTTATAGTAGCTTCATATCAGTAGCGTTTCAATGACACTGCAGTGGTGCTTCAAACTGGTTTGGCCAGTCGCTAGCGGCATGTCCTGCCAGGAAGGGATTAAAACACGGGTTCAATCCCCCTCCTTTGTTACAGCTCCCCCTTACAGGTAAGTGCAAAAAATCTTCATCATCATCCTCAAAAACAACAACAATCTTGTCATTTTCTTCATCTTCGTCAGTGCCTGTGCTAATGCTGCCCAAATCGAAGCATTGGCCTCATAGACAGATCCAAGATCAGTATTCAGCAGGAGAATACATTCTGCTCCGAATCAGTGGCAGGCGTCAAGAGCAGTCATAAGGGCTTGTCGATCACAGTCACACCTGCCATTATAAACAACAAAGTATTAGGAAGGTGCATCAAACACTCAAGGCACTGAGACAAACTTAAGAGTTAATACAACTGCGCTGAGACAATGGGGGGGCATCTAGGATGACCAACAGAGGCAACTGTGCAGTACAGCACAGATCTACTGAGACTGATAGATCAGTCTTCTCTGTCAGAGCTACATTTTATTGGAACTCAGTACCAGGTGAGATAAGAAAGTGCAACAGCTTTGTTGGTTTTAAATTCAAGATGACGTCATGAAATCAACCCCATCATGTACCCATCACACATGGACTCAAACACTTGATCTCACGTTATGATATCTTGTTATGGAGAGGAGAACCATGGACAAACTGCTGGCTATTCTGGACAATGACAGCCACCCTCTGCACACTGCCATCAGCTCTCAAAGGAGCAGTTCAGTGGCAGACTGCGGTCACTGAACTGCTCCACAGACAGACTAAGAAAATCCTTTGTCCCCAGAGCAGTCAGACTGTACAACAGCACCTGCACTAACTAACTTCTTATCCCAGTAGACATTTTTTATGCCTACAGTTTTATTATTCTTGTATTTTATCTTCCTTGATTTTATATTTGAAGTATTATTTTTATTGGAATGTGGAGCAGCTGCGAAGTGAATTTCCTTCTGGATCAATTAAGTATTTATCTATCTATTTTATCTATCTATTGTTGTTGCGATAACTTGATGTTGTGTTGTCTTGCTATTGTTATTGCTGAAGCCGTCGTGTCATGAATATATTGTGTTTTTATATAAAAGTGTATTTTAACAGAGAAATTTTTCTCTGTTTCCTGTCCAGGGACTACAGATAGAATTTAGCTTATAGCTAACTCTGGTGCAGCTAAGTAACTGTGCACTGTCCCTGTTACATAAAATAGATAAATCTTTTTTATCTTTCATTTTTCATGCACAGTACATGATGTAAATGTTTAACATTAATGTAAAAACAATTGAAAGAGATCAAAGTAAAATGTTTTCATGTCCTCTATAGTTACTGTTGGTAGTACTGTTACAAGTAGGAGTAGTTGTATAATTTGTATTAGCAATGCAGTGCAGGTAATTTTTTCTTGATATGATACTGTTTTTTAAAATAAGAAATGATAAAACCTTTTAGTGAATGCTTTGCTTATACAGATTGCAACAGAATTTAGGACAAGAATGGCAGTAACAGTACAAGTTAGTGTGCAGACAACATTTTTATGCACCATTATCATTTTGTTCATTTTGGTTTTTAGATTTGTTTTGGCACTGCTATATTTGTGGGTTTATGTCACACATTGGTCTTTTGTTAGGTATACGTTCTTGTTAGTTAGGAGAGGTTTTGTTTTTGTGTTAAGGGGCTTTCAAACTACCGCATAGTAACTGGCCGTCTCCAGTCATTTCAATAAGGCAGCAGGGGGGAAGTGGTTTCAAACAAGGTGGTTGGGGTTGCAGCCCATGTCAACATGCACAGAATTTGCTCTGCCATGCTGAGTTCTACTTGTTTAACTTCTTGCTGTTGCTGCCTGACTTTAGCTGATCCAAGAGCGGGCATTATCAAATCAGAAAGAAGACTTAGTGGAGGAGCTGATAATGTTGGTGTTTAAATGCCCACAAAACAATTACGGTGCAAGCAGCTGATAAGGACAACCAAAAGAATAACTGGGCCTGGAATAATATTTCCACCAAACTTTAGATGCCTAGTAAATTTTCCAAATATGTAGAAATGAGCCCTTCTGTGTGGAGTTTGCATTTTCTCCCCAAGTCAGTGTGGGTTTTCTCTGGGTACTCCGGCTTCCTCCCACAGTCCAAAGACATGCAGGTTAATTGGTGACTCTATGTGTCAGCCCTGCGATAGTCTGGCGATCTGTCCAGGGTGTACCCCGCCTCTCGCCCAATGTCAGCTGGGATAGGCTCCAGCCCGCCATGACCCCTAACAGGATATGTAGTTATGGAAAATGAATAAATGTAGTAGTGTTTACTGGAGCACCTGCCTGGCATCACAGCTGCAGACCATAACGGCAGCAGCCACTTTTAAAAACGCTTTGCTTTTTGGGGAAAACTGCTTGCAGGTGGGCGGTTGATAGGGCAGTTATCACGCAGAGGTGTGAAAGCAGTTTTAATGGGAAGGATCTGGGGATATAGGGTCGGGTGAGGGGGAACACTGTCCTTGTTATTTGTACTGATATGGAAACAGTGTTTCCAAAAAACATACAAAACTCTATTACATGATTCTCCTAAAGGTTGATAAAAATATAATTTCACACTGCAGTTTGAATACAAACTGATTAAGGTCTGCAGTGCAGGATTCTCCTGAGAAACAATGCATAGAGTCACACAGAAGTTATTCTTTTTTATCATCACATATGGCCTGTTAGAAGTGTGGGGTGGTGTGTCTTTCTGCAGAGACTCTGCCCTCTGCCTGCATTTTCTTATTTTCATCTTATTTTTCTGTATTCGGTACGTTCCTAGACACAGCGTGCACTTGAGATCCGAAGTGAGGTGTAATGCTGAACCACCTCAAATTTATTCACATCTGTTTGTCTACACACCTGCATAACTGCGTCCTGTACTCATGCAAGTCGGCAGTAGTGTCCACTTGTCCGTGTTTGGATTGTAGAACTCCACAGAGGCCAAATTGCAGCTGCCATCGTCTCCTCCCACCACATACAGTACGTTGTTTACAGCACACACACCTAAAAAAGACACACATAATGAAGATTAACAGACGACTAACATCCCACATCTGAAGATGTCTGATGAACACACTGTCTGCGTTACCTGCGTTGCGTCGACACATGTTCATGTCAGCTACTTGCCGCCAGGTGTTAGTGGCCGGATCGTAAACTTCACAACTCTTCCTTACCAATGGACCGTCGTGACCTCCGACAGCATACAGTAAACCTTTTAACACACCTACACCTGAGGAAGACATCAGACGTAAGATCTAGTCAGCGATTCTGTCTTACCATGAATTTCTCTTGACAGAATAATTATGTCTTGTTGTTTTGAGGGATAAATCTGTGAGAACACAGGTCTGACCTGCTCCACTGCGTCTCGTGCCCATCTCTGCGATGTAGCTCCACGTGTTGGTTTTAGGGTTGTAAGCTTCTACTGTACTCAGACATTGCCGGGTCGCACCATCATAACCTCCAACTGCATACAGGATCCCTGAAAAACACACACAAGAAACATGTGTGATTCATAACTCAGAAGAAGTGAAAATAATAGAAACACATTTAAATACAATGTGGTGGTCATGCTGGAAAAAAGAGTGTTGTGAAAGAAAGGAAACACTGTGGCTTCAACAACACTGATAAAATAAAATCAAGAATTCACTGCAGGATTATTTTATGGTTTATACATTTTTTCTGTTATTTTGATCTCTTCCTAAATACTAACTGTAAAACTGAACTGGAAATAGTATTCACCATTGACAACACCCACGCCTACGCTGCTTCGTCGGGTACTCATGGGTAACACATGGAACCACTCGTCTGTCTTTGCGTTGTACGCCTCGATTGTTGACAGACCTGCAAACACACAAACACATCATGAACAATCCCACATTGTATAATATCCTGTTGTTACACAAATTATAAGTCTGTAGGGCTTCAGTGTTTTGATCTCTCTTCGTCTCACTGATCACACCAATACACCAATACACTTGAATGTCACAGCCACACAACTGTACCTGTGCTGCCGTCAAAGCCCCCCACAGCGTACAGGAGTCCGTTGAGCACAGCAGCCCCGAGCGTCGATCGGCGGTCTTGCATGCTGCTCACGCTCGTCCAGCGGTCCATCATCGGGTCGTAACAGTCAACCGTGCGCACACGCAAAGAACCGTTGAAACCGCCAACTGCATACACACACCCACCCACGTACACCACACCTAAAAGGCAACAAGATAAGACAGTGACAACTTTATCCACATGGATAACTACCACTATCTGCTAGTCACACTGGTAATGCATCATACAACCTGTCCAAATACCAGCAGCATCTACACTTTATTGGCTGTTTGAGGGTAAAGTCCAGGTGATTTTATTGAATCAATATGTACAAGTTGATGAGGACCACCTGCATGTAACATTAGTTTGGCCATTTTATTATTTGTTCAAGCAGCAGCCTTCACTGCTGAAGCCTTATTTTTTTTTATCTCATTATTCTTCTTTCTTCTCCTTGTTTTTCTCCACTATAACTGATTGTGCTGCAAAAGATTTAAGACATAAGTCAACATTACTGGCAGGTGGGTTGCAGATTCCACCCTCTACTCAGGCACATAAAACAACACTCACTGACCTCACAGTGGTGCTGCCAGGGGCAAAATCCCATTTCATAGTCGGGGGGACAATAAACAGTAAAATTTTAGAGAGTAATTCCAGGAGGGGACAAGGAAAAAAAGTTGTAGCCTGTCTTTTATACAACATCTTTTACGGCAATTTGACGCTTTAATTTTTTCTCTATCTCTCCAACAGGCAGGGATAGGACCTTTGTTAGCACTGGCTGAGTCCACCTGCACATGTCCAGATTTAAAACAAAATGATTGAAATCACATTAACATGTACACATCGACAACAGTCAGGTGCGCCGTGCTGTCCAAGGTGCTGAATGTGTCTGGAGCAGAACAGTCTCTGTCTCCCCATGCGCAGTAGTGTGAATATTTATGCTATTAAGTAAACGGAGAAAACATGTCTCTCATTGTTTAATAGCAGCAAAACAATAAGGCTTCATTCATCAAAGACGGAAACTCGATCTCTCTCCTTCTCTCCCTCTTTTTCATCTGGCTCAGGTGTGTGGAATGGATCCTTCATCTCTGGCTGGCTGCAGGAGCAAACCGTTTTGTTTGTTTTTTTCGTTTTTTTTACCGGCAGTGAGATAAAAATTTCCTGCAATTAAACTGATGAACTGGTTTATAAACAGTGTGCTGTGAGATCTGCCACTGCGCACCTCAAAACCGTGCGTAATAATCGCGTGTAATGACCGCTCCTCATCAGTTAAACTGCACGTCTGTCATGTGTGTCTCACTGACAGGTGGAGAGCCTACAGATATTAACTACAAGCCGCTCCATCACTGACTACTCTTGTCCTGTCCTCTCCCTCTTCTTTCTCTCCTGTCCTCTCTGACTATCACTAAACTCTGGCTTTTGAACAATGCAGGAGAAATGTTGCAGACAGTTTATATTATCAGCCTGGGCCTGGGGCTTGTTTTAACAGTAAATGGGATGTGTTGTAACTTGTGTAAGTTAAACTGTATCTGCGAGTGTACGCGCGATGTGGGCAGCCGGGTCCAGCCACACGCTGCAACTGCTGCCAAGTACTAACGGCTGCTAGCCCCACCCATTGGAAAGAGTGTGGGATATACCACTACTAGGAATGGGATGGGGGGACTAAATCTTTTAAGATTTAAATAGCACATTATTGCGCTTTTATAATGAGCACCGCTTACATTGTGCTTTTAATAAATACTACTGCATTGTTCAAAAATTATTAATTGTGTCTCAAATTATTCTAGGGGGTTACAGTTTTATTGAAGGGGGAGTCATGTCCCACCTGTCCCCCCCGGGATTTCCGCCCCTGGGTGCTGCAACAATCAAGTTTAGGTTTTTGTAATTATCTCAAAACTGTCTCCACTTAGAGTCAAATTTCTTTTAGAAATCTCTAAATTCAATTCAATTCAATTCTACAAAGTATAATTTGGTGACTTTTACCTCAAAATTTTTAACCGTTGGGCCAATTATCCCAAGCAGTCCAGGGTTCGAATCCTCAGGACTATGTGCCAACAACGTAGTAATTCATGTATGTGGTATGTTCTCCAGCACTCGTTGAGGTCACCTCAAGTCGATGATTGAAATTTGCTTGGACCCTGCTCATATCTGCTTGCAGCTATATTTAACTTAATATTTACAAGTTGGTGAGGACCACCTGAGTGCATTATCACTTTGGTGATTTGGGGACTAGGTGAAAGTTTTATCTGGCATTGAGGTGCTTTGATGGAACCATGTTCTGCAGATGATCCAGCCCCTTATCTGTGCCGCAGTTTATATTGTTGTTGTTACTGAGGCTTTCATACCTGCTCTGCACCTCCTGGTCGGGAGCTCAGCCACCTGGTACCATCGCTGCTCCTCAAAGTCAAAACATTCAACACTGCGGATGGCCTTGGGAGCCTGGCCTCCGACCACAACCATCACCTACACAGATCAGAACCAGCAGAGCGATTACATGAAGAATGACAGATCAACTATTGTATTCTTACCTTAATAACTAAGAGTGGAGACATTTGTGTAAATACCTTAGGACAGCAGGCTGGAGTCCTCATGCGTGTGCGTGCAGTTTTCATCAGAGCCCTCTGGTCAGCAGGCAGCAGGTGGTACTTCATGGCCTCAATCAGGTAGTCTTTACACGCACTGCTATTCTTAATCAGAGACTCCTCCTCCACCCGCTAACACAAGCAAACAGTGAGAGAGAGAGGAGCCAATCAGCCAGATGGATTTACAAAGACCTGCAGTATGTTGTAACGCAGCAGCTGAGACACAGAGGAAACTAAAGCTAAAGGAAAATCCATATTATTAATCCAAAGTCAAGACTCGAATTGATTCTGCTGACAAATCTAATGTTTTGTAACATGTTTGTGTTTCATTTGACCTGAACTTTAACAATATGAAGAGATTAAATGTGATGTTGAGCCAAAAATAAACAATAACACAAACTAACTGATCGCAGCAGCAGTAGACCAGAAACTCTCCGTGTTCTGTGAGGTACAATGTCAGTTTTTGTCAAAGGAGTCTATACTTTAACTGCTGATTGTTTTAAGTGGCTAACATACATTTTGCTGTTGCCACCGTCACTAGCAGTACATTGCTTAGCGTCTAGGGCTGCCCCCTAAGAGTTGCTGAGTCGAATCATCAGTTGAAGACCCCTCCCTTCCAGATGCTGAGATTCCTTTTGTCAGTCAGTGTGCAGTGTACTTCTGGGGATGTTTAAGTCCTCAGATTTAGCAGCATAGTGAGCGCTCTTTGTTTTCACACTGCTCTTCAATACATGCAGGTGTGGACCCTGATTCCATAGTGAGTCTGGGTGAGATGGAGGGAGCTCCCTGCAGAAAGACAGGCTTTACCCTGTAACGTTATATTCTGCCCTCTTCTTGGAAGTGGTGAATTTACAGCTCACAGCAACCTAATACAACAAGGTCTCTGGCTTTTGTTTCCATGCCAGAAACATGGTTACTGATTATCTGACAAACATAACCTCATAGCCCCATCCCAGGATCTAAGGCTATGAACTGGCTAAAACGGGGTCAACATTTTTGTTATGCAGTTTGGGGCCAGACCGAAACAAGCTTTAAATGTGATCAATAAAACTTTAAAATCAATTCTAAAATGCGCACAAAGCCAATGGGCAAAGGTCTATTATATTCCACTATAGCATATTTTTATATTCTGAATCATCACCTATTGCCTTAATTTTGTGTTTGTCTTTACATAAAGACATTCCCATCATAACTTGGTGCATAATGCTTCACAAGAATGCAGGAAATGAAGCATCTAACGCTTAAGATTTCTGGAGGAGGACCCTCAGATGCTCTGCTTCATGTGTGTCCTCATCAATGTTGAAATGAAATCTACACCCTTGAATATATGTGTCACATGTGCAACACGTTCTGATAAATGCATTGTCAATGTTGCGAGTCATGAGGCCTCTGTCAAGGGTGAGAACATTAAAAATCCTGCACACAAAAACGTTTGCATGCAGTCTTAATGATTAATAGTACAACAGAGTGTAAATGTGAACAAAGGTGGAAACAAAGGTCCAGTTAAACAACCAGCTGCATTTTAAACCCCTGAAAGCTTCTTTTGAACCTGTTACCACAGCTGAGATAGTCAGATGCTGAATGTCAACAGCAACATTCAGTGTAAGAGCATAAACAAGAAAATACAGATGCAGCCACTCATACCTGCACCAGGTATTCTCTGGAGAGAAGCGGCAGGCGAACATGTTCCATCAGGTGAGCCAAGTGTTCCTGTCGGACATCTTTATCGTGGTTGACCCAGGCTATCACAGCTTCAAACACCTACACAATATAGTACACAGAGACACTTTAAGCACATCAGGTCAAAACATTCGGTCATGCTGTCCTACCTGCATATATGAGCAGAATGAATGCAAGTATACCTTCTCCTCTGTGGGGATGGTGAGCTTGTCGCTGGCGATCAGGCTGGACACTTGCTCCATGCCCAAATTGAGGAACTCTTCACTCCCGACCACCTCAGTGAAATGTTGCTCTGTCAACACAAAACATCAGATGAAAAAACTATCCTGTGACTGCAGATGAACACAGCTTTTATTCTCTTTCAACACTGTCTTTAATTAAACCTGTTCTCATTCTGTCTCATCCAGTGTCCCGCATCCTCCAGGACACACACAAACCCATTTTAGTAGAGCAAAAAGAAAAAAGAGCTGTCCACACACACACAAATACAAAAATAGATATCTGCGCACACAAACCTGCGTAGCTGTTGGCCTGTGTGAGGAGCTGAGAGCAGGCGTGTAGGTCAGCGAAGGCTCGTATTCCCAGACAGTTGGATGGATGAAGCTGAGAGCTCAGGAACTCACAACAAGCTTTTTTAACCTCGTTCAGCTGGAGCAGGCCGGCTGCAGGCAGCAGCGCCTGTCAAACAAACACACACACAGAATATGTGTGAATAAAGTGGTTGTTTTGGTGCTAAACAATGCAGATGATCACAGGTTCAGCTGCCTGTCACTGCTACAGTGGAGTGACAAACTAAACTTCCCAATTCAAAACTTCTGTAATAAAATGAATACGAGAGAACTCTGAAATTCCTCATAGTAAGTTTTAATCTCTTACACTTTCCAAACAGAGTGGATTTCCCTGTATGCAAGGCAGGAGTTTAAAAATTAGCCTAAAGCTATTTAACACATGATCAAGTAAAACAAATGGATACTTGTAATCTACAGATCTTATTTGTGGCGATCTGATTATTCCCTAATCTCTGCAGCAATCTGATGTCAGCAACATCAATGGGTTCATGAAAACAGAGACCAATTTGAAGGTTAACCTAATTAATTACAACATTTCTGTGAAAACAAAAACAGATTACTTGACCATGTCAGTTTTTTTCATGTTAAAAAGTCATGGACCACATCCTACATGGTGATATGCAGTTATTGGTTGTGATAAACAAATTAAATGTCACTAGAGGGAATAAAAACTTACTTACTTACTTTTGATCTTAGACTTTTATATTTGTACTCTTCCCACTTTGTATTGCAACTGCTGCACAGTAGTTTCCCTCTGAATTGTAAAGTTTTATCCTATACTTGTCATTAATGGGACATAATACCTGTTCAAACACGTTGCTGCTGCAGGACACTTAGAGCAGTTACGGATCAGTCTGAACGTGTAAATTAATGCCTTTGGTTTGGTCTATGATGGGAAAAAGGCAGTGTAATTTGACAGGGTTCAGGAAAAGCAACAATTTATTTGTCTGGATGATTCAGTTACCAGTCCAACCGCCAGAACAAAATACTGGCATTGTTCATTTCTGCAAACCATGACACTGGTGCGTTACATTCGCACGTTTCATACATATCGTATCAACGTTTCTAAAGTGACACAGTACATAAACTGACTTTGTTTTCAGGAGGTGGAGGGGATGTTGGATGGTGTGATACCTAAGCAAGACCTTGCCAAGCTGCAGATCACTGTTCAAGTCCAACAAAAACAAAAAAAAATTTAGTTATTTTTAGCGGGTTATTGCTGTTTTTCCAGCAGTTTTTTTGGACACTAAAACTGTTCATCTTTTTTTTTTTACAGACATCGCTGCAATTCCGGCAGGGTTTGTGCACCAAAACCAGGAATTTTAAAGCCAAAACATGATCTTTTACTAACCATTACCAAGTGTTTTTTGTGTCTAAACCTAACCACATGTTCACCACAGTTTTGTTGAAACGTAAAGTTTCAACGTATCTGCTATGTAACATGCAAATGTAAAATATATCTATATATATATATACCATTTATATATGGATAGTCATGCTGTGTTACCTTGACTTTGTGAACTTTGTTTGTGAACTTATTCATTGATTTAGGACCACCTGTAACAACAAAGCTATATCTAAACCTTAACAAACACTCACACAACTTGTGCAGTATAATCCATGTCTCATGTATCCAGTCGTAAGCTCAGTACTTCTCAAACATGCATTTTCACTAAAAAAAAACCTGACTATTGGAGTCTGGATTTGAAGAGAGCACAGATGAGTTCCACTTTCAGTTCAGTTTTAAATACTAAGGTTTTAGTGAAAGTGCATGTGTTTGGGGAGTAATGAGGATATGACTGCATAAATGAGACTTGGATTATACTGCACGAGTTGTGTGGGAGTTTGTAAACGGATGTTTTGATATTTTTGTGCTGTTGTTAAGCCTGGTCAATCAATGTGTTCAGCGCTTTGTGTGGAGGCATGCAAGAAAAACACAGTTGTCTTCATGAATTAAAGGTAACACTGCATGAGTCGTTTTGTGGGTGAAGTCTTCCCTTAAGTCACCAGTGAGGATTCAGAATTTCCAGGAAGTTCAAAGGGCTGCAGAGGAATTTGATTCGTGGCCAGCTTCATGTCAAGTGGGGTTTAGGAGTAATCAGACAAATATTTTATTCAGTTTCATCCCTTAACATCCTAATAAAAGTAATATGCTGGTTTGTGTGTGGATGTAAACAGTTATTGATATAAAGTAGTATTTATGTAGCCAGGTTAACAAACGGACTTAAACATACTGTCACACAATACTTATTTAATTAGGAATTAAAAGTTTTTAAGTTACATCTTAACTGACTGTGTCTCCCTTGACTGATGTAAAATGCAGTGTAACACGATGTGGGTGTTCAAGTAATGCATTTATGTGAGTACACTGTGTATGTAGTATGCGTGTGTTTACCTGCACGTTATCCTCTGTGACCTGTATCTCTGCCGTGTAGATGTAGTCCACCAGCAGGCCCAGAGTCCAGCCGTCCATCTCCTTTATCCTCACTCGTTTCGCCCGGCTCTCTGCCATCTCACCTGTTGGTACACACAGTGTTAGACATCCGTTACCACCAACAACAAAAACACTGAAATACAGGGTGTAACAACATTCTGCCAGATGTCCAGCAGCATGGATGTAAGCGAGTCCTCACCTGTGAACATAGCGTGAAAGTACGGGCTCCCGGCAGCCAGAACCACCCTGTGAGCAGCGATCTCTACATCCTCCGCCACTATGGTCACATCACACAACAAGCTCTGACTGTGTGGGCATTTAAGAGATTGAGAGGAAGACAAATTATAATTTTAAAGTTTAAATGGGGGTACAAAGTAGAAAACAAGGCACTGAAACGAGACGTACCTGCGCAGCTCGTTCATGACTTTGAACGCCTTCCTCATGTGCCGAGGGTTCAGAGTGACAGGACCTTGCCTCTCGACGCCATCTTCTTTGTCCAGAGCATGTGGACAAAGTCTGGTGCAGCTGAGAGGGAAAGTAAAGACACATATCAACTGTTAGCATGGAGGATGTGTTGCAGCAAGCACATACTGTTGCTATTGGTGATTTCAGTTCAAGTTCTTCCACTCCGCATGGTCACTGGTGTCCAAGGCTTACATTACCGTCTTTCAGACACTGTAAGAGGCTGAGTTTTAAACAAAAGTGAAGATACTGGCACCACAAAACGAAAGGTCTAAGAAATCCCTAGATACCAACCATGTTGGCATAGCTTGTCAGGAAGTGGGAAAAATAGCACTCCAAGGTTAGGCTACATTATGACCAGTCCCTTGACCTCTAACCTCAAGATATCTGAATGAAAACTGGTTCTCTCCTTTACAGAAAAGCCCACATTATGCAGGTCTCATGCAGTTTAGGGCAAAAAACATGCCGTTATTTTTTTACATGCAGTACAAAAGTGTTATTTTCTGCTGTTAAATTTGAATATGTCTGCTCTTTTGGATTCAGTCGGTCAGTTTTATTTATGTGTGATGACTTTTATTCATGTGTAGCCGTTTCATTGTAGTGAGACGATTTTTAAAACTTGACCTCACTGTATAAAATGACCTATAGTGACCTCTAGGATAATCCCAGCCTGCTCGGCCTGACAGGACCTTTTGAGAATGCTTGAATGGATGGCGGCTACTATACAAAAGAATTATCACATAGAGAACATTTGTTTACAGTCTTTTATAAAAGATCTTTTCACTATTTGCAGTAGCGTAATTCTCACTCATATCTTTATTTTTCGTGTAAAATATATTTCAACCCACAGCTGACTGTGGACGCCTCAGTGATATGAATCAATCAACCAGATGATCTTTGAATAGTGCACAAGTGCAGACCAGACTTTACTGTGCATGTGTTGTACCCCAATGATATGACATGATATGACACTGTGTGCCCAGCCATCATTTGACAGCCCTGCGGAGGTCCAGGAAACACTAACCAATCAGGGCAGACTTGGCTTTTCCTGGAGGGAGACTTTAAGAGGCACTAAAACCAAGCGCCTCACACTGAGGGTGAATACAGCACAGACAGTATGTGTAAAATAAAGCAGGTAAACATGTTCTAGTCGAAACCCAAAATACAAGCATGAACCTGAAAATGAGCCTGATAGGTCCCCTTTAAGAAAAAGTAACATGAGGTCACAGGTTGACGTGGGTATGATTGATTAGTATGTGACAAATGTTGCTCTGGCATGAAACCTGCTATGAGTCAGCAGCACTGTAGCACAGTTTGCAACTGTAACTTACTTAGTCCAGACTTAAAGGGTTGATTCACTTAAATTATGTTTACCTGTAGAAGTTTCTAGCCATGTGGATTTGGGTTTGAGATGTTGCTTTGCTTCTACGACAACACAATACTTTCTTCAACAGACACAAACCCCACTAAAACTGTAAGCAGCATGTTATGTTGATTATTCAGAGTAGGTGTGGTATGTTTTAAATGTCATTTTTCAACACTGTGAGCACTACAACTAAAATTTCATTAACCTCCATTGTATTGAGGAGTAGAACAATAGAATATAACTAATATTAAAAAACACCTCTCAATAAAACATCCTCCTAAATGACTCTAAAGTTGAATCAACACCTCTCTCAAACAGTTTCAGCTAGAACATTATTATTACAGGACTGTTGTGTTAGACTGCACTGGCTTTAGCTAAAACTATACCATTTTGCTTCAAAGTTACCATCAAGTAATGACCCAACCTAACCAGTACTCTACTAGTATGATACTCACCTGCCCCAGCTTTTATGTGTGTCAGTTGGTTTTGGGTGATTTGATTAAAACCGCCACTTTATTAAGAATATTTACCATGTGAGCTCAAAATAAACAAATAAATAAGATCCTATGGTGAGGTTTTGACAGAGTTAATTTTGTTCTTTAGCTCCCTGACAAGCAATTAACCAAATACCAATTTACACACAGTGAAAAGGGGGCTGAATGATAAGCCAGCCTTGATCTAATAAAGTGGCCACTTAGTGTGAATCTTTAGCACATCAAACTACAAATACACAAACATACTTAACCGATATTCAGCAGCAGTCAAAGGAAGAAGTCTTCAGAACTTTTACTTTAGTATAAGTACTAATGCATTCATGTAAGAATATTCCATTACAAGTAACAAGAAAGCCGACAGCTGGCCATTGGTCAATGTCAGGCCGTTAGTGAGCATCTATCTTGTGTTTTTCCCAATTCAACATGTTAAATCAGTGTCAGAGACAGCGGAGCATGTCGAAGATTGAAATCACTGTCATGGGCAGTTCAGCTTACCACATGAAAAGAAAAAAGGGAAGTGAGGAAAGCAAACAGGGCAGAGGGCATGAGATGAAAACAAACTTGGTATATAAGATTTTAACAAATGTTTTATCAATTGAGCTCTTTTGCAAATATGGGTTGTAACTGTTCTAACAAATACAAACGACCACAGTCTCCTGGTATGGAGTGTTTTTTTTCCATCATGTAGAATATACATGCTGGTTAGCCACTGGCTGTTGTCTTTCTGGTCTGTTCAGTGCAACTTTTTGGCTGAAACACAGGTGATGTGAAGTGATGCAACAGTTGGCCTTCACCGCCACTAGTTCTTTGCTGTCACTTTGGTGTTCCGGCCCTTAAAGGCTCACATGATAAGTCTGAGGGGTCATGATATAATTAAAAGAGCTGTAAATATCATTCAGAGCATTAATACAGCAGCAGACAACTCAGTAAAGATAGTAATGTCATCCTGAGTAAAGAATGAAGTCACGCTCCTTCTCTGTGTGTTGTTATCTCCTTCTGCTTCTCTGTTCTTTGTTGTGATAGACAGTCAGGCCATGTGTGCATGTGAGTCCCTGTGTGTGTATCCCACTGGCTAGCTAACTGCTGCCTTTTGCACTGCACTCATATGGAGGTTCCTGATGATAACTGCGTCCCTACATGGTGCCAAAACAGCGTTGTCATGGCCCACCCTCCGGTTCCCCCTATGTTAACATAGCTCTGTCAACACTGCTGCCACTGTTAGCACCGTGAGCTGCGAGACCCCAGCTCAGCCGTGTGCAGACAATCCCAGCTCCAACTCTGAATCATAGATACGCTCTAAATTTCACACACAGCTCCTTTAATGTTAGAGGAATTTTTTAAATAAGGACAAAGTTGGGGTGTCATCCCCCTTTCATGTCACTGTCTAGCTGCACTGTTGTAAGGCAATAAAAAACTTCAATCTTTAAAAAGATGTTGCACAGATTTCAGTTTTTTGGACTTCTTCCTGATCTCACTAGTATTTTAGGAATGACTGTGAGTGCAGTCACAAGCCAAAAAGCTTGTAAGCCACTGACGGCATTACATTTAACAAGTGTATAATTTGTTTTGAACATAACATCTAAATTCGGAAACTAGAAATTTCTAGAAACAAGCTCATTTTTCTATACTGGGATCTCCCTATGCCCCTGCATACTATACAAAGCCAAACAAAGGCAAAGTTAAGGAGGAGTTGTGGGGAGGGGATGTTTGTTTGAAATTATCTGGTATATTTTCATGTGCTGTTTTGTGTTTTGCTGATGACCACTTTGGAAATAAGTGTTTTAGTGATGCTTTCAAGTGCTATAATGTCTCATGTTTTTTCATGACACTCCTTTGAGTCATTGTGCTTTTAAATTTCCTAATAAAAGTCAAATCAGTGACCAGGCTAGAGCTGTGAAATAAATCTAGTGGGGTAAAAAGTGGTACCAATATTGCTTCTGAAATGTTTTGGAGAAGTGTAAAAACAGATTACTCAACTACAAGTCCACAAGACTGTAGGCTGTACGTGCTGTAGTTACTGTCCACTCTCTAATGGCCTCTCCCTTTCACAATAAAACATTTAACACTTTTCCATATAACCATGCTGCTCATGGCAAAAATCACGTGGCCCTTGTTTTCTGTCACAAACACGGCTACATAGCAGTGAACACACATCCCCAGTGCCATAAACACAAACACCTCAGGTACCCCATCAGATCACAACAGTATAACACAACCAGCCTGCTGCTGCTGCTGCTGCAGCTGCGGACAGGCTCGGGATCAGTCCCCGGGTATCAGTGACCGGTCCCCCCGGTCAGTGAGCAGCCACACCGGCTGGCCGCTGTCTCTGTCAATGCGGCACCATCAGTCACTGGGAAACGTCAACACACACACATACACACACACACACACAGTAACACACACTGGTTATTCAGTGCACTTACAGCGGATGACTGTCCATGATTCCGGTGTTTTTCAGAGGCTGAAAACTTGGCCCAGCGGCATGCACCATTCCATATCCACAATGTCGTCTTTAAGGGGGCTAAATTCAAGCGGCGATCAGCTGTCCAGAGGCGGGGAGACGGGCTGACGGCAGCCCCATTAAATCAGCCTGTTTCATATAAAAACACAGCCCGACTGCGGTGACACTCTCCAACAAACACGTTGCGATTCAACCCGGCTGTTGTATCCTGCGGACTGCTTCTTACTGTCGGCACCCAGAAAACACAACACGCAGGGCAGGAGCCAGACAGCAGCGTCTAATGTGGCTTATTGTGATTTTATTTTTTCCTCTCGTCCCTCCTGGGTGTATCTGGGTGCGAGAGGCGGACGGACAACGCTACCTGTTATTTTCCAATCGCTGATTAAAAAGCACAAACAAGGACATGTCGGCAAAGACAGTCCTCTGAGCAGCCAAGGCGTCCCACAAGAAAGCACTGTCTCCCTCTAGCTGTGGAAGACTGACCCGGGAGGAGGCTCATGATATCATTTACTGAGATTTTCCAAACAAAGCAGATAGAAAGCGCAATTTAATGTGTGTAAAATACATGATCACTCATTCAGAAACATCTGGAAAGTCCAGCTGTTGTACATGCTCGAAAAGGGGATCCCACATCATGCAAAATTTCCTCAGGTAACCCCTCATTATGCACCTGGTTCTTTCCTGTTTGACAAAATTAAGGACCTCCCTTATCCACAGAGTGTGTGAGGAAGGATCGGTCCATGATTTGTGATGATTTGTGCACTTTAGGACACCCTCCCAAAGTTCCTCACGGATCTCCTCGCCCAGGTCCACTTCCTAAAGTGTCTTAATAGCGTTTGAATATGAGCAAATATAGATGAGGGCTCATAATGTTATAACACTCATGGTGAATAAACAAGTCAAAAATCTTCCCAACTAAATAAAAATTGTGTCTTTTTAAGTCAGATTTTTTATTATTTTGAATAACATTAAGCTTTAAGGCAGCTAAAAACACAAAGCAAAGGGAATTCAATTTTAGAAAGCCAACAAAAACAACACAAAAACAAATAATAAAAAAGAATAAAAGATATGAATAAAGCCTAAAGATCCGTTTATTTAACTCACCTTGAACACACACTGCACAATGATAGTGCAGATCATTAGATCATGTAGGCCTATACACTGTCCAGTAAGGTGCAGGACTGTACTAGTACATATAATAAAACATTTACACTCACAGGAAGAGGTCTGCTGTGTAATAATCTAGATTTAGGAATTTAATTATCTAGAATTAAGATAGCAGAATAGTTGACTTACCATCACAATTTTGATTCAGTTAGTGACAAGTGACTCATGACTTTGACTTTGTACTTCTTCATTTTGATTTATCTCATAAACTTGATTTAGAGTTAAATAAATCACATAAATTTGATTCATAGTAACCTAAGTAAGTAAGTTTTGTGTGTGTGTGAACAAGAGACATAATGAAATAAAAAGAGACCTTCCTAAATTAAAAATTGACAACAGTTTGTACCATTTTTGCCATAAAATAGTAACAAAACAATAAGTTCAGAGACAGGGAAAATGGATAGTTTAGATAGGCTTAGTAAGTAATTTACTGCCCCTCATGACACAAGCACTCCCCAGATTGTGTGGATGAAAAAAATATCACTATTGTAGTTGTGTTAGATAAAAGATAAACAAAACTAATTAACAAGACATGAGCAAAAGTCAACACAATTATTTCCATGAGTTATTCTTCAACAATTTGCCAGTACTGCTGTAATTTAAATTAAATAAACTACATTTGGAAGTCAGTTTGAAACAGGCATGTCCGAAATCCATCCAATCATGGCCTGTATTTTTAAACAGCCTACTGCTTGTCTTTCAAAAATATTCCACATGTGGCCTCCTAAACAATGTAGTTCACTTTGCATTTTTTCCAATCATGTCATGATGACTGGACTATCACACACAGGCGGAACTACTGAGTTTTCATAGACGGTAAACCATCAAGCGAAATAAATGTTACCTAACAGCTGTTATTTCCTGCTAGGTAACAGATATGACCACAGCACAAAAGCGTTAAGTCGACAGCAAGGGCCACAGCTTTTTGGAGCAGTCAAAAGTAAAATACTTTCTTCTTATTTAAACCTATATGATGTGCTGGTCCTCAGGTACTTTCACATTATCAATCAGACCCTCTTTAAAAAAAGTTTGGAAACTCCTGGTTTAAGAGGCCCATTCATAAGGTTGGGGGGTAGTAGACAAATACAGTAATTACCATAGTCTATTCAAAGATAGTGTTGCCGCTAACAGGTCCCACTGTAGTCTTTACATGCTTATTTGTACACTCTGTGTGCTTAAACTACTATTTACAATACACAAGTTGGTTCAGTGCCATGTGAAGTGGCAACATGTTACAGTGAGGGGAGCCCTTAAACTAAATCCTGCTTAGGGTCCCTAAAAGTCTAAGGTCGGCCCTGCATAACCCTGGTGATGCCTGATTAGTTGTTACCAACAAACAACAACTTCAGATTTCACATTTTTTCATCATTTTGACTCTCATTACTTTAACTTGCAATCCCATAATTTTTCTTCACTATCTAATATTTTTTACTACCCATAATCATGATTTCTCAAAAGTTTACCTTGAAACTGCAAATATTGATCATGTTTGATTTAGTTTCTCATAAATTTGAGTTGCCATGAGTATTTGTATTTTTATAATAATGCATACTGTTTCAGTCAAATTAATTTTTGTCTCTGCAGACATGGATTTCCATGGGGCAAAGATTCACTTACAGCCTTAACACAGCTCACATTATCTGAATCAGAGAATGTACTGTAAAAAGAAAAGTCCATCTGGAGTTCTGCAAATGCAATAATAAACCCACCGTCCCCCTGTTTACTCAAGTCAAGACCACAGACCCCTGTTCTGCATGAAGCTTTGTCCCCAGTGTCCATCTGTGAGGATCTGTGTCTGGCCGTACTGACAGTGGACAGGCGTTAGCTGCGAGGCTGCGGAGAACAAGTCTGTTATGGTGTGAAGGCGCTGAATGCATTAGAGACAACAGGCTGTCAGGAGGCTCAGTCATGGCCTGTCTGAAGTCATTTCTCTGTCATCATCTCATACACAAGTGAATATTAAAGCTGTCAACAAGCTATGTTTATTAACTACAATGACAAAACTTCATTTTGATAATATAAATACATGGATGTTTAAACTATGGGACAACCTTAGATAATTAAAAGACCATTCCACTGTTTTAGTATTACGATTCCATAAATTTTGAGTGAGACAGATTAAAATAGAGAATAGTCAAATTTGAAGCAGCAGAAGCTCACTTGATTTTTAATCCCAAGCTTGGGGTAATGGTCCATGAAGGATCCTGCAATTCCCATAATGCAACTTGCTAGCATCTCTTTGTTAGATCTTCTCTGTCCTCTAGATGCCCATGTCTTTTAAAGTTTGTAACACAGCCTGTTATATTAATAATGTAGTCTCCAAGTCCAAACTCGGATAACCCTGATGTTTTCAGACTTTAGGCATGTCCGTATAGTGTTTTTCTCTGGCAATAAAGTGCTGGCGGGGAACTGGGGAGCGCCTCATGCAAGCGCTTCATTAATAAATTGCTCCCTGCGTTTTTTGTTTCTATGACAACAAGCTTATAACGTGTAGGTATGATGATAAAAGCACAACACCCTCCAGCAGCATGCAGCATCCAGCCGATCTGCTCCCACAGATGGGCTTTTCTGTCTTTGTTGTGATAGTTTCCGTCTGACGTATCCTTCAGCTCGGGCAGAGCTCGTACTCCATTTTCTCGGTTACCAGGGTGACAAGTCCAGCCCTGTCTTATATATGATTGGTTGCCTGAAAAGGAGCGGCAGTAAGGACACCAGTGCCTTTCCCTTAAGTCCAGATCTTTAACTAGAAGTGCTGAGAGTAGCCGCACAAAACACGGCCGCATATGCTCACTCCTCATTGTGAACAACTGGAAAAGACTTTGGGGCTCATAAAAAAACACCACATGGACAACTCAGCCTTACACAGCTCCTCAAGAAAAGACTTTATGTAACTGTTTAGACTAGCTTAGTACGACTCTCCAGGACCGGTAAACTCATCTTCTTGTCTGAAATTGACAGAGAGCCCCTTAATATTCTACAGAAAGTAAAGCTAGGCCCCTTTTTTAATCAAAAAAATGTATCCACTGGAGAACAAGAAAAACACTTAAGTCAGATTTCAAAATACAAACAAATTTCATTTTATTTTAACAGTAAAAAAGTCAGCAACAGAAATATTTACATCAAACAAAATACTGAAAAAAAGGAAATAAAACTATGTCATGATTTTCCCACAGGTCCATACCTGACTGTGGGAATCACGCAATGTATGAGGTGTTCGTTCTTCTTTAGAGTTAAGGTACGGTCACATTACTCTACTGTCCTGCAAATACTTGTCCACTTCAAATTAGACATGTGTCTCACACATCCCTCTGTTACCCACATCAGAACTATAAGATCACATTCTGACAACGGAGCAGTTTTATTTAACATAAGACTAATGTGACCGTACCTTTGCTGTGTTAGTTTGGTTTTAAAGGGGCAGGGGGCAGACTCGCAGAGGCCTGCTCCAGAAAGGCGAGCGGTCCAGGAGGAGGGAGGTCTGAGGGTTTTCTGTGCTGAACGCTCACATCCTCAAGCACTTGTTGCCAGTGGTGCAGTTTGGTCAAGTGTTTCTGAACAAGCAATTCTTTCCTCTGTAGCTCATTACGTAACTCTGACACATCCTGAAGTGAGAAAAAAAATGTACGTGAGAAGAGAGAAGGCGCAGTGACAAATGGAGGGAAATAAATAATTTGTAAACACTGACAGCATGTCACAAATTCAGGTCTAAGAAATGAAGGCAATGCCAGTGAACACTGGAGACTGAGATCTCCAAGAGTTTGGTTTGTGTCTACACAGATCATTTGGGAATCAAAACCTACAAGTACACAAACAAAAGGTTAATATGATACGAGGATAGGATAATAATTTACCTCTTTCACCACCTGCTCTGGTTTCTGCACAGACAACTGAAGCCTTTTCTGTAGGAAGAAGCACTCTGTCTGTCGAGCCACATCCAGAAACTTCTGTATGCACTGGTCAACACCTGCAATCAACAGCCAAATAAATAAACATTGATAAACAGATTACAGTAGGAGATAAAATAAAACTACCATAAATAAACAATCAACAAATATTAGAGGCTACACTCACCAGTTCGAATCTCCTCCTGGTCAGTTCCATTAACATAGTCTTGGCTTACCAGAGATGCAAAACATGCCTGAAGAACAAATGCAGGGAGAAAAACATCAGTAAATTTCTCAATGAGTGGTTCATAATCCTGCTCTTTAGGGTTTGAGTAGGGGTTGTTTTGTAGCCTTCTAGTCCCTGACTGCAGGAATAAGGATGACAACCAGCAGGTCCTGAAGGAGAGGCTGTGTCACATGCTGTTTTGTCCAAGGGATCTGTTTACTCTTAAACGATACCAGCTGTCTAGCCTGAGTGAATGGAAAGAGACAAAGTAGTGTCCTGGACCTCATATACCTAACAGTCTGGACTAAGATACAATGGACTGTGGGATAGGGGAGTTCTAATTGCTCTGGATACAAGTGTTTTAATGACGTCACCAACCCACTGTCGAAACAGCAAAATTAAACCAAGCAAACTATGTGTTAACTGACTCAATTTGAAGACTACATGGCTAAAGGTAAGTTGAGCATTACTCTCATACTGGGTGTGACTGTTGACAATGTCACTCCAAAACCATTTTAGACATTTATATACACAGTTTGTGCTTGAATTCTACCCAAAAGTGTTGAGGTCGGTACTCTGTGCAGGCCAGTCAAGTTTTTCCACATGAAAATGGGAAAACCATTTTGGTACAGATTTAATTTTGTGCATGGGTGGAAACAAAAGCCTTACAAAAGAGAGAAATCCCAGCAGTCAAAAATGCTGCATTGAAGAGCAGCTTACAGTTTCATGATACTGTGCTTGATCGAAAGACTGTTAATGCCCAGGTTTAGCAATGAAAAACTGTCCCATAATAAGTAACAAACCGATGTAGGTTTCCAAAAGGATATGAAGGATTTTCAGTCTTGGCTGTAGTATCTTGAGTAAAGGGAACTAAAGATACTATGTTATTTGCTATTGTTGCATGTCTGCTGTCAGTCTCAGGTGGAGGTTTTTGTAGTGATGGAAAAGGAGTTTGGAGTAGAGCTGTAGCTGTCAGACTAAGGGTTAAAGGTTAACATTACAGGTTAGTGAGTCAGTCTGGAGGAAGCATTAGCCTAGCTCATTTATTTTGGCCTTAACTATTATTATAATTCACAGTTATCTAAGCATGATTTATTCAAAGAAGACGTGATAATATAAATTTATCTTTCTATAGCCCCCTCATGTGAGACTGCAGTGTCTTAGCAACACCAGTGAATCAAACATTAAATGTAACGTTAGCTAGCTTAATAAGCTAACAGCAGTTAGCACACGGAGCTAATGGAAGCTAGCACATTTAGCCCACTACCTCGAAGGAAGCCTCCAGTTCGTCCACCAGCGTGTTGTTTCCCGGAGGTCTGGTAACGGTACCGGGGAAACCCGGCTGGCCCGGTCCACCGGGACCCCCGACAGGATGCGCACCGGGCGGTTGCTGACCGGAGAACATCCCACTCATGGAAGATGCCATTCCGATCTGACCGCTTTCAGTCAACCTGCTCCGCGCATGCGCAAAGAGAGGGCTGTTGCTCTTTTTGCCAAAAGTATGTGGACAGCACTGTTTGCATGTTTTTGTTGATCTAGTACTGTTTTTCCTGGTTTGGCTGGTTTCAGTAAATATTTCAGACCAATGGTTGCCAACCTGGGGTCACGACCACATAAGGACGAAGAAAGAAAACATATTGAACAAATTTTAACATTTCACTGACTCTTCTTTTTTTCTGCAAGTGTCCTGTGTATTTCTGTATCTCTTGTTCAACAGTCACATAATGCTGTAATGTTTGGGATTTCACATACTTCTGGCCAAGTAGTGTGCATCCATGTTGTGTTGAAAACAAGGCAAAAGCAACAACAAATGTGTCCCACACATAATTACAGTCTTATTGAGTTTAAGGGGTGCAAACTCATCAGGGGTGAAAAAGGTGACAAACATAACAACCTCCTAGGGGAGTTGACAAACAAATTTTTGATGGTCAAGTGATTTGGTCGATGTGGTCCTGATTTCCATTTTGACACATTTTGGATTTAAAGCAAAATTCATGGTTCAAATGGCTATATGTAGCACAGGTAGATGGACCTGCCTGCTTGGCATCACTACCTGACGCACCTCCGACGGTGCCTTTGCCCCAGCTGCAGGGTCATCAGCCGGGAGCCACCCTTCACTGATGTTTCGCTCCATTAATCCCGGAACATCTCTGGGTAGTGGAGCAGCGATAGGGACGTCTCCCTACCGCTCCCTGCAGCTGGCCCTAAGATCCCTGTTTCTCCCACGATTTGTCCTTCCTGCGAAGCCAGAGCCAGAAACTCCCCTGCTCTGCCTCCTCGGCAATGTCCCTGATGGCCCTCTTCAGCTTGGCACCTCTAATGCCCAAGGACTTAAAGAGGCGCTGGGCTGACGCTCCTGTGTAGCCTCTGCTCCCAACCTCCACTGGGAATGTGAATGCCCTCCACCCAGCTTGTGAGCATGCAGCTGCCAGCTCTGCATACCTGTCCTTCTTCCTCTCGAAGGCAGGCTCCATTCCATCCTCCCACGGGATGGTCAACTCGATCATGAAGACCGTCTTGGTGAGGGAAGACCAGATGACGATGTCAGGTCGCAAGGAGGTTGAGGTGATCTCCTGAGGGAACCTAAGCAGCTGGTTGAGGTCAGCCATTAGGTTCCACTCCGCTCCAGGAGTCATGAGGGACCAAGCCCTAGCGGTGTTGGACAGGCCCTGGTCTCCCCGTCTAACAAAATGGATGCGTCTCTGTGAAGGTACTGTGCTGTCCTTATTCACCTCAAGCCTGTGTGCTTCCAGGATCTCAGCGATCTTTTGCTGAATATATTTTGATTAAAATCTAACTAAAGGATGTTCCATTTATAGGTACAAAAAAATGTTTAGCCACACTCACAAATAACCCAATAATACTGAACACATTTGCTGCCTGGCAAGAATCTCACTTACTTCTGGATACAAATATTTCTTTTCTTAGAAGGACACCTTTGTGGGGTAATCCCAATCTCTCACACCACATCTCTGACTCTGTGTTACGGGGGTGGAGGGATAGAAAAATCCAAACAGTTGCTGATCTATACATTAATGACACATTTGCTAACTTTCAGCAACTAAACGAAAAATTCAATCTTCCTAAATATAGTTTTTTCAAATTCCTACAAATAAGAGACTGGGTTAAGGAGAAATCCAAGGAAACATTCCCAGATATACCAAAAGAAACTCCTCTCGAAACCCATTTATGTAATAAACTAGGCGGGTCAACAAAAGGAATAATATCTTCTATATATGGTATCATTAATGGAAAGTTACCTGTTTATGATAAAACATCTACAAAAGGAAAATGGGAAACAGACCTGGGCTGTGTTTATGAGGAGGTGGATTGGCATTACCTATTGGAACAGGCACAGACTGTGTTAATCTCCACAAAACATAGGCAAATTCAATTTAATATATTTCATAGGACATACTACACCCTTACAGGTTACACAAAATTGACAGCAATATTTCCTCCAGATGTCAGAGATGTAAAGTGACCGATGGTGATCTTCTACACATGCTATGGAGTTGCCCAATGATAGAAGACTTTTGGAAACGTGCCATTGAACTAACCTCAAGGACAACAGGAATTCAAATTGAACAGGACCCAAAACTATGGATTCTGGGGGACACAACCTCTGTTAATGTGAACTACTATAAGAAATATTTTATTTTACTTGCAAGCACTGCAGTGAAAAAATGTATTCTGATTAACTGGAAATCTGAAAATTCACCAACAGTGAGACACTGGATTAATGAGCTCGTGTCTTACTGCACACCTGAAAAGATATTATATAATGTGAGAGGGAAGCATGCAGCCTTTGGAAAATCTGGGCCCCCTTCATAGACATTCTGCCTTCTCTGGACTTGGTTGACCATGGTGGTGTGAGCCTTCCTGGACCGGCTTCAAATTAGCCCTCTGTAGATTCTTCTTGTATAACTTCCTTACTGATGTATTTGTTGCAAGTAGTATGTTGATTCATATACATATGAAGATGTACAGATGTGTGGATGTATAAACTGTGTAGGTATACTATAAATGAAAGGAAATCGAGAGCCATACAAGGGAGGAGGGTGGGGGGTGGGAGGGGAAAAGTTCCTTTTTTTTTCTCTCTCTCTTTCTTTCACCTTCTTTTTTGTTTCTCATTTTCTCTTCTGATGCTCAAAAATTATCCTTGTATGGTGTGTCTGTAAGGTTATGCATTTATGTATGTTTCCTCTGTAAATGCGGCTTAACCTATGGTAACAAACTGTACTGTGCACCATGAATATCCTATAAGAGCATCTGTTAATAACAACAAATCTTTAAAAAAAAAAATCTAACTAAAATATTATTTTAGGAATAATAATATATTTTGTGTATTACTGTAGCCTAAAGAGCATTTCATGATATAATTCTAGATTTCTATGCAAGTCTAAGAGTGCCTAGACCTAGACCTAGACCATTTCATCTAATTTTTGACATTTACAAAGCTCTCCAAATGCCTTTTGACATAGCTGTGGAAATTAATCGCAAAGTCACTTTTTTGCTATAGGTATTTTTTCTCAGCCAGTTATATTCTCTTCTCACCTGTGAAGACCCTGCATGATCATCCTTGCTGGTCTCTGGTCCACTGTCTCCTCCCTGACCCTGCTCTTTCAGTCAAGCGTCTCTCAGTTCACTTGAAAAGTCACGTCCTCCCCCAGCGCGTGAAATAGCCCGTAATCGGCTGACTGTGAGACTAGAGCTGCTGATGCAAATGTTAGTTTTGTCGTAGTGTAGTGCTACATGCTGCTTTCTGCCAATCGGTCTAAGACTAGGATGCAACCAGTTCATGTTTTTAAGGGTGATGTTGACATTTCTGATCATTTGTATGGAAGTCCAGGGCTGCAAATATAAAGATGAACAGTTAGACATTTTGGGATATTGTCTGCTTTCTTTCTGTCAGTCAGCTGGGAATATTAATACCACTATCATATGTGCACATTAAACAAACTCACAGTTAGCAGCCGAATAGCTTAGCTTGGCTTAGCTTAGCTTAGCTTAGAAAAAGGACTTAAAACAGAGGGAAACGGCTCTGACAGATTTTTCAAAAGCGGAAAAATGAAAATGAAAAAGGCACTTTTTATTTCATTTTTATCTGAAATGAGCTTCATATCACATTAAATGGTTGATTTACACATTTACATTTTTTTGTACTTTCATTTGGTAATTATATGCATTATCAAACCTGAAAATAAAAATTGAGCTGTTAACACATTTTTTGACATACATCATGTGCTCACAGACAGCAAATGAAATCTTAATTTAAGTAAATGATTTTATCTTAATAGTGGCAGCCCTGGATTTCCATATTTTGTGTTAATTCTTGAGGCATCAGTATCTGGTTTGTTTCAGGGTGGAAACAGGATTTCAAAAACCCAAATGAAACGATCAGAAAAGCCAATAACAGCCCAATGAAACTGGTCAGATCCCAGTACAGACCTGGTTGACCATTATGGATCCAAACTATCGTCTTGGTATTTTTGCACTTCAAAGGGTGTTGGAAGACTGGAATGATGCCTCCTAAATCTGTGGAGCATCTTCTTATAAAATCACATGTACTAGTGCAGTGCCCATAGTAAGCATATATTTTGGTAAGGAGGCGTCAGTTGAAAGATGATAGGCTGCACGTGTCTGTGATTGATATGGATACAGATTGAGGTGTATATGTTTAATCAGTTGTTGCTTATGAAGTTGTTGTAATGTCTTTTGTTTGGCTTTTAGCAATGACACTGTAGGGAGTTGAACCCCATTTTACTAATGTGAAAGTACCACTACCAGTATCTTTTTTGATTTGTCATTGGGAAAAGTGTAAACACAAATGGAACATCAGTCAACTGAGTGAACAGATATTGTGTGGAAATGTATGGGAAGGTATTTCCAAAGATGAAATTAATTAAAGTAAAAAGTGAAAAGGTGAAATTTAGAGTTTATTTTATACAACATATAAATTATGCACACTATGTAATTATTACAGCGCTTCAGGTGTTTTTTAGCTGAATCAAACGGCATGGAGAGACAGTGAACCTGTACTATATTGTGGCTTCTTCACTGACGCGTTAGCTGTATGTAAACATCACAGCTGTCAGATTGGTTTAAAGAAACAACAGCTATGATGAATCGCTGCCAACATCTTCAGAGCTCCTCCATGGAAATGATACTGTTCAAGTGTGCACAGATGTCTAAACTTGCCCACTGATAAGAATTTACTGTTTGTCTGAAAAGAGGCTCACAGTCAGAGAGTCCTGTGTCCGATCTGATATCTGTGTCAGCCATTGTGGGCCAGTCCAGCCGCAAACTCAACCAGCGTACGTGTTGGTCTTCCCGACATGCCTTTTCTCAGGTAGGGAATTTCATCTTTGTTACTCATCACACCTGCGATGTCCAGATGGGCCCAATGAGGAGCTGTGACAAACTCTCTTAGGAATGCAGCTGCTGTGCAAGCACCGCCAGAACTAGAAAGATAATCAACAGACAGAGCAGTGAGACTCAAGGAAATGAAGCCATGAGTATGCTCCTGGCTTTACTAACTCAGACGAACATGCTGTTATCAAAATGTCCCTGTTTATTCTCATCCAGCTAATTTGGTTCTTGATTTGTTAAATTTGGAGGAAGTTATCTTAAGTAACTCTGTGCTCTTATTTTGAAATAAAGGCAAAATGAGTAGAGAGTTGAAACACTGATCAGCATTCATTTCGTTTGCTAAATGCTAATCGTGTGATTCCAGATAGGAATAAATCTCATTTTATGTTTGTTCCTGTGTTGTTACAGGTGTCATAGAGTGCTGCAGAGATGAACCCTAAAACCCAGAAGTGAGTTAGCATTTTAGCACCCCTGGCTCTCTCGTCTCAGAATCAATGGGTTTCTTGGTTAGATGCCTGGAATAGGGTCTGTGGTTAACACAAGCATTAGAGACTTTCACGTTTTGTTCTACCACATAAAAAACATCAGTAAATACTCCACTCGTGAATTTCAAAGCTTTTATGTGTCTTAAAAAAGGTGGTTGCTAATAACTGGGTAAATGAGACTACAGGGTGTTCTCACGTCGAACACGGCTTTACAGAATCGTTTTGGTGGTGACGTCATGTGACCAGGGTGTAGTTCATTTATAGCCTAATTTTATCTTTTTGCTTCTGAATACTGCACTTACACTTCAAAAATGATATAAGTGGTGGTAATTTGTAAAGATTATCCCGCTGAACAAATCGTGTAACTATCATAAACTTTTCAGAAACTGTCCTACTCTCTTTCCCTAAAATGATTTTTGCTGACTACCATCTGCCTGATTTCATGTGAGTGCTGCCTAAGTAACTCTTCATTGTAAAAATATTACTGTCAGTATTACACCAACAGTTTGTAGTGATTTTAAAATAACCTGCATGTTCTTATCTAAAATTATAATTATATCAATACTCCTTTATTGTAAATCAAAGAAAACAAGCACTTCATACCTGAAAATTAGTTCAGGAGTTCACCTTGAAACGTCCTGATCACGATCCAGCTAACTGTCAATAAGCTGCATTTCTACAGCTTTAAGGCTTAAAGACGTGTTTCTTTGACAACAGCTCCAGAGGAGTTTTAAACAAAGAAATCCCAACTAATAACACTCAAACTGATCTGGATGCCTCAGTTATCTACATACTAAAAAGTGGGCTCTGTACTCCCCTGATGTCTGGAGCAGGAGCTGCAGGCGCTCACTGGCTGTAGTGAGATACGTACCGGCTGTACTTCCCGATGTTGTTGAGGTCAGCCAGCTGGCTGTCAGTCACTTGTCTGGTGTAATGCTGGAACAGAGGCATCCGCCACACTCTGTCACCTGTCACAACACTAGCCTACACACACACACACACACACACACACACACACACACACACACACACACACATCATTAGTCAACACAGGAGCTGATGGACTGAGGCACTGTGAGTGTGTTCACTGTGCACACACAGTACCTTGTGCAGCTGCTCCCAGAGCCAGTCAGAGTTTGTAAACACTCCAGTTGCTGCTGAGCCAAGAGCTACATCCATGGCACCTTGGAGACAGAAGGAGACAAGTTTTCATTTTTTCTATTTATATCGTTCATTTCATCATGCAACATTATAAGCCCTGGGTGCTTTCACACCTGCAGTCACACTACGTTCTAACCAGTAAACCAACCTGCAAACATGAACTCATATGGAGAGGCAAGTTTTGGTTTTGGTGACTGTCATTTTGCTGCACGTCATACGGAAAACATGTGATTAGCGATATGACTGTTGTTACTTGCGATAAGTAAACAGTTATTAAAATGTACTCAGTTTTGCCTCTCTGTTTTCAATGTATTTCTAAAATACAACAAATTGTTTGTTGAATTAAACAAATGACAGGAAATTATTTCCCCCATTCTTTTACTGAACAAATTGAACATTGAACTGAACACAAAAGGCAAATAAATAATAAAAACAGTTACATTTTCATAGAAGTTTTCTACTGATACTCTACTTAAACTAACTCAGAAAAGCCCTGAGTGGAATATTGCAGCCTTTTGCAATGTGTTTATCGCACAAGTTGACACTGCGATGATAAATTAAAAAAAGAAAGGAAAAAAAAAAAAGACACATTGTTCAGCCCTAATGTGGACCCACATGGGGAAATCAAATTCCAGTGAGATACAGCAAGTCATGCTGCAAAAAGAAGAGTATGACCATAGACTGTACTACTACTGTCACTATTGTGACATAACACATTTGATTGTGGACTCCCATTTTGAAGCCTTGAGTTTGGTATTTTGGCCGTCGCCATCTTGGATGTTTGGAGCCACAAGTGACACAATTTGGGTGAGAGGGTGGAGATAACCCTAACATTAGCTGCTAGCTTGTTTAGCGCTGTGCATTTACAGCTATGGTTAACTGTGATTAATGCTAATGCTAATGCTAGTTTTCACTGTCTACAAACAGGCTTAAATTGTAGTTGTACTTACTGGAAAAACTGAACATCTGACTCCTTAGAGGGTCTTTTAGTACAACCAAACACTACAAAAGACTTTTTTTTTTGGCGACTCAAATGTTACAATTAACTTTCTTGAATTAAAAAAAAAAAAACACTGAAATATCGACAAATGCGGCTGCGCCTTTGTGAATCTGGGGTTGTTTACGTTACTAACAAATGTTGTCTCTGTGGTAGCAACTTGTCAACAGATGGCAGCCACCTGTCACTCAAAGCAGCCACACCCTTAATTATATGTCAGTTTAAGCCTCAATAAAATTTAAATACGTGCGTTTTATAAAAACTCACCCCCTGTTCAGTTGTCTAGAGGGGGGAAATTAACTATAGAGACCAAAACTGTTCTGTTTATTTATGCTGTAAAGTTGGTCATTTTAACATGGGGGTCTATGGGGATTGACTTGCTTCTAGAGCCAGCCTCAAGTGGCCATTCAAGGAACTCCAGTTTTTGGCACCGCATTAGCATCACTTTACAGTCCTGGAGGCTGCCGCTTTGAAATGACATGCATCAAACGTGCCCAGCAGGTTTTGAACTGGGGATGTCACAGTTATACTACATAACATATTAACCACTAGACCAGTGGATCTTTCACAGCAAATATTTTGACTTGTCATAGTAGGAGAAGCACAGGTGAAACTGATAGCATTAAAGATAACTTAGTTCCATTGGGTGTCACAGTAAGCTGTCACAGTGAGCCAGCATGTACAACACCAGGCTCTTTTCTAAATGGAATGCAGCTGTCGTTAATGTTGTTAAATACTCCCACTATGACATGGCAAAATGTCTGCCATGAAAAAGGTTTTTTGAACGCCCAAGACACCTCTGTTTTAACTCCTTTTTGCTTTCTAACGCATCGGGGAATTCCCACACTCAGTTCCTCATGATTCTGCATAATAACATACACTGTGTGTACAGATCATTTCCTTGATTCCTCGTTTCTTCCTCGTAAACCAGTTTTTAACACGGTCTCAGTCTGATTTTGTGGTCAGCAACAAAAGCTCAAATTACAGAAAACAGAGTTCGCTCTAATCGTGCCAAACAAAAATCGAAGTCAAAGCCATACTCACGACATACAGTGATGGAAAAAAGTTTTCGGACACCCTTAAAATTTTACACAATCTCAAATATTATCATGAAATATTTGTGGAAAAATCTTTTTTGTGTTTCAAAAGGTGTGGCTGCATTAGACAGATACAAACAAATACAAATTATATTTTTTTTGTTTATTGTTTACAAGAAAAACTAACAAAACTAAATTCTTGACAGTTTCAATATGTCAGTTCTCAACATTGTCGGTATCAAAGTCAACAAATAACAGAGAATGTGTTCAAAACTGAACAAAAAATAAATAAACCATCACATCATCAAATTAATATTTAGTAGTCCTGCCATTGGCATGTAGTAGAGCTCTAATCCTGGCTGGCATGTTCCCCACGAGCCTTTCACACTGTTGAGGGGTAATCTTGTCCCATTCTTCTTGAATTACTGCTTTTCATTCTTCTAAATTCTTTGGTTTATGCTTTGAAACAGACCTTTTGATAATCCACCACAGATTTTCAATGGGGCTCATGTGTGTGCTCATGGATTGAGCTGGCCACTCTAAGACCTGGATACTGTGCTCCTGCAGCCAAGTTCTACTGGCCTTGCATGTGTGGCAAGGGGCATTATCTTGTTGAAACATCCAGTTTTTACCTCGACGAAACAGTGCACGCGCAGAAGGGAGCATGTGGGTTTCGAGAATGGTACAATACTTGGTAGAGTTCAATGTGCCATCACAGACAGTGAGATGACCAACACCAGCAGCACTCATGCATCCCCAAACCATGATACTGCCTCCACCATGCTTGACAGTAGGTACTGTACATGCTGGAGATAATGCTTCAGCATGTACAGTACATGCTGGACATGCTGGAGATAATGCTTCGCCTGGCCTTCTGTGTACCCTCACATTAGTAGGAGGAAGATAAAGCTGAAAACTGGACTCATCTGACCACAAAATCTTCTTCCAGTTCCTGGCTGTCCAGTTCTTGTGTGCCTGGGCCGAGCGACGCCGGGCTAACCTCTGTCTCTCATTAATCAGGGGCTTCTTGATAGCCTTGTAGGACCTTAAGCCATGATCTAAAAGTCGGCCACGTACAGTGCGGGTGGAACACTGGACACCAGTTTGGTTTGACCACTGCTGCTGAAGCTCCTGTGATGTCATTCGGCGGTTTTGTCTGCACATGCGGATCAGGATGCGGTCATTTCTTGCTAAAGAAACCCTTGGACGCCCAGATCTTGGTTTGTCTTCCAAGCTGTTGGTTCGTCTGTATTTCTGCAGAGTGTATCCAACTGCTGAAGGACTGCATCTGCACTTCCTGGCTATCTGGCGGCAGCTGTACCCTTCCTGGCTGAGAATCTTTATCTTCAGGTGTGTTTCCTGCGTTAGGTTCCTTGTTTTAGCCATTTTTGTGTCTGAAGAACTTTCAAATGTGCTGGCTTTATGTAGACACGAAGCTTGGCAACAAAAATTGTGTCTTTTAATAAAAAGAACGACCTTCATCACTGGTACCAAAATGACACAATACTCAAAATTTCTTACGTATTTTTATGGAACCAATCAATTTTAAGTTTTTAATGGCTTTTTTTAGGATTATTTAGTATTTTGGCTGTGACTGTACTAAAAGAACTTGCACTTCAAGACCTAAGAGTGATTCTTAATGCAATAATTCACAAATGCATGGGGTGTCCGAAAACTTTTTTCCACCACTGCATGTATGACATAAAGATAAAAACATCAGTTGTTTTTCATCACCAATGTCATTGTTTAAATAAATTAAGTGAAAAATCCCACCTGTTAGCGTAGCAACGTTGACAATGGCTCTGGGGTTGAATGTGTGTCCGTAACATAGTGCATCAGCAAGAATCAGTCGGCCCTCTGCATCTGTATTATCAACCTGCACAGAACAACAATGACACTTGTTCATCTGTATACATATATACACACACACACACACACACACACACACACACACATAAGCGTACAAACACACCACACTCAGGTAACTGTTTGAAACTTTCAGGTGCCATCATGGCTGCACCCACCTGGATTGTTTTTCCATTTTTGGCTGTGACAACATCACCTGGTTTGGTAGCTTTTCCACTGGGCATGTTCTCACACAGCGGAGCTAGACCTGATTTATTGTAAGTGGAAACAGGCAGGTGAAAGAGATTTGTCTTCACTTAAACATTACAATAAGTTTGTATATACATATATATATATATATATATATATATATATATATATAAATTTGATTTGGTGAATTTTGATTTGATTGGTGATTTAAAGTTATAAAAGCACTTTCAAAAAAATTATGTTGGAGGATCCATATTATCAAAAAGCTCACCAATAATGTTAACCGGCAGTTTCAGAGCTGCTGCTGTGACGATAGACGCACACACAGTGGCAGCTCCTCCCATATCAGCTCTCATTGCATCCATAGAGGGAGACGGCTTCAGAGAAATACCACCACTACCGACAAACAGATGAGGGGGACACAAAACAACTTTAATGTGAGCATTGTGATGTTTTTTTAAGATGAAGTAATGAGCTTGAGTGTGTATTATTATGGTGTACCTGTCAAAAGTGATGCCCTTGCCCACTAAGAGCAGCGGGGCCTGCTTACTGTCAGGAGAACCGTTGTAATGTAGCTCCAGGAAGACAGGGGGCTCCTCTGAGCCTTTAGACACACTGAGGAACGCTCCCATCTGTTGCTCCTCTATCCAAGCCTGGGATCTATAGGAGCACATGTGTAATTAGACAAGTACACTGATTTCCTTCACCTGCTCTCCAGGGTACAAAAGACAATCAATAATCAGACCTTATCTTAATAATGACAGAATATTTTGATTTAGCTGTTAACGGGAGATGTTCATATTTATTATTACCTCTGCCAGGGAGGTTTTGTTTTTGGTTTGGTTTGTTTGGTTCCTTGGACCAAAGAAGAACCCATTAAATTGTGGAGTGGATCCGAATCACGATTTGATACACTAAATATTTTCCCATTCATTAAATGTCTAGTGTGTAGGAGTTAGTGGTATCTAGTGGTGAGGTTGCAGACTGCAACCGACTGAAACCAAGCAAAGGAGAAATACATGGCCAATGCAAAAACATAAATGGCCCTATCTGGAGCCAGCATTTGGTTTTGGGCTACTGTAGAATAGCATGAGGACTCTGGAAGAGGACCCCCTTCATATGTTGATATAAATGACTCATTGTAAGGTCAAACAAACACAAATATTCTTATTTTCAGGTGATTATAAACTAATGAAAAACATAGTTATGAATATCACATTCCATTTCTGCCAATGTATTAGAGCTTAGATTCTCTGCCGGAGCCCAAACCCGAACCGGACCCAACCCGGCCGTAATTTCCTGCCACTATCCTCGGGCTTGGACAGGTCAGGCTCCTCATAATAGACCTAGGCTGTGGAACCAACTACTTATCACACCTGGGGGATGGGGCCGAGTGTACCAAGTGCAGCACGATGCTGGTATATGACAGCAAGAAGACGGGGACCTCGACACTTAAGAGGCACATGACGAAGGCTTGCCATGGAAAGAAAGACAAGAGTCGCCTTCAATGTCCACGTTCGTATCCTTAAAAAAATGTCGGGTTTAAACCGGGCTAGGGCCTGATCTACACACACTGGATTCACATATCAAAGAATACCTGACTATTGCCCTTGGCGGAGGTCTGCGCTCTTTGAGTGCCTTTCTAGTTCCATTTGTTTTTTAGTTTACAACTTTTTGGTCTATACAATCTAAGGAAATTATTCTAAAATACTTATAAATCCCAAGGTAACATCTTAAAATTGCTTGTTTTATCCAACCAAACATCCACAACCACAAAGACATTCAAATTATTGTTACACAAGGCAGAGAGAGCAGCTAATCCTCACAACTGAGAAGCTGGAACTAGGGGATATTTGCTACTGTAGCTTAAAAAAAAAATCACTTAAATGAAAAAAATCAATGAAAAAAATTTTAAATAAATATAAATTAATAATATGAATTTCCGTCCTTTGAGTAATCAATCAATCTGCTAGTTGTTTCACGTCTAGATTGACAGTTTCCAGCCCAGTAAATGCTCAAAGCTCTCAGAATACTATAAAGTAGATGCCAAAATATTTCATGATTATATCACAGGATATATATTCAAACCACAATTTAATCATTTGCCAAAAAAGTTTTCCCACAACATATAGACAAATGTAGTTTAACATCTGGTGACACGATAAGAAGCAGTTGGATTATTCTATGTCCCATAATGCCTTGAAAACTTCTTGATTATACAGTACACACGTCTAAAACGTCCTTTAATAGTGCTACAAATTAAACTACTGTATTTCACGTCTTTGTTGTCGTTGTTTTTATTTCTGAGTACTGTCACACTGGGGACACTAAAGCAACAATGAATGATGCACAAACCTCTTGGTGATTGTTACGTGTTCGCCATGTAGCACTAATTTCTCTTCAATGGTGTTGGCGAAAGCAGTAGGAGTGATGTGATTGGCTGGAGCCTCCATGAGCAGCCGTGCCAGGTTTTGACCTTCTGCGTACGTGACTCCTTTCTGCCAACCGGCCAAGTCACCACTGAGAATACATACACATACAGACATATACACATACATTAGCATGATGAATCAGATGCCCAGGTGTTGTGCTACAGCCCATTCGTCAGTCTACCTTCCATGAAGCTGTGTGGATACTTTGGTCTTCTTCTTTGATTTGAGCTGGTCATATTGAAACAAACCCAGAGCGGCGCCTTCTGCTGCTGACTGGGCATCACCGCAGCCGTCCACCTCCACATGCTTCACCTCCAGGTCCTGAAGTAACCGACATCCAGCTGAGCACACACAGACACACGCAGATATCAGTCAGGTGCGTAGCCAGTGTGTAGCCAGCACTGAGACGAGCAGAGTCTCGTGTCTCACCTGACACTGCCGCTCTGATGTTCTCCTTGCTGGTGTCCCAGTTCTCTGACCCACACACAGCTGCACTGGTCTTACCCAGCCCGACCACTGCCACACACGGGAAGTCCTGAAGAAGACACAGGAAACATTTGATTACTCTGATGTTATCATGAGACCAAACTACCAAACTATCATGTCAAACTTTGTTACCTTGTGGATTCCATAAAATATTCTGCTTTTGCCTTTCTTGAGAGTCGGTCCAGAGCTGGAGAGAACAAAACAAAACAAACAAGTTAGTCAGACACACAGAGCTGGTGTGAGATCCATTAGGAATGCCACTGTACTGTGAAGTTTTTTTCACAGCTGAATATTAAGGATGCTCCAATCACATTTTTTCTTTCCTGAGACAAATCAAAATACCAAGTACAGATCTGCTACCACTGTTCTTTTTATTTCTTTGTCAATTTATCAGTGAGGTTTAATCTGAAAAATAGTGATTCTTTGTAAATCTGTAAAGTTTTAATCATATTTTGCCCTGGACGGTTTGTAAAAGTGTGTTATTGCAATTTTATAATACCAGTTAATAACAGTGTCTTAGAAACATCAATAAATGTACATCTCCACACCGTCTAATACCCAATCAGTTTAATTAGAGCAGTATCAGTAAATGAATACCCAACATATTGCTGATAAATACTTTTTTTGAAGCAGAATCTTTTACAAATGCAGGTGCAATTATGTTCTCTTGAGTAATTTACTTTTATGTTCCTTCTCTCCCTCTTGCTTTTCTTTTTGCCCTCCTTTTCTCCTTCTTTATTTTTAATTCATGTACTTTTTTTTTTCCAAATGTAGCTTTCCCCAGTTACTTATGTTTGTCCTTTTATGTTTAGTAAATCAATAACATCTATTGTAACGTTTTTATGAGTTAGTATGGTCATATTATCTGCATTTGTATGCACTAATTAGTGAATAGAGGTAAAAAGAAAATAAAATAAACAGCCATATTGATTTTTTTCTGTTAATTTGACTTTTGTATAAAGTAAGAAAGAGAGGGAAAACTCCACAAACATTCCACAAAAAGCCATACACACTTGGGTAATGTGGTATAACAATATATACAGTGATGACAGAGATTTAATTACTGGTATAACAGATTGTGTATATAGTCATCTATGACTGGAATAGATTTTGCTATACAATTTCTGGATACTGTTATCAGTGAGCAGGACTGGCTCACAGCAATTAGCTGATAACTCACCAAAACTAACACATTCTAATAAAACAACAATCACACCTTCATGAAGGTTACAAAGTTCAGTTTTTATTTTCAAAAGGAAGTTTGAAAACATCTACAGCTTAATGAAAACTGAACAAATTTAGTCTACTCAAAAAAAAAAGAAAAGAAGAAAGCAACTGAACCTTGAGAGGAGCTGATTTTGTCAAAACAATCTCCTTAAATGAACTCTCAAACACCATGTTTCAGAGAGGCAGTGGTTCAAATGCTGGAGGTTGTCGTTAGTGGTGCTTTTTAATTGTGCTGTGTTATATCCATCTTCCCAATATCTTGTATTTTACAAAGCCTCCACAATGATCATAACGCTGAATCAACAGCTCTCTGCAACAGCTTACACAAAATCTTAACTTTCTATCATTCGTGAAGGGAGGCGTTATGCAAGACTGTTGTATTAGACTACATTACTTTTTGCTAGGAGTACCTAATAAACTGATTGTATATTATTATCATCACCCAAAAAGACATATTCTGACAGCTCACAAATATCACAGACTCACATTTTCAGCAGTTCAGAGAGTTTCCCAGACAGAGTTTGGTCAAAAGACGCAGCTGCATCTGTCAGATGAATGCCTCCCTCCTCTCCCTCCTTCTCAAACACGCCCAGCACCAGACCCTGCAGACACACAAACACAGTAAGGACACCAGTTCCACATCGTCCAGTCTTTCTCGCTGTCAATCAACGTATCAGGAGCTCTGCCCCTCCTGTCTTGTGTGTTATTATGGCCACCTAATTGGCCATCAGCATTAAAGTTTATGTGTGTCCCACTTTACTTTATGGTGAAATAGTTGTCTGTGTTATTTATTGATTACAATGCTTTAGTGAACTTTTTTGAGCGTTGACCCTTGACCCCTATGAAGTCATCAAGGTGAGTGTCATGGTTTGATTTAACTAAAGCCAAGTAAAAGTTATTTTAAGTAGACACTTGCTGTTTTTCACCTAGTTTATTTATTAGTATTGAGTTTGTTGTAAGGTTATAGTTAAAAAATAATAACAATAAATTAAAAATGGCTCATGTCAGTTTCACTAAAAATCTCGAAGATAGCACTGAATAATTGTGTTACTTTTCTGTAGTGAGTTATCACATCTGACAACTTCACAACTCTGATAAAATTATGTGTTGCATTTGCAATTAAAAACCACTGGTATACAATGTTTAGTGTGTATAAGTCCTGTGTGAGTTACTGATGTAACTGTATGACAGCTGTGACAGGCTAACGGCTAACGGCTAACGGCCACTTACTTTTCTGTCGTTCAGGAGAGTCTGTGACGCAGAAAATGACCTGCAGTGTTTTGTCCGCACCGCCGTCTGCGCAGCTCTCCTCAGAAGAAGCATTGTCATCTGTTGTGCATATATAAATCCCAATGCAAACTATAAACTCAGAGATTTAGAGGTCGCATACATGTGGAAAAGCTAGCAGCTCGACTTGACAGCGTCGCGTTTGTAATACGTCACCAACAAGCGACAGAGACGGATATTTGTCGCCATCTGGCGGCAGCAGCGGGCAGCTGCAGGAGGAGCGACAGGTAAAACTATTGTGACAAAACAGTGACGTGAAGAGAAGTGAATATAGTACTATACTAAAGTAGAGTTTGAGGTACTCATACTTTACTTGAGTATTCCTATTTTCTGCTACTTTATACTCTACATCTCAGAGGGTAATATTGGAAGATAATAATAATTAAAAAACATACACACACGCAAAAAAGAAGCACGTACTCCAAGTAATTGTTTAATTGATGTTTTCTGTAAATGTTCGTCACAAGTTTATTAATATCCAGGAGATTACAACCGATCTAACACATGTAATAAATGCAAAATGGCTTTTCCCAACCGTTCTCATTCACCCCAATAACAGCCAAATTTCTCAGATGTGAGGACTTTTTTATGATCAAGATAAAGTAAATAAAAATGAAGGCATTACAGCAAGTATTTTTGTTTATGGAGGATCATATACTTTACATTTAGCACACAAGCCCACAGCTCTCTGTGAAATAAATCATTATTCATGCACAGTAGTACACTTTCAATCAGGGATTAAGAATAAATACTGTACAAAACTTCCGTCCTTCATGAAGGGGCTTAAAGTGACTGAAACACAGATCAGTTAATGACATTCTCTACATATAATTTAAAAAAAAAGATGTATTTACATTTTACAGATTTAAACAGAATATATGCAGCACAGGATGTCCAGAATGCAAAGGGCAAGTTTGTGATGCAGCACTCTTTGCACTCATACACAGTGTCAAGACTGAGGGGCACTGGCACAGTGTTGGTTTCACTCTGCTGTCAGTCATTGTGGCTCCCTCCAGTCAGCCATCAGTGATGTAAATCCTCCTCGTGTTGTCCTTCAGTAGAGCAGGTCCAGAGCAGAGATGGTGGGTTCTTCGGGTTTCTTGATCTCCGGTTTGGGCAATTTGATCCGGCTCATGGCAACCACTCCACAGACGGCAAAGTGAGTCGCAATGCTGCCCACACCAAGCCAGAAAGACCAGTCCAGACTGTTGTCCAGAACAACCAGTACAAAGAGGTTCTCCCGATGATTGGCAATCAGCTCGGTCAGACTGTGGTGCCTCATGGCTGCCAGGAAACACAGCACGCCCAGGGCTCCGAAGAGAGCTGGAGGAATAGTCAGGGAAGGAGAATCAGCAGCATGACAAAGGGAAATTAAAGACAAAAGACACTGAAGTACAAAAAAGAATCACTGGGCATCGGAGTTAGAATAAAAAGAGACAGAAAGAGGTGTTTAATGGATGAGTTACAAAGTGGACAGAAGCACAAGCGGAAGAAATGAGGGTGGCAATATGAAGCAAGGCAGACAAAGAAAATTATTTGAGGGAGATTTTGAGTGAAGACAAAGTTGCCTCACATACCAGCTATGAAGTTCCACAGGTAGAGTCCTTTGTGCCCTTTAATGCTCTGGTAGGGAACCTTGCGTGCGTTGTAAATGCAGAAAGACAGACTGACCAACGCAAAGCCCACAGCCACCAGCAGGAAGAGGATAACCATCATGTGGAGGCCGCCATTTAGCTTCCGCACAAGCTTTGGGAAAACTGGGCAGAAACACAGATCAGCACTGACAGACATGATGCAAAACATGAACCATAATGTCCTCAGACTCATAAGGCCCGTGTAGAATTTGAACATAAAGGACAAGTGATGTTGCGTACTTGCCCATTGGCAAAGGCTATTGTTTGGAGCTAATGTTTTAATGTGAAGATGTTACTTCTGCTCAGTGATAGTTGGGTAGAAAGAAAATAGTTCCAACATGAAACTGCTCACAACAAGGTCTGTGGATTATCTTGAGTAACCAGGTCATGATTTCTGTGAAGAGGCATTGCTGTTGAGTTTTTCAAACTTATTTTTTGATGCTTTAAGCACCACAAGCTGAGTGCCATCTAGTTCCATTATACTGGAGAGAAGGCAGAGATCTCTACGCTGATATCTCCAACGCTCAGCAACTCACATCAAAACAATCTAGACTGATAAATAGCACAACAGATAAGAGGAAAAATATGTATTTTTGACTATGGGGTGAACTGTCCCTTTAAGTTAAATCATTCTACAAGCAGAAACCAAGGATTACCAGAGCCATGTGGTAACATGGACCATTATAAAACAGCAGCCGTCAATGTAAGACAGCAAAAAGGGACAACATACAATGCACAGGTTGAAGGAGCTAATGGCATCATTTCACTGGAACTGAGATTGCCTGACTGATATTTGTATTGTATTTAAATCAGTGATCTAACAACAGTAAGTATGTCTCCATGTTTACAGTGTGGTGACAGTAGAAAAGTGTCTTGTCATGTTTGTTTCTTATTCTTTGAGTATTAAAAAGAGGCAATCCTCACACCCCAGATTAAGCTAAGCGTTTTAGTTTTTAAATGGAGTTTATATCAAGCAAAAAAAAAAAGCACCAAAAACATTATAACTCAGGCTACAGAAAATATATAATAATTATTATAAATTGAAAAGATCCTACTCATGACAACAGATTTCTACTAGGTGCAACAGGTGTGTATTTGTGCTTGATATCCCCTAAACATACAGCTTTCCAAAGTAGCTGCAAGGTTGGGAAAAAATCGTTTTATTCCACTGTCTGACAGGATCATGTATAGTCTATGAGCTGTATGTTTATATATAATTACATACCCAACCAAAGACGTTTAATTGCTGCTCTAGTGGACATCTTCTACTAGGGCTGGGTGATACGTCCTGAAAATTATATAATGATATTTTTGGCTATATCTCGATATACAATATATATCTCGATATTTTTAAATCTCCTCAAAAATGCTAGGACACCCTCTCTGATGCAAAAGAGTTCTAGGGATGACTTGTTTTTTGTTTGTTTGTCTGTTTTTTTCCAGAGAAATATTAACATAATGAGATTTTTTTTTAATTACTAATCATCAATAATGTGGATATAATGACTAAGTGGGTTAAGGCAAGCGTTAAAACAAAACAAAAAGTCTGGTAACTTTGTAGTGCAAATCACCATCTATGTCATATCACAATATCCAAAACTGAAGACGATATATAGTCTTTTATCTCGATAATGATGTGCTGTCTTTATATTGTATTGTATTGCCTTATATTCTACATGTCTTGTGCATCATTTTGTTTCCCCCACATTTAGCCTGATATATTTGGTATTTTTGGAAGTTTTGTGATCTCCTTTGCTCTTAAAAGATGTAATATTGAATGTTTGAGTTATTGATTAGGGGGTGTAAGTTTACTTTATTGATTAGACCTTCTAGAGGTGATAGTCCTGTGTTGAGCTATCTGATATAGATATTAGATAATATGGCTTATGTGTCATTTTCTCTGATAAAAAGTCTACATTCACGTAGACCACAGGAAGAGGTGTTGCTAATGATGCAGCAGGTAATATGGATCTAAATAAACAATACACTAAATAATAAATAGACATTTTGCTGTATTATTATTATTACTACTATATTTTGCAAGACATGATTATGTTTATTTGATCATGTCTTCCTTCTTTATTTAATATTAAACATTTTGCTGTATCATAAAGACAATTAAAAGAAAGTGTGTATTTGATCTTACTGTATATTTTGGAGCGCCTGTTGCCCAGTCCGCACTTCTTGGTCTTCCCTCCCCGGAACAAGCCGTAGTAAATGTCCCCGATGAACTGCTCCAGCTCCGGGTGGGACGCGTTCACTATCTCTGCCCCGGTTTTGCACAGGATCCGTCCGGTGACCCACCGCTCCGTGGACAGGGCCACGACCAAGAGCACCACCGAGCCGACACAGAGCACCGAGGCCACCGAGAACGTTATCCGTTTCCACAGCGAAGGCATCTTACGAGCCCATGGTGCCCCGAGGAAGGTAACACGACGCCGGGCAGCGACCCCCAGGCGCACTCGGCGATCACCATGAGTTTAATCTAAAGTCTGAGAAAGAAAAAAATGAATCATGCCCGGGTAAATTGTTGTTTCTCTCGGTGAAGTGTTGCAGGTAGTATTGATGTGTGAGGGACAGAGGAGGAGAAACCGAATCTATGGCGGTCAAAGAGATCCGTTACCGGGAGAAACTCTATCCCTGCCCAGTGCGCCTGGATCCTGCTCCTGTCTCTAACACACACTCTGCTCTTTATTCAGGGGATGAATTAACCTTTGCAGCTTGGCCTTTGGAGATGGAAATGTATCACAGCTGGTGACCATAAAATCATGTAAGCAGAGTTAATGGAGTCACAGTGACAGATATGACCCACTGTAACACAGAGCTTAAAGGTCAGGTCAGAGAGGGACCAATGAATTTAGACTGTGTAGAGTTATAATCCTACATCTCTCATTTTGTTTCTTGCTCCACTCATCTGCAAATGCATAGTAGTGGTTTGGAGTAATTAGGTTCATTTACCCTAGCAATAGCCTACTTAAAGGGACACTTCACCACAAAATAAAAACCTGTAGTGTTATTTACCAATAAAGATTGTTTTGTTGTCAGTTGATGAGTGTTAGGGAAATCTGCTGTAGAAATGGCTTTTGTTTGGCTCGCATTTTTAATTTCTCCTAGGTATTTGGGATCAGTAGGACCCACACTGTCAATGATAATTAAGACTCAGTGTCTTCAAACAAGACGATAGTAAAGTCCCGATGTCTTCAAACAAGTAGCCTACTTCCTGATTTTCAGTGTCTTAGCTTCTTACTCTTGCTAAAATTGGTCAAATTTGTTGTCATATCAAACTACAAACATTATTAATCATAAATAAACAAGTTTGAACCATAAAATGTGGTCAGGTTTTGGACCTTTTCCATTTTTGTGTCGGGATCGGCTGCAGACTAACTTGGCAGAGATGGCTGCCATCTTCTCTTTACATGGATTGGTGTATTGTGGTCATACTACCACTAGATGGCACAAACAAGTGTCCACGGACAAGGACAACAGGTCTAAGTTAAGTAGAATGAAGTATAAGGTCAAGTAAACCCAAAATATACTGTATAATGGGACCTGACCTGACTTATAATGGGATGTAATAGGACTAGATGGCACTCGCTAGTGGTACTCAAAGCGCCAAAAAAATACATTTGAAAAACTCAAAAGCAATGACTTTTTCTAGAAATCATGATGTGTCCACAGATGTTGTTGTGAGCAGTTTCATGTAGGAACTATTTTCTTTCCAAACTACACCTGCCAACCGTTTTGCCACGCAGAAGGAAGCATGCATCTACTGCTGGCTCACCTAGCAGTACTGAGCTAGTGTAAGATGAGATTTTTTTGTGAGGACGTATCCAATAGATTGTCATGACTTTCTCTATTCATTACTTTGCATCTTCATAATTTTATTTTATCTACTTACTTATTTTTTAATATCTTTGAATGACCTGATTGGAGATGCAACTGAAATGTCATCACTGAAGACAATAATAATAAAGCAATCTTGATATTTGAATCCTGATTCCTATGAAAACTTGTCTCATCTCCACCAGCTACCAAGGAAGGATCACGAAAAGCCCCAAATGGTTCACTGTGTGACAGCTGATTCGCTGCAATTTCACCACCAAGGAAAATGCCCACTGACATGATGACCCTAAACTTGCTTGCCTTCAGCTCACACTGTACGCCTACTTGTATATAATAATTTGTATTCAATTCAGTTACTTTTGAAATTATTAATAGAGGAAGTACACAGTGCCCAGAGCAGGCAACCAAGTGGTTAAAAGGGGCTCACACCTCCTGTTTGCCCCAGGTTCTCCGGGCAGGTTAGTCCAGCTGTGTACTGGGGGCCCTTATCGAGCGCTGTTCCCTCCAACCACTGCACACTGTGTACAGTGTGTACCCTGGCACATACACAGTGTCATCAGGTTCAGTGTGCATGAAGACTACATGACACTTTTAATATATGATCATTTAAGGCTATTAGTATTTGTCTACTGTATCACTGTTGCATTTTGTTATTTTTAATTATTATTATTTTCTTTGTCATTTTATGTGTTTTGGTTGAGTAAGTATTACATTCATTTTAAATCTTATTCTGATATGTAATTCCTCTACCTTTTATTCCAGATGTGATGTCAGAATGTTGCTGTCAACAAATTTGTTTTTAGGGGAGAAAAAAAAACAATCAGTCAACTATCAATAATTCAATCAATCAATTAAAACAGTGTGAAATGTGCTCACGTGGCTGCGGGCGACACCTGCCGGTGATTCCTCGGAACGGCAGTGCGTGATGACGTCAGAGGGTGTGACGCAGATGTCAGTCTCCCAGGCAGCAGATGAGACCGTTTGGTGAAGATGGCGGACTCGCTGTCGTCAGGTCTGGGAGAGGAGCAGGAGAAGGAGAAAAAGGACAGGGAGCGGGATAGGAAGGCTGCCAAAACAGAGGCGAGCAAGGAGAAGGACGGAGTGACGGAGACGTTGGGGTTTAACGATAAAAACGGCGGCAGTAAGGCTAAGAAACGCAACCTGTCAGGTGAGAGCTAGCTTTGGCATTACAGCCCACAGTTTGACAGCGCTAGCTAGCTGCTGAAGTGATTGTTTTTTTATGTACTAGCACACCTGTGTTGGGTTTAAAAGCATCACTACACTGTATGTTATGTGGGGTTATCTGTGCTGCTTGAGCACACAGTTACTAAGTCAGTGCTGCTTTGGGCGCTGCTCCGAGTTTGCACTTGATCTCAGGATGTGGCTAACTATATCCCCACAGCTGCTGCTTCTTAAACACTGAGCTGAATGTAAGTGACGTTAGGTGGATAATTTATGTGATGTGCATCCAAATCAAAACCCGACTGTCAAGACATGGCAGCCCCGCAGCATGTAATCATGCAGGAGTCTAAATAGGCCAGTTTTCCTCTCTGTCAAAGTGATGTTTCTTTGCACAGGCGCATTCAGAGGTACTGCTGTGTGGGTACATACTGTATTCGTCCAGAAGTATGTGGACACACATGTGCACATACTTTCCTGCACTTTAGCTCTGGGGCTGTTTTTGCATGGTTTTATCCGAGGTTGCAACTAAAGCACTCCAAAAGTTTAGTGTTGCACTTCCATAAAGTTGGAGGACTAATTAAAAGACTAGTCAAAAATGCATTTTTCGCAGTAAACATTTTAACTCCTCATAGTAGGTAAACCACAGATCTTTCTAATAACATTAACCATCATATATACTTGTTAACGTTACTAATAAACTTCCGGAAAGTGTTGCATTTCTGCACCCTCAGTAGTGCAACTTGATAGAGACTATCATTAGACTCGGCTTGCCTGGTGAACGCCCCCATCTTTAATCTCGGCCTCTCCATTTTATAATGCATGCATAAATATATAGAATTCAAGGGATGAAAGATCCTCCAGAGCCACAAAAACATTTGCCACAGGCCATGATCATGGTAGATAAAATCTGTGCACTGCCCCTCTTATCATGGGAAGTCTTAATGCTGCAGGACATAATATGTTTAAATAATAGTGTGCTTCCAATTTTGTGGCAAGTTTGAGGAAGGCCCTTTGCAATGTTTGCTTTCTGCACATTTGGCCGTAAAGGTATTTCTTATCTTAATGCAGTTTTTTATTACTTTATTATTAGCTAAGTGCTGTTTGCAGTGCGAATGAAAACTGTTAACCTGTGAATAAAGTCATAAAAGCTTTCTAAGGTTATGATTATTTTTATTGCTAAGGTGTGAGACATCATTGGCAGGTGGATTTCCCTATGAGGGCTATACGTGTCTCTGTATATATGCTCAGTGTTTTGTCTTATGTTCATTTCTGGCTGCAGATCTGTCTCTGGTCAGATTTATAACAACTGAGCTCACCAGAGGCTACTTCCTAGAACACAATGAGGCTAAATACACAGAGCGCAGAGAGAGGGTCTACACCTGCCTCCGCATCCCCAAGGAGCTCGAGAAGGTAAGCACACAAACAATTCACTGTGGGCTTTTTATTTTTTGGGTGAAAGCCACAGATTAATAAACATATTCTCCCTCTCTGTATCTCTTCAGTTGATGACATTCGGCTTCTTCCTCTGTCTGGATGCCTTTCTCTATGTGTTCACCCTGCTGCCCCTCAGGGTGATTCTGGCCCTTTTACGACTCATCACGTTGCCTTGCTGTGGTCTCAGGTAAAGTATAAGCTTAGGTATTAGGGATGCAATTGGAAAGACATTTCTTAATTGATAGTTGGCCACATTAATATTTGACTAATGATCAAAGTCTTTTCCTCAATACACATTTTAAATAAGCTTAAAACTACCACTGTAAAGTATAACTGATAAAGAGAGACTAGGGCTGCAACTAACAATTATTTTATTATTAGTTATACTTCCTAATGTTTTTGGAATTGTTTGGTCTATGAAATATGAGGATGTGGAGGATTTGCTTATTTGCTCTGTTTGGATAAGACTCTAAATTGAATTTCTTTGGGGTTGAACCATTCTTCTTCTTCTTCTTCTTCTTATTATTATTATTAGTAGTAGTAGTAGTAGTAGTATTTACTCAAGATTAATCAGTCAATTGAAATAATTAAAATAAAAACAAATAAGAAACTAACTTATATGAGGATATAAGCATTAGTTGCAGCCTGGGCACACAAACTGACTAAAACATACAGATTCAGTAAAAACCTTCTAATGTCCCTATTTATAAACAGAAGCGATTATTGCAACATTGCTGTTAACCTCTAGAGAGCAGTAGAGCACCGTCTGACTTTGCTCAGGCAGATGATAACCTGCTCTGATCTGCTTTAGCTTGTAGTGACTGATGTGAACATTTCTTTTGTGTGTGTGTTTTGGTTGTAGTGGCTCCCGCCTGCTCCAGCCAGCCCAGGTGTGTGACGTGCTGAAAGGCTTCATTATGGTGCTGTGCTACTCTATGATGAGCTACGTGGATTACTCCATGATGTACCACCTTATCAGGGGACAGTCTGTAATCAAACTGTACATCATATACAACATGTTGGAGGTACACACAGATAATACTGCAATAATAATATCTGTAACTCTGATTGTACAGACAGGGAGCCACTAACTTATTGGCTCTCTCGTCTATTGACATACTTCTGTTGTTGTGTTGTCAGGTGGCGGACCGCCTGTTCTCATCATTTGGCCAGGACATCCTGGACGCTCTGTACTGGACAGCCACAGAACCCAAGGAGAAGAAGAGAGCGCACATAGGCGTGATTCCTCACTTCCTCATGGCTGTGCTCTACGTCTGTATCCTCACCTGTGATTATTGTTGCCTGTTCTTGTATCTTATTGCTTCTGTGCTCCTTCTGTAAAAAGTCAATTGGCAGGAAATCAGTTTTGATAATTATTAACTGTAAAGTAATCACAAAGTTCGTTTTCCTCTGAACTCTATGACATGTGGCATGTTTAGCTTCTGTTTAAGTTTTAAATGGATGTAAAACAGCTAATTAAAGAAAAAAGGAAAGGGAATAGCAGAAAGAAACGAGATACCTAAGTCATAGATATCGAGCATATATGAAAAATTATATCTATATGTGTATTTCCCAACAAGCTTACATATATATATAATAGTTTACACAATGAAAAATGGCTAACAAATAATTGAAATTTGTTAGCCAAAAATTCGATCTAGGATGAAAGGAAATGCTTACCCTGGTCCACACCTATGAATCTGCGCACTCCACTGAGATCAAGTTGACTGTGTGTAACGAAGTGACAATTCTGTCTGATACTAGGCAAAGGAAATGTGTTTCTTAAAACTGGCAGATGATCTTGTTAGGGAAGATGAGAAAGTAGAAAATGTCTTTAATATATGAACGATGGCTTTATGTTTGAGTAATTTATTCAAACAAGCAATAATGCCAGAAATTCCACCTCTTCAAATGTGTTGTACTAGGTTTCTTCTCTTCAGTGGTAGTAAACTAAATATCTTTTTATTTTGGACTGTTGGTTGGACAAAAGAAGCAATTTGCAGATATCAGCTTAGGCAACAATCAGTCAGTTAATTGATAATATTCTGCAGATTAATTAAAAATGAAATAATCATTAGTTGCTTGCTCAGCTTCCCCTCAGACTAGTAGAATGTGCATATCAGTGGGCGCACATCAGGATTTGCACACAGCATCATATTCTTCTCTGTCGTCCTTTAGTGTATTTTTTTCCTTAGCATGTTTGTGTCCAGTTCTCCACGCCATCCTCATCATGGTTCAGGCCACCACCCTCAATGTAGCCTTCAACTCCCATAACAAGTCCCTGCTCACCATCATGATGTCAAACAACGTAAGTATAACACATATTTTAACTCATTTCAAAGTGCATGCAGCATGAATTCAGCCGATATCTATATATATTTGTGTATTTTTTGCAGTTTGTGGAGATCAAAGGAAGTGTGTTCAAGAAGTTTGAAAAGAACAACCTTTTCCAGATGTCTAACAGCGGTAAGTGTTCAGTGATACCTAAAACAGCCCAATATTTGCAGCAAAGTCAGCGGTCTGTGGATATTTTGTAACTCGGCTTTTGATCTTGGTGATTTAGTGCAAGGTAAATTTATGGAATCGAGCTCGGCCGCAGTGAGTGGCAAAGTAGGTTAATCCAGGATTGATTTGTTTGTTTCCCACAGACATAAAAGAGAGGTTCACCAACTACATCCTCCTGCTCATCGTCTGTCTGAGAAACATGGAGCAGTTCTCATGGAACCCTGGTAACGAACACAGTGCTGCACAGAGAATATAACATTACTGACGTCTACACAGCTGATTCATCTGTATATGACAGTTAGAAGTTACATCACACTGCTCCTCATAGGTGCATCCTCGGGCCATCTTACTGTGGCTCGGCATTGACTCTCACTGGCTTCTATAATGAATATTGTCCTGGTTATGCACACTCATCAGTTTTTGATGTGTTGGTTTTTAGACCACTTGTGGGTGCTGTTTCCTGACGTAGTCATGGTGATTGCCTCAGAGGTTGCCGTGGATGTTGTGAAGCACGCCTTCATCACCAAATTCAATGATATCAGCGCTGATGTGAGTCCCTTTTTGCACTCAGTACTTTCACAGTTTATCCATAAATTTATGGTTATGTGTGAGATGATCCACCACAAAGAGTACATTCAAATTTCAAAAAATCTAATTCCAGGTTCGTTAAATAGTTTTTTTTTTCTGCTGCTTTTAATTGACTCTTACAGTTCTCATCGTTGTTGGTTATTGGCTTTTTGCCCCTTTCCTTTCTTTTTAATTTATGGACTTTTAGCAGAGTCACTACATGTATTATTAGCCACATATTGTTAATTTCAGTATAAGTTTAGATATTCAGAAATGCCATCAGTTTGCATGAAGTTGTACAATACATGTTTTTATGGGGAAAAAAGTTAATGAAGTTGTATTGTTGTATAGGAATACATAGAGGAGAATACCATTACCATGTTGCCGGCACATTCTAATTGTTCCTTCAACAATTATATCGACAGTGCAACACCAGAAGGTTAATATTTATGGATTTGACACTCCTACTTCTGTTTAAGGGACTACAGTTCCCGTAATACTGGGGGCTGTAAACAGGAAGTACCAGGAAGTTGCTATGGATTCATGGTTCGTTAACTGTGGGCTGCAGCGTTTGCAAATTGGCACCTTTTAAAGAATACTAGAATTAGCTTTTAGCTGTTTCTCTTTACAGTGTACTCACTGAGATACAGAACTATCACTGCATTACTTTGACACTGAAAACAGTTTTAATTAGCATCTTATTTTCTTTTGCTTTCATTTGCAACACCAGAGATAATTATTTTCCTGGAAAGTAGATGTCACGCAAGATTTCTGTGTGACTGAAAAAGTGTGATTTTTGACATAAACTGCAGCAATTGGTGGCAGGGGTTTAATAGCTAGAAGTGATACCTGATAATGCACTGACCAAGTCAGTAAGATACAGTCGGGTTCTCAGCTCAGGAAAAAAGCTATCTACTTTTTCAAAGGTAAGTGGATCTTTAAAGCCAACAGACTTCATTCTGTTTTACTTTTCTGACTGGTGGTTCTTTCTCTTGTTCACCCTCTTCCTCACTTTCGCACCCACACCACATACACTAGTATCAGAGGTTAACTATCAGTCGGCTGAGCCATTTTGTCCTGTTTCAACATAACTTTCTTCCCACCTCCTTCCCTCCTCTTATCTCCCCCTCTTTGATTTCCTTTAAGAAGTTGTAACTTTGGTTACGTAACGGAAACCAACTCCACAGGAAGGGATTAACCCCTTTATCTCCACAGTGTCAAACCTAATCACACAAACCTCACTGACACGCAATTAGCACTTGTGTATCCATGGTCGTCCACATTTAATCACCGTGTGCACTTTATCGCTTTTGTCTTTTTACACCGGCTTTTCAAAATTCAATTTGGCTCATCTCCTGCCACTACCCATGCTGCACCTTCACTTAACATGATCACACAACAGCAAATTACACAGGTCAACTAATTCTGAGGCAGCAATGGGCAGCTTTAGTTTTACTTTGACTAATGTTGTGTTGCTCTGTGTCGTTTTCCAGGTATATGGGGAATACAGAGCCAGCCTTGCCTTTGACCTCGTCAGCAGTCGACAGAAAAATGTGAGTGAAATGAGTTCAAATATCAGCTGTGTCTTCACACAACTCGCTGGCAAATTCTAAGCAAGCCCTAAAAGTACCAAAATGTTCACATCATTATAATCATTGCTCTTGGTGTGGATGGCCCTTAATGCATTGGTTGGGTAAGAAGAAAAATGCTGATTCTTGTTGATGCATTGTGATAAAGTGTCTTAAATGTGTCTCCAGGCTTACACAGACTACAGTGACTCAGTATCCAGGAGAATGGGCTTCATCCCTCTTCCTCTAGCTCTGCTGGTCAGTCACTTTTTATACCAAATATCCATTGCTATTGGTATTGTATATGTTAAGTGTATACACACTTTACGTCTGATGATTTCTTTTTTCAGTTGATCAGAGTGGTGACCAGCTCAGTGAAGATCCAGGGTTCGCTCTCCTTTATGTGTGTGCTGCTGTTTTACCTGGGGTAAACATCCAGTTATCTTTCTCAGTTTTGAACACACATTTCCATCGTGTGTATGTAGTTTTTAATGTTTGCTCATTTTAACATATCCTCATGTTGTGTGTGTTTGTGAGCAGGATGATCACACTGAAGGTGCTCAACAGCATCGTTCTGCTGGGGACGTCTTGTGTGTTTGTCAAAGAGGCCAACATGGAAGAAAAGCTCTCCGACCCTCCACCGTCTGTCGTCTCCAGCCGTGCAAACTCCAGAGCTCACCGTGTCAAACATGTTCACATTTCACCGCAGCAAGGTAGAAATCCAAACTGTTTTAATGTCATCAATTACACCTGTGCTTTTGCTACTGTAACAAGCCGAAATATCTGCTGTGAAAATGGATTATTGCTAAATACAGCATTCGATAAGCCACGCCATTCTTAGTTACTGTTGCTATACCCGTCAAACTATCTGTTCTCACTTGCTACACATGCATTTAACAATGATAACAGTGACTGATTAACTGCTCAAAAATCTTCGTAAATTTCAAGACACTGTATCCTTTATTTCAGACAAAAGCAGGCTTTTCATTTCTTGCTGACAACCATTAATTTGGTTAAAATGTAAAATTCTAATTTGCAGATTCTGTCAGCTATGGCAGGCTAGCTGGTTAAGCTAACTTTAGCTCCATTGAAAACACTGTCTTAATATTTCCAAGTGACTAATTTTGAAACGAGAGACCGGTAAAGGTGGTCTTACACATACACTTGAGAACTGTATACATGATATTAAGCAGGATTTTTTAAATGCAGTATGAAAATAGGCAATAGACTGCGTCCGATTGCTAGTAGACCAGAGCTGTGTAAACGGCTCTGCAGCAGACGATTATGCCTTTCTGTTTTCTGAGGGTTCGGAAAACAGGTTTGTAGGCTGAACAGCTGAGAGCTGCATGGAGATCAGTGAATATTTTACAGTGGTTGCTTCTTTTTTATATCTCTAACTTAAAAAAGTCTCTCTGAAACTCTGTGTCAACTAATTTGAAACAATAATGGAGCAAAGCTTCAACAGAGATGGACAATAATGTGTGGCGGCCCGTCATTGCATCCTTTGGCAAAGGGGATAAAATTGGTATGTCTGCCTGAGTCTTGTATTTCCATCATTGCGAATCAGCCGGAGCTGAAGCAGATAAATATCTGTAACTCCTGTAGAGTATTTGTCTGGGGAGTGAGTGCTGATTGTAACCATTACTATTAGATACAAAAGCCAGATGTTAGCACGTGTTAGTGTGGTATTTTGTCCAGTTTGAAAGAGGCTACACTTACATTTCAGTGTTTATGTTGCAAGAAAAAGGCTTTTACGTTGAGAACAAACTGATACATTTGGCAAACATAACTATATCTCATGTAATGTTGGTTGGTGTTGCTCGAGTGTAAACATCCCCAAATGTAACAGGACAGAGCTGCTAACATTACTCTACTCTGATCCAGGACTTTCATACAGAAATACTGTTCACAGAAGAAGTGCTAATCATAAATGTTTTGGTTTTTATATACATATATATATATATATATATATATGTAACCCTAGTAAGTACATAATGTGCCCCTTGACCTTAGAAGTAATGCTCACCTACCTCCCTCCAAACTATTTAAAGTCTGAGTATCACTGTTACTACAGCCACATGCACACCGCTACAGCATGCAGAGAAATTCAAAGCTTATCAGACCTGCTGTGCCTAGTAACAGTTGCTAAGCAATGATTGTACAATTGCAGTTTGGTGGAGGAGTTTAGAGAACTGTCAGCTGCACTGTATAAGTGTGTCCTTTGCTGTTTGTAATAAACTCTACCTCTCTTCCTCTTATAGAACCCACAACTGACAAAGGAGGCATATCACAGGCAGCAGACAATTGTCCGCCCACCACCGCGGCAGAGACTTCCGCCCCAACACTCCCCAAGAGCGACTCGGACATATTCCTTACCACGCCAGATGAGGAGGACGAGGACAAAATCATCAACGCCAACACGGGACTGGAAGGGGACAGACTTGAACACAGAACGCCCAAGAAAGATTTACTGGAAATAGACCGCTTCACCATCTGTGGCAACCGAATAGACTGAAGCCAAAGAACCAACCAGTCAGTGTGTCCTGGTGAAACAGCGAGGTTCAGGGATCAGACACGGGTCACGGAGCATGCTCAGACCAGACATATTTTTGTGCACCTGACCCCCTGGAGTATTTATTTATTTATTACTGACAAAACCAGCCAAGGCATAAAGCTGTTACAACAAGCATCAGAAGCCGCTTCAGATGTTTCCATCTGGTCCAGTCGGTGCCTCTTGAACCAGGTAGACTCTGAGCACGGGTCTTGGCTGTCATGGCAACCCGTAGACATGCTTGCTGATGACGACGAGGGGGTGGGGGGCAGATCTGGCATGCACAGCTGGAGCAGAGCACGAAGAGAGCAACAAAATCTGTGTATGTGAATAAGTACAACGTGGGTGGCTGTGTGATTGTAGGAACATGACAGCTGGACTGTGCGAGTACGTGTTCAGAAGCACAATCATATGTACAGCGCAGAGTTGTTTTTAGAAAGAACAAAACTTGTCAGTTTTTTAACTTTTTTTTTTTATTATTGTAAAAGCCTAAAAAAATTTCAAATATTTGAAATGAAGTTTTTACGAAGAAATCTCAGATCTTTTTCTAAAATCGACCTGCAGGACTAAGACTCACAATCTCATTACTGCATTATTGAAATCTCAAATTTGCTCAGCAGACACACACAGACAAACCAACATACATTTGTAGGGATCTTGTTTAAAGTGGGTTACTCTAATGGGGACCCCAGATGTCTACAGCTGTCAGACATGGCAGTAGTGACACTACGTACAGTCTTGCAACGGCTTTATCTTTACATAACTGTATAGACACAGAACAAAGTTTGGAGGTTTTAGTATTACGCAGTTTGTGTTGATGTTGTTACTTTGAAGCACTGAGATAAGATGCTGCCTGTTTGTAAGACACAAGTATTTATTTTGGCTTGGACTCCAAGACAGACAAGTTTGGAAGATATTTTAGGTGATTTTTTTTTTTTTAAAGTTTTTTTTTTTTCCTCCCCCAATATGCTTCATGTGTACATAAAGCATGTAGCCCACAGATAATCACGTCTTGTTGTAACACCACTGTGTTCTTGGTCTCATTTTAAAATTATGGTGTGTGACTCTGGCATACCAGCATCAATTCATCTCGACAGGTATGAAGCATAATTCACATTACATGTATGCAGGTAAAATGTTAAGGCTGAGACACAGAAACAAGATGGAGGATCATCTCAGCACTGTGTGAGCCCAGAAATTTTAATTTGCCAGAGAGCTGTACAATGGGCACAGTCAGGTTTGAACCCTACAGGTTGCTGGCGTTGTTTGGTGTGGTTGGCGCTCTTTCCAAATGCTCCTGTACCCAACAGTCTTTAGATGCTGTGAACGCTGGAAGCACTGTTTGAGAAATTAAGTGGATCATGTAACGCAGGGTCCAATGTGCCAGAAGTTGCATGTCCTGGGCAAAAGCTAAGTCCAAACTTGCCCCAAGTTTTGCCTCTCATGCCAGTACCCCAATTTTGTCAGATATAAGCCACAGCGCTCACAGAAAAGTTTGTTTTTCCAGAAAAGAAATACCTAATGACCTTTGAAAGAGGGTCTTTTAAACAATACCCTCCGCTGTTTTGAAGATATTCTCAGAATCATTACAGACTCCTCTAAATCTAAATGAAAAATATTTATTTGCCACAGAATAATTAAGATTTTAACTGGTTTCCCAAGTTGGAACTTCGTTTTCTTAACTCAAACAAAGTTGCTGGCCAAAAGTAACATATCTCCTCACTCAATTTGTACTTAATTAACCACAATTTGTTTTTTGATACACAGTATTAAAATGGAAAACAGACTAAATAGGTGTTGCAAAACATAAATTGTAAATGACAGGTGTGGAGGATGAAGAACTCTAGACTGGGAATGAAACAAAGAAATCCCACACACTGTCTATCACTTGCATAAACGACCCTTCGATCCTCATGTTTTAGTCAAAGGACCATCTGGGTTTTTCCAAAGATTGGAAGGTATTTATTGTTCAGAAAAAAAAGATTAAATTTTATATTGATTAAATGTATACATGAGAGGCAAAAACACAGGTTAAGTCCAACCTTACTATAGGAAGACAGTCAATACAGTGAAATAAGTAACTGCAGTCCTGTGGACAAAGAATTGAGAGTGTGGTTGCATCATGACAGAGCCATGTATGTATGTGTGAGAGAGATCATTTGCAGTGCATGGATGGACCTCACAACCTAAAGACATACTATATGTATGAATCAGATATTTCATTGTTTTTTGTTTTTTTTCATGTACAACTCATCTGTGTAACGCAGCTCCTACATGGTAGAAGGAGAATAAAACAAGATTTTGTTTTGTAACCCTTTCTGGTGTGATGTGACGGTCTAACACAGCCTGTCTATGAATATGTGTGTGTGTGTGTGTGTGTGTGTGTTTGTGTGTGTAAGCAGGCACAGGAACAGTGGCGGGTGTTTTACTGAAAAGAGTCACTGCAGGCTCTGTTCGCAGGGCAAACACTGCGGTCCACTGTTCCCCCTGAATGGGCATTTGGAGGGGGTGTCTGTCATCACAGTCATTCATACACACAGGGGGAGTTTTTTCAGGGTCCAGGGTTCAGGGTAAATAATCTGCTGCTGGATTACATGACTTGATTACATACTTCACATTTATGTTTAAGTAGTATAGCGTCATGTGTTGTGGAAAGTGGCTGTGAAGAGGTGGCTGAGGATGAAAGAGAGCACTGATATATCCAAAACTTCAAAGTTTTAACCAGGCTATAATGTTACTTTTTAACTCCTTTCTTTGAACTCAAATCTTGTGTGTTTGCCAAAATTTCACCGGTCTTGACCATCTGTTTGATGAATGACAGAGCTGAAGGTCAGCTGCTCAGTGACCACAGGATAGAGTCAATGACCTGCCTCACATTCATACATACATGCAGAGGCCCACTAAGATTATGTAATTTGATTTTCTTAAAGGCCACCACATAATGCCATCTGACCTCTACTGCTCAGGTAGAAAGCTGTAAACATTACAGACACACTGCAACTCTTGTCTCAACATTCCTGACAGTGACAGTATAAATGAAAAAGTATGCAATTGACAATACTGTGTTGAAATAATATATTTAAATGAAATGGATTATTGAGAGCAGGTGTATTTTGACGTTCAGTGAGTTAATCTGATGACCTATATTGACTGTTTATAACCTTTACACTCGTGAAAATACTGTGACAAGTAAAAGTCATGCATTTAAATTTTCCTTACATTAACAGACAAACATGAGCAACAAACTGTCCCAAAAGTAAAAGTACTCAGTTTATTTCATCACAGAATAATGTATGTCATTGGATTATGAGTATTAATACACCCAATCTCTCTTTATATAAACCAGGTAATTTTGGAAATATGGTAAAATCCGACAATTAAGGTCTTCCGTGGGCTCTGTAAATATTAGCAGCCAGTCACCGAACATGTTATTGAATTGTTACTACAAATGCCCTATATATGAAACTTAAATCATTATGGGTCTGAGATAACTAGGGTGTACAGATTCAAAAATTAGGCTGCTGGTCTTAGGACCTGTAAGGTCAACCAAGTGGCATGTTGATTTTCTCTTTTTGGTAATGAGCACTGGAGCTAAAACAATAAGGATATAACAACAACAGAAATGGTTGTAGGATGTTGCATTATATTAAATGTTTGACTTAAAATCAAAATATTGTCATAATACACTTTACTTTTTATAGGAGAGGATTTTGAGTGAGCAGATTTTTTTATTCTACCAGGTGCCATAAAAGTCACGAGTTATGCTATTTTTTTTTTTTTAGCATTTTTGTCACTTAGAAAATGTTAAAGATGATGTAGTGAGTCCATGTTAGCAACAATAGTCTAAAATTAGCCGTCATTATTATATGCACGCACAAATATGTTTGACCATATGGCACCAAAAGAACAAGGAAAGCATGGCAGAAAAGATGGATGACCTTTTTTAATGAATAGCCATAGGTTACATTAATAATTTCATGAATTAATGATAAACTAATAAATTAATAAATAGATTTAGCCATTTAAAAACAAACGTGAATGTCCCATTTTACCTGAACATGTCATTGGAGTGAGGTAGGGGTTCTTGGTATGTTTCAAGGCCCAAATAATCAAAATTATTTTACTTGGCAACATATTTTCTTCATAGAAATATAGCAGAGAACCATAACAAGTTATGAAAAAAACTTAAAGAAGCCTTAAGAGTTTTCTTGGTAATTTACCAAGAAGTGTCCCACATTACCTGACTTCACCCTACTCATGGGTAGCCAGTGAATAAAGTCTTATCGATTTATTAATATCACAATTTACTTGTTGATTATATTATAATCACACTAATTATAATTATAATGAGTATTAATCAATTTATATTATATAAAGTTATAATTATTTTTCTCTAACATGTAGTGGAGTAGAAACATCAAGTAGGAGCAGAGAATGCCACCGAAAACATGTAAATAAATAAATAAAACTACAGTATTTAAGTAAATGTACTTCCTTAATTTGCTCCACTGTTTGTGAAGATGACAGGTGATTGGACCCCGCGGTGTCGCGCGCCACGAGCTTTCAGCGAGCACGAGCGTTCTTGGGTTTTACGTGCACGCGGGATTAGGCTACTCGCAGCCGGCCGGTGAGAGTGAGGACACCGAGATAACGAGCACATCCTCGGCCGTTGCTCCTGTTGAGTCGTCGGAGTTTGTCCGGGAGAATGAGTCCGTACCGAGAAACCAGGAGCTAACGGCTGGAGCTAACGGCTGCCTGAACCTCGACCGTTGGATGTTAAGTTTAAAAGTTTCCCTCCGGACGGTTGTTTGTGCGGCTGCTGCGGGGATAAACCGCTGAGAGGGACAGGTGTCCTCTCACGTCACCAGCTCGGCTCCCCTCTCCATCCCCCGCTGGACTGTAGCACCGTACACCGGCGCTGGGAGTTTTAACTTTTCTTCTTGGGACAAAGCTGGACTTTTCTGAGCCATGTTGTGGGCAAGGTGGCTCGCCCTGCTGCTCTGCTGGGGGGCCACAAGCGGCGAGCAGCAGGCGGACGAGAGGGACGGGACCCCGCTAGAGGCCCGGACGGACTCCCGCAGACAACGGTCCCCTCCACCGGTGGAGCCGTTGGACTTTGGGTTTGTACCGGCGGCGGTTTATGATACTCACGCTTACTACGAGCCAGGGGCCATAGGGATCCTCTTCCACATGGTCCACGCTTTTCTCTACGTTGTTCAACCTCACACCTTCCCCAAAGGTGAGATTATCCCTCACCCCCTCCTCCTCATCCGTGCCCTTCTCTCTCCATCTTCTCTCTGCTTCTTACGGGAGGGCAACTGGCATGGCTTTAATTACTTCTTCTTCTCAGTACAAATCATTATGGACAAACACATAGTTCATATTTCGGTTTAATAACCGCTAGGCTAACGTGAGTTGTGTGCGTGTGGCTGTAACAGGTGTTACACTAAATTCTGTGACCCATCAGATTTAGCGACCTGATTAGGCGTTTTAGCTTCACTGATACTGCAAATGTTTTTCTAATGGCCATATACTGTTTGTGGATGGCTGCTAATCAAACTTTGTGACCCCAGTAGGATCAGAATTAAGATAGAATAGAGAGATTAGAGAATTTTTTTCACCCTTAACACAATTATTGTGCCACAGATGGTCATGCAAAAAACAACATATACATAGTATACAGTAAATAGTACATAGTAAGATACATGTGTACACAGTAAATTTAAAAAAAAAATAGAGAAAATAAATATACATGTAGTAAAAGTGACAAAAAGTGCAAATAATGGTGCAGTGCCTGAAGAAAAATAATTACACACACCGGCAAAACATCCTGACAGGTGCATCTATGTTATAATAGGACTATGTGACTATACAGAAATGTACAGAAACTGTACCAATGTTACTGTTTCACAAAAGTTACAGATTAAGCACAAATATGAATGGACACAAAAAGTATGATCTGTATTTAGGGGTCCATCACGCTGCAAGTAGGGGACACGGTGAAAAAAAAGTAGGGATAAGAGTTAACAACAGCTGATTCATTTGAGGTACATGATAATAGTGCATGAATATAATCTTCATCCAGTGCCAATGTCATCATGAGTTTTGGATAATAGCTGTAATAGAAACAGTGGCCAGTAGTGTGTAAGTCTATCTGTAAACCACTAACACCTCACCTGTCAAGGGGTCCCACGATAAAACTGAAATCCTTCAAATGAAACAATATGTGAAGGAAATAAACATAAACTGTTTACATGTCCATACTGAGGCCATAACCTGTGCTGAGGAGTCACATGTACATAGGCTCTGCTTTGTTTTTGGAAATCACTGGCCTAGCTGTTTCCCTAGCATCAAAGACCGTGACTGACATGTTTTACGTCATAAATAAACACCAAAGTCCAAAAAACATTGGAAACCTCAAAGAGGCCACTGTTGCAGGAATCATCTGACACTGCCGCTATATCTGTATTCTCTCACTGAGTGTAAATCTGTGCTGTATCATGGCTGACTCAACGCATGACTTCCAAAAAACCCTCTTAACTAAAATGCTACAGGGTCAAAAGAGCACGTGCATGGAGGGACTGTATGCATCAAAGGTGTGTGCTTGTTGAGCTCATAAACCAGTGTTATGAGCAGATTAATGGGATCAATAGCTGTCATAGCTCGTAAGTGATCCCCATGCTTTAACATTATTGAGGTGATTAAGGGGTGATCAGGTCTTTCAATTAATCAATGCATACATAGTGAATGTTTCCCTCTTTGCTGCCTGGTGTTGTACAGTCCAGTGACGGATATATAGAGCTACAACCCATTTAAAGCGGTTTGTTTGTGCACTGTATATACAACTATGAGTGGTCACGTTGGAGGATGACACTGTTCAATAGGATTGAAGGTTTTAAGTTGCTGCCATTTTGGTGTCCAGGGTTAGTGCCGCTGGCTGGGTAATCAATTAGCAGATCAGCGATTAGAGGAGGCTTTCTCAGTCACCTGCATCACTGCGTAATACCTTAATCCACTGGACCATATGCTGCTACTGCCAGGGACTTTCCAGTATGAATTACTGTCATACACACGCACAGGTAGAGACCACCTGGATGTCATGTCACATAACACACACAAATCAGATATCATATACCTATATGGAAAAACCATACATTTTACTCACACACATCGATCACACACACATATCTTGAGGTTAGTTAGCACACTGTTTACAATTGCATCACTCACGCATGAGTCAAACTAACTTAATTAACTAAATTACCTCAGCAGCAACAGAGTGAAGCAGCACTATCAGTTACAAAATGGCTGGATTAATAAACTCTGAATAAAGTATTTGGTTAAGTTTTACCTCTTAATTTAACATTTATTATTATGCATATTGTAATTAGCTTTGGGCAACTAATTTTTTAATATCCCAAGGTCACATTTTGTTTTCTTTCTCTCCACTTTATATTGAAGATGCACGTTTATGACTATTAGTAGATGAATATTTTACTCTCTTTTTCGGCTTCATGAGGTAACACAAACTGTTTACTCAGGCATGTTCTTACTTACACAAGGTTGCCAGGACTGGTTATAATAGTTAACTCACTGGTATGACCTGGTGTAGTAGTGTGGTGTATATTCAGCCTTTGTGCTGGTCTTATAAGGATCTGCTAACAGTTTCCATGTAATATACTGTCTGCATATGAGTTATGGAAAATATACATTTCTTGGGTTTGGTCCACATAGTTTTACTCTCTGTAAAGGTTAGGTTGAAAACACCAAAGTCCTTTACCATGAGAAAAACAGCACAAAGAAATAGTATAGTATTAAACTCCATGGGACACAGGTCGCAGTCATATTGTAGGTAATAAGTAAAAGTAATGAAATACACTGCTACAACTGTCCTAAAACAATTGTTGTGTCTAATATAAAGAGGTTGTTACTCCTAGAGACACCATGACCATATGACCACAACTACACACAAGCCACATGGGTTTTTCCCTGAGATAAATCTCGATTAATTTTCCAGGTTAGCATCTGTACATTAAACTGTACAAAAAGGCTACTGAACAAGCAAGTTAGAACATTGCAGGGACGCAATTTGCTGAGTTGTTTTTCCGCATATTTTTTTCGCTGAAACTCTAAATAGATCTGGAAGACTGTTGGTGAACAGAGGCTTATGTGTTATATGTCTCATTTCAGTATATTTTTGAAAATGCGGTCTTGGTGGAACAGTACAGTGTTATATTGATACCAGTCTTCCACTGAATTCTGTCACCCCATCATGTTTCCAGTAGTGCTGCTGTCCAGGGTTGAGGTAAGGGCTTGAGTAAGGTTATAATTAGCTGGTGCAGAGGTGACTGGTTGATGTCAGGGCTGAGGTTGACTTGAGGTTAAGATGGAGAAATGCAAATCAATGGGAGGTAAACTGAGGATGAGGGTATGTAGCTAACTGATTGGTCTTGTCAGATCAATTGGATTGAAGTTTGAACAATCTCACAGCAAGTCTGAGACAAAATCTCCACAAATCCCTGTCATATTAATAATGTAATTACTGTTTCAGGTTTCCAGTCGAGCTGATTTTATCTGAGTATGAATTACTGTGAAAGGGGCTGTCTTTGGTTCTTCAACTTTTCTGGCTTTTCCCTCTCTTGACTTGCTCATCCCTTTTAGCAAATCTGTGGGACAGTTGTTTTTATGATGAAGAAACATTTTGGACTCTCTCTATGTGAGGAGGCCGTGTCTTATCCCTCCGATACACACAGGGTAGATTAGAGGATTAGCATCCACAGGGCTAATGCTAACACTGCACAGCTACCACTGCTACAGATGGCACTGTGTCACACACACACACACACACACACACACACACACAAATGTGCAAGCACGTACGGGCATGCACACATACACATGTCCTGAAAGTGGGTCATAGTCCTGGTATTTGTCTGTTTGCCTTAATTACTGTGATTGGTTGAAAACGGGTTGTTTATCAGGACGCAAATGTCTTAAATGAGATTCCACTCAAGAGGAACTCAAATTAGTTGTCTGGCAGGGATATTTAAGACAAGGGAGGAAGGACTCCCTCCAAAAACTGCACTGTGTTATATATTGATGCTTTAGATCTGCCCAAACAAATAGAGATTGCAGCTACTGTTCATCTTTTATGCACTTTATAAAACTATTTTCAAGCACAGAGCTTTGAACATGTGTCTTTTTATGGTAGACTGGACGGTGTGAACTTAGCGTGTCTCTTGTAGAACTGAAATAAGAGACACATCAATTAATTGATAAGTCTTTGACGGAAAATCAATGGATGACAATTTTAGGGTAGTTAATTAGTGTGATTAACAGGGGCCATACACATCACAGCTGTTGAAGTAGAGATACCTATACAGCTAATTTGCATCTGCAGTCCCTGGCAAATAGATTAATTAATTGTTTAAGTAATAAAATGATTCCAGCCTCTCAAATATTTTCTGATATTCTTAGAGTTGTGATAGTAGATATTTTGGCGTTTTCTACTATTTACTGATATTTTATAGACAGGCAATCAATCTATTATTCAGTGAAATGATAGGCAGATTAATCAATAATGAAAATAACTGTTACAGTCTGTTATCTCTCTTTATCTAAACTTGAAATCTGATTTCTTGTGGGAAGCGTCTAATTAAGTGTCTGATGCAAACAGGGGGAAAAGACCACACAATCCTCTTAGTTGTTTTGCTCCAGCTTACAGTGGGCTGTGTAACTTTCTTTAGCTCCTGGTGCCATGAAAATACATACTGTACTTACAGCCTTGTGTAATGCTGAGTAAAACATACTGTACAGTGAGGAGTATTTAAAGTCAAATACAGTAAGTGCTACGTAACATCGTAACACCTTTTAAACTGCAGCTTGCGTCATCACTTACTTTTAACGTTGTGTCTTATAATACATTTTTATTCTAATGGAGTGACCCTGGCTCTTTTAAATCTCACTTTGTCATCCCAATGTTAAACTTTTTTCAAAATTGGAGGTTCCTGACCTGGGGGACCAGGACCCCTTACGAGAGGTCACAGGGTAAATCTGAGGTTAGCTGCATAGGAAAGAAAAGGCTTTTCTCTGATGTTTGCCCTTTTCTTGTCACATAATGGATAGTTCTACCTTTTTGGGTCTCAAAAAATTCTCAAATAAAACTCTAGAAGCATTGTATGATTTGCAGCAGGTGTTTGTATTTCATTTTTAGAATCTATCTCAGATGTGAATCACTATTGGATTAAACTGCTCACAGCTCATAAACATGTGCTACTTGTTATGAGTAGATATTGCTTAATTTTAAGGAGTGATAATGTCTTTTTCCAGCACTCTTACCTACCATGGACTCCACTAGTGCTGGCTAATAAATTGATATTAGCTATATCCATATCTTGATATGAGACGAGATATTGTCCTAGACTTTGGATATCATAATGTCATAAGTGTTGTCTTTTCCTGGTTTTAAAAGCTGTATTACAGTAAATTGATGTAATTTTCTGACCTTACCAGACTGTTCTCGCTGTTCTATTATTTGCCTTTACCTGCTTAGTCATTAAATCCACATTACTGATGATGATTTAGCAAAAATTGGATAGCGTAAATGTTCTCCAGTAGGGTAGTTAAAGTGTTAAGGTCAGCTCCACTGTCCAGGAAACAGAGACAGACCAACCCTCATCATCACTTCCACTAAAAAGCTTGCTTTCTCTTAAAAGCATAAAAGCTTGAATAATTTCAGGGGCAACATTGTGACTATATATTTCCAAAAAATCCATTTTATCAAAAGTAAGCATTATGAAACTCAGCTTCAAGTTACAACTTCAAGTTTTTCTGTATTGCCTCAAATAAGCAAACAAGTTGGCAAATACATATCCAAAATACATGATTAACAGTCATACAAATGTTTGCTCCAGCCTTCTTTGTTTTGTGTATGTGGAACGGAGAGTGTTTTTTCTTTACTTTAAATGAGTCCTATATTGTGAAAAGTAGATGTGATTGTCAGGTTGCATAAGGCTCTGTCCACACCTTCCAATAATCTCTCAGAGCGGTTCAGTGTAGCGGATTGTGCGGGCCTATATTTACACGTTGCAGTAAGAGGGTTGTTGTTTCTGACTGACTTACATATCACAACAGCTAATTAGCAGCACTGTTTGGTGGTTTGCTGTTGACATTTTCAGCCTTATGGTGGCCTCTATGAACCCGTGTGTGATTGTCATGATGTTGATACAGTGTTTGCTCCATCTTGCTTCACTGAAGTGAAAACACTAATAGATCCAACTAGAGTTTCTTTAAAGGCCTTTTATTATGAAAAAAAAAGTCAAGACACATACATTCCATTTTTATCAACGACAGTGATACTAAAAATGTGATTTGTCAAATCAGAAACTAAAACAAAAACAAAACATGAAATGTCACATAATATATGCACGTGTTGGTACGAAATCAGTTCATCATCCTGACTTTTGCAACAGCCACGTTAGTTCAAGTTGGGCAGTGGTCTGCTCATCCTTTCAGGTCTTGCTCTGATGGTCGTTTATCCCCCCTCCCTTCCTTTCATTTGCAGTAGCTGCCTCTCCTAGTGGGTCACTGAATTAAGCTGTCTAAGCTTAACTGTCCTCGGTGGCTAATGCTAACTAAGTACCTGAGCAACAACAGGTGGCATCGGTGTGACTCAGATGTGCTCGCATGCTGCATCTGCAGAGTTAAAAGAGGTAGAGGTCCTCACCCTACATGACGGTGTGAGGTCTCCTCCAGGTGAAGCAGTTTTATTTCTGAGAAAAGTAAGGCAGTCACCTCCCAGCAGGACAGGAGGATGGCATTGAGAGGATTATCCATATGGTCACAAAAGATATCCAAAATCTCAGCTCCTTTTACTCACCAGAAAGGCTTAGTCTGAGGCATTTTTACTTTTAAAGTGCAGACTGAAAACCTCACATGATCTGGAGGCAGCCAATCATTCAACAAAGGAAAAACCAAAAATCTCATTAAACCCTCCGTAGACACTGTTTAGTATACTAGACAAAATGTTAAAGTATTCTTGTGGCCATCAGGATTTGTTTCAAATGCTGAATCTTCTCACATCATAAAGTGAATCCCCAAGGAATGTCAAGAAACTGGACTCTAAGAAATCATATTGGGGATTTTTCAATATTTTGTGACATTTTATTGAGAAAAAGATAACTTTATAAATCAGAAAAACAATTGGCAGAATAATCATTAACAGAAATAATCATTAGTTGCAGACCTATGTAAAATGTGGAGAGACAGAGCATGACACAAGAAATAGGATAAACACAACAGCATATTATAGGAAGTAACTTATTTACTGGAACATTTTAAACGTAAGAGGGCTACAAACAAATCTAATCACACTACACTTTAGTTGCATGTGCTTTCTCACCTCACCTAAGAGTCAGCAGGTGTGCCAACAGAAGGCAAAAGAGACACACAGTGTTTCAGTGTGTGTGTGTTGTGTGTTTGTATGACAGCTGTGTCAGCATTTACATGCTAAACTGGCCTCCATCTGCTTGCTGTTTGCAGTGGCATCTACTGCACCAACCTGAGAGGACTAGCCATACTGATTATAAACACTGGAAAATATTGCCTTGACTATCTACATGGCTTCAAATAAGTAGTGCTCAATTTTTATATACTGTAGGTAAGTGTATGTCCAAATAAATATGGTGAAAGCATATATCATATATGATAATGGACGTAGCTACCTTGACATCACCCACTGGGTTGCGGACTGCCATTATGAAGCCTCAAATTCAGCATTTTGGCCATCGCCATCTTGGTTTTAGGAGCCAGAAGTGACCATATTGGCATAAGAGGGTGGAGCTGTGGAGGAGCAAGGGGATCTGACTCCTAGACTTTAGCAACACCTCACACACACACACCTCACACACACACACACTTCACATTGTGTGTAACATTAAGCCACAATAAAATGTAAATGGCTGAGTTATATAAAACTTACAGTTGGAGTTGTGCTGACTGTTAAAATTAGCTATAGAGACCAGAACTGTTTTTGTATCAGGCTGTAAACATGTTCACTTCTGCTGTACAGCTGGGTACCTACAGGGATTTACTGGCCTTCGGAGCCAGCCTCAAGGGCCATTCAACGAACTACATTTGTCGGCCCTTTGGCATTGTCTTTATTTTTCAGCCCTGAGGTTGTCGCTCGGATGGAAGTCGTATTCAGGTCTTTTACTTAACAACTTCAACTACTGAAAATTTTTACAGAAGTAGTCTCAAAATATATTGACAGTACCAAAAGTAAGATATTTGTCCATTTCAAAATTATAGATATGTGTGTAGATATTGGATTCTAATTGTTGGCACACACGAATGTTGTATCTGATAAAGTCGAACCTAATTTTAAGTACTTTATATACTGGCTGGTAGCTTAATCTATAATAATAAAGTATTAATCAGAATTTGCTGAAATAATTGTGGTAGAGTTAAAAAATGCATTGTTTCCCTTTAAAATAAGCCGAGTAGAAGTATTAAAAAAAAGAAGCATAAAATGAAAAGTATAAGTACCTCAAAACTCTTCAGTACTTGAGTAAATTCCATCGCTGTTTTTTGTGCATGCATTCGCTTCTGTGAGCTGTAGATTTAAATATATCAGCTTATACATAATTTGTTTTATCTTTCTACTGTACATGTTGTCAAGTGCACAGACTGTCTACGAAGCATGTTTGTGTTGTTTGTGCGCATGCATACAGGTGTTCTTGTTAGTGTGTGAAGGCATCGGTGTTTACCTGCTGAGTAACAGTCGGGGTGAGTCACCAACCAGGTAGGCTTAGTGTTGGCTGACCTATATAAACACAGACAGCTGGACTGAACTGTAGTCCTCATGGCAAGCTACACAGTTCAAACAGCCTCCATGGCAACACACAGCTGTTAGATATATGAGGAAATAGATCCACAATACTGTCCTCGGAAATTAAAATATGAATCCCCATAATCTGTGTTGTCTGCGCGTGAACAGATGAATGGATTTTGACGGCAGCGTAGCTTCTGAAATGTTAAACAGGAAGTGTGTTTGATTGTCTGTGAAACTGGCGTGGGAGTCACCTACAAGCAGCATACTGCATGTGAAACACTGTCGGACAAGTGATTATTAATACGTGTATGTGGGTTGAAAGACCTGTTACTTAAGTGGTCACCTATCTGTTCTTTTTTTTTTTTCAGATTTGATTGTTCAAGTCATTCAGCAAAACATGGGGGGAATCAAAATCGAAGAATGGAGAAAGGTACATTTAATTTAAGAGATGATTGAGATTAACTTTTGTTTTGATATTGCAGTGTTGCACTGATAAATGTATTCCTTGATTTATGTTCTTGCAACTTACGTTAAAATAACGTTTTATGGCCTTACGGTGTGTGTCATTCGAAAAAACTTGTGTGTTATATAAAGAAATACTTTGAACATAACAGTAAAAATCAAAGTTAGATTATATCACGGCCTAATAACTGTGATGTTAGCTAGACATCTGGGAGTCCCCTGATTTGGTTTGAGCTTGTTTGAAATAATTTTTCTCTTGTTTCATCTTTCCTCTACCTTGAATCTTGATGTTGCCTTCACATCCCTTTTTAAAAACTGTAATTCTTCTTCCTCCTAATCTCCTGGCTGTCACACTGACCTTGTTCTGTCTCTCTTTGTGTCCCTTTGGCTTTGTGTGTGTGTTCACGTGCACGTGCTTTTCTGCATGTATCGGTGTGCACGTGCTATGGGGTTGCAGCCAGAAAATGTGGTCCTGTTACTACAGGTAAACTCATACCACTGTGTTCTCATAATACACTCTGCAATATCTCAGAAATGACTGTGTGATGGGGAATGATGATTGTACGAACCCTCTCCCTCCTGCAGTGGATTTACTACGAGGCCGGATTCCTCATATGTGCGGCCCTCGGTATCTTCTTCGTGGTCCTCACCCCGATTATAGGCATGTGCTTCTGTGTGTGCCGATGCTGTGAGAACTGCGGAGGGGAGATGCACCAGAGACAGAGAAAGAACGTCGACTGTCAGAGAGGTTTCTACACCGCCTCACTCATCGCCACCTCCATCTTCATCATGTGAGTTGTCGTTATTTTCAGTTCAGTCTTTATCATCATTATCATCTTGTTAATCATCACTGTGAGCATTATTTTTTATTTCCATCAGATAAACCTACATATTATTAGTGGTACTCTGTTCTTATTGTGTGCATCCTGGATCACTGGATTCTGATGGGTTGTTGGAGGGTGTTTTTTGGATACACTGTACTGTGCTGGATACTGGAAAAAGTATTTAATTATATACGTTAAAATGTATATATCAACAGAAAGGGAAGTATGTCTTGTTAAACTTTAAGTTGTAGATCCCAAAGCAACCAGCGCACAAATGTTTTCTAAATTTAAATTCACCCTAATGTGCTAAAATTGACTATTAGTAGGCTTAGAGATGAATATGACTATGAAACTAGGGATGCACCAATATGGATTTTTTTCAACCGATACCTATAACCAATAATTATCTGCTTATTATGGCCGATAACCAATAATTTCACATTTTTGTATTTTGAAAAGAAGTGTATAACCTGTAGTTTATGTACACCTGAGCATAAGAAAGGCTAATATGTAGTGAGAAAATATGGCTGATTTAATATTCCATAGCCCTGACCTAACCAAATCAAACCCAACATCACTATTGTTAACACTGAAAAAGAGGGAGATTTTCTGGGGTATTGTCATATGGCCTACCCTCAATCCTGTTGTCTTCCTCTGGAACTGTGAAAGACATCCACGCTGCAACATGTTTTACCCTCTAGACAGCGTGCTGCAGTTGTTGTTGTTCTTCTTGTCTGTGTTTATTTGCGGCCTGCAAACCAAGTTTGAAGTTACATGTACCGCCACACACTTTGAGGGTGGGTAGATGCTGCCCTTGATAAGTCAGTGAAAACAGTCTGACTTCATATTATCAGTGCTATTTATCGGTTATAATTTTAGTTATTGGAATAATGCATAATAATTTAAATGTCCCATTATGGGCCAGTAATTTATCAGCTCGATATATATTGGCATCCCTCTATTAGACACAACACCCAGTTCGAGTCTGGCCCAGGGGCATGTGTTGCATCTGTCTCTCCCCCTTACTTCCTGCAATCTTTGCACTGTCTGTATTAAAGGCAAGTAACACTAAAACATCACTGCAAAGAGCTTAATGAAAATTAACTTAATGATCCCAGATCAGAAGTAAGCATAATTTCACTGTAAAATTATTTTATAGTGCAACAAATTATGCAAAACTCAAGGTATGTACAAACCTTTTGTTGCACTGTTTTTGCATGTTCTTTGCATCTTCATATGTTGGTTCTTAAAAGTGTGCTCTGCTAACTTAGCATTGAACTCCTGTAACATTATCAGTCTCATGATAGACATTTTAAAATATCAAAATTGATGCAGTTGAACTAGAAATGTAGTCTTTTTTATGCCACATATTTTTTTTCCTAGTCAAATCCTGGTGCCTTGGTTACCCAGCTGATAGTTTAGTCAGAGATTCAGTTTGTTATGCTTTTAGCTAATAATGTAGCCTCGAGCCCCATGAAGAGATGAGGAATTGGCCTCAGAGGTCTGATGACCGCACCTCTTTTTGACTCCACATTTTCATTTCATTTGAAACTTCCACCGACCTCAAGTGACATCACTCAAGGCAGTTTATCCCATTTTTACAGTTCCCTCTGAGCCACAAAAGGCTTTACATAATAGCAGTGTCCCGTAGTGCTCCACAAGATCTGTAAACAAATTTTGAGGTGTAAAATCAGTGGCGTTTCCCTTTAACAACATCTGCTCCCCCACAGTCTGGAAGCTGTCTGCAGTTTACCTGCTGTGTATAAGGAGCAGGTGCACGGTCAGAGAAACACGATCCAAACTGTGCAGGACAGTTAGGTGTTACTGATATCACTTGGCTGACTGTCAGAGGCCGCTCTGTCTGAATGAATGCTTTCACATCACAAACATGCATGCTCGCGCACACAAAAACACACATGCACATATGGGTACATGAAGCACTTTGTAGCCATTTCGAGATGTGCAGACATTATCTGATCAGGGTTTGTTAATATGATTCTTTCATAATCTCTCACACAGAAGATTCTTTGTTTGTTTATAGACATTCAGTCAAATCTTTACTTTTGGTTCAGCAGACTAAAAGAGATCAGTTATCTGGATGATGAATTAAATACCTTTAAAAAGTAATAAATACGTTCAGGAAGAACACACAGCCGTAACATTACTGCAGTAATTAACAAAAACTCTAAAAGCTGAAGGTTTGCACATCATCAGCTCAGCACCCTGCCAGACTTCCAGTGAATTGTCACAGCATTGTCCATCCTGCATCCTCCATCCTGGACAAACTTGAGATAAAACTGGGGCGTTGTCCATTATCCTCATTAAATCCTTACCAGTCATAATTGGGTTGGATCGTAGAGAAAAAAGGTAGATGCATTGCAAAATAATTTACAGCTTGCAGGGGAGTGTGTACATTTACTGACTGTACATCATGTAGATCTTTCCAAAACAGTTAAACAACAATTGTGACAAAGTTCTTGTACATGAAAAGTTTAATTGACACAAAAACTCTTACTCTAACCACAAGTACACTAAAACTAGTTGTGGCAAAAACAACAACATTTTAGTCATGCAAGAAACTAGACATTAAAAGAAAATGAAAATTAACTAATATGATATTGTGTACTTGCACAATGAGCTAAAATTAAATAAAAATAAACAGATAATGACTTTAGTTTTAGTCCTTATCAATTTGGTCAAATTTGTCAACACAACAAGCACGAGGAGGGATGGGTGGAAATGTTTATTGATGTTTACTTGACCTTGAGTCAACTGCCTTTCACGGAGTGTTGTGCTTTTATTCTAATACCCCTGAACTACTTAAATCTTGCCCCTGACAAATACTGTACCCCTCAAATTACAAAAAAGTAATACTGAAACCAATTAAAAATGTAACTAAAACTAAACACTTTCGAACAATGAAAATCAATCGGAAAAGAGGAAACCCACTCTGGCAACTAACTGAAATTAACTGAATTGAAAACATAAATTACTGCTGTGCAGTAACTAAAGAGTTATAAACATAAAGAGACATGTTCAGCAGAGAAATGTGACTTTGCAGGCTGATCTCATGTGTCAGTGACTTTTGAAGCCCATGCAGCAGAAATACATTTAAATGTAGCCACATGCTGCCCTCTGCTGGTAAATACTGCACACTGTTTTTCTTTACTGATCCCGTACGTGTGTGTGTGTTTCAGTCTGGGAGTACTCATTGCCTATGCAGCGAACCACAATGTCAGCGCCCAGATTAAAAGCACTCGGCGGTTCATCAACACCAATATGAGAGACCTGAAGACATTTGCCAACAACACACCTGCGGTATGCCCCTACACACACACACACACACACACACACACACACACACACACAGATGCATTCCCATGTATAACACACACATACACCAGAGGTCATGTTTGAATGTATAATGTGTGTTTTCTGTTGCAGCAAATCGAATACCTGACAGCCCAGTACACCACAGCAAAGAACAAAGTCCTGTCAGACCTCGACAGTGAGTTGAACTCAGACTGTTTACACACACTGTTTGTCTCATGTCTCTCACGTTGTTTGCCTCCGACTGCCTGTGTTTACCTACAGCAGTAATATATAACTGTAGTGTTGTCATAAAACTGTCTGATCTGTCTGTGTTTCCTGACAGACATTGGACCGTTGCTGGGTGGGAGGATCCACAGTCAGCTGGAGAAAGAGGTGGTTCCTTCGCTGGACACTGCGCTGCGTATGGCAGGAGGTAACACACACACTCAGCTTTTAAAACCACCTTCTCTTTATCTCAAACAGTCAACATGTAGTGTCAATGCAGTGCCAATGCCGCTGAGCTGAAACATCATCTCCTTTGTCTGTCATGTCATCTGATCAGTGGTATTTATTTTGAAATTCAAGGATAGACCTCTTTGGCCATGAACTATTTTTGTCACAATATAAATTCAGTTGTTATGAGCTGTTATAGTGTTTTGTGTTATCTGTTGTTTACCTGTCTAATGGGTTTTTAAAATTGGCATTTGTTTGTGCTGCATTGGCTGTGCTTGACCCATCAACATACACCTACATTGGGACCAATCGACATACATCAATGTCAGTCATGGTCCCTTTTGTGCATGGAACGTACCTACTCCAGAATAAGAGCTACAAAAAAGTCCCCCAAAACGCCATTTTAAAAACTAGGGTCGTTCCTCGTTCGCATGGTGCAGATGCAACAAAAAGGAGGTTTCTTAGAACAATAAAAAACTTCCTCTGGTCTTGTTCCATATTTTTAAGAGTCCTTTCGTGGTTTTGTCACTGCAGAGTCCTGGTGTGTATTTTAAGGGCATAACCTCACCCTATTTTAACTTTTCCTTTTTCCTCTTTGATTTCCTCACATTTCTTTTTATCTAAAGCAAAAGTTGAGAGTGCCATCAAAGGTAATCAGAGCTGTTCTGCTGATCTGCCCCTCTGTTGTGTCCTTTGAGATGTCTTCTGTTGTGGTTTCCGGTTGTGGGTTGTTGGTCTGTGGTCAGTGTTATTGTTGGGTAGTTCTGTGGTGGTTGCATGAATTGTCAAATCCTTTGAGGCTCAACCAGTTTGACAATACAGAACCATACTCTGTTGTGGATTATTTTAGTACAAGTGTAGGTTTTGTCAAAAAATGTTAATTTTTGATTCAATGTCATCCTTCCTCTTTCTCTTGCAGCTATGCGGGAGACCAAAGAGGCCCTAGAGAACGTCAGCTCCTCCTTGGAGGTTCTTCAGGAAGGGACAGGAAAACTTCAGGCCAGTCTATCAGGGGAGCGCGCCTCTCTGTCTAACACCTTGTCAGACCCTGCCTGCACTAATGGAGCTGTGTCTCCCACCTGTAATGCCATCCGCTCCACGCTGTCCCAGCTGGGAATCAACGCTGACTTCTCCAGGGTACCAAGGAGCTAAAGATTGTCTGAAACATGAGATGCAAATCAAAATCTGACAATAAATGGAAACTATGGAGATATATTTGTCTCAATATTACTTTTGAGGAGATAGAGAATCCATTTGTAAATGTGTAATCTGTAAAGATCAAACAACCTCCACAAATACAAATACAAAATATTTTATAAAAGATGTTTTTTTTAATTTTTGGAATTTATTTGCGTTTTTGCATAATGGTTTTGTGGGTTTGCAAATCTTTTTTGTATTTTTGGAGGTGGTTTTATGTTTACAGACTACACATTAACAGACAAATTGTCTATCTGTTCACACAAATAATATTGAGACAGAACTATCTCCATAGAAACAAGCATTTTAGTTGCCATATTTACTCTTCTTTTTTCTCTGTCTGTCAGCTCCCAGATGTCAATCATGCCTTGGCCAATGTCAATACTGTTCTGAGAACAGACCTCAGCAACATTGTACAAAAGGTTTGTCTCTGTCTCAGTTGTCACCTTGTCACAACTGTTCATGTTGTCACTCTCTGTTTCACCCATCATATTCCTGCAACACACCCTAGTTAAAACAGATATATATTTTTAATCATCTTTTCTCTCTTACTTTCCACCTGCAGGGTTACTCATCCTTTAATGATACACCAAAACTGGTTAAAGAACAAACTAAAAATGTTGTCTCAGGTACACGAGTGTGTGTGTGTGTGTGTGTGTGTGTGTGTGTGTGTGTGTGTGTGTGTGTGTGTATGCTGTTTGTATATAGCTGTATAAATGGAGCTGTTTTCCATCCTAGTTAGAAATGACATCAAATCTGACTGTACTCTTTCACCTTTCTATTTTTTCTTTTCCCGCCTTCACCTGCACACTTGTGAATGATGAAACCACAGCTCTACCTCGTAAGTCCTTCTTTGTCTCTTTACACTTTGTTTTACATTTTACATTTCTCATTGTTAGCACCTCTGATTTTACAGGCTTTCTAGTTGATATAGAAAAATGCACTTCTTCATGCTGCTTTCTGATTTTTCTTTTGCCTTTTTGTTTGTGTGCAGGAGTAAAAGGCATGCTGGATAAGATTGGCACAGAGATCAACAGCTTCTCCAAAATGTTTCCAGTGGAAGCTTCTCTGGCCAATTTCACCATTTTCCTCAACGACGGACAGAAAAAGATCGAGGCCTACTACCCACAAATTGACCAAATGGATTTTTACAGGTTTGTGCATATGTGTTTTTATGTATATATTTATTAATCAGGTCTTGGGGACATAAATCACTGACATTATGGGGACAAAAATCCAGTCTTGGTTGCAAGACTTTGGCCTCCACAAAGTTAAGTATTTCCTTTAAGGTTAATACTTGGTTTAAGGCTTAGGGCCATGATACACCAAACCAATGGTCAGCTGTTGGTCAGTATCAGGCCGTCAGTGAGCGTCTGTCACCCTTGTTTTGGCGGTATGTCCCGCACAGTTGGCACTAGTCAGCCCTTGTTGACGTTTAGGACAATTCAACATGTTGAGCCAGCGCTGGAGACAGCGGAGCCTGTTGGTGAATGAAATCACTCTGATTGGCTGTTCAGCTTGGTGCAGGGAAGGAAAACAGAAGTGAGGAAAGCAAACAAACAGCTCAAGTCAAGAGGGCATGAGATCAAAACAAACTTGTTGAATTAGTTAAGATCATGTTTTTAGCCATTTAGCTCTTTAGCATTTTGTGTTATTTGCTAGCACACAGTAAATACTTTTTGCTCTTTCAACATCAGGTTGAGTTGTTAATGTTAATGTGTTGTTAAACTGGCTAACTATCGACTTGTACCTGCCCTGTTGATCTTCCAGTTTCCCTTTTTGAATGACAAATATAAACTATTACTGTCTGTTGCTATCGAGTTGTCGCACAGGTGCAGAACATACTTGCTACTTGACCATTGGCTGTAGTCTTTGCACTGCGTTCAAATGCAACTTTTTGCTCCCCTCAGCTTTACAAAGCTTTATATCAAGTTTCAGATCATTTTTTAGCTGTCAGGCCTGCATCTTTATTGTTTTGGTTCACTCCAGGGTTCCTACGCAAGTATGGAAAGTATGGAAAAGTATGGAAATAAATTTGATCAATTTCCAGGTATTAAAAAGTATGGAAAATGAAAAACAAAGTATGGAAAAATATTTATGTTTCCAGACTATTTACAACTGTTCTAAAATACTGTTTTCTAAAATAGAAAATTAGGTATTTCCAAAAATAATTTAATCAATCCAGATCGTGTTTTATGCCGGGCCAAGCACAGTTTGTGTGAGAGCAAACGTCTCAGAAAACATACCGCCCCTTTTACCTGATTAACAAGTGGTATGTCCAGTCCGCTGCCCCATGACCCTCCTCCAGCCCCCCAGGTGTCAAGTTTTATTCATTCCAACACTGCACCTTCGACAAGAAGACGAGTTTCATGTGGTTCACAATGGGTAGATGCAAGTTTTTGGATGGATGGCTTGACAATACCATATATAAATACTGGTTGGCCAAGGATTCCCCATTCACACACAGAGGTAGATGCAAGCTTTGTGTGAAATTGTTTGACATTGCCAACATGGGGGAGAAGGCGATTCTGAGCCACATGAAAGGAAAAAACACAGACGTCTCGTTACTGCATCGCTTGCACCCAGAGTACCAACCTTTTTGCCTCAGCCCAGACATTGAACTTACCTGGGTTTTGAAATTCCAAATGTATAGGAACCCTGTCACTCTCACTATTCTCATAGCGTAGCTTTCAGCGGCAGCAGGCAGCTGTTTTAGGCAAAACACCTCTAAAAACCCACTGTACACTACCTGCTCAGCATCAATCAGCAGACAGACACAGTTAGAGACTAGAGCATTTAACAGCTAAAGAGCCAGATATTAGCGGAGATCAATAACAGAGCTAAATAAAAGAGAATGTGAATATTGGATTTACATTGCCAGGTGGCCAGAAATACAACTCCAATGAATGATAATGTTGCTCTGCGTGTGTTACAATCAACTCCTCCTTATCATCTTAAAAGGTGATGATGATATCAGTGTCATGTAAACATTTTGTTTCTGCTGCCCCCAAGTGACCAAAAAATCTGTTAATATGTTTGTTATTATGGTCAGCACTGTGTCCCCACAAATGACAGCCCTGTGTGTGTCTGTGCTGCAGGTGGATCGGCTGTGTGGCGGTGCTCTGTATGGTCGTCCTCGTCTTAGCCTTCAACATCCTCGGACTGCTGTGTGGCACCTGCGGCTATGACAAGCAAGCTACGCCAACAACCCGAGGCTGCCTGTCAAACACCGGTGGCAACCTGCTAATGGCGTATGTTACCAAGACAACAACCAACACTCAAACTGAAGGGAGAGTAGAGCAGTGATGGACATCAATTCCTCATTTACTCATTCATTACTCCCTATTTGATAGCCACTAAACAGTTACACCAAAATAGCAGACAGTTAATATAGTACACAATATAGTAAATGAGTGATTTCAGAAACAGCCTCAGCCTTTGTCACAGCAGACATTTTGACTCGTGATGCAGGTATAACTTATAACGATGATGTTAGCTGCAAACCATTTAAATGTGTCAGTTCCGCAGTCCTGCTATTGTGCATGCTTGTCTCACTGCTACTTCTTTCTGGTACAACTCAGTGAAACTCAGCCACAATCAATGGTATTAGATACGCCTGTGCTTTTCCTACTCTGACAAGTCAAACATGTCTGCTGTGTGAAAGGTTTATAACTGTAGCGGATATACATAAAGACAGATTATGGGGGAAATATAACAGTTTGAGAGGGAGTTTGTCAAATGTAGAAAGTAACACAAACTAAAAAATGGCCTGATAACCTACTCAGGCAGTAACATTTGAAGCTTTTGATAAAACTGAACTGAACTGTTTGGAGTTAACGCTCAGATAATTTTAAATGACAAAAAGCAGATGTCTGTTGTGTTGAACAGTTATCTATAGATTTTATTTCATATATTAATGAATATCAGTTGATATGAGGTTTGAGGTTCAGTTTCATACACCCTTAGGTCCCATAATTTACAATTTTTGCAGCTTTGTCCCTGCTTAACATTGTGTTTCAACAGTAACAAGTTATTCTTAGCAGGTGGTTTTTTAGCTCACCAGTTACTAAAAAAAAAAAAAAAAAAAGCCAACAAGTTAAAACTGGAACCTGAATGTTGGTTAATCAGGGCAGCACAGTGGTGCAGTGGTTGTCAGTGTTGCCTCACAGCGAGAGTTTTTCTTTGGGTTCTCTAGCTTCCTCCCACAGTCCACAGACATGCAGTTGTGGTTAATTCTTGACTCTAAATTGCCTGAAGGTGTGAATCCCTATGTGTCAGCCCTGAGATAGTTTAGCAACCTGTCCAGGAGGGTGCTCGCACACTGTCAGCTGGGATCCTGTCAAGGATCAGTGGTTATAGATAATGGATGGATAGATGTCGGTTAATTAGTCTGAAGGAAAAACTTAGCTTATGTTTTTGAGTGATTATGTTTCCCACACTCTGTCTCTTGCTCTTTCAGTGGGGTGGGCTTCTCTTTTATCTTCGCCTGGGTGCTGATGGCCATCGTGACCACCTTGTTTGTTGTTGGTGGCAACATGGAGAAGATGGTGTGTGAGCCGCTCGCTAACCGACAGCTATTCAAGGTGCAGAAAACAAACTCTTCCTTTCTGAATCATCTTATTTTCACACTCCTCTCTGCCTCTCTCTGTGTTTATCTTGGAGAGAGTTTTACGAAGTGAGATCGTGTTACATAATGGACAACACTGTGGCTCTGTGCTGATGAATATGCGTGTGTGTGTGTGTGTGTGTGTGTGTGTGTGTGTGTGTGTGTGTGTGTGTGTGTGTGTGTGTGTAGATCATAGACACACCATACCTGGTTCATCCTGCCAAGAAGAACTTCCTTCCTGGGATGCTGTTTCAGAACCCAAACATTGACCTGACTTTGGGAAGCATGTACAGGTAACGTGCCAACAGCTAGTGCTGGACATACTGTACATAAAGCTCATTGTTTACTGAATGTTACCGTGTGTTTAGTGACAGAAAGTTCCGTTTTTTAAAACCCAGCTTAAACCCTGATTTTATGAAGAATCACTCTTTTAATGTTCAAAATAAACTCCAATGAACTTACACAATAATAAGCTGTATAATGCACATTTACACTGGAGGGGTGTCAGTTTGTGACCATACTGTGTCTGTCTCATAGGGACTGCTATGAGAACAACGGCCTGTATCATTCTCTGCAGCTGGAGACAATGTTCAACATCAACTCCTTCCTCAACAGAACTGTGGTATGTGTCAGTTTACTGTGTAGAATATTCTGATGAAAATCTGTGTTACTGATGCATTGGCAGAGCAAGCTGAGAGGTAACTTATCAATTTATGTTTGTGTTTCACAACAGTACAACAAGGATCTGGCAAAAGTGTTTGAGAGTGTGCAGGTCAACCTGCAGGACATCACGCTGCTGGAGCAGGCCGGCAGAGACAACCTCATCAACTTCGCCAACTCTGGAGTTGGACAGGTCGACTATGACGCCTACCTGGCTGAGGTGATCTTTGTGTGTGGGTGTGTGGGTGTGTGTGCGCAGTACCTTTCCTCCTGTATGGGGAAAATGCAGGTCCCCACATCGTAAAAGATTTATTTATAGGTAAATACTTATACTTTTCAGTTTAAGACACACTATGCAGGATTTTCCTAAAAAACAATATATAGACTTATACAGAAGTAATCCTTCTTAGTCATCACTTATGACCCACTAGAAGTGTGTAGTGTTGTATTTTTCGACAGAGACTCTGCCCTCTGCCTGTATTTTCTTCTTATTTTTCGTGTTTGGGACATTTATGGGTGTGTACCCCCACAGCGCTCAAGTGAGGTTGGGGCTTTATGTAAAGGTAACGTCCAGGTGCCAGACTGTAAGCCGCAGGTGAAGTGAATCTGGGCCTGGCTTTTACTTTCAGTTTTGCTGGCGAGCGTGTTTACAAACAATAAATGGCAATCCTGCATAGTATAATTTTAAGGTTCAACTAAGTCTCTAGGAATTAATCTAAATCACACCAGTGACAGACACGCAATGTTGTTCTTTTTGTATGTGAATGCAACTCATTTGTGTCATGGTTATTATAATAAACTAAACATAAGTATAACTATTATAATATGTAATAAAATTTGAAGTAATATTTCAAAAAAAAAAAAAAAAGCAAAAGTTTCTCTCTGTTCATAAAGTAATCTTATTCCCTTGTAAAAAGGATACAAATGCAAACATAAAATGTTGTTAGCTCATATTTTTGTTAATATGCATGATAAAGAGAATCTTTGGAAAATTCAACTTGGACTTTGCATCGAAAACATAAACAACATCAAATCCAAACTTAATCCAAAACAAGGCTTAGCAGAAATTAAATTGAAAAACAAAAGTTGAGCAAATTGATGGAATCTAAAACTGTATTATACCTGCTTTATGAATGAATGTCTCGGTTGTGTTGTTCAAGGTAAATAAGGGAGTCACTCTCGTGGATCTCTTGACCTTCTCTACTGACCTGGAAGCTCAGGCCGACCAACTGGTGAGTCTCATTATTATCGTACCAACAGATTACAACAACATGATGCAAATGCCAAAATCATGAAGAAGTATGAAAACAGTGACATGTATGTGAAATACAGATATTTGAATTACTGTAATTAGGGGTTTCAAGGATACACATATAGTACCACTATGAAAGAAAACTAACAGAATAGAGTAATTTGACTCTGATGAGGTATGATGAGTTTGATGAGATGCAGGGATCTGTCACATTTAGTTGCTGCTCAAGTGCAGCTAATGGCTAAACAACTGTAGTGTTCATCACAGACCTAAACTGAATCACCTGCACCAGTGATACTTCAGGCTGTGGGCCAAATCTGGCCCGTGACAGGGTGCCGGGGGGCCTGCTGACTATTCTCTAATTCACAGTGAAAATAAACTGATTCACACTGGGATTTCTTTTGCACTTTGAATGTAAATAAGGTGTCAGAGTGCATAAAAAGCATCAAAATATAGCCTGTTTATTTTTTTATTTTTTTTTTAAAAAAAAGGGAGAATCCACCGCAACTCTGTACACCCCTGCGTACACCTAACCCTTGGGGGTGCTGCACAGAAATTGCTATGTTTATCTGATAAATATTATTGTTTGTTTATTAACGGGCCCCTGACCTCCTGTCATTTTGCAAAAGTGGCCCCCAGGCAAAGTAAGTTGAGTGTCTGTCGCTTTACATTCTTGGCTGGGCATAAAATACCTTGAACCCAGGGGGATGACTTCAGAGATTTTTGTGTTTTCTACACGTCTAATTAGTTTGTTCATTTAATTAATATTGACATGTTGTAGACGGGAGTAATGCGACAGAAAACATAAAATATTCTTAAACCAACAAGACTAAATTTACAGTTGGAAAGCCCCTCTGGAAAATGATTCCTCTTCATGCTCAGTGATCGGGCTTTTTAGTGTGAACAAGCCGCCCATTCACCCTAAAGACACACACACACACACACACACACACACACACACATTCATTTTTGCACATACAGCGCATAGTACAGGAGCTGTGCCATTTAAAGACACGTAGGACATGCCACAGAAGGATTAGTGTGTGCATGTATTCCTAAGGAAGGAAGGAAGGAAGGAATAATAAATCACTAAGTAAATATTCATCACCTAATTATCGCAAAGATTTATCTTCAACAAACTACTGCACCCTCTGCTCTTTGTGTGTTTGTGTTAATCTGTGTGTGTGTGTGTGTTTTGCAGCCACGTGGTGCTCTGGAGAACGCACTGAAAGGACACGCCAGCAGTATCAGACAAATTCACAGAGAACAGGTGGTTCCCCTGGAGCAAGCAATGGTAATCATCTCGCAAATTAAACACAAGACACCTTCACTTCATATTTATGCACAAATACACACAGATCTTCCCCTACGTCCAAAAAACACCTTTCTTCTACCAACAGAGTAATAATAGAACGAATAATAGAAGGAACAAAATGTGCAGCATCTTGAAGCATTTTGCACATATGATTTCCTCAGGTTCATTTTGAGTCTTATTAACAGCTGATATAAATATTTGCACAAAATATGCAACAAAACCAATGTACATTATTTCTTATTTTGTCAAATATCTAAGTGTATATTGTAAAACTCAACTCCTCAACTTTCCTTGTTTTCTTTCTTCTTCCTTTTCGTCTATTAAATGGTGACAGAAATATGTCAGAGCGCGGGTAAGCTGCTGTTCATACATGGATAACAGCGGTCTTTGTGCGTGTTTTTGTGGTAGCAGTGTTGTTAATGTTGTGACAGCTGTGGCGTGAAGTGATGTGATAGGTTTTTGTTAATGAGTAGTTTAGATGTGTGTAGTTTAGTTGTGCTATATTTGGTCACAGTTTGTGTTTCTTTCCTCACATACAGAGTACACTTAGCCAGAGTATCAAGCAGCTGCAGAGGATGTCCAATGACCTGCCGGTGAGGAAACAGAATAATGTACTGTATTACTGTCATGTATTATCACACAGAGAATAAGTCAACAAAGTCTTCTGATCAAACTATGCAGAAAACTTCCTATTAACGTCTGTACTGTTAACTGAACATAAACAATAAACACAACTACGTGTTAGATTGTCTCCTAAGTACAATTTAATTTCTCTCTCCTTTAGGTCAAGGTCACAAATATCCTGAGTGCCATCGATGCAGCAGAGTACCTCATCACTCATAACGCCTCCCATGTGATCAAACAGGTATAAAAAACATTACAATGATAAGTATTATATAAGTACTATATAAGTGATATATATAAGTGACACATTTTTATCCATTCCTCAGCTCAGTCTGGGCCCCATCTTCTCTGATTTAAACCAGATATTTTAAATAACCGCAATAAACAACAACTGCTTGTATTACGATCCAAGCTTGACTATCCTGAGCAGAAACAGCATGGCAATATCAAGTTTAAGATGCTCTTGCTGGACAGTATGAAATTATTAAATATTTTATCCTAAACACTAATTACCACACTAATAAACCACACTAATCCACAGCAGACTGCAGTCACACATTTTCTTGACACATTTGACATGTTTTATTCTCTGTTGTTGTCTAGGAAACACGCGCTTACACACAGAGTTTGGTGGGATACTTCAAACAATACACAGATTGGGTTAAAAACTCGGTGAGTATATGACCAGTTTTTGATGTCTCCTTTTATAGCTTATGGGTTAATGATTTATAGTAGGAAGCATTTCAATCCACCTGTCTTAATGCACATTTTTAATTGCACATAAAATAAACTTGAGTGAAAACTCAACAAAAATTCAGAAAAAAACTACCAAAAATATTGCAAAAACCTTTATATCTTTGGTTGTGGTGGGAACGTGGGCGTATCGATAAAAGCAAAATGCAAGAAAGTGCAGTGTAAAAATACTTGGGGAATAATTCATGAATCATGTGACTTAAACATCCACTGAGATGAAAAATGGCAGTAGACAGACACATCAGATCTGTGTGGAGCGATGAGGAGACTGTAACCTTTCTCAGTACATGAAATAAACTTCAATGCCATATTTACATCATGTTTTCTACATTTATTACACCATTTGGTGCAACAGTATAATAGGCTCGTTTAAGATTGACTGTGCCTCACCTCGGTTTTAGCAGCAGGGGGCAGAGAAAAAAGCTGTTAGATCTGTAGGTTACCTGTAGTTAACAGACCACATTATAAACTTTATTATTACATACAAGATGTGTTTGTTAACAGAACAAACTGCCATTGCATTAAATGAGACTAACAGCCTACAATCTAACACTAAATATTACAATTATACAGCAAGTTTGGATTTTTTGCTTGTGGTTGAAACTAAGAGCCTATAAGCTCTTTGAGCAGGCGACAACCAGGCGTTACCCATCATGCTCTGGGTCTTGCAGTTGATGGAGAACAACTACAGTGCCTGGCTCTAAAAACTGAGGCTGCCTCGATCTCGTGAGGTTATCATTGCCTGCATCAGAGCAAGTTGGCATCAAGTCGAACATAGATCTAACTAGCATGCATTGTGTGGCACTTGCTGATAAATGATTCTGCGCAGGCCTGGCTGAAACAACTCCTAAAATTAGCATAACATTAGTGAATGGAAACACACCAAAACTTAGCTGATTTTCTGAAACTTTGTTTTAATGTTACTGTAGTGTTGGGTTTAGACTTGATGATAGTAAATGAACAGTAAAACTCAGGCTGCACTCTTTAGAGTGAACACGATGTTCAGGTTTCAGTAAATTTAGGAAGTTTTTAAAAGGTCTCTGATTGTAACCACAAGATTTTAACAGTCCCAGGAGCCACTTTGATTTAAAGTTGAAGTCTGTAATAACAACGTTTAGGAGAGATCATCTTTCCACTTCTGCACCATGCTCATGAAGTTATGGTTTTATGTTTGATGTCATTTATACACACACTGTAATCTATACTTTGGGTTTCTGGTGTATTTTTCTCCCACAGTTGACTGTAGAGGTGGCCCAGTGTAAACCCATCAGTAACATGGTGGACAGCATGGAGATAGTAGCCTGCAGCTTCATACTCGATTCAGTGGTAAGACACCCGAACACTGTGGTTATCTGTGTGTGTGTGTGTGTGTGTGTGTGTGTGTGTGTGTGTGTGGCAGGCTGCTAAGGTGCTCTGATTCATTTCACAGCTGTATGTACAGTACATGTTCCCCCACATGAGTAGAAACTAGAAACATAAACGGCTCTTTGATGGAGCCCTGGGTTTTTCGGAGCGACAAAGTCTGTGCAGTCATTCGGCCACACATTCGGGAACAGTATGTTCTCAAGTCTCCAACACACTCACTCACACACACTGAGATGAGATAGGGTCTGCTTTTAAGGCAGGACGGGGAGTTACATACACATACTGTAGATTCTTCACTGTTTTCACTCCGGCCCTGAGGAGTTGTAAAATTTTATATTTACATATCAGTCATATATCGTGTGTGAGTTTGTGAGAGTTTAATGAGAGCTCAAACAAGCCACAGACTGTGGTCAATATAAACAGAGATTTTTTATGTGTCAGCGCTCCAGCACTGCCTGCAGCTACTGTGCTGTATGTGCTCAACGTGTGTATGCGCACACGTGTTTGTATTTACACGTTCTGTCCTATTTGTGCCTCAGAATGTGTGCATCTCTTGTGCATCCATGTGTACGTGACTTTATGTGAATAGTAGCAGGATTTTCATTATCAACTAATCTGTCTGTTATTTTGTGACTCTTTGAGAATGTGAATGTGAAACAGCAACAGACATAGTCAAACATCTTAAATCTTTGCATTGCACAATTACCATTTTGTACAATATCATACTTACACTAATTTCCAAGGCAATTATTTAACTTTCTGCAAAACTGACAACTGTAGTTATTAGAGTGCTTTCACACCTAAACTGTTTGGTTCAATTAAAACAAATTCAGGTCTGTTTGCCCGGTAAGTAATGTTCATTCAGCCGGTGTGAGAGTTGTCAGTAGTACCCTGGTGCAGATCAAACAAACGAACCGAGACCACCTGAAAATTTGGGTCTCCATTTGCAAGCAGACTCTGGTGCTGTTCGTGGGTAGAAACAACAGAACGAACCAACAGGATTTAATGATAGCAGACATGATTTTAACATGATTTGTAAAGTTAAACTACTAATAAATCCATCAGCTGATCATAAAATCTGTTCAGGAAGCATTCTTACAGTATAACTGATCCGTATAAAAACAAGTTGTATAACCTGTTAATGCAAATCATTCAGATTAACACAAGTATTTTCCCTGATTTATAGGTCAAAAACTGTTAAAACTGCTGTGCTTGTATCAAACTTTAAGTACTCTGTTAGTTCATTAAATCCATTAAAAATGAGTGACAGTGATCCCAAAGTAATAAGCCCCAAATCATTACTGTACATAACACCTCCTTTTCGTCCTGTCTGTACCTGTTAGTCATTAATCATCATAACGAGCACACAGAAGAATTAAAGTGCTGCATAAACTACCGTTAATTTTTTCACGTGTGTCCTTATTGCGGCTTCCAGATAGCCACCCACAGACACCATAACAAGAGATGTGATGAACTCACTGTCTTTGGTTTAGTTTTACTCACTGTTTGATGATCCAGGTGCTTTGGTTGGTTTAAGACTTGATTGATTTGCAGGATGTATGGAGAGTTGCAAGGTGATGCTATGAACTGATTGTCTTGACTGTTGTGTTTGAAAAAATGAAAACAAATCCCCAAATAAACAGGCCTTTACAAAAACAAAGTTTAAATCAATGGGGTATGAAACAACTTCGTCAAACAATAAAAACTAATAGCTTATCATTTTCCCCCTCAGTCCGGACCAAATGAACTACAGGTGTAAAAGCACGTCAAACTGCTCAAATATAAACTATAAACCTCATCTAGCACCATCTACATTAGCATCTACATTAAAATGCACCAATACTAATAACCAAAAAATGTAATGTTTTTGAATATAATACTTTAGAAGCATCAGTTCTGCTGCCTGAATACTTTTACTATTGATACTTAAAATACATCACACTGTGTTATTACTGCTTTTCACTTACTACTTGATCTGAAAACGTACTCTACCAGTGTGTATTTGTATTTGAGAAGGTGAGGACAGCATTTTTAAATTGACTTCAACAGTTAACTTACAGTTCATTGGTTAATCATCACATTATTTTTGCACTTAAAATTCAATTTCAGTGAGATGAGAATTTCATTGAATGTTAACTGGAGACAAAATTGTGAACATGTTTTTCAGAACACATTCTGGTTTGGTCTGGGAGGCTGCTGCATCCTTCTGATCCCCAGTATCATCTTCTCCACCAAACTGGCCAAGTATTACAGAAGGATGGACACAGAGGACGTCTTTGAAGAGTGAGTCCAAACCCACACACACTTTGTTCAAATGTAGCCACAGACAGAAGTTTTGTTAGTTTTACTGGTAGATTTTCTGAATCTTTTCTGTAGATCAGAACAAAATTAATTAATCCTTTTCTTTCCCTTTCTCTGTCATTTTCATGGCCTTTGATTCTCTTCATATTTTCTCCTCATGTTATTTCCACTCTCTGTAGCTCTTACCCATGGCTTGTTGCACTTTGACGTTTGTCTGCTATTCATGAATCCTTTCGTCCTACTCCACGTGCCCTCTCCCTGTTTGGTATGGGATACTTTGACTTTGGATCTCTCCACATCTTTCATACTTCTTTTGCTCATCAGAAATCATGAGCATGGTCTTCCTCTCTTTGCATGGATCTTCATTTCATCATCTCCTGCAGCTCTCTCCTCTCTTTCGACTTTATTTCTAAGGAAAACTCCATCCTTGTTGCTTTCAGTGGAGTCTTCCCGTTCTCTTTCTCACTTGTCCGCCCTCGCTCTTGTGTTGCAGTATGGGTAATACAGGTAATCGTGGTGAACAAGTGTGCAATATCTACGGAGACATCGCTGTGGTCAGGTACGAGCAGTGTCTCTGCTTGCTTGCATGCCGAGGTGTTAATTGGTGGAGGGATAATTTTGACAGTCTGCAGACAGTTAGGGACATTTCTCCACAGATGTTAAGTTTATATGTATATGCGTATGTGTGTGTGTGTGTGTGTGTGTGTGTGTGTACATGTAGCTCTCCCTATTCCGACACCCTGACCCGGTTCCCTCGAGCCTCTGCTCCCCCTAGCTACCATGACTCATGACCCAAAGGAACTCGTCAATGAGGTACTGACTGTCTGTATTAACTTTCCACTAACCCTCATCTAACAACCAGAACCATCTGAGAACCACCAACCATTCAATCATCTTCCGTCTGACTTCACACAGGAGATTTTCCTCCTCTTTCTATTATTTCTTGCCATCCTACTATCTTCATTGTTGTCTCTTTTAACCGACAATGTCCTTTCAAACACTGAGACACAAAAAAAAGGAGTGAATCATGATGGAGTTGGTTTAGGCGAAGACCTCTGATACACCTGACACTGCTGTGTTCTGATATGACTTCATTTTATTTATCCTTTATTTAGCCAGGAAGGTCCCATTGAGACGCAAGATCTTTTCTTCAAGACAGCGGCACAGTCACTTACAGCAGTAAAAAAAAAAAATGTCACATATGAAAACACATACAATACATTAAGGGAACACACAAGGGAAAACTAGGAAGAGAAAAAGGCCTAGGTCGAGGACTATGTAAAGCACCAACGTGTTTCCTTCAAGGCAGACCTTTAAAATGTTCAAGGGAGGGAGTGCTTCTAAAGTAACAGCATTTTGGAGCTCATTCCATACACAGGGTGTATAAGAAGAGAAAGCAATTTTACCAAGCTCTGTGCACACCCTGGGGACATTTAAAAGAATACGATATGAAGAATGAGCACAATAGCTGCTAGTGTGAAAGGAAAGAAGGCTGGAGATATAAGTAGGCAATCTACCTAATAATGCCTTGGCAGTAAATAGCAACTTGTGCATTTTTCTCCTCTAATAGAGAGGGGATCATCCCAAAGATTCATACAAAATGCAGTGGTGAGTGCGTGAGCCTGTATTTAGCCAGTTTTAAAGCAAGGATAAGGCTGCATGCATGTAAATCACATCACAGTAGTCTAATACAGACAGAAATGAACACAATTCTCTTTCTGTCCTCTGACTGAAAACTTTTTTTAAAAACAAAAATGAAAGCCCAGTTATGGCCTAAGTTTTTCCCTGAATATTTGTAGAAAGTGACTCTTTCAATACAAGTACCATGTAGTGTCACAATAGTGGGATCAGCAGGGTTTTTGTGAGCGAAAGTCATATATTTGGTCTTTTTTTAAATTAGGACCAGTTTTAGTTTTAATAATGAAAGCTGCAGAGATTGAAAGGCATCCTGTAAGAGCTCTATGCCTTGATTTAAAGAGGGTACCCCTGTATAGATGACTGTGTCATCTGCGTACATATGAAGCTTGGCTGGGTTAATTCCATGACCTAAGTCATTTATAAAGATAGACAATAAGATGGGGACTAAAGTGGATCCCTGTGGGACACCTTTGTTTACCATAACTGAAGCTGAGGTATAGTCTTCAACTGAGACACACTGAACTAAACTAGCAATTAGCTAATCATTCAGTGAATTTTTCCTGTTATTTGAGGACCTACACATACACTGGGAGGCCAGAAGAGAGAGGAGAAGAAAAAGAGGAAGCTTAAAACCCAAATAATAATCTAATGGCCTTAGTGAACTCTTTTCAGTCAGCTCAGAAAGCTGCTCCCAGCCAGGCTAAAAGACGATCAATAGCCAGAAGGCCAACGTTATTGCTTATATTATTAGCCAAGAGGTGCACCACCACCTCTGAGGAAGAGAATGATAGTGCCTAGCAGCCACTTTTCATGTATGCCTTGATATGAGCAAAGCAAATTGGGGAGAGCATATTCACTGGATCTTTTCAAAGGCCCTGTCATCTCTGTGGGCAGACCTGGTTTTGAATGGTATAGGTTGTAGGGATATGACATGGGTTATTATTGCACTATATGGTGTTTTATTTTGTAGCAAAAAATACATTATCCACATTGCCAATAAACAACAGAAATGGTACATGTTTATTTACATCCAAAATTTGTGTTTGTTTACTCGATCCATCTACAATTTTATTTGGACTCAAACTAACACTGGTGGCTTTCCTGAAACTAAGCACGACTGTAGCTCTCGAGCATGGGCAAAAGTAAAGTAGCTGATTTTCTTTTCTCTTTTTCCACAGCGGACAAGAGAGCTGGAACTGATATTTCCCACGTGGTAAGTGCTCATCTGTCTACTCCTCTCTTAAGGGATAATAAAAAAAGAAAAAACACATTCTGTAACAACTTATTTCTGACATGGCCTGTCTATGTTCTAGGATCACTGGACTTTTCAGCTCTTCCCATTCAGATCTTGTAACACTTCCAAGGACCAAAGGGAAGAACAACAACAATCAGGAACTGTGTGGTGAGGGCGACCCACCCCCCAGTAACCCTTGAAGCCATTTGAGAACGACCTCAGATGCCAGCCAACTGTACTTTATCATGTGTTCTCTCACACACATCAGTACCAGCCACAGCAGTACCAGCGCAGTCCTTCTAGTAGGTCATACTGTACATCATCAACTATCAGAGCAATGTTCCCGCATAGCTAGGTTTACCTGTAGACAATACATTTGTTTGTACTTACGTTATCAGTTTTAACACGGTGACACAAGTGTACATTTTTTACGCTTTCAAAGCTTTTGAAAGTTTTATATATTTTTGTTAATGTTTGTTTTATAACATGTAAGTAGGTTTTGTAGAAGTAGCTCTTTTCTTTCTTTTCTTTGACAATATTTGTAGCTCGCATCATTTTGGCTCCACAAGTTCCATCGAACAGAAAAGTAGGGAATTGTTAAGCATTTTGGGAAATCCACTTTTTTTCTTTCTCGCAAAGAGATAGATGAGGAGATACCACTTTCATGTCTTTTTATTAAATACCAACCTGTTAGCTTAGTTTGGCATCAAGACATAAACAGTGTGTCTACAGCCGTGCTAGCAGTTGTGCTTTGAGCTTAATGCTAACATCAGCGTGATAAAGAGCTCACAGTGACAATGCTAACATGCTAATGTTTAGCAGGTATAATGTTTCCCATGTTCACCACCTTAGTTTAGCATGTTAGCATGCTAACATTTGCTAATTGGCATGTCATAGCAAGTTAAAATTAAAAGTTTGAACTGATGATGTCACTTGATGAAAAGTCTGGTGATTACAAAAGTTATAACAATTCATCCTCTGTACACTGTAAATATCTGTAGTCAGTGTCATAGCAATCCATCCAACACTTCTCTTTTAGCCAAAAATGCAAAAGGAAAAGTGAGGTGATCACCAAAGTTATTACATTTCATCTTCTGGACACTGTAATTATCTGTAGCCAGTAGCCCTTTTACACAGAGGTCCTACTATAGGGCCGCTACAAAGTCCCTTCTTTATGCTGCCTTTGCATTTTTACACAGAATCAAACAACAGTGACATCATGACGCTCCAGTGCACTTAATAAACAAGAACAATGACATCAACGTAGCAATAACAATCATTTACAGTCTCTGTTATATGGCAGCTGATTTTGTCCTCTGCTCAGAGGGTAAGGAACTCCTGGACCTCACTGTTTTCCCAAGTTGCGTACATTTTTAGCCGCTAACTGCTATCAGCTTCATTTTAAATCTTGGGATTAGGTCACACACATAACACATCAAAATGTCACACCTGTCTCATTTTGGCAGGCAGTGTAAAAGTGGCTAACATCATGACGATCTATCAGTCGTTTTTAGGACATTTCACTTAAAGAAAAAAATGCCAAAGCAAAAGTCAGGGAATTACCAAAGTCTGTAAGATACATCCTCTAGCATGGCTAGCATGCTGAAGGTAATTAACAGGGGGTTATGCACTGGACTATTTCTCGGCGTTTTCACGCTTTGAACATATTAATTTTTGAGCTTCAGATGTGCTGGTGTGTTGATTTTGTTCCCTTTGGTCACAGCCAGGCTCTTTTCCCATTTCCAGTCTTTGTGCTCAGCTAAGCTAACCATCTCTATGCTTTAGCTTTACAGTTAGCATAGTTACATGAGAGTGCTTTTTATCTTCTCAGCTAACCTTCAGCAAGAAAGTGAAAAAGGGGTATTTCCAAAAATGCCATACTATTCCTTTAAACACTGAAGGATGAAAGTGACAGTTCTGTTTGACTCTAAATTATTAAAATCTTTGAGACGTGAGGTCAGTCCAAAGTTTACCCAAAGCTACCGCAACAGGCAAAGTGTAACTACCTTTTCAACACACACACACAGGCTACATACACTTCGTTAGCAAGGTTTTAAGAAAGCTACAAACAAAATACTGTGTCTTAGGCATTTCTCGCCAGACCATTAGTGACCACTAGTTGCTTGTGTTGTCAGAGAGTTTTTTTTTCCTTCATCATCCTGTGGTTTGAGAAATAAATCTACCAAAAACCTGTGTGGTGTCAGAGGTCAGGTTGAAGAACACACACACACACAAACAATTCTAATACAAAACTGCAAAACTGTGAATAAAAACTTCAGTCTCATAAGTGTCTGATAGTATTTTTGTTCTTTTGAAGGTCATAAATCACCCAAAAATGATCTTTTCAGTGCGCTTTTATACTGTACATAAACCCTGACCTGCACCAAGGAATGAAAAAGAATACTTGATATAGGTAAAGCAAATGTACAGATGGGTTCGACATCCACGCCCCTAAAGACCAACTCCTGTCTGCCAAAGCACACAGAGCACCGGGGAGTGTAGAGAATATTCATATAACATATGCAGCGTTGAATACATGCACACACAGCAGCTGAGAAGGTTCAGGTCTGTTTCGGCGGGGGGGCTTGGCAGTGGCTGAGGTGGCGTGACGCTGTTGCATCCTATCAGAAGAGGACTACACTAATTTAATTTAGGGAAACATCTGGTTCAGACAACACACACATACTTCACGTGTTTACTTTGCATTCCCGGTGTCTCTTACAGGGGAACTTTTTCTTTTCCTTGCCAGATTGATGGCTATAAAAACAAAACTTCCTGAATGTACTGAGGGCATGTGTGCATTTGTACACACGTGTGTGACTCTGTACCCAGCAGCAGGCTATACATACACTTCTCGTCTTCCGCTCTGTGTCCAAGCCAGCAGGGACATATGGTATATGTCGCCTCAAAGGCAGCGTCTGTTCTTCTGTTTAGTTTCATAAGTTAAAACTCAATGTAGAGTGCAGTCAGGCCTCTTCTTGAACTCAAGACCAGCTTAGCCAATGGGGTGATACTGGTGCTCTGTGACTGTACACTATTTATTCTGTATTAAGAGTCATGGGAGTTTCTTAAGCTCAGATGCAGCGTATAATTTTGGCATTTTCATTGTATTTTGTTTCTTACCTCAGACTTGAGCATCCTCATTTCCCTTTGTCTTGTCATTTTCGTGACAGCCAGTAATTTATCTTAGCATAAACACTTGAGTGAGGAGCTGTTGCATGTCGTGTGCACACCATGCTTGGATGACCTGGTCTCCATGGTGTAATTGTCCACACATGAGCAGATAATTGAGGTTTCACACTGAGCAACTTAATTGGGATGGAGCAGCTGTGTTTTACTGATGAATCCAAATTTGAGTCTTAGTTGAGGATTTTGTTTGAAGTATATCCTATCGTCCACCAGTATGACAAAGCTGAATCCAGCTTTGGCAGTGGAGCCATAGAAAGAGAAAAGGCCAGACATGGGAGAGGGGTCTTCTCTTGGAACATGGAGGCAAATCACAGAAAATTGTAAGACAGAGGTGGAGGAGAGCATTTTGGCAACTTTACCAAGCTTACTTCCCCCGTGACCTGAACTGAACAGAGGAGAAAAATCTGTTAATTGATGTGCAAAGTGATTTTTTTATTTATGGCTCGTTGGTCTAGGGGTATGATTCTCACTTTGGGTGCAAGAGGTTCTGGGTTCAAATCCCAGACGAGCCCTCAGCACTTGGCAGTGGCTCTTTGGTTTGACTGAAGAGATATATATATATATGTGTGTGTGCATAAGAACTGACAAATACCTGAAATGCTGTAATGTTAGACTAAAAGACATAAATCTCTTTTTACCAGTTGATTCCCATTCTAACCATCGGCCTTGGCCAAAGCTTCAGATTTTGTTTGCCTTTAGGTACAATTGAGCAGCTCAGATTTTCCAAAGAGAAAGTGAGAGAAGAACTGTGGTGCCTCTATGTCAAAAGTACCACTTGAGACGTTTGGGAGATATTCAGGGCACATCATCTTGGGAAGAGATCTCAGTGCACACACCCAGAAAATAGGAAGGACTACATGTCCAGTCTGGCCTGGGAATGCTTCTGTATCCCTTAAGAAGACCTGAAAGACACAGAGGTGGAGGAGAGCATCTGGGCAACTTTACCAAACCTAGTTCCACTAGTTCAAAATAAGTAAATGGACAGAAATATTGCACTTTTCATGGCTCGTTGGTCTAGGGGTATGATTCTCACTTTGGGTGTGAGAGGTCCCGGGTTCAAATCCCGGACGAGCCCACAGCACTTCACAGTGGTTCTTTAGTTTCACTGATTAGGTATGTATAAGGTGTTATGCAAAAGAGCTATGCTGACCCAAAATGCTGTAATGTCAAAACAGTGCTTTTGTCCTAAAGGTGACAGGACTTCATGAAATCAGTTTCCTAATATGTAGGTTTACACACTAAGAAAAGTCATTAGAGTGGAGCAATCATCTTTTACTGACTCTACTGATGAATCCAAGTTAGAGTCTCGGTGGAACCCTTTGTGTGAAATATGTCCTATCATCCAATAGTATCACTAAGCTCAAGTCTCGGTGGAACCAACTGAGAACTTTTGGTTCATGCAAAACGTAGATGTATGGTTCGTATGCAGTAAAGCCATTGAACATCTCTGATTTGATCAGAAGCCAAAAGATTTGTGTTCAGACTGTCAGGCATGGCCAAAGACTCAGGTACTGACCATAAGAATGAGATTGTGGATATACGTAAGCCTTCGAACTGGTTTCCTTACACAGGATGTCCCAGCTCACCTTAAGGGACAGTTAAGCAGCTCAGATTTTCCAAAGAGAAAGTGAGAAAAGAACTGCGGCACCTCCATATAAAAAGTACCACTTGAGTCATTTGGGAGATATTCAGGGCACGTCCTCTTAGGGAGAGACCTCAGTGCAGATCCAGAAAATACTGGAAGGATTACATGTCCAGTCTGGCCTGGGAATGCTTCTGTATCCCTTAAGAAAACCTAAAAGATGCAGAGGTGGAGGAGAGCATCTGGGCGATTTTGCCAAGCCCAGCTCCATTGCAACCTGACCTGGACAGAGGAGGAAAATAAGTAAATGGACAGACATATTATCCTTTTCATGGCTCGTTGGTCTAGGGGTATGATTCTCGCTTTGGGTGCGAGAGGTCCCGGGTTCAAATCCCGGACGAGCCCACAACTCTTGAAAGTAGCTACTTAATTTGACTAAAAAGATGTATGTATAAGGTGTGATGCAAAAGAGTTATCTGAAATGCTGTAATGTCTTTGGAAAAACAGCGTCTTTGTCCTGAAGTTGACGCATCTTCACAAAATCACTTTCCTAATATGTAGTTTTACGCACTGAGAAACTTCATTAGAATGGAGCCACTGTCCTTACTGATGAATCTAAGTTCAAGTTTTGTTGGAACCTGTTGTGTGAAATGTGTTCTATCGTCCAATAGTATCACTATGCTCAAGTCTCAGTGCACGCTGAGAAAAAAGGACTACATATCCAATCTGGCCCAAGAATGCCTACTGGATCCTCTAAGAAGTCTTGGAGAATGCAGAAGTGGAGGAGAGCACCTGGGCAACTTTGTCAAGGCTGCTTTCATTGCGACCTGACCCAGGGGAGGAAAACAGGTGAATGGATGGAGAAAGAATGTATTTTATGGCTCATTGGTCTATGAGTATGCGTCTTGCTTTGAATGCAAGAGGTTCTGGGTTCAAGTCCTGGATGATCCCACAGCACTTGAAAGTGTTGACCAGTGTTGATCCCTTAAGAAGACCTGAAAGATGCGGAGGTGGAGGAGAGCATCTGGGTGACTTTGCCAAGCCCAACTCCATTGCAACCTGACCTGGACAGAGTAAGAAAATAAGTAAATGGACAGAGAAATTGTTCTTTTCATGGCTCGTTGGTCTAGGGGTATGATTCTCGCTTCGGGTGCGAGAGGTCCTGGGTTCAAATCCCAGACGAGCCCACAGCATATCACAGTGGCTCTTTAGGTTCACTGAATAGGTATGTATAAGTTGTTATGCAAAAGAGCTATGCTGACCCAAAATGCTGTAATGTCAAAACAGCACTTTTGTCCTAAAGGTGACAGGACAGTTTCTTAATATGTACAGTACAGGCCAAAAGTTTGGACACACCTTCTCATTCAATGCGTTTTCTTTATTCTCATGACTATTTACATTGTAGATTCTCACTGAAGGCATCAAAACTATGAATGAACACATGTGGAGTTATGTACTTAACAAAAAAGGTGAAATAACTGAAAACATGTTTTATATTCTAGTTTCTTCAAAATAGCCACCCTTTGCTCTGATTACTGCTTTGCACACTCTTGGCATTCTCTCCATGAGCTTCAAGAGGTAGTCACCTGAAATGGTTTTCCAACAGTCTTGAAGGAGTTCCCAGAGGTGTTTAGCACTTGTTGGCCCCTTTGCCTTCACTGTGCAGTCCAGCTCACCCCAGACCATCTCGACTGGGTTCAGGTCCGGTGACTGTGGAGGCCAGGTCATCTGCCGCAGCACTCCATCACTCTCCTTCTTGGTCAAATAGCCCTTACACAGCCTGGAGGTGTGTTTGGGGTCATTGTCCTGTTGAAAAATAAATGATCGTCCAACTAAACGCAAACCGGATGGGATGGCATGTCGCTGCAGGATGCTGTGGTAGCCATGCTGGTTCAGTGTGCCTTCAATTTTCAATAAATCCCCAACAGTGTCACCAGCAAAACACCCCCACACCATCACACCTCCTCCTCCATGCTTCACAGTGGGAACCAGGCATGTGGAATCCATCCGTTCACCTTTTCTGCGTCTCACAAAGACACGGCGGTTGGAACCAAAGATCTCAAATTTGGACTCATCAGACCAAAGCACAGATTTCCACTGGTCTAATGTCCATTCCTTGTGTTTCTTGGCCCAAACAAATCTCTTCTGCTTGTTGCCTCTCCTTAGCAGTGGTTTCCTAGCAGCTATTTGACCATGAAGGCCTGATTCGCGCAGTCTCCTCTTAACAGTTGTTCTAGAGATGGGTCTGCTGCTAGAACTCTGTGTGGCATTCATCTGCTCTCTGATCTGAGCTGCTGTTAACTTGCCATTTCTGAGGCTGGTGACTCGGATGAACTTATCCTCAGAAGCAGAGGTGACTCTTGGTCTTCCTTTCCTGGGTCAGTCCTCATGTGTGCCAGTTTCGTTGTAGCGCTTGATGGTTTTTGCGACTCCACTTGGGGACACATTTAAAGTTTTTGCAATTTTCCGGACTGACTGACCTTCATTTCTTAAAGTAATGATGGCCACTCGTTTTTCTTTAGTTAGCTGATTGGTTCTTGCCATAATATGAATTTTAACAGTTGTCAAATAGGGCTGTCGGCTGTGTATTAACCTGACTTCTGCACAACACAACTGATGGTCCCAACCCCATTGATAAAGCAAGAAATTCCACTAATTAACCCTGATAAGGCACACCTGTGAAGTGGAAACCATTTCAGGTGACTACCTCTTGAAGCTCATGGAGAGAATGCCAAGAGTGTGCAAAGCAGTAATCAGAGCAAAGGGTGGCTATTTTGAAGAAACTAGAATATAAAACATGTTTTCAGTTATTTCACCTTTTTTGTTAAGTACATAACTCCACATGTGTTCATTCATAGTTTTGATGTCTTCAGTGAGAATCTACAATGTAAATAGTCATGAAAATAAAGAAAACGCATTGAATGAGAAGGTGTGTCCAAACTTTTGGCCTGTACTGTAGGTTTAGCTTATGCAAAAGAGCTATGCTGACGAAACACCTGCCTGGTGTCATGGGTGTAACACCATTGGAAAACTGGTAGTTTTGACCTAAAGGTGATGTGACTTGATGAAATCAAAGTCACATAATTCAGGTTTACACACTAGGCAACTTCATTAGGTCATATTTTACTGATTTAACTGACAAATCAGAGTCTTGGTGGAACCTTTTGCATGAAATGTGTCCTACTGTCTGACAGACTGGATCTTTATTGGCTTCATGGAAAATTGAAAAGATACTTATTTATATTGACTTGTCGGTCTAAGTGTATGATTCTCGCTTATGGTAAACGAGGTCAAGAGCTCAAGTCTTAGATGACATCCCTTTATAGTAGCTGCATAGTTTGGTTAAGCAAGTGTGATGCAAAAGAGCTATGCTCCAATACTTCTTTGGTGTCATAGGTATAACATTGTTGGAAAACTAGTTTTGACTTAAAATCTGAAGTCATCAGGTTAACACCCAATCCTTAATTTAATATCCACTAAAAACTTCACCCAAATGGAGAAATTACTCTTTTTATTGACTTCAGTACAATAAGTTGTACGCAGTTAGGGTGCAAGTAGTCAGGGGTTGAAATCCTTGATGAGAACACATCACTTTAAAGTGGCAGTTTAGTTTGATTAATGAGGTATATTCACATTATGATCCAAGTTCAGGTTATGGTGGAACCGACTAAGAAATTTTGTGTTCATGCAGAGAGTAGAAGTATGGTAAGAGACTGCTAAGCCATACACTTCTTAGATTTTATCAGACAACCAAATATTTGCGTTCCAACCATTAGGCATGGCCAAAGCTTCAAATAAGAATGACATATAACTGCAGACTGGGATTAGTCTAGTCTTGTATGTAATGCGGTCAGTCACCGTGCAGTTCTTCATCATGTTGGCGTGTTGATGTCATGATGAAAACTTAACCTGCTGCCTTCTGATCAGTTCTCTGCGCCCCTACTAACGGTATCGGACATGATCGTAGCAAAAACAGGACAGAAGTTGACTTTGAGAATCTACCTGTGCGTATACGTCTGTTTATAGTGCAACAACAAAGTCTCCACAAAAAGTGCATCTTAAGATGAACACGATGAGGTTTTTATTATTACAGGGTTCACAGATCAACTTTAAACCCTCAGCAAATAACTTGGGGCTGCAATCTGGCTGCAGACCCCCAGCCCTCTCCTCCCTCTTCCCCCCTCATCAATGGTCAAAGAACCTCTTATGTGAGATTATATAATGTCTCGCAACTCTTTTTCACAACATTTGGCTTCATGTGTGTACCGTCCTTCTCTCCTTTCCCCCCTCAGCTCCCACAGACCGGGTGACCTCTTCCCCTCACCCCTCTTCCTCCTCCCTGAGTTTATACTCCCCCCCTCCCTCCATCCAACTCATCCATCACTTTTTTAGTTCTGAACATACCACACGGGCCTTATGTGGTCGCTCTGTGTGTGTGTGTGTGTGTGTCTGTGTGTGTGTGGTGCGAGGAGGGGGGTCAGTGCTTGAGGAGGAGTTTGACTCCTTCAGCTCACCTGAATAATACCTTCTTTGTGAGCTTCAGCCTTATAAGATCTCACTCAGAGTCTTCCTACCCTTGCACACCTCAACCCTCTGTGCGGATATATACATACGCATCATCCCATACCTTCATCCATCCATCCATCACTAACACGTCAAACGCCGCCATGGGAGCCAGGATGAGAGTGGCGCTGCTGTTTCTGGCAGTGACTGTTTGTGTGTCAAATGCTCAGACCAACAACAGTCAGCAACAACAGCAGCAACAACAGCAGCAGCAGCAGCAGCAGCAGCAACGCAGCGTCTGGGATGAGCCCATCAGGTTCAGCACCAAGACCAAAGACACCTGTACCATGGTGGTGTCCGGAGCAGGGGACTATACTCGCCTGCGTGTCTCCTGCAAAGGTCCAAGTCAGGGTCAGAATGCAGGACGCTCCTACTACTGCGACTTCCAGGGCAAACCCAACCTGTGCCGTGCTTACAACCTCAACCCTCGCCACTACTTCACCCAGATGATGTGGGACATGAGGAAGCTCAGCCAGGCCTGCCAGGGACCCAAAATCTACCGCCAAGCCATGTGCAAGAAATACCCCGACGAGGCCCAGATGACCTTCCTGGCTGCCTGGCCCAAGACCACCACCCCCAAGCCCTCCAAGCCCGCCCAGGAGCCGCGTAAACCGGTGGTGCCAGCCCAGAGCAAACCCGTTGTTACTCCTAAACCTGTCAAGCCCCAGCAGCAGCCCGTCAAGCCCCAGCCAGGCAAGGGCACCCAGACCAAGAAAGCTACCCCCAAGCCTGGAAAGACCACTACTCGTCCCACAGAGCAGAGTGAGTCCAAAGCCTCCCGCATGGCCTCCGAGTACTGCTGGAAGAGCTTCCACGGCGTCTGCACCTACTTCATCAGCTGGTTCCAGAACTGAGGGGATACTGCAGACACAGGTGAGTGACGAATGAAGAAAAAGAAAAGGAAGAGAGAGTTTAGCAAGCGGTTTGCTGGAAAAATTAGAATTAAAAGCGAGAGTTAGAAGAAACTTAGTGGTTGTTTTAGTGTGGCTGAATGAAACTGTAAAGCCACAAATCATCAGGAGGGATGGAAGTGAAAATGTTCAGTCATTCAGCGTAGTTTGTGGAGCTCTTTATCTCTGTGCATTCACAAGAGAAACCAACTTTATTGTAAAATTAATTACACAATCCCTAATTTTTGTTGTTTCAGGTTGGAAACACCAGCGATGGACCCAGTCAGAACACTTCTCGACCATCTTCGACCTCTCCAGGATCTGTGTGGGAGCCTCTGAAGTGATTTCGTCGCCTTATGAGGTCCGACTCCCACCACTGCAGCATCTTACAGGCTGAGCCAAAAACACTCGATCTCCACCTGTGTACGGTTAGGGGATGACTGCTTGTGCTGTCATGTAGTGTATTTTTTGTTAAATCTGTAAAACACACAACAAGACGAAAGGGAAAATATGGCAGGCATGTGATTCTGTTTGTATATGATGTAAAATTCCCTCCTTGTGTCACATAAATGTTCCAACAACATGTGAAGGTAAAGAGAATAAAGAGTGGAGACCTCTCTTCTTCTTCTTCTTCTGTTTTGTTCTGTTTCTTCTGCAGCAACTTTTCACGCTCATTCATTCAAAGAGGTCTTTGTTTCTCCTAATCGCCAGCTGTAACAACATGTCTGCAGCCTGGCTGAGGAAGTTGTTAGGAGACAGACACAGACTGCAGTTAAGATAATACAGTCACAGAGGGCGTCTGAGCAGAGCTAAACACCCCTTTGTATGAGCTGATGAATTGAATCTCAGGAGCTACCGTGTGCAGGAACAGAAGAGGTCTGTGTGAGAGGAAACACATGTGGCTGCAGCTCCGCACATGCATATAGTGGATGAGGGTAGAAATCACCTTCACTTTCATCACAGTGAGAGTAGCTACTACTTATTATATAACAGTGTGTCAGTCATGACAACCTCCAAACACCAAACTCACACTTTCTTTTAATAAAAACCCAGTGGTGGAAGAAGAGTAATCAGATCATTTTACTTAAGTTACCTCAGTGGAAATACCCGAGGGTTTAAGTTTCATGTCAGCTTTGTGGGGACGAAGGGGGAAACATATGAAGTGTGGGGTTTGGAGGTCCTCCAAGAAAAAAATTTGAGCATCAAACACTTAATTTCCTGCATTCTGGTGAAGTTTTATGCACCAAAAGTGGCTTCACTGCATCAATTTATGGTGTTAATGCACCTTCTCTAAATATTGAGGGAGACATGTCTCCTGTGTCCCACACCCCACAATCTACACCTATGAAAATACCAATGCAATAATGTAAAAACTATCCAGCACGAAAAAGCCCTGCATTCAAAAATGTACATAAGTATTAGCAGCACAACTGACCTAAAGTATTAAAAGTACATGTATTTGTCCTGCAGAAAAGTGGACATTATTGATAACCCTGATACATCAGTGCATAAGCAGTGTTTTATTAGCTGCTGCTGATTAAGGTAGGGCTAGTTTTATATAATTTATATACTGTGATGAGGTGATGTAGTCCAGTGGTTGCAAACCTAAGCACCTGGGCCCCACCAAAGGGTCACAAGATCAATGTGGAGGGTGAGATGACTAATGGAGGCGGACAGAAGAAAAAACACAGTCTTGTTTTCTTTCTTTTTGGAGATGTGGGGGCTTTTTCTCTAGTGTATGTTTTTGTTGATGAAATACTGGATCATTCACCTCTTTGGTTATTTACAGTACAGTTATTTACATTAAATCAGAGAGGTTTATAGGGGAACTAACAACTCACTTAGCTCTGAATCATGACATCCAGACAATGCTCTTTTTGTTAAAGGCCACAAGCCAAAGTAGCCACTGGTGACCAAAGCTGTCAGAGAAATGTTAAAAAAAAAAAAAAGAAAGAAAGAAAAAAGAAAAGAAATACAGTGTTTTTCTTTGGAAAGTCGTGCAGTAGAATAATAAAGGAGCACAAAATGCAAAAACACAAGCTAAGTACAAGTACGTCAAAACTATGCAGATACTTGAGAGAACGTATACTTTCCATCATTGATCACATGTATTCACCAACTCAGTCATGGTGCTGAACCTCCGACAGCCACAAGATGGTGCTGCTGGGTGGAGCTAGGGCGCACAGATGCACACACACTACTGCTACTGTTTACTTACAGTAAATCCTCCACTACTACTTCCGACACAGTGACTCAGTGATCACTTGTGAGATTCTTGGACTGGAGCCCATGTGAGCCTTTATATGGCTCCTTCCTTTGTTTTAGTGATATCTTTGTTCCCACCTGCAGCAGCTGCGTCACTACATGACAGGGTGGGGTGGATTCATTACTGTAACTTACACTTGTAGAATCAGTCGTGTACCGTAAGTGAATATAAACATGAAGGTCAACACAGCATCAAAAACACCAACTTTACAATATTAAATACAAATTTATGAATGTAGAATTTAGCATGCAGTAACTTCAATTCAATGTTGAGCAACTACAATCTAAAGAATTAAATCTGCATATTGTGACATGTAACATTGTATGTTAAGCTTTTGTTGAATGAAATACCTAAAGGCTCTTGGTGCTTGATGTAGTTTTCTTGCTATTACTGTACTAGGCTCTTTGCATCAACTTACATTCAAGTACCTCTATTTTTCATCTTAACATTCTGCAGTAATCCAAATCCATAGATATGGACAAACAACTAGACGTACAACCCATGCAACTCATAACATAACCACTGTATGTTTTGTTTGAAAAGGAACATACTGCCGTAGAAAAACCAACAAATATATTGTTCTGTAAGCAAATAATAGTTAAGTAGAGTGACTTAAGGCTGCCTGGAGTTTGGTTTAGTAATAGGATTATAAGTGGAGAGAATCAAACACTGGAAGTAAAGGTGTCCTGGAAAAGCCTCAAGAAAAACCTTGAATATGGTTAAATACAGTGTTTAGGCACATCTTCAACAGGCCTTTCTCACTGCAGAGATTTTAACTTGACGATTGAATTTAGTTTAGTTTAGTTTACTTGTTTATTTGAAAAGGGACAATGTACATTAATCAACATTTTAAAAAAAAAAAAAGTAAAATGCACCTGAAATAGCCGAAAGGCTAATTTTCATTGGTAGTCCCTTTGCCAGTTGTTAAAGGCATCAATAAAATACAACATCCAATATATATATATAAAAAATAACCCATTAAAGATAAACATTATATACAAGATAAACATTCTGTACGGCACACACATACCGTTGATAACCCACAATTGCATGATGCACTCCTATATAATAGTGAGGCAAACATCAATGTTCACGTTTGTGTTTCAACAAGCCATTTCTTGGCATTGCGCTTGAATGAATGATATGACGGAGATACTCTGATTGATTGTGGTACTGAATTCCATTGATGTGATGCTCTGAAGGAGAAAACTGCCTGACTGAATGTAGTTTTTCTTAAGGGAATTGTGCAGTCTCCCCTCACTGCACCTCTCGTACCCCTATTACCAGAAGACCTGATATTAACGTATCAAGATAGAGCAGGAGGAGCTGAACCATGCAAGATTATAATTAGGATTGATTGAACTAGGATTGATTGAACCTGAACACCTTAGTAGTTACAGGTCGAGGTAAGGTAAGATCTTTAGAACCAATGTATCCTCATGCAACAGTTTGTATGTTAGCTCACGAAAACACACATGTACTGGTTTGTATGATATCTTATTAAATTAGCACTCCACAAATAGTGTCGTCAGAGTATGTACTAAATATAACGATATGTAGGTTAGGTTAAGAAAAATAAACATGGTTGGGAGTCGTCGTGTTATGTACTTACCATAACGGACAATACATAAAATTACGTAGGTTAGGTTTAGGTAAGGAAACATGGTGATCATGTACGTTTAAACAACTCAAAGTTCATTTGGTTTCACACAGAACACAAACACAGGTCTCTGAGGGAAAGGTCCTGTGTTGTTTGACCCATCTACCCCAACCTACTTTCTTAAGTAGACGTTTGCTCTTTATAGCTACTTTGTCCTTTACTCCTGTCAATGCATTCATCACGTGATTGCAGCCTTCCTGATTACGTGGGTTATATATGTATTCTGATGCATTTCTTTTCATAGGTAAACATACAAACATGGCATCAAAACAGCCTGCTTGAACAGAGGTCGGCTGCCTCTGCTCTCTATATAGAGGCGAAGTCCCTCACCTTCCAATGTCTCCCATGGGCCCTGATTTCAGAAAGAATATGTAGCTGCCTGGTCAGCAGCGAGAGACAATACATTATTTGATTCCGTTTGAACTGTGCCATGACTGACACAGGTGATGGTTTTCAATTTAAAAGATAATTTTGGTAGTAAAAAAGTTGCAGCTTTTCGTGGAATACTGTTTAGTTTTGTGTGAAACTTGTCAGTGAACTACATTGCTCATCTCAAACAATGTAAGTCCCTAATGCCAACATGGCCGTTTAGCACATTTCAGCCATGTGTTACATGCACATATGTAACGTTGTCTTATATGAGGTGTTTTAACCACCAACTCATGTCTCAGACATTATAGCTTCAGTGAGAGAGAAAATTAGGATGTTACTAATGCAGCTTTTGGGTGTGTCATTTTCCTAATTATTTTGTTTACTTCAACAGTTTTATGACAAACTGCAACTTTCTTGACTTTCAAAATTATCTTTTGAACTGACAAACAACACTTGTGTAATTCATGTAACAATTAAAATGGGATCAAAAAATGTTTGTCTCTGGCCGATAATTGCCATACATATTTTTCTGAAATGAGGTCCCATGCTAGTCCACCAGAAGGGCAGGGACTTTGCTTCTCTATGTGACATCAGCTGTCAAGGCTTGAGTCTCTGTGTAGTCACTGAGCACTTAATTCATATATCATGTATCATTTCTTTTCACTTCATTTTACATGTAAATATAGTTTTATTTCTTACATTTATATATATAGCTTTATATTTGCATAAACTATCTGCTGACAATAAACACCATGCATGAGGAAGAGAAACATTATAAATGTATTAAACAGACAGAAGTGAACACATTGAAGGTCTACAAGAGAAACAGCCTGTATGAAACTCTGGCTGCTTAAGATAAAGACTTCCTCTGACTTCTGACTGAGTACATAAAGGAGCTCACTGAGTTAATGTCAGGACTTCAAGGAGGAAGAAGGAACCAACTGAGAGTTTACAGGGAAAGAGGAAGCTGACATCTGGTAAATGTGTTACTGTTTGATAGATAACAGTGTTTAAGACCAAACACAGGCACTTAGAATGAACAATGTGGTCAGTGTCGGCATTTAGATGTGACAAAACAGTGTATTTTACTATATTCAAGACCATGTAAGGCCTTGATTTATAAATTTCAGTTATTTTAAGGCTTTTCCAGGATATACAGACACCTTTAACAATATATTAAAACGGGGGTGCACGATAATATCGGCATGTAATAGGTATCAGCTGATAATGGCTTTAAAATGAACTATAAGAATCGGCCAACATGCTTTTTCTTGATTGATGAATATCACATACATTATAAAGTATTGTATTTCATGTCTCAATCTGCTGGTGAGCCATCATGATAAGAGTACGCATGCATAATATAATGTTAATCCCACTACAGAAGAGACTTGATCTCTAAAATTAAGTAAGAATAAAGCTGATATATCGATATAGCTATCACTTATTGGTCAAATGAGTTGTTATATATCGGCAAAAAATCCAATATTGTTCATCCCTAATTTGGACACTTCTTAATGAGTAGAAATGTAATGTGGGTGCAATATTGTATGGAACTGCTTCCTGACAAAATTATGTCGCCACAAGTTCCATTTAGTGGCTGTTCAGGAGCTCTCAGTTGTATCACATGGTCTTCCTCAGCAGATGGGAGTGTCTAGAGATGAATTTAGAGATGTTCAAATGTCAATGTCTTATTGTTTCCTCTTCCTCCTCTATTAAAAGTGCTGAAGAATGAAATGGAAATTTGAACATCTGTATTTCCACTACAGCTGGGAAAACTCTCCCTGCTGAGGAAGATCATTTAGTACGATCGAAAGCTCCAGAACAGTCACTCAGTGGAGCTTGTGGTGAGATTGTTTTGTCTCCAAGGTCACGAAAGAGTTTGACATAAATGTGTAATGTATCAAATTAATATCTTCTCTTATGCAGTTAATGATCAAAGTGTGTGGGAATGAACAAATGAAAACTAAAAACCTAAATAAAAACAAAGAAATAACAACATGATAGAGATACACTATTACTGACTTATTTACACCTCCTCACTTTTTCTGTTTGATTGATTTGATTTGATCTGATTTGATTTTAATGTGGAAAAATTAAAAATGCGAAACAATTCTCCTGCTAGCACGTTTTCCATTCAATTATGACGCATTAAATAAAATATTTACATACATAAAAATCGCTTGTACTTAATCTTACATTAGCAGACTGTATTGTCATCACAGATCTTTTTGTCCTCTGCTGGGAAACCACAAGTCAAACCACATACCGGAAGTTACAGGAGAGGATCTCCTCATGGCTGAGTGCAGCAGCGGATTGGTGGAGAGTGGAGACAAGCCTCCAAGAATGTGCGTGCGTGTGTGTGTGTGTGTGTGTGTGTGTGTGTGTGTGTGTGTGTGTGTGTGAGAAGTTATTTCGAATAAACCTACTCTGTGCAGACACGCAGATCCACTACCAGTGTTGGTTTTCAGCCTCTCTGGGAGTTCAGTTTGGACATGTCAGAACAAAACACATACCCAAAGAAACCACTGCCAAGATTTCTCTCAATGGAGCTGCGTGCGTAACTGTGTGTGTTGTTGGGCGGGAATAGTGGGCGTGCCGCAAAGTCTGTGTATGAAAGCCATGTGCGAGGCCACAGAGAGCCACAAGAAGCAGCTTTACGCACAGCAACACGAGTCTTTATCGGTAAGTTAGGGTCCGTATATGTGACTCTCCTGTGTGTACTGTATGTGTAGTATGCTGTGGTATTGCCTTGATACTTTGTTTTAATATAATGCAGGCTCAGGTTTGGATGCGCCCATGCGTAATAGAGTTACCAGATTCGCGTAAAACCTTTGTCGGATGGGAAAAAAGCCATTTATTTATTACAGATGCACAATATTTTCTTGCTTGTTGCCATATTTAGAGAAATTTGCGCATGAATACGTATGAATGTGTGTATGTATTTCACATGATGTGATTATTTCCAGCACTGATCCAGGCTCTGAACCTGTTTTAAATCATCCTCTGTCCTTTCAGATAATAAATTGTCTGCTAAAAGGAGACATGTTGCTGCTGAAGACTTTCGCTCCCTTGCTGATGTTGGCCTTCCTCGGGCAACAGGTCTCTCTGTCCTCCGCTGCGCGCAATAAGAACCGAGGAGCGGACAAAACCGTGACTACTGTACCCCCCGGCAGTGCGCAGAGGAGCGGCGACAAGCTTGCAGCCAGTGGCCGGGGAAAGATCCCCAGGGGGAAGATGCAGTGTACTTGGGCGGCAAAAGACGTCGGGGACACTGTCAAGCTGATGGTAAAATGCGAGGACCCGGTGGCGCGCATCAAAGGCGGACACACCGATCTGCAGTGCGAATACAACGGCAAACCTCAGAGCTGCCCGGGCTACCATTCCAACAACAAGGGCTTCTGGAAACAGGTGTCCCGCGCCTTCAAAAAGCTGAAAACCAAAGTGTGCTCGGACGAGCGCGCGCTGGTGAAGGCTTCCGTGTGTAAGCGCGCGCCCCGGGATGCGCACTTCAAACTGGACATCTTTAGCTCAGTAGTCTCGGCTCAGTCCGGAGGAGATGAGCTCACTGAGCTGACGACGCCTCGCTCCACCTCCACCTCCACCGCCGAGTCTCCAGCGTGCACAAAGCGCGCGAACCACCAGAAAACGGCTGAAGAGACTTGCAGCGGCTCGTGGGCCAGTGTGTGCCACTTCTTCATGTCTCTCCTGCAAAGTGACGACTGTTAGCTCCAGATCTGTGGAGGAGGTGGACACTATCAGACTAAATGCAGGATTTATTTTGTGTTTGTCAAACAGCGGTGATGCAGCAGCAACAGATCTTTAATTTTTAATCAGTAAAAGTCAGATTTTATCTCCACAGTTTGTATTTATACCCAACTGGACTGAGTGGTTTCATCAATATGACATTTGTTTATTGAGTAATTTATCATCGCTGGTGGAAAGTGACTAATTACCTTTTGTCAAGTAACAATGTTCAGGCACTTAGACTTTGAATACCTGAACTTCTACTTTACAACATTTTTGTGGCAGTTGTACATTTTGAGATTTTTATGTTCCTTCAAAACGTGATGAGATGATAAAATCTGTTTCTTTTTTTGTTACGTTTTTCCATCTGGACCAACTATACCTTTAAAATGCTGCTCCAACAAATGCACAAGTAACTAAATCATCCAATAATGTAATATAAAGTATACACTCCGAAAAACTGTTCTGCAAAGTGAGTGCATTTACTTTTGATACTTCAAGTACAATCTGTATTTTCACGTTTCTGTTTAATATTGTTTTCCAGCTTTTCAGTGAACATTTCTGACCAATAAACACAGATAAAAACATGAAACCACTAATTGATGTTGACCTGAAAAGGCTTCAAAGTTTGAGAATATACTTTTTTTGATTGTAATAGAGGTTTTTTTTTACAGTGTGGTATTGTTTTATGTGACCTGAATACTTCCTGCACCACTGTTCATCACACAGAACCAATGATTTATCATTATAGTATAGAGTGGTACTTTTCTTTCTACGTCTGGTCAACTTTATCAGTCAGCCATGTAAACACCACTGTATTTGTGCACCACAAATAAATATTTTCTATTTATACAATGTGTCCTGTTGCCTTGAAGAATATAAACGTGTGACTTGATGGGGAGAAGCAGAAAGTAGAGGGACATATTTATTTCGTTTCATTTATTTACACAGGAAAGGAGTTAAACTATCATCGTGTGTTCCAGTTAAAGGTGGTCTGACTCAGTTAAAAACTAGTTTTCAGCAGGTTCCTGTTATGCAACAAAAACACATTACAATACAGAATAAAAACAGAAACATAGACACTGAAGAGTAGCAGACAGAAGTGGAGTGAGTAAATGGGATATGGGATTTAAATCAGTGGTTGCAGGTATGGGTCAGGGTACGGTCCGTGTATATTTTGATAGTTTGATGTTTCGTTTTCAAAATAAAACGGATTTACGGAAATACGGCCGTACTTCCGTTATTTGGTTTTGTGTCTCAAAACGAAAAAACGGAAAAACCAAATCGACAAAACGGCCCAATTTTGATTTCTGCAAATTATTCTTTTTTTCTTTCTTTTTTTTTTTTTTTTAACCGGTGACAACGACCCACGGGAAGCGGAAGTTAAGTGTAAGAACTTCAAAATAAAACTTTAGCGTGCTAACTGCTAACTTCTTATATTACAGGCTACCGCTCTCTTTCTAAACCATATGGTTCATATTTATTTTACTACTGTGAAAGTATAAGAGCTGGTTGTTTGGAAGAATGCGATAGGCATATAATTGTCATTTAAGCTTGAGTGCGTGAATGCATTTTGTGGAAAAACCTTACGTTCCCTGAGCATCTATAACGTTAAGTCACAGAGGTCCCGGTCAATAGGCTAGTGGCCTGTTAAATTGAGGTCACATTACAGTTTACATTGCTTATAACGGCTGAGTAGTGTAGCAGTTAAAATACAGAAGTCATCACGGCCAGTTGGCCTCAAGGATTTTGACTCGGGAAAGGAGTCTCTGTCGCCGTTGTTATAGCAACCGATGACGCCCGTGCAAAGCCGAGAAATGACTAGCAGTCGGATAAAATGATCGCCAAAGGACTAATAAAACACAATTTGTATTCCTTGCAGCTCCCCATTGAATCGACCTCCACACACCTCTCGGTTGAAATGCAATGATTGATGAGACACAGAGCCTGCTGTTTTGAACCTCAAAGCATGTCTACTATTTGTGTAAACACTGCGCCACCCTGTGGCTAAACACCAAGTACACTAAAGCCATAACAAGTTCTCATTTTCTAATGATTAGCCTGTAAATAATGCCTCCAATAATGCCTGCTGCTGATAATAATCGCAATACTAACAGGCCACTAGCCTATTGACCGGGACCTCTGTGACTTAACGTTATAGATGCTCAGGAACGTAAGGTTTTTCCACAAAATGCATTCACGCACTCAAGCTTAAATGACAATTATATGCCTATCGCATTCTTCCAAACAACCAGCTCTTATACTTTCACAGTAGTAAAATAAATATGAACCATATGGTTTAGAAAGAGAGCGGTAGCCTGTAATATAAGAAGTTAGCAGTTAGCACGCTAAAGTTTTATTTTGAAGTTCTTACACTTAACTTCCGCTTCCCGTGGGTCGTTGTCACCGGTAAAAAAAAAAAAAAAAAAGAAAAAAAGAATAATTTGCAGAAATCAAAATTGGGCCGTTTTGTCGATTTGGTTTTTCCGTTTTTTCGTTTTGAGACACAAAACCAAATAACGGAAGTACTTCCGGCCCAATTTGGCCCAATTTTGATTTCTGCAAATTATTATTAAACCAAATAACGGAAGTACTTCCGTTATTTGGTTTTGTGTCTCAAAACGAAAAACGGCCGTATTTCCGTAAATCCGTTTTATTTTGAAAACGAAACATCAAACTATCAAAATATACACGGACCATCAGAGGCCGAAGTAACTTCAAAATAAAAGACAGGAAGATAAGCTTGCCTATAAAACTTATAGGTATCCTATAAAACTTTCTCATGTATCTTTTGTTTCCACTTACACCTGATGTTTTGCGCATTTTGAAAAGCTGCCTGCCATTGCTGTGAGGAACTTTTTATTCATAAAAATAGAAATAAAATGTTATGATCGCAAATTTTATGGCTACAGTAAAACTTGTTGTTCAACCATAACGTTGCTGTTCAGAGACAGAAATTCCATATGTATATGTATATGTATATGTATATGTATATATCCATATGACACAATGAGACAGATATATATATATATATCTGTCTCATTGTGTCATACGGATTACTGTTAATTTATTATGTTGATCTGTTCTGTACGACATCTATTGCACGTCTGTCCGTCCTGGAAGAGGGATCCCTCCTCAGTTGCTCTTCCTGAGGTTTCTACCATTTTCCCCGTTAAAGGGTTTTTTTTGGGGAGTTTTTCCTGATCAGCTGCGAGGGTCCTAACGACAGAGGGATGTCGTATGCTGTAAAGCCCTGTGAGGCAAATTGTGATTTGTGATATTGGGCTTTATAAATAAAACTGATTGATTGAGGCAGACTGACAGGTCTGATATGTCTTATTCACTCAGCAGCTGACTTGTTGAATGATGGCAAATATAATTTTGATCAGCAAATAAAATGTGACTTGGGATGTAGATATGCAGCAGATCCAGCTGTGCCGCCGTCATCAGAAATGGACGTCGCTTCACGTGACGCTACAGTGGAAAGGACGTCTCATGTCTCTTAAACCGGCAATGCTGCTGTGTGTAATAGCAATAATAATAATTAAAAAAAAAAAAAAAAATAGCACATCGCTCCTAGCGCTAGCTCCTCACATTTTTTCCTAGGAGGGAGGGGCTAAACAGCTAGCAAAGTCGGCTAGCAGTGGCACTAACAGTAATTTAAGAGACTTGGGACGGACCAATGGTTTGGCGTCTCTTTCATACACTTCCCCTTAATCAGGAGTGCCCTCCGCAGCTGCGAGTGTAACTTGATTTGGAGTGACACTCGGTAGTGAAGTGGTAGTGGGTAGGGAGTGGTTTGGGATTAGGCCTATATACTGTATATGGGCTCACTCGCTCATCGGGTAAATGACGGTGACCTTGTAGGGACAAAAAGCCTTGCGCAGACATGAGTTTTTCAGGAGTAGGTCTATCTAGCGATGAGGTGAATGTTTATTTAGAAATCTAAACCATGTTACGATATTGTAATGAATCCCTCACGAGCAGGAGACCAGAGCAGCGTTCGGGAAAAAGGCCAGTTTACTTAAGCACTCCAGAAACTCCGGTAACACTCCAGGGGGTAAAAGACTCTGTCCCAAACTCTGAATCTTCTAGCGTAACACACATACTCCATACACACATTCTCGTTTACCATACTGAGTGGGGACCCCCCTCCCCTCTCTGCTCCACCAACCTCCAGCCCGCACACTGACTGACAGCGTAGCCGGTAAACAGAGCTCAGCTGTTTATTTAGCCTAGCAATATCTCCGGACTATAGTAGCTGCAATGGACGACTTTGAACGCGATTTTGAAGAGTTTCTTGTAGCGGACACAGATCCAGAGCCATACCTGTTTGAGCCGGAGCACACAGATGAGGAACTCCATGTGTTTGATGCTGAGCGGGCGAGAAGACAGGCTGAATGCACAGAATGGGATTCGGTGCTACTGCTGCCATTGTTGGGGAGATATATCACCAGGAAGAAAAGTGCCGCAGAGAGTGCATCACAAGGAGTGAAGTTACGTCTTCTTTTCCTCGCAGATGACGGTTCGGGTTCATTCTCTCCTGTTGCGTGGTAAATGTGGTCCATTTGCAAACTTTATAACTAAAAAAAACTTCCACTACTCTCTATCGATGAACTACTAACACTCTCTGCTGTTTCCTCCTCCTTCCTCCTTCCTTCCGCTGTCTTCGTTGGTTTATTTATACATGCAAAACGCGTTCTCTGGCTGGCTGGATTGTCCACTGGGTCTGCCGTACATACATGGCTGCGCAAGATGGCGATGTCTCTAAAGCAAGGCCCTTGCTAGCTATATATATATATATATATGTATATATATATATATATATATATACAGTACAGGCCAAAAGTTTGGACACACCTTCTCATTCAATGCGTTTTCTTTATTTTCATGACTATTTACATTGTAGATTCTCACTGAAGGCATCAAAACCATGAATGAACACATGTGGAGTTATGTACTTAACAAAAAAAAGGTGAAATAACTGAAAACATGTTTTATATTCTAGTTTCTTCAAAATAGCCACCCTTTGCTCTGATTACTGCTTTGCACACTCTTGGCATTCTCTCCATGAGCTTCAAGAGGTAGTCACCTGAAATGGTTTCCACTTCACAGGTGTGCCTTATCAGGGTTAATTAGTGGAATTTCTTGCTTTATCAATGGGGTTGGGACCATCAGTTGTGTTGTGCAGAAGTCAGGTTAATACACAGCCGACAGCCCTATTGGACAACTGTTAAAATTCATATTATGACAAGAACCAATCAGCTAACTAAAGAAAAACGAGTGGCCATCATTACTTTAAGAAATGAAGGTCAGTCAGTCCTGAAAATTGCAAAAACTTTAAATGTGTCCCCAAGCGGAGTCGCAAAAACCATCAAGCGCTACAAGGAAACTGGCACACATGAGGACCGACCCAGGAAAGGAAGACCAAGAGTCACCTCTGCTTCTGAGGATAAGTTCATCCGAGTCACCAGCCTCAGAAATGGCAAGTTAACAGCAGCTCAGATCAGAGAGCAGATGAATGCCACACAGAGTTCTAGCAGCAGACCCATCTCTAGAACAACTGTTAAGAGGAGACTGCGCCAATCAGGCCTTCATGGTCAAATAGCTGCTAGGAAACCACTGCTAAGGAGAGGCAACAAGCAGAAGAGATTTGTTTGGGCCAAGAAACACAAGGAATGGACATTAGACCAGTGGAAATCTGTGCTTTGGTCTGATGAGTCCAAATTTGAGATCTTTGGTTCCAACCGCCGTGTCTTTGTGAGACGCAGAAAAGGTGAACGGATGGATTCCACATGCCTGGTTCCCACTGTGAAGCATGGGGGAGGAGGTGTGCCTCAGTGTGCCTTCAAAATTGAAGGCACACTGGCACAAATAAAATGCTTAGATTATCTATTTTGTCCTCATTTTTCAACATTTTTTAATCAGCCTTGCTTATTTAACTGTTGAAGTGTTGTATAAAAGCAATATCACACTCGAGCTTGTGATGTTGTACTGTGATATCGTTATGGCTGTGATTCGGTCGTAGGCACGAGGCCGTACAACATCACTCCCTCTCGTGTGATATTGTTTAAATGTCAGCCTCCCAATGAGGTGCAGTTTCCTCATCTCTGCCCTTTGCATTGAGGCCCTCCAGACTGGACTGCTATGGACGGAGTGTAGGGTGGTCCTCCTTACTGCTGGGCTTGACCTGTACTGGGATAACATAGTCTTGCAACAGTGAGCCTCGACAAATATCCACTTCATGAAAAATGGGATTAAAAAGTACAACTATGTTATCATTTATGACCTGGATGTGATTGCAAGTCCATAAAACCACTAGGCTATCGACTATCGCAGGGCTGACACATAGAGACAAACAACCATTCACGCTCACATTCACACCTATGGACAATTTAGAGTTATCAATTAACCTAGTCCCCAATCTGCATGTCTTTGGACTGTGGGAGGAAGCCAGAATGCCCAGAGAGAACCCACGCTGACATGGGGAGAACATGCGAACAGAAGGGCTCCCACGCCCGGTATCGAACCGGCAACCCTCTTGCTGTGAGGCAAGATTGCTAACCACCACACCACCATGCTGCCCAAGTTTTAATTTTGATTCCCCTAAACAGTTTGTAAACAATTTTCATCCGTGCTTCGTCTTTGGTTTGCAGTCTGTAGACCGCCAGTAAAACAAGGAAGAAGCCGCAGAAAAACAACTCACTTCATTTAGACAATGCAAACATTTTGAACCCACCTCTTAAAAGAATCAGAACAGGAATCATTAAAATTCAAACGATGCCTGATCTAGTACTTTAAAAAAAAAAAAAAAAAAAACCCTGATTCTTTGGATTAATGAATCAATTCGGAATCGTCGAAGAAAAGAATCACGATTTTCATGTGAATCTATGTGAATCTATTTTTTTTTTTTTTTTTCAAAAAAGTTTGCATTGTCTAAATCAGGTGAGTTGTTTTTCGGTGGCCTCTTCGTTGTTTTTCGGTGGCTGCTTCTTCCTGGTTTTACTGGCAGTCGACGGAGGAAGCGGTCCATAGGGGTCCAGTCTGGAGGGCCTCAATGCAAAGGGCAGCGATGGGGCCCTCTAGACTGGACCCCTATGGACTGCTTCGTCCATTATTATTTTATTCAATTAATCAGATTTTGAAAAAAGGCACAGGATGTATTTTTATGTGACATTTCTATTGTCATTTCTATTGATGCTGCCCATCTCTGCCAACAATGCATAGGCCTATGTGATACAAAAATATAAAAGAATACAAGTAAATATATGCTGCATATAATTTGAATTGTCCGTATCAATAACCTGAAGAATTGCAGGTCTGTATTATCCAACAGAAAACCAACAGAGAAAACCAGCCCTGCGTTCCAATACCCATACTACCATACTATTTAGTATGCAAGAAAAAGAATTAGTGTGTCCCAATACATAGTATGTCAGATGCAGTATGCCAAAAGTACCAGGATGTTCTACTAGATCCGGTCATATTTCGCAGTATGCATGTCAGCATGCTTCTTTAGCCATTCTGACCCACAATCCTTTGCGCAGTGGAAGTTACATCACACTTACTGAGCTGCGTGTACAACCAACGCCGAAACTTCCTGTCATACATGGTTTATTTAATTTGAGATACTAAGACACTACATATTAGGACTGCAATGATCTGATTATATACTGTCACATATCATACAGTTTTGCAAGAACACAGTTACAACATTCAACTTTATTGTGATTATAGTATAATCAGTGTTAGGGTTCAACTATGACTACAATATAGAAGATTCTACCAGTATAGGCAGTGGTGTAAGTGTGGTATAAATAATGAATGAATATGACTAAATATGAATACACTATGGGCCAGGTATGAGCAGTATAGACTAGTAAATATATAAATAGTAAAAGTCAAATACATATTAAGTAATGTAGTAAGAATGTGCAAGTATGTTACACTACAAATCAAAGTAATGTGAATGTAAGGCTGCTTCATGTTCAGACAGAATATAGTGCCAGCAGCTGTATAGCTGTAAATATATTTAACATCAAACATCTGCCAGCAACAGAGAGCTGTGTGTGAAGGAGGTTAATATGCCTACTGGTGACTAGTTCAATAGACAGGTCACTAATAATATTATGTTATTTGTTATTTGAATTTGGTTTTGTCGTTTTTCGTTTTTTGGTTCTGATAACAAAAACAGAAAAACGACTCAACTTTCTCGTTTTTTCGTTTTAAACCATAAAGGAAAAAAAAACGGGAAAACCATGGTATTTCCGTTTTTTCGTTTTTGGTTTAAAACGAAAAAACGAACTGCCTGAAGGGACCGGGTCCGGGTATCAAAGCACATGCATGTCTTTCTCGTCCGGGTGCTGAGTCCAAAGAATATGTCATCTTTCCTCCCAGGGACTTGAAACATTGTTGAAAATCCATGTTAGAAAAAGAAAGTTTTAAACCCAGATCAGCTTTTTGTCAAGAACAGTCTTTACTTTTTCTAAGGTGAAATAGTGGGCGGGAATAGTGGGCGTGCCGCAAAGTCTGTGTATGAAAGCCATGTGCGAGGCCACAGAGAGCCACAAGAAGCAGCTTTACGCACAGCAACACGAGTCTTTATCGGTAAGTTAGGGTCCGTATATGTGACTCCCTTGTGTGTACTGTATGTGTAGTATGCTGTGGTATTGCCTTGTTACTTTGTTTTAATATAATGCAGGCTCAGGTTTGGATGCGCCCATGCGTAATAGAGTTACCAGATTCGCGTAAAACCTTTGTCGGATGGGAAAAAAGCCATTTATTTATTACAGATGCACAATATTTTCTTGCTTGTTGCCATATTTAGAGAAATTTGCGCATGAATACGTATGAATGTGTGTATGTATTTCATATGATGTGATTATTTCCAGCACTGATAGGCTCTGAACCTGTTTTAAACTATCCTCTGTCCTTTCAGATAATAAATTGTCTGCTAAAAGGAGACATGTTGCTGCTGAAGACTTTCGCTCCCTTGCTGATGTTGGCCTTCCTCGGGCAGCAGGTCTCTCTGTCCTCCGCTGCGCGCAATAAGAACCGAGGAGCGGACAAAACCGTGACTACTGTACCCCCCGGCAGTGCGCAGAGGAGAGGCGACAAGCTTGCAGCCAGTGGCCGGGGAAAGATCCCCAGGGGGAAGATGCAGTGTACTTGGGCGGCAAAAGACGTCGGGGACACTGTCAAGCTGATTGTAAAATGCGAGGACCCGGTGGCGCGCATCAAAGGCGGATACACCGATCTGCAGTGCGAATACAACGGCAAACCTCAGAGCTGCCCGGGCTACCATTCCAACAACAAGGACTTCTGGAAACAGGTGTCCCGCGCCTTCAAAAAGCTGAAAACCAAAGTGTGCTCGGACGAGCGCGCGCTGGTGAAGGCTTCCGTGTGTAAGCGCGCGCCCCGGGATGCGCACTTCAAACTGGACATCTTTAGCTCAGTAGTCGAGATGAAATCACCGAGCTGACGACGCCTCGCTCCACCTCCACCTCCACTGCCGAGTCTCCAGCGTGCACAAAGCGCGCGAACCACCAGAAAACGGCTGAAGAGACTTGCAGCGGCTCGTGGGCCAGTGTGTGCAACTTCTTCATGTCTCTCCTGCAAAGTGACGACTGTTAGCTCCAGATCTGTGGAGGAGGTGGACACTATCAGACTAAATGCAGGATTTATTTTGTGTTTGTCAAACAGCGGTGATGCAGCAGCAACAGATCTTTAATTTTTAATCAGTAAAAGTCAGATTTTATCTCCACAGTTTGTATTTATACCCAACTGGACTGAGTGGTTTCATCAGTATGACATTTGTTTATTGAGTAATTTATCATCGCTGGTGGAAAGTGACTAATTACCTTTTGTCAAGTAACAATGTTCAGGCACTTAGACTTTGAATACCTGAACTTCTACTTTACAACATTTTTGTGGCAGTTGTACATTTTGAGATTTTCATGTTCCTTCAAAACGTGATGAGATGATAAAATCTGTTTGTTTTTTTGTTACATTTTTTCCATCTGGACCAACTATACCTTTAAAATGCTGCTCCAACAAATGCACAAGTAACTAAATCATCCAATAATGTAATATAGAGTATAGTAATATAACACTCCGAAAAACTGTTCTGCAAAGTGAGTGCATTTACTTTTGATACTTCAAGTACAATCTGTATTTTCACGTTTCTGTTTAATATTGTTTTCCAGCTTTTCAGTGAACATTTCTGACCAATAAACACAGATAAAAACATGAAACCACTAATTGATGTTGACCTGAAAAGGCTTCAAAGTTTGAGAATATACTTTTTTTGATTGTAATGGAGGTTTTTTTTACAGTGTGGTATTGTTTTATGTGACCTGAATACTTCCTGCACCACTGTTCATCACACAGAACCAATGATTTGTCATTATAGTATAGAGTGGTACTTTTCTTTCTACGTCTGGTCAACTTTATCAATCAGCCATGTAAACACCACTGTATTTGTGCACCACAAATAAATATTTTTTATTTATACAATGTGTCCTGTCGCCTTGAAGAATATGAAATGTGTGACTTGATGGGGAGAAGCAGAAAGCAGAGGGACGCATTTATTTCATTTTATTTATTTATACAGGAAAGGAGTTAAACTAACATTGTGTGTTCCAGTTAAAGGTGGTCTGACTCAGTTAAAAACTAGTTTTCAGCAGGTTCCTGTTATGCAACAAAAACACATTACAATACAGAATAAAAACAGAAACATAGACACTGAAGAGAAGTGGAGTGAGTAAAATGGGATATGGGATTTAAATCAATGGTTGCAGGTTTGTCCTTCCATTAGATAGTGTTTATATGCGTAGTATGATGGACATATGATTTTATTTTCTTATAACAACCTGTTTTCAACTAATATTCAACTTGTTTTAAACATTTTTTTCTCCAAATTGAGCGGCAGTTTTCTTCATTTTAGTCCAGAGATTGACCGTATTTTACCTCCTTTCAAGAAAACAACAAATCAGCGTGGAAACCAAGATGACAAAGCGCATGCATGTCTTTCTTGTCTGGGTGCTGAGTCCAAAGAATATGTCATCTTTCCTCCCAGGGACTTGAAACATTGTTGAAAACCCATGTTAGAAAAAGAAAGTTTTAAACCCAGATCAGCGTTTTGTCAAGAACAGTCTTTACTTTTTCTAAGGTGAAATAGAAGTTTCAACAGTGTTGCAAGTCCTCTGGAGGGCATAAGTCCTTTTAAGATACTTTTTTAGAAGATAAATGTTAAAGCATGGTTGAATAGTTCGTACATGAAGAGAAAATGTAACATGTGCACACTTAGTCCATGGCACAAAAGCTCAGTCAAGATGTTTTTGGATCCTTAGTGTGCAGGCATTCTTATAGCCTTGCACCTACATGATGTGCGTATAATTGTTGTCTTCAAATAACTCTTTCAGGCAGATTTTTTGACATTTGCATTGAGAAAAGACAGTTAAAAATGAACCAAATCTGCTCAATAAGATGGAGATCTTCTCAGTGTGATCAACAAACAGAGTACTCAGGGCGAAACAACCAGACTTTGTGTGAGAATACACCTTTTTTTGGCAGATTACAGCGTGTGTGTGAATACCACTGACATGCCCACAGATTACAGCAGCACACACCCACACCCATACCCACGCGATAAAAAACTCTTTCTCAGAGTGATTCTCTGCTTCTCTTGTTCCTCTGGTTTCTCGCAGCAGTCTCTAATTACTTTCTCAGTGACAGCTGCCAGCTGCATTAGAAGCCATGTCTATATGTGGAGGCTGGGAGCACTCTGATCCAGCTGTGTGCGCACGTGTGTGTATAATGTGTAATCCCTGAACAAGTGCAACCCCAGATGTGGATTTTTATGCTTTCCTGTCAGCTCTCGACCCTCCTCACCTCTGACCTGCTGCTCTTTGTCCCCCTCAGACAGACACTTAACCAAAAAGCCAACTGGAGAGAGATTTCTACCTTTTAACGGAAGCCCGCTCCCTTTGATGGCACAAAGGGGATTTTGTTTTACCGTGTCCTTCGACCAGAGCTCAAGGACACATTCCAGAGAGGAGGAAGTAGTTATAGGTTAGAGGTCAAGGGTCAAGAAGGAAATGAGGATAACATCCAACGGTCTCCACCTCTACTGGTCCTCATGTGGGCTTATTTCTTTTATCTGTGGGCTCCTCCAGGCTGTGATCAAAGGGGATCCACCTGCAGGATAATGTGCTGCAGGATCAGAGAGAAGCTATAAATCAGACTCAGGGGAAGATCACTCTTCTTTTGTAGTTTGTAGCTTTTAGTCTGAGATACTCATATTTGTGCTGAAACGATTAGTGGACAGGAAATTAATTGCTAAACATTCTTAAAGGTCCAGTGTGCAGGATTTAGAGAGATTTAGTGGCGTCTAGCGGCGAAGATTGTAGATTGCAACCAGCTGAAACTTCTCCTGATTAAAATTCCTTCAGTGTTCAGTGTTCAGGACGGTTTAACAAGGAGCTAAAATGTCTGCTGAGCTCTCTTCCTCTCCAAAACAAACAGACTAGGTGAACACCAGTTGAAACAATGTATAAAGCAGTTTCATGTTACAAATCAGTGTTTCATTATATTTGTTTTATTTATAAGGACAACGCACATTTATCAACATTTCCATAAAATGCCAGCTGGCTTATTTTCAGCTGCAGTCCTTTGGCAAGATGTTTTAAAACCAATAAAAGGATCAAATTCACAGGACAAAGACAGCATAAAGATATGAAGACAGTATTAACCAGTGATTTAAACAATTAAAAACACTGAATGAAGCAGTTTCTTGTTTAAAAATTGAGTGTTTTTCTGATGCTGCTCGTCACAGGGGCGCTGCTAACTGTGGTGGCCGGCATGAAAACATGAACGGCCCTATCTAGAGCCAGTGTTTGGTTTGTCCGTTCAAGGCTACTGTAGAAAAATGGAGATGCAACATGGCGAACTCCATGGACGAGGACTCCTCATGTAGAAATAAACAGCTCATCTTTATGTAACAAAAACATGACCATTCTTATTGTCAGGTGAGTATACACAAAGAATACATATCAATATATCCCTGTAAATCCTTCACACTGAGACAGTTTCCTCTGTGTGTGTCTTGTGCCTCGGAGCACCTGCAGACCAATAACTTTCCAGAGCCGATACTTATGAGGGAGCTCTGTAATGCTCTGTGGGAGAAAATGGAAAGTGCTTGAAGTGGCTTAGCAGCAGTGTGGCTGCTTCATGTGTTATACATTAAAATCCTATGGTGTTGAAAAAGAAGGAGCGTGAGTATAACTTAAACTCCAGACAAGACTTTCAGTTAGCGAGCTGGGTGTTAAAGTGACTTCCTGTTTGTTTCACAGACTCAAAAGGCCACCATATCTGAAGGACCTGATAAATGATTTTGTATAACAGGTTGTGGATTGTTGCATTAGTAACATGTTTGCTCATGATAGCAGGGTGTGTGTGTAATTTTCTGCCTCTGTCATTAGAAGGTGTTTCCACAGGAATTTGCTTGTAGGCAGTGCCAATCTGTACACTGAGTATATCAAGATATCGTCACCTCCACGGTAAGGACCACACCTGCAGATTAAATGTCAGTTACCTTCCTGCTCTCTGGTTTCCTTTATAGTTTACACATTATAGTTAATTTTGTCCTCACTTAGTTTGTTGACCTTTTGACCCCACAAACGTCACATTCACACTGTACATACATCAGCAAACATAGCTAATTCAGCCTTAAAGTAACACTTTATTCAAAAAATGATCATTTGTATATGATTTCCTCACTCTGCATCATGTTAAATTTGTAGAAAGAAACCATAGTGTTTCTCGCATGCCTCCACGGTGAATGAAGAATCCAAAAAACAGAGAAAAGTCTTGCTTAATTGGAGCAAAAGGGGGCCACATTTAACAACAGCAAAACTCCATCAAAACATCCATTTACAAATTATCACACATCTTATCCAAACACTTAGGGCCAGTTCCAATACCCCCCCTTAGCCCTACCCCTACATTTGCATGTTCCCGCGAGGGGTAGTTGTGTCCCAATTCCTTTTTGTGTGTAGGGGTAGGGGGCATAACGAGGGGTAGTGGGTATGAAACTAGCCCTTTGGAGCGAGGGATTTCAGATGCTGACTTGCCAGCTAGGGGTAGACGTCACCATGGTTACCACCGAGCAACAGATGGGGAAGAAAGTTCATACATAGCTAACGTTACCATCATCAGGTTACTTGTTAGCTAGCTAGCTAGCTTGCACTATCTGGCTTCTGTCATCTGTCCTGTTCTGCAAAATTGTCAGACTTTTCACATTACGATAACACGCCAGCTAGTATAACTATGCTGCCTCGTAATGTTAGCTGGTTAGCTAGCTATATAGCTAGCAGAAGTCCCCTGTCGTCTGTCGTGCATCAAACGAAGCATGATGAATGCGGCAAATGCGATCGGTAGGATGAATGAGACTCCATTGTAGATGCCGGTTGGAAATATAGATGGCTCACAGCTTCCTGTTTAAAATAGTTACGTACGCGTGAATGTAACCAATGCGGTGACATGGTGAGTGGTGTCCCAATTCCTAAGGAAATATTTCTACCCCTACCCCTCATGGCTTCATTTTGAGGGCCAAGGGGTAGTGGGCAAGGGCTAAGGGGTAGTGGACAAGGGGGGGTATTGGGATTGGGCCTTAATAATCCAATTCTCCAGTGGCAGCCCTAGCATATGTGGTGCCCTAGGCAATGCCTAGAGACTAAGCCAGCATTGCAAGTCTCATTGATAGAGTTGGATCGGTATCGAAATGTCTTTTTGCTCAAAAGGTGACACACAATGACAACGTCAACTTCAGAGTGACAGAGGTGCTGAGCAGGATGCATACCAGCCTCATCCATCATTTAATTTGTCTGTTGTGACGGAGGAGCTCTTTACAACAACTGTGACTCAACAGCATGGTTGTTTTAGGGCCAAATGATGGACCTCCATCTCTCATGCTTCAGTGTTAGAAAGCCACATAGCCAGTGTAGCTATGTAGTTACAGAGGCTGTGTCGTTACCACAGCAACCCACGTAGATAGGTTGGTGCTGTCTAGACCCACAAATACAATCTGATCACTTGCAAATAACAGTGGACAGTCTGCCTTAAAGATCTGATCTGAGATTTGCCTGTAGTCTAAATGTAGCCATAGAGTTTATATCAGTTTACTTGACCCCTATTTATGGAACTTTTTTGCATATTTTGTAAATTTTATTTTTATTTTTTCAGTAAAAAAAATCTTAAAAAGAAGATTTTATTTACTGAAAAAATTTTGAATTTTCTTTTTGAAAATGCACCTGTGTGTCCCTCACAACCACACACATTCAAAAAAACACAGTGACACACAAACTACATGTCCAAGCCACACTGAGGTGTTGCTTCATATAAGTTAAAGATCGGAGGGGAAAGAAAAGATTTTCATCCCCTGTAACTTACTGATCATTATCTTCATCATCATTGTATGGGAGTGTTTTGACATTTTCAGTGTTGCAGTGCAGACTGAACACTGCAGGTTAGATATTCAGAGAAAAATCAATCTGGCTTTGTCAGTTAACATTTACCTGCAGACGACGTTGACAGAAAAAAGTTAATTCTCTATAAAAATCGACAGCGTCTGGAGCTTCTGATCGGTGATGATCTCAGAGACAGACCTATTGTTCTCAGGGGTCATTCAATTCAAACAGGTCTGACAGCGTACACTGACACCTTTACTTTATTCTAACCTCATTTCCTGTCATCTCTCTACTGTGCATGTTAATATAAAGGCAAACAAATAAGAAATAAATTTCAGTCTCAAGCCAAAACTGAATTACCTCACTGATGTAACTTAAGTGATTTTGTCACCCTTGTTAAACCCTTTATAGCCACAAAACAACTATTTTCCCAGGCTGAATAGTGCTTGTTATAACTAGCACATTGAATTGGTGAAGAAATCCCTGAAGGGAAAAACATTGTGGTCAATAACCATCAGCCCATCTGAGTCATATCTAAGGCATGTATGCCCTTTTCCCACTCCTATCCCATACAATGGCTGCATGTCCCGTCTTGTTTCTTTTTCTCTCGCTGGGTGGTGGAGTGACGCTTCACAAACTAAACAAACACCTGTGGCAGTGGTAGTGGCAGCAGCTTTTGACTCCTCTGTTTAAAGCATTAAAACCACTTTTTTTTTTAAAGCCCTCTGAGGTTTCACAGCTTTCAAGTAAAAGCATGATCTCACAAACAGCAAGCGTTTCTATCAGCTCCTCCATGTGAAGACACAAAACTGAGCATTAAGTGTTTTCCTGGGGAAAGAAACAGGTGCAAACATGTTTACCAGTGTGTTGCGCTTTAGACTTAAGATGTTAAGTTTTTCTTTCGGTGCTGACATTCTTCTTGTACCCTGTTTGATGTCTTTGCTTTTTTTGATTCGAAATGAGGGAGGAAATCAGATTCATTTGTTACCTAAAATTTAGGATTTGTAAGGCTCTGCTGCTGCTGCTGCTGCTGCTGCTACGAAGTGACAAAACACAATCTGATGTGACTGTGTCCCTGCAGTTGTCTCTCCTTAACTTTGGAACTTACTTTTGTGGAAACCTTTATAAACTGACTGTGTTTAATAAAGAAAGAGTAACTCTCTCTGGTTGTCACTCCAAGTTGCTGTGTATTTGGTTCTGAGTTGCATTCGGTGTTAGAAACACACCTGCTTACAGGTCTAGTATCACATTAACCAGGTTTCATGTTGTAAATGTGGCACAAATTCTAACTGGATTCTCAGACAAATGGCAAAAGGAAGTGCAAATTTCTGTGTGTTTGGACCAAACAGCAACCTCCGGGACTAAAAAATGAAGCCAACATGGAAGTGCCATAACTGCAGTTCTTTGAGCGGCCATTTGGGGCTGGCTCCAGAAGTCTGTCAGTCCCCATAGACCCCAGTGTTAAAATGCCCAACTTTACAGCAGAAATAAACATGTTTTTTTTCCTTCATGACAACTGTACAGAGGATAAATTTTTATATAACCCACCTACTTATGTTTTATTAAGGTTTAAAGTTAAAACATAATTAAGGGCGGGCTGCTTTGAGTGACAGGCTGTCTGCTGATAGTGACCTTGGCTTCTCAGTCAGATCCACCCCTCACTCCACAGCTCCAGCCTCTTGACCACATATGGTCACTTCTGGCTCCAAAAATCCAAGATGGTGACAGCGAAATGCCGAACTTGAGACTTCAAAACAGGAGTCCACAAACCAATGAGTGATGTCATGGTAGCTAGTAGGTAGGCAGCACTAAATCTCCAATAAAGAAATGAGTGCAATTAGATGACATAATTCTTCATGAACGTCAAGATTAATTTGCCTGTTTGTCTGTTTACTTCACACTTTGTTACCTTTTGCTTTATTGACACACTTTCCAGCTAAGACAAGCATAAAAACTTTTAATCCTAAGATTTTGCAGAAAGATTGGTCATGAGCCAAAGGACAGGTGATCAACTGTTCAGGCCTAGTGACAGTAATGCATGTATGTGGTTCCAGCAATTTAACATTCATGCTTGTTAATGCACACATTGAGAATGTGCATGGAAACAGGCGGACAGAAACAGACATAAAGCAAGCTACCTCATGATTCTCACATCATCTTCCCTGCTTTGTTTCCCTACTGTATACTAGCTTGTCATTTCAGATCCTACCACTCCCTCCTGCCCTGCAGTAACACAGTTCCCGCCATTCACCATCACCTGATCCTCCCTGCCTACCTGCTTACCTGTTTGCACCTCCCTCATTAGCCCCATAGTACAGTATATACTGCTTTCAATCATTCCCTGCTGTCCTGATTGCCTATTGTGGGAGTGCCTGGGTGGGTGTTAGTGTTGGTGTAAGTGTATGAGCATGCCTTAGGAATTTGGGTGTTATGTGTGTGTGACAGCTTGTACCACGAGATTACTCTGAAAGTTATGCATTTGTGGTCATGACTTTATGTCAGGTCACAAAAGCAGCCGAGAAAATCAGCCCATGGCTCTTTCATTTGTTAGATTGACATAAAACCATCCACTGCTTTCTTTATCTATAGAATCATAGGAATTGTTTTATTATTTTGAGATATAAAATGTCATCACTTCATCATTTTATCCTATTAGACATTTGTGATATTCTTGTCATAATCTTGTGTTAGGTAACAGTGACCTTGACCTTTGACCTACGGCCACCAAATTCTGAACAATTAATCCTTGAGTTCAAGTGAACATTTGTACCAAATATGAAGAATTTCTGTTAAGGTGATTTTGAGATATTGTTTAGAATGAGGTGGATGTACGGACAGAAGGACAACCGGAAATATAATGCCTCCAATCACAGCTGTAATCCGCATGCAGGTATAATAACTGTCAACACATATTACTGCTCCACATGTGTAACATGTCTAATTTTAACATGCTTCATGGTCACAACAATAAAAATATTACTGTTTCAATATCCATAGACCACTGCCTCTCAACAGTCACTTAGATCTTTTCCTCTCGTCATCACAGTCCTGCTTGACCTCTTGCTTAACTGTATCATGTATGGCTCTGTGGAAGCATCTGGATTTATTGTTTTTCCATCCTTTTAATGGGGGTTTTCCTTAAATTTGTCACCTATGGGGCATTGGTGGCTTAGTGGTAGAGCAGGCGCCCCATGTACAAGGCTGTTGCCGCAGCGGCCTGGGTTCGACTCCAGCCTGTGGCCCTTTGCTGCATGTCTCTCTCTCTCTCCCCCCTCACACTTGTCTGTCCTATCTATTAAAGGCTGAAAATGCCCCAAAAAAATATCTTAAAAAAAAAAACAACAAAAAAAACAAAACTGAAGCTCATCCAGGGTCTATTGAGTTTAACGCGATGTCATGTTATTTTTACCATCAGTTGTTACTTTTTGATTAATCATGCAATTGTTTAGTCTATAAAATGCCAGAAATCTCACTTTTCAATAGGACCCAAGGCTTTTCATGTTGCTTGTTTGGATTTACCAACAGTCTAAATTAAAACAGAAGATATTCAGTTTATTATAACCAGTGGAGAAATTAATATTCAGATCCTTTACTTTAGCAAAAGTATTAATACTGTGCTGATTCTATGCTGTAAAAATACTTTGTTAGTAGTTAAACCCCTGAACTGAAAATGGTCACTTAAGTAAAAGCAAGTACAGTCAAGAAATGTATCAATCAAATCAATGCAGAAAACTTTAAATCAGTTTAATGAATCCAAGTAATTAAAATAATTTAAAGTAAAAGCAGCAAATCAAATATAGAGGCTGGAGCCATGAAATGTTTTTGGATGAAAAATGACAAATGATTATTAGAGTAGTTGCCAATCAACTGATTGTTTCAGCAGCAAAAATCCTCATTTGTAAAGTAACCAGTAACTTAAGTTGTAAAGTAATTGTAGCAGAGGAAAAAGAATAACATTACTAGTGAAGTAGAAGGAAAATGTGGTATGAGATTGAAATACTCAACTAAAGTAAATGTAACTCAGACTTCAAGAACTTAGTTTCATCCACTACATAACATAAAACAGAGCAAAGGAAAAGGAAAATCCTGACATTTCAGAAGCTTTTTTGGCTTAAAAAATAACAAAATTATTAATCAACCGTCAAAATAGTTGCTCATTACTTTCTGCTAATTGACCTGTAAATAAATCAACGAATTGTTTCAGCTCTGTCAATACACCAGCAGCTGTGTGCAGCAGAATAATATCAGCTTTTGGCAGGTTTTTGAAGTTGGAAGTTGAAGCAGAAAAAACTTTTTCAAGATGAAGTTTGATTAAAGCAATTTGTCATTCAGTCTTTTTGCTTCTTTCATTGTAGATTTTAATCTAACATGGCAGCTCCTCTAAGCTTTGCTGGAAAACAACCTTCAGTCAACTTGAACTTGAACTGGCCCTGCAGTCTGCAGAGCCTCTGTCAGTGTGATGAAGGAGAGGAGGGGCTCTGGGTGTCAGGAGGGGCTGAAAAAAAACATCAAAACACAACTCAAGGCTTCACTAAGTACTTCAGATTTGACCTACAAAGCTGAACGGACACATGGCCACCCAAAAACATGCAGGGGCAGAGCAGTGGGAGGAGTTGGGGGTATTGTTCCTCCTGCGGCTCGAGGTGGTCTGACCCCCACACCCTGCTGTTCAGACCTTGTTATTGGCTGCTGGTTTCTGTGGCAACAATCAACGGCAACCGCCTCCGCGAAAAGAAATAACAGAAACGTAATGTAACAGGACCTGGGATCACCCCTCCTTCAACCCACACGCTGACACACGTGGAGCAAAACATCTTCCTTTGAAATCATTTTACTGGCAGCAGTTAACAGTGAGAGTCAGTGAGGGTCGACCCAAGACGCTACACTGAAACCAAAGAGGAGACAAATGAGGATATAAAGTGCCAGCGGGGAAATTACACCAAGCTCCTTTAGGCGCAGTTCATGCAAGTAAAATGACACCTTAAATCACAACTAAACACGGAGGAACAGCGTTCAGTTTTTACTGCACAACATATCTGAAACAAGCTGAAAACTTTAAATCTGCTGCAGCTCTCAGTTCTTTTAAATCAGGACTTAAAAGATTCCTGTTTACCAACATTTTATTGAGTTTAACTCGGGACTATTTATTCACATCATGCACTTTTTAAAGGTCCAGTGTGTATGATTTAGGAGAATATATTGGCAGACATGGAATATAATTAAAAATGTTGGTCCTTTCGTCTGAGCTCGGACATCTGGAGGGAGCTTGGAGTAGAGCTGCTGCCCCTTCGGGGTCAGTTGGGGTAGTTCAGGCATTTGATCAGGATGCCTCCTGGGGCCCCCCGTCAGAGGTGTTCCGGGCATGTCCCACTGGTAGGAGGCCCCGGGGCAGACCCAGAACACACTGGAGGGATTACATATGTCATCTGGCCTGGGAACACCTTGGGGTCCCCCAGGAGGAGCTGGGAAGTGTTGCTGGTGAGAGGGACGTCTGGGGTGCTTTGCTTGACCTGCTGTCCCCGCGACCCGGCCCCAGATAAGCAGATGAAAATGGATGGATGGATGGTCCTACTGTTTTGGAGAGAAGGAGACCTCTGCGGATAAGTCAACTCCTGGTAAAAGAAAACTCCTAAAAAAGGGAATCTAAAGATTATTTTTTATGGCTTTTGGGGTTTTTATTGTGCAGCTAGAGATAGAAAGGAAAGTAGGGAAAGACACACAGCAAAATGCTACAGGTCTGAATGAACTGATGCAGCTGCAAAGGACTTAAATGACCAGGTGAGCTAGCGGTCGCCCCACACTGAAGGAATTCTCATCTGGTTGTAATCTGCAATTTTCACCACTAGATGTCACTAAATCCCCCTAAATCTTACACACTGTACCTTTAATGCCTCTCTGTCTTTTATAAAGCACTTTAAAATGCCTTTGTTGTGGAAAGGTGCTGAACAAATAAACATCAATAAGTTATCAGCAGAACAACATGCAGCAGTGAAGGATTTACGTTTGTGATGTTTATGGTTAGTGGGAGTGAAGGAATGTATGTGTCATCGAGTATTTAAAGGTCCAGTGTGTAGGACTTGGGGGCATCTACTGACAGAAATGGAATATAATATCCACAGCTGTGTTTTCATTGTTGTATAATCACCTGAAACTAAAAATTATGATGTTTTTGTTACCTTAGAATGAGCTATTTATATCTACGTACAGAGCAGGTCCTCTTTCAAAGAATCCACTGTGTTACAGTAGCCCAGAGTGGACAAACCAAAAACTTACTCCAGATAGGGTCATTTAAATTTTGGCATCGGCCATCATAGTTCTCTTACACGTTTGGCACACAGGAAAGATTTCAGTTCTGCAACCTCATCGCTAGATGCTGCTAAACACGCTAGACCTTTAAAGGATCTGTTCACTCATATTACAAAATAGTTTTCTCACTTGTTTTCTATGGGTTTTAAATAAATCACTAAAATATTATCCATAAAATGTATTTCAGTAGAGAAAATGATTTGATTATGGAGAATGCTGCCTTTCAGAGAGGTGCACACTTGTGTTTTAAAACTGCGGGGTACACATGTGAAACAGGGAATTTGACATCCTTCGCCAGAAAACTCTGAGCATCAAACACATAATTTCTGCATTCTGGTGATATTTAATACACCAATTTGTGCCTTGTCTGCATCATTTAACACTGTAGGTGTCCTCTGCTACTTTTATTATTTTCATTGGGGGTGACAAATATGCATGTTCTTAACACCAAGATGGGATGTGTCCCCAGGGTCCCTCCCACAATCTACGCCTATGCCTGTATGCTAGTTTATTTTAACAATGTATTTTATATATTATTGGGAAGTTTAATCTGTAACAGTTTAAAAAAGATTGTATGTTTTGTATGTAAATTCTTACTTTGCAAAGTAAGCAGCTGTCAAATAAATGTGGGGGAATAAAAAAGTGTAAGGAAGTGTAGGAACCATCTAAAGCTGCACAAATGTCTAAAGATTCTACTTCAGTATAGTAGAATCAAGTACTGTACACCTTATGTCTATTAAAGCAGCTCTATCTCCCTCTAGTGGCTGCAGGAGGTCAGTGCATGTTCAACATAACTCAAACAAATCAGTACATGAGTTGCGCAGGAGAGGATTGGCACTGTGCTCTTGTACTTCATCAGTTGAAATGTTTATTATTGCATATATTGTTTCTGCCGTTCAAAGTGCAAACAAAACAACTGCAGTCTTGGGTAATACAAATGAATAACATAACATTAGTCAGATTGAAGATGTTAGTGGACCAAAAGCTGCATCGATTAATGTGGACGTGAACAAAATGTTAGCTACCTTTCAAAGACATTATTTGGAGTCATAGTTTAAAAAAGACCTGACTGGGGCGTCTCTCTCTCTTTCGCTCTCTGACACATGCAGACAACAACTTTTTATTGTGATGGATTTGACTTTGTGTTAACTTCCTGTTTCAGAGAGCCAATGTCCAAAAAAAAAAAAGAAAAACAGGCCGACTTAGAGAGGAAGCACTTCAGGTGTAGTTCCTATTTTATTGCTTGTTGCCATGGTTACGCATCATCTCCACCGCAGAGCAACAGTAGGGTCTTTCTGAAGTCGCCACCGGTGTCTCCCTGTAACACAAACACAAAGGATTTAAGGAGCTTCATCGGTGTATAGCAACTTATTTAAGTGTGTGTGTGTGCGCGCGCGCACCTTGATCATGGAAAACAGAGAGCAGGCGAACATCCTCCTGAACTCAGTTCTGATGTCCATCAAGTCCACCTCACTGCGACTCACCATCACTCTGATCAGGGTGTCATCGTCAGTTCCTACACCCTGAAACACACACATAAACACACCATGACTGTACGCTTCATGAATGTATAACTTTTAACTGATAGTACAAAGTTAAGTATAATATTTAGACATAGTTCATGTGCAGCTGGATCCAGATCTGCACAACTGTTTAATAATTGTGATACATGTGGGGGTTTTTTTTAGCCTAGTTGCCAGAAGAAAATGTTGGCATTTTAGGTTTCTGCCAACCACGAATACTTTTCATACGTATCATATCAATGTTTCTAAAGTGTGTATAAGCTGACTGTGTCATGCTGAGGTGGAGGGAAATGGTGGATGGTGTCACACTAAAGCGAGACGGCTGCCAAGCTGCAAACCAGAGAGATTTTACAGAGATATCACTGTATTTTTAGCCGAGATAGTGACACGAGAAATGGTTGATATACCAAGATAACCAAGACACTGATAGCTTGCCGAGCCTCGATTGTGCCTCCAAAACCTTGTATTTTAAGTGCAAACTGAGTCTTTTCCTAACCATAAAATTAACCAAACATTAAAAGTCCACTGTGTAGGATTTAGGGGCATCTATTGCCAGAAATTGTACATTAAAATTTGCTATGTTCATTAGTGTATAGTCACCTGAAAATAAGAATCTTTGGGGTTTTTTGTTAACGTAGACTGAGCTGTTTATATCTACATACAGGGCAGGTCCTCTCCCACAGAGTTTGCTATGCTGTTGTACAGTACCACAGACCTGACAAACCAAACACTGGCTCTTGAAAGGGCCATTTGCGTGTTCACATTTTCGTGTTGACTAGGAGAAGTTTTAGTTCTGCAACCTCACCACGAGATGCCACAAGATCCTACACACTGGACCTTCAACCACAGCGATGTTGAAATGTAAAGTTTCAACATAAAGTTTCAACATATATGCTATATAATAATGTAGAATTGTAACATATCCATGACTGGGTTGCATACACAGCTTACTTTAAACCTGCAAGCTTTTGTATGACCACTTGGGTGCAGCTGAAACAAGCTGAACACAACACTGACGTATCACCTTTAAGTTGATATGGTGAACTTGTTAGCAAATAGTTACTTATTCAATTGCCCGGCAGTTGCTCAGCAGTAATTTCAGCTTTCATTTGGAGTCATGTTTCTGCCCCCCCTGGACAATGTACAGTTGGTTTTTTAAGAAATACTTCACCCACAAAATGTCCATCTATAAATCAGTCGTGCTGTGTTACCGTGAATTCATACACAAAACTCTGTGGGTAGACCCTTCTCAAACTCTTACTATTTAAAGCTTAACTGAATGTGAAACTTATCTGTGCTCTCTCCAAAGCCTACAATACTAAGTTTTAATGAAAATGCATGTATTTAGGAAGTACTGAGAATACGACTAGATACATGAAACTTGGATGATACTGCACATGTTGTGTGAGAGTTTGTAAACTTCTGTTTTTATAGTTTTGCTGTTTAAATAATCAATACATCAATATCTTCATCATTTTCCATGGAGAAATGTGAAATAACAAAGTTTTCTTCACAAATTCAAGGTAACACAGTATGACTACTTGTTTTACACATGGTCATTTTGTTGGTAAAGTTTTCCTTTAATGGCTTTTTTTTCTGAAAACAGCTGCCTGCTGCAGATGAACACAACGCTCTGAGTGCAGTGATAATGAACCCAAATGGTGTTGTTACAGCAAAGCAATGAACTGAATCTCACAATAATGCCCCGTAAAGTCTACTGACTAAACTAACTTTGGGCTAAGAGGAGTGTTTCCCAAGCTATTTTAAGTTTCCAAACAACAAACTGCAAAAGTGCAAATGCACACGTGAGTTGAGCTAAATGGGTGTGTCCCACCTTTTCTCTATTTCAATTCACAAATCTGGGTTTAAAGACTTCCACAAATGAAAACCACAATAACAACATCAATTAAGACTTATTTCTCTCACAGCTATGGGTTCCATTTTGTTGTATAATTATTTCAACAGATTTTATGATGGTTAAAGGTAGGGTCTGGAGGATTTTCCAGTTACTGTTTGTAAACACACATTCAAATTCGGCCCCTCCTATCAGGCTCAACTCTCCCGGGTGTACGGAGCCCGGAGGTATGGAAGAAGGCTTCACAGAAGAGGTTCAGGCAAGGCTCGCACTGGTGCACGCTTGGACCCGCTCGGGCACGGCACCTACGCTCTCTCATTGGCTGGGGAAATCTCCGCCCAGAAGCAGTCAGAGCTCACAAAAACATCAAAATACAGTTAAAGGGCAGGAGCTCTGCAAACAGAGTCACCACCACACGAGTAGAAGCCCATAGGTGATGATTAAGCAGGATTTCATTTGTATATGTCTATATTTTGTTTTGTTTGAAAATCCTCCAGATCCTACCTTTAAACAACATTGATGACACTTGGTCTCCCATTTTGAGCATCTCTTGTTGTCTTACCTTCATTGCATAGTACAGCGTCTCAGCAAAATAGGCTGGAACGCTCCTGGCACACTTCACTATGAAAACAGAAAAGACAGGCAGTGATTAAAACATGTCGATTGTTATTCATTTGAAGTCAAAATGTCTCAGGAAGCTGACAACAGAATCAGCCTTCTGTGGTTTCATACCAACGGCCAGCAGCAGATCCTTCAGGCTTCCAGATGTTTCCCTTTTGATGCTCTCCTCCATCTCGTATCCAGTCATCTTCATGTAAGCATCAAATACTGAAACACACAGGTTCACAATCAGTCTGGATATTACGTGAAACTGCAAACAGGTGCTCTCTAATTCACTGAGCTCTCAGACACACGGACGAACCTCTCCTAAGATGCTCTGGACTGCGGTTTCCCAGGACGGTGACGAACAATTGTTCATCAGTGCCAAACTTCTGCTCTCCTGCTTTGAAGAGGGCCTGAAACCACAGAAACGAGCACATCATGTACTGTTTGTCCTGCTCTTCTTCTACATTTCAGAGGAAAATATTATACTTTGTACTTAATATGTGCTGAACAGACTGAGCTCTCTCAGAACCTCAGTAGAGTTTGTAGCCACAGAACAGATCAATGAGTCAAAGAGAATTTATCAGCGACACTAATAATAGGAACGGCAACTCAACAAGTTACAACAAGACTACTCAGTACTGGAGATGAATCATGTTCATGCAGATAATGTCCTGATCAGGAAACATTCAGCAAAGTAGCAACAAGATCTAGAGCAAAGGTAAGGAGGAAAATAGTTCACATACTTTTTAATTTATTGCTCCACCGAGACATTTTAAGAGAAATGTTACTCCCTCCCTCCAACCAAAGGCGTCATAACCTCATTATCATATGATCATGACTGCCACCCCGTCCTCCAAAACACACACAAGCACCCTTCAAAGACCAGTATTTAGATCCGATCCACAAACACATGTGACAGTCACACCCTCAGACACAGAGACAAAGACACCATTGATGGTGAAGATCAGAAATATTTACTGAACAGCCGACCCACCTGAGCGTCACTCTCAATGTTTCCCTCCTGGACCCCCCTCTGCCTGTTCGCCTGAGGAGAGAACAGATATTTATGTTTGAGAGAAGCGGAGTATGAGAGAGGAGAGGAGACAGGATAGAGGAGAGGACACAAGGAAAAGAGATATAGATACATGAGAGAAGGAGAGAGGAAACAAGGAGGAGAGGAATGGAGAAGAGACAAGGATAAAGGGGAGGAATCAAAACAGGGATAGAAGAGAAGAGAGGACACAATGATAGAGGAAAGGCAGAGGAGAGGAAAGGAGAGGAGACAGGACAGAGGAGAGGTGAGGACTGAAGGATAGAGAAGAGGAGATAAGGATGGACTAGAGGAGGAAAGAGAAAACAAGGACAGAGGAGAGGAATGGAGAGGAGACAAAGATAGAGGAGATGAGGTGAGACAAGAATAGAGGGGAGAAGAGGAGACAAGGAATCAAGGGAGGGTAGAAGGAGTAAGTTCGGGTAGAGGATAGGACATAAGGATATATGAAAGAAAAGGAGGAGACAAACATATAAAAAAGAAGACAAGTGGAGACAAGGATAGAGAAAGAAGAGGAGAGGAGACAAGAATACAGGAGAGAAGAGGAGATAAGGATACGAGAGAGGAATCAAGGATACAGAGGAGGAGAGAAGGGGAAACAAGGATAGAGAAAAAAGAAGACAAGTGGAGACAAGGATAGAGGAGAGGAGTAGAGAGGAGTAAGGATAGAGAAGAGGAGTAGAAAGGAGACAAGGATAGAAGAAAGAAGAGCAGAGGAGTAGAGAGGAGACAAGGATAGAGGAGAGGAGTTGTACCTGCAGCAGAATAACCAGGAGTCTCTTGAAGTGACCTGAAGTGTCACCACATACATCCTCCTCCAGGTCGTCATCGTACTCTGGGGAACAGACATGTTTATGTTTTCTTTTAGCCCTGATCTTTAAAACAGGTTTCCACATTTTTCACACTTTCGTAAAGTAATATTTTGTCCACCTTTGGGAAACATCTGTCCATCAGACACATTTTTGAGACGTGCATCCTTTTCGTAGTAAACATAAATGATGACTTCTGTATTGTGCCGTATTAAGTGTGTGTGTGTGTGTGTGTGTGTGTGTGTGTGTGTGTGTGTTACCCTGTCTATAAGCAGCGACGATCTCCTTCACCTGCTGTGGTGTTCTGGAGGAGAGGATCTCCACCAGGACCTTCTCGTCTGTTCCTGCCCCCTACAGGTCACAGAGGGAAACATCTCATGAAATAACAGTTGAGTTTCCAGCTACTCTGTGTGCTAAAACTTCACCTCTCTACTCAGAAACTCTCCATCTGCAGTACATAAGAGATTGTATGTGTGTTTAATCTGGCATCTGCAGCACTTACCTTGATGGCATTGCGGAGTGATGTCACATCATAAGCGAGGGGTGGGGTCATCAGAGCCACGATCAGGGTTTCAAATTTGCCACCCAGCTCTCCCTTCAGGTCATCTACCAGATCCTGTCATGAAGATACATCATGCACTTTAATTAAATCCTGTGTGTGACAGCTGTGTTACACTATTCAGAGAAGGATTTTATGGTTGTCGTGTACAGCTGGATTATTTTGTTACGGTTAACGTGTAGTCCTGTCGTGTCAGGTTACAGACATGGATGTTCTGCTGATGATTTGAACTGACTGGTTTGACTGAGTCCAGCTGGAGCTTTGATGTTGTGTGAGGTCACTGGGTTTAAAGGCCTGAGTATGCTTCAGACGCAGAGCTTGTCGGATCGCCCAAGGGCCTGTGTCCACATAGTGTTTTCTTTGTCAGAAAAGCGGTGGCAGGGCGTTAGGGAGTGTTTCATCCCAGGGGTGTTTTTTGGCAATTTTTTCTTATCCGCTGTGAAGGTCCAAGGACAGAGGGTGTCAGAGGTTGTAAAGTCCTCTGAGGCAAATTGTGATTTGTGGAGTTGAGCTTCCTGAATAAATATAACAGGGTCAATTATACAGCAGTAATATGTGTAATCAAGGCAAATGTATATTTGTAATATTAAGTATTATCATTACACAAAATTTGTTTTGGCTGTTATTACGTGACACGCTCAGGCCTCCATAGTCAATACGTGGAATGTCTGATGCTCATTTTCCGTACTCCTACATTCACCTTTGGGGTACACCACCTATAATGGGGTGTCTTTCACCTTGCCTCCCCCCTTTTGCTGTTGTGCTCAGTGGGAGAGGTAAGCGACATTGCTCTTATGGCAATTTCCATGTTTTAACGCTGCTGAGCTATGTTTATGAATTCATTTTATGCTAACATATTCTTGTGTTGCTTAATTTGTGTAGGGGCTTGAGTTTGTATGGTTGTGTTCGACTGAGGATTCTGTTATTGCCACTTGCTGTCAGATATAAACGGAGATTGCCTCCGAAGATATCCATGGTCTGGGCCTCTTTATATCAACACAATACAGACATCACTAGAGTCCACTGGTTACATAAATTTGAATTGGAAGAAAAAGAAAAAATTTTTTTTGATGCACTACGCTGGGTATTGTTTCAATGACAACATTATCTTGACATTAATGTTAGCTAGGTGGCTAACATAGGGCTACGAGGAAACAGAGGGGTGACTAAACAAGTCTACAACAAGCTCACAACGTGTACAGTGACAAAAGCACAACATGAACCACTAACATTCAGTGTCCGGCCAGTCTGCTACAGCTCCGAATAGACAGTAGCATGGTGCGCTCGGAGTGGCTGAAAAAAAGATGCTGGGCATGGCGCTTTTTCTCGAGCCGGCCCCATGCAGCCACATATCCTGTCTCCTTATTGGGAACAATTGGAAAAGGTGCTGATACCCAGAAAAAAACGGCATGTGGACACAGGCCCCAACAGGGTTTGTGAGATCCAACAATGATCATTTGTAGGTAGCGAGTTGGCCAGTTGTGCGATCCTAACCGTGTTTTCTCAAGCTCTCTTCATCACTTTTGATGTGTAAAATCAAATGCAGCTCCATGAATGCTTTTGAGGAAAGACTGTCCAAATATTGGATATTGGCTGTTCAACCAGGAACTGTGTACTCTGCTAACTTTGAACATTGACATAAGAGCTGATTCCCCCTATATCCAGTCTTTATGCTAAGATAAGATAAACATTACTTAACGTAATTATGAATGTATAAAAATTATGACTTCAAACGCAGAGAAGTTCGTTTAAAGCATACTGAGGTGTTTTCAGGTTGGAGCTCTTGTAATATGTGGTCATGTGATTCAACAGCTGTTGAGGTAGTCGAACCTTTCCAAACAGAGTCTTGTAGGCGGTCTTGATCTCCTGCCTCTGGGCGTTGCTGCGAGCCACCAGCAGCTGCAAGATGGAATCCTCATCGGTCCCTACGGCAACAAGCACCATGGTTACTCAGCTGAGCAGCAGCATACACATATTACATAACAATGAGTATGCACTGTTGAGGTGCACTGTTGATTACAATTATTCCAGCCACATAATTACGGCCTTCAGTCGAGGTCAGCAGATGTTTTTTTTTCTTACAGTGACTCAAGTTTCATCTCTGCTGTGTTTATGAGTCACTGCTGTCTGTTTGGGTGGAGCCCCGCACAGACAGCAAGTATTACTACAGAGAGGAACTCCCGTAAAAACACTCTCTCATTGGTCAGCTGCAGACAGAGTCTGTGAGAGTTGTACTACTGACTGACACGCCCTCAGGGAGTCAGATGACACTGTGCTGCTGACAGCAGATGTGCACACGCAAGCATCTTACCCAGCCCCTTCATGGCCTTGTACAGGACCTCAGCATCTGCACTGGCGTTGAAGTTTCCACTGGGTTTAACGGTTCCTCTGGTGGCCTGCAACATGGAAAAAAATGCACAGAGGAGGATTACTCAGCTGTATATTTATATTATGTGTCTATTTCTTCTAAAAAAAAAATCCGTATGGTGGGACAGCTGGTATCCCCATAGACTCTTATCCCAAATGATGTGCCTCTATACTGTATGTCTAAATACATTTTAATGTTCTTTCAGCTGCAACTTATATACGTCTATGTGATGGAGCGGCTCTGTCACAGACTGTGGGCAGCACACACACAGACACACACCCACACCCTGACCTACACACACAATACATTCTCCGCTCCTTTCCATTCTTGCTAAATAGTTAATAAACCTGGCTATTATCCGTCCTCCCTTCACCGTCTCAGTAGCCCAACCAAGGATGCACACTTGGTCGTTCTATTTTTATCATACATCCACATACAAGTGTGTTGTATATTTGCCATCCGTCTCCCATCAATGCGTTTGTTTGGCAAAACAGGGGTGTAACGTTTCCTGTTTAATTGTATGTTCTCATGCGCATTCATGATCACATGAACTGCATCATTACTGTTTTTTCTGCGGCAATCAACTTGTTTGATCCGAGGAAAATATAGGTGATCCTTGTTTTATATATATTTGGGTTTAAGAAACTTTAAATGCTTATCCGGTAAGAAAATGTGTTGCATTTTGTTAAATATTAAACCTAATGGGAGAGGCCCTGATGGAGTCAGTTATGAAATTGCATATTGACTGATTTTTCTAAAGACATTTATGTTATTGACAAACTCATTTTTTGTAATAATTTCAAATCTTGTATATAGAGTATTTTATTTTTCTCTTTTTTTATCTGTTCATTCGCTTTTTTGTAAACATCCTGTTTGCACTTAAGGAGGCCAGGATAACAAATGACACCATCAGAATATTCATCTTCGACCACGCCTGTTTTTCCGACTTCTGGGAAGTTTGAAATAGACCTCTGCGACATTGTTTACAACTGTAATACAATACTGTTTACACAAATCTATATTACTTTATTTAGCTGTTCATTTATATTTTAAGCCCTGTAACTACTTTGTGTTTTGCGTTCAGATTCTGTTTTTACTTGCACAATTTTCTTTTTGTTAAAGGAATTTATTGAGCATTGTAAGAGGGTGCCTGAGGCCTAAAATTTTCATTGTCAACAGCTGCTTCATTGTAATTTCTGTGCACAGGATAAGAATAAAGAACTGAAAGAAGAAGAAGGACTTCAACAGATAAAACAGAACAAAATACTACTGTCCTCTAACTGTCGTGAATATCTACTTCTTCTTGTTTGATAAATAAAAACAATAAATAACTCTTACAAACTATACACCTGTACTCAGCGGGTTAGCTATAGAAGCAACATGACTCGCCCACCATACCTACACAATCAAGTCTTCATATATAATGAATAAAGTAAATGAACTAAGTGTATCATTGCTCTGTTTGGCCTCACATGTATTAAAAACATAATGACGTTGCTGCAGGGTTCAATTAACTGTCGCAGTGGTGGGTTTGTCATGTGCTGGTGGTGGCCGTGGTTTATAGGGGCGTGTTGTGAAGGCTTCAGACAGAGTGTGGCTGCATGTCTCGTGCTCGGGCATCAAACAGGAAGTAGATGTAAAATGAGAAGAACTTTCTTCATGTGTGTTACTGTAACATTGTTTATGCAAGCAAGACAAATTTGCCTGCAAGCGAGTTAGTACAGAAAGTGCGTCGTTCTGCTGTCTGTGGCTTCTTGTCAGATTTAAATCTGTAGTTTCATGCTTGAATATATTATCTCTGCATTCCTTATATGCATGGCAGATCATACTTAATCAATCTCTAGTTTCAAGCTTCAGATAAATATTACATTACATGTCTCAGATTCCTTATGTGCATCATGTCCTCAAATACTGTCCCTCTGCTCAACCTTTATAACATTACAGAATAAACTGAATTAGTCTGTAGACATCATGTGTACATTCTGTACATATAAAACACTGTATCTCAGATTTTCTATAAGAGTGCGCTCATCAAAGACTCTCCTCCTTTCAGATGCACTTAGCAAACTTAATGACTTGCAGACTTACAGCTCCATTAAATGCATGCAGATGTGCACACAAGCTCTCACATCAAACCACTTATTTCATACACCCCCTTTCATAAACATCATGTTCCCACATCATATTTTAGCCTTGGAATTGCTTCAGCGATTCAAATGATGGGTTATCGGGCTAATAATTCCTCTGAATGTGGAAAAAGTTGTTCAAAGCAGCAGACGGATCGATGCTGAGAACAGTACGAGTGCGATAAGACAGAAAAATATTAACTTTAAAGATTGATTTTAGTTTCTGTATCAGTGCTGCACTCATTCCAGACACACCCTAAAACTACGACACATTAACAATAAGATAGCCAAGTGCCTGCGTCTTATTTCAGAGGGGAGGGATGTTTAGAGAGGAAAACCACGGGAATGTCTCTGGAATCTGACCCTGAAAATCTGGAAAGAGAAAAAAAAAAAAAGTGGGACGTCCACAAAACAAGTTGCTGTGAACAAGCAGGATTCTGTCTTTTTCTGCAGGGAAGGAATTCGCCAAAATGTGCACAAGCTCTCCGTCCTCATAAACACACTCAGCCCCACAAGATAAACAGAAATCTAATCAGCGCGCAGATGACTGACCGGACAAACAGCTGAACAAGGAGACATTTAGAACAGCAACACAATGCAGATTATCTCCCCTGGAAAGGTAGACACAGTTTTAGCTCCTATAGGGAGTTGTGGAAGTTGTGGAGCGAGTTCAGACATGACCTGAGGCTGGGGGCGTCTGAGGGAGGTATGTTGACCCTCTGTTGTGTAAGCACAGGCTGTCACGACTGTATGTCAGCTTTAAGGCACATGAAGTGACACCAGACAGTCTATAATATATGATGCAGCCGCACTTGTATGAAGGGTCTCCTATCTTATTGTGAAATGATGCTTTTTACTGCCTGTATAATTGAGCTTGGATGAGAGTATCACTCTTTGGCGTATCAATACTTCTTTTACTGTGGACAAATCCCCTAAAAAGACCAAAGCCAACAATGTGTTAGTTCATCTCTCATCAATTTCTGACTTCCTCACCATGTTTGTGGCACTGCAAGCAGAGCTATAGCTATTTCTAATGACCTAGAGGTCATGGAAATTTAAAGTGTAGTTTACATTTTTAATGTTAAGTAACACAAAAAGTTAATACTTGTACTAAAGACTATAGTTTTCAACTAAAGTGTCCTTTTCTTTGATGATATTCAGGTAAAAAAAAAAAAAATACAGAAACACTGGTAACAGGCATTTTTAGTGAGGTGGGAGACGTTTTGTGTCTAAACACTGTTTAAATAATGTTGCATATTTATATCATCTGAATTTTTCAACAAGGAAGAAGAGGAAGATGCAATTTAATTTCTTTTTTTTTGTGGAAAAATCATAAGAGGCACAAGTTATTATTAAAAGGAGGTTGTTATTGAAGTTTTAAAATGTGTCAGCAGGTGATCTTTAAATGTCTGAATACGAACATTTCACAGTTTTCAGTGTGTGGACATGTAACTGTTTTTAAATGGATAAAAGAGACTCCCTGAATTTGATGTGAAAAACATTGTACAAAAGTTCAGGTCTCTTAAAATGACTGGGGTGGGGAGGATAAAATTCTGGCTACAGCACAAACTTACAACTTAAATCTTTAATCACGGGTCAAAAATATGTATCCGCACTTTTATAAAAGGATTTCCTGTAACAGCTGGGCACTGTAGTTTTTAGCAAAGTTTACTAAAACAGGAGTAGTGCTGCATTTGCTAATTTGTTTACAACTTTTTTTAGCTCAAGGACAGTGCACAACATTGACTCAAAATAAACTACAATGCCCGGGAACATTTCATTCACTGAAAGGTGTGGCTTACTGATGTGTTTGGACAACAACTGAGGTCTGTGTCACAGGGGAATACTCTCTGACACGCTGCTGCTGCACAAACACTTGTTATAGTGGGATCAGTTCATTGTTAGTTTTGGTCTTTTCACTACGGCTGCTGGCAGTAAGAAAAAGTCAGCAATATCACAAGTGCATGCTCAAGTCAGATCTTTGCCTATAAGACCTGTTAAAACTGATGTTCGTGAGCATTTCCTGCCAAAGACAAGTTTGGTTTGTAGCCACAGACTAGACTGTCCGCAGAGAGCAGCAGTGTTGTATCACCACAGCTGATTATCATCAATATAATCACATTTTTTTGTAGCAACGTAAAACTCCACCCCGGTTAAAGAAAAAAGAAGAGGAAGAAGATGAAGTGAAGTGTTTCCCCTTTAAGAGTGGGAGGGAGGGTGGATTTAAACTCCAGGCTAGACGTGGAAATGGGTGTATTAAACACAGAAAGAGGTGGAGAGACAGAGAGACCCACCCGAGTGGAATGGAGCCCACATGAGTCATACAATAAACTTCCCCAAATGAAGCCTCTGTGTCGTCTCACCAGCATTAACACGCTTAAAAGTGATGTTTCATCAGTAAAAGTGTCACTTCAGTAACTTCTATGTGAAATACACTTAATCATAGCAACAAGCTACTTATTAAACTGTACAAATACTTTTCTTTATCTTGGACAGATGTGCTGCCACATCTGCTACATGTACTGAGGATACTGAGCTTTTGTGTTTAATGTTAGCTGACATTTTATCAGCAGTTTTATCAGCAGTGAATAAACACTCACAGTTTGTAAACTCTAACCTACATTTGGATCAGATGTTAGCATTACATAATATAGATAAAAGTGGGCGTTGTCTTGGAGTTCAGAGGGTAAAAATTAGTCACACATTTGCATAAATAACGGATTTTGCAAACACTACTTCAACAATTATTACTTTAATTATCAGTTTAATATAAAGTTTGCCGTGTTTCTTTGGGGTAACAGCTAAAAAATGAGTGAAGTGGAGATGACTCACCATTTTGTCAGTTGGGAGTTTTATTCAGCGGAAGAAGAAGATCTGCTGGAGACAGGAAAAATGTTACACAGCGATAAACACCCGATGTGTTCAAACTTTAAACATCTGCATTAACTTGTTCTGCCCGGTTGTTATCCGGTGCCTGACTTGTCTTTGGGTGTGTGTAGGCTATCTGTCAAACTTCTTCCGCAGACCTGACATGTCTCTGCTTTGTCCGCAGGTAGACCCTGTCTGTCCCCGCTCACCTGGCGGATGCTGCTCAACTTATATCTGTAGGTTAAAGCTGTAAAGTCAAAATGGCTGCGGTGAAACTTACCGCTGAGCTGAAGCCGTCAGATGAAGCTCGGTGAGCGGACAGAGACCCTGCAGAGAGACAAGAGAGGAGGAGAAGGAGAACCAACGGCAGAAACCCACGGATAAAAACTCTCCGTTGAGCGCGTGAGTGTGTGGGTGCGCGTGTGTGGGCCACACCCCGACGCTGGCACAGCCCTGCTCGTGAAGCACTCTGGGAAATGTTGTTTCAGGTGTTGTGAAGCTGCTGTGGCTCCAGACATGGAGTCAGTGAAACGGATAGGCCTAAAGTTTGTTTTCATCTTGTTTCATGTTGTGTTTTTCATAAAAGCAGCAGAATGACATTATATAGTATTATGTTTTTGCTTTTGTCTCTGAGAGTTACCTCTTACACACAGTAATCTGATCCACTGTCAACATTAAAATATTGATTAGTGCAGTAAAGTGAACAATGGGCTGACAGACAGCAGTAAAGTCTGTTTGCATTATGCTCACACCCACAAGTTAAAGACCATAAGATCAAGCTCCAAATGTTAAGCTGTTCCTTCTTCATTCCTTTGTCTGGTGGTGAAGATATCTAAGCCATACAGCTATTGTACAATGTGTTATGGGTTGTACTGGGAGTTTAATAAAGCGCGATGTCTCATGTAGCGTATTAAAACATAAAAAAAAGGGCAAATTGCTCAAAAATATGTTTAGTTTTGTCTAGATCATTTGCCAATTTTGTTCAGGTCAAACAATAATCACAGTTCAGCCCAATCAGCAAAAGAAAATGTTGGCATTGTACGTTTCTGCAAACCCCAGATACACTGCATTTGCAGGTTTCATATCTATAAGCTGCAGACCACTGCTCAAAACCAACACTTGGTTGTCTTTTGACAACCCTTTACGGCATTTCCACTGCTGTTTGTAGCACCAAACCTGGGTGTTTTTTATACCTGGGTCTTTTTAGCAGCACATCAAGGAGTTTCTCAGCAGTGTTTGTGGCCCTGAACCTGGGGTTGTTTTTACCAACTCATCGTGGCATTTCCCAGCAATGTTTGAGTCACGTAGTCACAGAGCAATCCCTGCTTTTCCAGCAGATCATGTGCCACCAAACGTGGGTGTTTTTTTAAGGTAAACCATAATCTTTCAAGTGATTTTTGTGCCTAAACCTAACCACACCTTCACCACAGCCTTGTTAAGAAACATAAAGTTTCAGTGTATCTGCTGCAAAAAATGCAGCGTGCTCTCTAGTCTACTAGTCCACTAGTTCAACTTAAAAAATTAAGAGCACGATTTGCATGCGTCTTTTTAAGTTGTTCCAACTCTGACACTTTATTGAGTCAGTCCTATGAGAGTTTTATGATCTGACAAACTCATGACCTCAAAGCAATTCATTTGAACCAACTTTATACTTATCCAAAAGTTGTGTTGATATTTAGTAGTCAAACTATTTAAGATATTCCAACTTATTTATTTGAATTCCATCCTACTCAACAATGTTTTTGATTCTGACCAAATAATTTCTCAACTGACTAAAATACGTTAATGAAACAAACATATTTTTTTTTTATGCTGGAAAACTTCTTATAAGGTTAGCCACTAACCCCACGAATCATTTTTTAGAGTGTGTCCACGGTTGAACATTTTTTCTTGCCATTTTGTACAGTTACTGGACACCGTACACCAGACAGATTTTTTCAAACATTTATTGATTATTATTTATGTTCCATAGATGATTTAATGCGTGAATTAAAGCAGGCTGTATCGTGAATTCCTGTTGCTCACTGTTAAATTCAGAGAGGCTGAACAAATACACTGGTCCAAAATGAACTTTTACGCAACTGGAATCCAGCTAATTTGGTCACATATGAATTAACATTCCTCGGCTCACTTGTTAATCGTGAGCATCAGGTCAAGCATCAAATCATCATGAGTCATACATTAGCTGAGCATTACATATGATTTGTACCCTTATTTGATATTATTCAGTGTCGCCATGCTCTACAGGAGTGTTACTGTGACTGAGAGCAAGCCAGTGTCGTATGACTGAACTTCACCCAAGACGATCTAATCTGTACCTGTGTCAGACACCAGGGGGCACACCACAAAGGCAAGCCTGTAAAATACAGAAATGTGGCATGTAGCTTGAAGTTCAAAATAAAAGTTTTTCATCAGAAAGTAGTTAATGATGCCAAATGATTCTGTACACAGAAACTGGAAACTAGGAGACACCAGGTACTGACATCAGCTCGAGACTGACACCAACACTGGTTCATTGCCAACAGGGTAACTTGTACTAAATGAGGAACCTTATCTGAGAAATGTATAGATTAAATTAGTATTGTTTCTACCTTGAATGCTATTCATTCGGTTGTCTCTGGAATGTGTGGAATCTGCCTGGCATGTCAATGATTCACTGAGTAAACTGAATTGAGGGCTGCAGATCAATTCTAACAAAGAGACTTATCATAGAGAGAGAGAGAGAGGAGAATGTGGGTTCTATAAAAAAAATGTCTTATTAAAGTTTTGAATTCACTTCACAAAAGAGATTTTTAAGCAGAATGGTTTTATTTTGAAAGAGCCACAAATATACATTTTGAGTGTGAAGGAATTTTGGCGCAAAATCCACTGTACAAAACACATACAGACACATAGCTACACAGACAAAGTCTGAGCTGCTTGTTAGGTAGCAGCAGGTGGGGTTAAGTGCCTTGCTTAAGGGCATCTAATGCGGACAGCTACAGCTCTAGTTCTCGAACCTTCAGGCCACTGTAACCACTTGTTACTAGCTTTTAACCCCCTAAGCTATCATTTGCATCTCATGGTCTTCATATTCAATGATCAAAGGGATATTCTGGGTCTTTTGAAGTGTGGTTTTATGAGGTTCTTGTCCATAGTCAGTATATCACATACAGTAAATGCCCCAAGTTTGGAGAAGCAGACTGGAGTCACACATAGAAGCAAGGCAAAGTTCTGCTGTGGACAGGGGCAGCATTAAAATATATTTTGGCCACCTAAAAAAAGATCATTATTATTTTTAAGTCTATGCTATTTTTTAGAATATTTTCACTGCTTTACCTTACCATCAGACTCCAGTTTTAAACAGGAAAATGAGGCTGTTGAGGCATTGCTCTCTTCTCACTTCAAAGCCAGACTCCATTAAGAAAAACAGTAATTTAACATCACCAAACACAGGAGGTGCTGGTCTTCCACCGCCTCAGTCAGTTAGTTAATTTGTATTATTGTGTGACTGCATTGCTTGTCTTCCGTGTTGACACTCCTGCAGCTGTTCCATAATGGGTGCGTGCCGACAGACATCTACTTTATGTACCACACTGACTATGAATAAGCACCTCACACAACCCTACCACAAAAAAATCTAAACTATCCCTTTAAGCTTCATACTTGAATTATGTGACCCTAAATCTCTGAGCCATGACAACTGAGCGAACTCTGCTGGTGGTGAAGATCATGAGATGCATTTAAAAAGCTTCTTTTTTTGTTTTTTTTTTAATTTTCAACTGTACATTACATTTTTCTGGAATTGTTTTGCCCTCATTTGTTTTGATACAATGTATGTAATAAAATAACAATTCTGTAAACAGACAAAAACAGGGAAGTTGATGTAGTCAAAACTGTATTTGGTTAAGACTGTATTTATAGTGTACATATAAACAGACCACTTATAAATTAAGGATAGTAACCCTGCTCTAAAAACCTTGTTCTACTTTTATATTATTGAATAAAGGAATAAAGGTTTTTGTTTTCGGTCCTAGTGGCCCATCCCTCGTGGAATTATTCAGACACATTAACTAACAACAAACAGAGCATTCCAGCATGTGGACCCACCGTCGTCTAACAGCATAATACATAAATATCACAAACATAAACATTATACAAACACAGGTGTAAACATAAACCTTGCACAAATATGCTCCAGGGTCAGGAGATATCCCACAACGTAAAATAACAAACACTGACCCCTAGGCACAAGACACACAACACAAATTCACAAATTCAAGACAAGATCTACATCCATTAGTGCCAGCCACAGTCTATGTTTGATTCATCTTATAAACTAGTATAAATAGTCCATATAAAACAATTTATCTGTCATATTTGTTATCATTTACAGAGCTTTCAGATATTTCAAATATAATGATAAAATACAGACTCAATTGAAAAAAATCAGATTAAATGTCCACACGCATGCACAGGCATCCAGGAACACCCACACACAAGCTGGATGTTTGGAGACAGCGGGTGTGGATCATAGTGCATTGTCACCTTCTGTATCTGTAGAGGTGCGATTGTTGAAGTAACAGCCACAGGAACAGAGCCAACAGCGTGCCGAGTGAGACGAAGAGACAAAGGTACACCGTGATGCTCCATTCCCAGCCTGCTGGTAAAGGAGGCATACCATTCACCTCCACAAATTTTGCCGGGATAGGCATGCTGCTGTACACAGGAAGCAGAGGTCAAAGGTCAAAATTAGATTTCTTCAGTTCTTTTTTGAGATCTGGGAGAGGAGAAGTGAAACTTCAGGGAAGTTACATTTGTTCTGATTTGATCCAAAACTGAATGTTTGTTTTTTTTAATCTTGTGAGGACCACAGTCACCACACGAGCTGCTTTCACCTGCTGTTCAAAAAGGTTTTGTGGCAGGAAAGAATGATGACTGCGATCGAGTTCCCTCCTGGTCAACTGATTTAAGAGAAGAGATCTTGATCGTTGCAACAAATCTGATAGTATTTGTCTCCAGGGTGCATCTGAATGTCCAGTGAGCTGCTGAGCGTCCCGACCCATCAGTGTCCTCTGTTCTCTGGCTGCTTCATCCAAATTTAATTTAATCAGAGAAACAAAAACCAAAAGAAAGATGGGAGTTGCCTCTTTTCTTCTGCTGACTTCTAGACCACTGTGTCACACATGCTTATCTGCTTTTTAAACACCCACAAATACTCTATTTAAACACATAGACAGACAGAAGGACGTGTAGACACGTAGGGTAAATCAACAGCTACCCATATCACCCTGACCTGTGAGCCAAACACCCTGCAGGCAATCTCTCTCTTTCTCTCCTTCACACACACACACACACACACACACACACACACACACACACACACACACACACACACACACATCCTGCAGGTATGTTCACTACCTCTGGAGAATGTATTTAAAAGTCAAGCCCTGCATAAATGTTGCATTGCATGTTGAAAATCTATAAAAAGGGCCTGCGGACACATTTCAAATGTGGCATTTTCTTCAGACATACATGATCAAATTAATTTTCACATGTCAGATAAATGTTCTGTAATATGCCCCTTGAGTTATGATCTGATTGGCCTCATCTATTTTTCAAAAAAACAAAAAAGAAAATGGTAAATCGCAACCTTGGACCCTCAAAAATATCAATCATGCTCAGTACTCAGGGTGAGAAAACAAAGAATAATACAATGAAGCATAAAACATGATGGAAAGAGTGTTATTAAAGCCCATTCAGTCACCATGTATCAATGCACAGTCATTACAAAGTGAAAGCAAGTGTAGAAAGGTTGCAGTGCCACCAGGAGGAAGTGGTGAGCCACACAGCCACAACCTAAAATAAAACAGACAGGGAAGCAACCATAGACACATAGCATTTCTATACACACTCTTATCTCACTGACATGTGCCAACAGGAATGATCAGTTACAGAAAGTTGCTGCTTAATCTCACAGAAACACCAATATGAACAAATAGATGTACCAAAACTGGAGAAGCAGGACACACTGCAATAATATCCCCCAGGCAGAATCAAGAAATGGTATTGGCTAACCAGTTTGTGACTGTGGCAGAGAAGAGTCATGTAAAATGTGCAGACCTGAGGATTCCAAAGTGATTTAATGTGAAGTGCATGGAATTTACAACAGCACTAAATGCTCTATAGACTGTTTCAAACTGGACAACATAAACATTCTAAATGGGTCCCTTTGTATTTCCTGTTTGAACGTATGTTAATGCAGAAGCTGACAGGAAGTAAACAGGGACCAAAGTTGTTGTCCGAGCAACAGAATAGCAATGAAATGGTCCATATACTACAGAGCAGAATGTTGTTGTTACTATGGTCACATTTGGCAGTTCTGGTCAGATGCACTTCAGATAATGGCAGTTCCCATAAACAGGCATGTTCTTGCAGGTATCATGGTTGATTGAGGAACACACGTGTAATGATAACATCAATGTCTTGAGTTGTCTTATCCTGCAGAGACACATCAAAAAAGTTCATCTACAAAGGAGTCAAGTAGAGCTTTAAAAGTATTTGGCAATACAACTGTTGCAAAGAATCCATGCAGCAGCTGATGAGGCCTAAAACGCTTTTTTATTTTTCTCCAAACACTGTTAAGTAACACTGTCATCCTCTTTGTGTCAGCGAAAACTCCATTATATAGCTGCAGTCTAGAGATGAAACAAAGGATCAAGTTTGCCTAGTGGCACATCTTCATTCCACAACACTACGTTATGATTCTTAAGGGGTCAAAAAATACTCAGAATTCTCACATGGTCCCCCATCTTCTTTCCTCTATCATTATACAAACACACTCAGGTCAGACACATTTCACAAAGTGTCCTAAAATACGTGTTGCTGTAAGAGAACAAAGGACAACAAAGAATAAAAGTAATATATTGTGTTGGTTATATTGGATGGTATAAACAACCAACAGAAGAACATCAATACCTTGTGTTGCAAATGTATGTTCACAGTTAGTAGATATCAGTTAGGGTATGGGCATCATTTTCACACATGCCGTCACATTAGAGGCTAAGGAACTAGCTGACACTAGAATTCCCTGAAAGCTTTTCCATTTGCTAGTCTATGCTGTCAGATGAATTAAATATTTTCCTGAACAAACTCTGGTACAGAGTAACCTTACATTACCAGCAGCAGCAGCAGCAGCAGCAGCAACACAATGACTTCTCTGGAAACAAGACCTGTGCAGTGAGACAATTAGCAATAAAGAGAAGTTAAACTGAACTTCCTCTACAGAAGTTTCAAGAGCAAAATTAGTCATTATTGGTCTGGATGCTTAATATGTGATCTATGCAGTGCACATCATTACAGTTAAGAATAAGAGGGTTTAGAAAATGTTTTGATTCTACCAAGGTCGTAGCCATAAAGTCAACACGAGGGGGGACCAAACCCGCTGGGGGGTCTGCCATCTCAGAAGAGGAAATAAAAATATGAAAACTAATTTCCTATTATACAAGTTATCATAAGCAAGTCCAGGATCCTGATATTCATGGACAGGCTCTCAAGGCACAGTCGGGGGGAGGGGTCCGGTTTGGGGACCTCAGAATTACATCTCTGCTTTTTACAGATGATGTGGTTCTGTTGACTTCATCACACTGTGACCTCCAGCAGCTGAGTGTTAAGTGGTCGGGATGAGAATCAGCACCTCCAAATCTGCAGCCGTGATTTATGATTTTCTGCCGGAAACAGTTACTGCCTCAAGCAAGGGAGGTCAAGTATCTTGGGGTCCTGTTCACGAGTAAGGTTAAAATGGAGTGTGAGATGGATTGGCAGTTTGGTGTGGCTTCTGCAGTGAAGTGGGTGCTGCGCTGGACTGTAGTGGTGAAGAGGGAGCTGAGCCGGAAGGGGGAGCTTTTGGTTTACTGGTCCATCTATGTCCCAACCCTCACCTATGGTCAGAGCTCTGGGTAGTGACCGAAAGAATGATAAGCTTCCTCTGTGGGGTGGCTGGGCTCAGCCTTAAGCGGGATTTATACCTGTGTGACAGACCCTACACTGTAGCCTACGCATGTCACCTACGCATGTTGCCTATGCCATTGTGAGCATTTCTACTTGTGTGATGGTGTGTCTGTGTCACTCTGCAGTTACTCGGAGTAGAGCTGCTGCTCTTCCGCGTCAAAAGGGGTCAGTTGGGGTTGTTTGGGCATCTGATCAGGATGATTCCTGGGCACCTCCCATTAGAGGTGTTCTGGAAACGTCCCACTGGTAGGAGGCCCCGGGGCAGACCCAGAACACGCTAGAGGGATTACATATCTCATCTGGCCTGGGAACGCCTTGGGGTCCCTCAGGAGGGGCTGGAAAGCGTTGCTGGGGAGAGGGACGTCTGGGGTGCTCTGCCTGGCCTGGTCCCAGATAAAAGCAGATGAAAATGGATGGATTGATGGATAGAAGTCCAGCTATACAGTATACTATACAAATATACATAAATTACACATGCAGCACAACATAAATAAGTGACATTTTACTTAAACTTTACAAGGGTTATCGACAAATTTAAGCTAATAAAGACATTAACATAGTTAATGTTGGTTGCTGGGTAAATGTGTGGCTATTATATGGCTATAGCCCATTTTCACCAAAACTATTTGTTAACAATTCATGCAATTTACTTATATTTCATAAGAAAAAATGACTTATTTCCACAATTCTTCTCAATTAAGGGGAGATTTTGAGCACATGTGAATTTTGGGGGGGATGAGTGGGGTGGTTGTGCCCAATATGTATATAATTACTGCCTTGGATTCTACATAAACTGTGAGTCCAGAGGTTAATTGACACATTAGCCAGAACCATTGATGATAGGTAGTGATCTATGGAAATGATTAATATGTCACACCTTCCTTTCTAGAAAGATTTTACCAGAGTCATCTCACACATTTTAGCGGTGTGATTAATCTTAAATATATTTCCATATAAGAATAAATCTCGTTCTAGGATGTCATTGCATGCTAAACCTGTAGCTAGAAATACCCAGCGTTTAAAATCACTCTGATATTTCTCAGTAGGCCTTTTAAATACGTACCCCACCGGTTATTTGATCTGAGCTCACCCCCCTGTCTGCCGGTAAGTGGTACGACCGGCAGCTTGAAGTACGGGTACGCTCTGTAACTTCAACTGACAGCTGCAGGAGCAAAGAAAGCAAGTGGACACAGATTCCGAAGTGAAACCGAAAACATTGCAAAAATGGCGTGGACCCCGATGGAAATCAACCCCGAGGTGGGGAGAAATAACTGTTTTGTTAACTTGCGGCGTGTTTTCTAGACAACAAACTAACCTGTGGCCTCTGTTTGTGTCGTTTCAGATGCTGAACAAGGTGAGTAGCTAACGGTTAAACGTTTAGCAATGGCGACGCATTGGTAACTGTTTGATTCAACTGTCAGGTAAGTTTTCGCTGGCTAGTTAAAACGGCAGTGAAAACGTAAACTCAGACGACCGTTAAAACGGCACCAAACCACCACGTCGCTAACGTCACAGTCGTTAATACGAAGATGATACTGCTATAATGACTTGTATCGGTAATAAAGTGTCAGTTAATATCTAAAGGATGCGACAACAGACAGAAGAAGCGTCTATTTGGTTTTAATTAGCGGCAGCATCATCCCCAGCGCTGTCCCCAGTGTCTAGGCTAAAGGGTGTGGTCTGCCTGGACCAGCACAACGCAGCATCTTTGAACACTCTCAGAGGGTTTCATTTATGTATGTCGTCTCTGAAACCTCAGCTGTTTTTCGACCATTAAAATCATCGTGTTGTGTTTATTTCCCTGGCTGCGTGTTCCAGATGATGAGCAAGCTAGGCGTGGGTGAGGACTGGCGCTTCGTTGATGTGCTGGGGCTGGAGAGTGAGCAACTGTCCGCCGTCCCGAAACCATGCTGTGCCTTGATGCTGCTCTTCCCATTGACACAACAGGTAATAACGAGGTGACGATGAAGGCTACTTCCTGGAAGGGAAGGGTGGGGTGAGCAACTGATACAGGCTGCACAGGGTGGGGTGAGGCTGAGGTGCGGGGAGGGCATGGATGGATTGAGAAAGAGAGGTGATGTTATGTGATGGGTAGAAAAGGGGGAGACTGGGATGGTAGCGAGGAAATGAATCAGCAGATGCTAAATTTATTTTCCTCAGTATGAAGTCTAATCATCCTAGACATTAATCAAACCTAGACATTGAACTCCAGACTACCATTCTCAGATGGGCTTTTATTGTGATCCTGGGAGCCAGACCAAATCCCTAGGGCCAACAGTCGAAATACTAAACTAATAATCAATTTAATTATCCATTGTTTTCTCCAGTTAATGAAATTATCAGTTTGTCTACAAAAGATTATTGTGTACAAATGGCCATTGCAGTCTCCCAGAGGTCAAGATGATGTCTTAAAATACCTAGTGTGTTCTGATTATTGTAAATTGAATATCTTTGATATTTATTTTACATTAATATATATAGAAAAGCAGTAAATGTTTCTATTGGAGAAGCTGTAACTATATGTATTTGTGTTTTTGCTTCATAAATGACTCAGCTAACAGATGCCAACATTTTTTCTATTGTTCTGCTTATTGGTGTTTCCACATGCGCATTTCAAGTGGCATAACTGGCTGCATGACCATGACCATGCTCTATCTGTCTGTGTGTACGGCAGCATGAGTCTTTCAGAAAGCAGCAGGCAGACAAGGTTACAGGAGGCTCTGAGGTTTATTTCCTGAAGCAGACAGCAGTCAATTCCTGTGGCACCATCGCCCTGCTGCATGCTGTGGCCAACAACCAAAGCAAACTGAAATTTGGTGAGTGCAGATCATATAAGCACTAGTACCAAAATAAATACATAACAGTACATTTACTAATATTGATATAAGTAAATAGTTATTTATTAAAGAGCATATAGCTGTTTGTCAGTATCAGTGACTCAGCAGTTTCTTTCAGAGTGCAGAGATATCTTTCTTTCATCATTCACATTCATTTTAATGTAGTTTTAGTTGGTTTTCAGTGTAGGAAAATGCCAGACTTGCAGATTTTGATGAAGTTAACAATCAAAAGCCCTGAAATTTGTGAAGTAAAATCCGGCAGCTTCATTATGGACAGTGACATAGGCCCAACCTCTCATAACGTTTACATTCAGATATATAGACACATAGGGGTTAGGTCTGTAGGTTATAAAAACCAGAATGTTCCAAAATATTTGCTCAGTTATCCTGGGTAGCGAAATTAAGTGCATTTAAAGTAAGTAGAATGAGGAAAATTAAGCAGAATTAATGGCACTAACAATAATTTTCTTTCTTTTAATTAAGAAATTATAATTGGCGATACAGTTATTTGGTGGAGCAGATTTTGATATTGGGGTTGGTTGGTATAGTTTGGATATTTTAATGTGAATGAATGGTGTATTTATTCATGATCAACTTTTGATGCTGCTTGTGGTCTTCTCAGATAGTGACTCTGCCCTGAAGAAGTTTCTAGAGGAGACTACAAACATGTCTCCTGATGAGCGTGCCAAACATCTGGAGAAGAACCAGGTAAGATAAACACTGTTGAAGCTGCTTTATGTTCTTCTGTTGGAGATTCAGCTGTTACATAAAGTTGGAACCTGATCAGCAGAGGCTAAGGTTTCTTTTATTGTACCAGTGAGATTTCATTGCCTATGAGCTAATGATCGGAGGCAGTGTATGGTTACTGGCTTATATAAAAATAGAAGCTATATAGAAAATGTTTAGTATGTATTTAAAGTAGAATGACTAATCAATAAAAAAGACCAAATGGCATTTGCTACATTTTAAAAACAAAATAAACCCAAAGAATACTCATATTTTTTTATATTTCTGTTAGTATTACATAACTTACATGTTTCGTTTCACCACTTGGGGGCGCCAGACACTGCTAAATCTTTGTCACTCCAAAGAGCCCTTTACAGCTAAATGTTCTCAATATTATTACAGAATGTACTATTGGCAATATGTGCCTTTAAAACCTCAAACCTTTGCTTCATTTCTAAGTTACAAGTCTGATTTGCAGTGTTTCTGGTAGAGACATCTCTGCATGTTTGTTTTACAGAGGACAATGTACTTTTTTATCAATATTAAACTTACATGTTCTGAATTTTGCTTCTCCAGGCAATCTGTGAGGCTCACAATGATGTTGCAGCCCAGGGCCAGTGTAGGGTAAGATATCAGCAATACCAGCTGCTAGTGGTTAACATATTTTACCCCTTTCAGGCAGTAGATGTGCATATGATACATTGGAATCATTCATATGAGACAGCTGACACCCTCCTTGTTGCAGTGTTTTCCATACACTTAACCGACTTGAGAGTTGCATGATTTAGTTTTACCTCTGTGTCTGTCCTTATTCACACTCTGTCTCTTGGTGGCCCATATATGAGCTTGCTCTCTTTCTTTTTGGTGAGCATCAGTATTATTGAATCAATTTCTGTTCCTGGTAGCAACACCAGGTAACCTTAGCCATGCAACGTCCAACCTCCATCCAACCCTGGTTGAGAGGAGGATCATGAAAGACAGCCCCTATTAGACCCCAATGACCCTGATGTGGGTTTGACCTCTCATCACTGTTGGTCTGAAGGGGGTATTAGAGAGAGATAAGATGTGAATTTAAACTAAATGTGGTGTTGATGGCAACAAGTTGCGCTGCAGTACTAGTCTTTTCTGAAGCCCTTTTTGTCTCAAAATATTCACTCTGAATATTAATTCCTCCTATCTCAACTTTCACAGCCGGAAGCCGACAAAATCAACTTCCACTTTATTGCCTTTGTCAATGCGGATGGACAACTTTATGAACTGGGTAAGCAAATCAACTCATTGTGTGCATTACTGTGTGTGGCTTCACTTTTTGGATTGCTAATTATCTTATTTGTCTGTAAGATGGGAGAATTAATGGACCAGTGAAGCACGGAGCTACCAAAGACGAGTCATTCATTACGGTAGGTAAAACTGTGGTCATTCTTTAACAATTTGTGTGAATTCTGTATTTATTGAAATATAATTGTGAGCCAAGTTCTTTTCTCCACATGGTTTGTGATGAGTCATGGTATTAAACTGGAATAGGGAGTGGCTGTTCCCTAGTGTCTTGATTCAATCAATAAACTTGGCTAATGCACACTCTCAAATCTCCAGTAGGAATCATAAAAAAGTGGGGACTGTAAAGAAGACTAGTAAACTGACGTCCATGTCTACAAAAATCATAAGTTGGAATTAAAGCAATGTTATGTTTCACCTTACATTTGAACTGCCACTCCTGAAGCCCTGTAAGTCAGGTCTGTTTGTTAAATATTAGATGAATAAAAAAAATAAGCTGTTTAGAAAAAGCATAATGAAACTGACAGATAAAGCAGGAAAACAAAGTGTATTTAGTTCCAGTTTAAAAACATGCCAAAGAAGTTAGTGAGAGTCATGTCCGTGCTCAACTCAGAGCCTTTTGGACTGTCATCAGACTACCACAAGAGGGCGCTACATGCTTTAGGGATTGAACTGTAGCATTAAATGTTTTGATGATTTATTGGATGTCATTTAATGGAAGCAGGACTACTTAAATCCTAAAGTAAAACCAAAGAAACCTACACAGATAAATACTGAATTTTAAGACCTGCATTCACAATTCTACTAGAGCATATGGGTGGACAATATTAGCAAAATAAAATGTTATTATTTAATGAATTACTTACAGTTTTGAACAAAAACTGCTATCAAAATATCAATGAAATTATATACACAACTTTTTCTACAAAATGTGTAATTTGGTTAAGATAAGCATTAAGAGGAATTCATTTTACTAAGCTGGTGTGGTCTAATGAGTTTTTTAAAAAAAAGCCTTAAAAATCTAAAATACAATTATAAGCTATATGATTATAAGCACATTCTTGACGTCAAGCCTCATATTAAAGTATGAAGAGTTATTTGTTGAATGCAACTTTTATATTACTGTTTTTTTACTTTTGTATTTTATTGTTAATTAAGTTGAATTTTACACAAGAGAGGCCTTGATTGTCATTCTTGTTTTAACAACTGCCCAACCTGGTTATACAGCCTATCGGGGAGTATATAAATATTAACAGTAACATGTCCTCGGATATTTGAAAATTGCTCCATCTGTAGGACAGTCTTTCCTTTGTGGCTAGTAGTCTCAGATGTCAGTAGTGCAGTTAAAAAGTTCAGTTTTTATAGCTTATGTATAGTGGAGCACAAGTAACTTAAACGATTAAAAAATATATTATTTTAAATTACATACAGATTTTACTGAAGATTAAACTTTTTTCTCCTTTCATACGTGCCCAGGATGCATCCAAAGTGTGCCGTGGCTTCATGGAGAGAGAGCAAGGCGAGGTCCGCTTCTCTGCAGTGGCTCTCTGTCACAGTTAGATGTTCAGTAGGACGCACAACCAAATTGTAAACCAAAATGTCCTGGAGCATTCACAAGGCAAACACAGTCATCAGGCACCCAGAACAACCTGTGAACACACACATCTGCAGACACTATGCACTATAAAGCACATATTGTTGCCACATACTGTACTTTCATCTCATGAACAAAGCATTCTTTAGCACATGTACACACAAAACACACTATCAAACCCTTTTGTTCTGCTGACACTAACTGCTATAAGCTTGTCCCAAACTTTTTTTGTGTGCTATCATTTAGCAATGAGAATTGTAAAACATGAGGTCAGATCTCACCACTGCTTGTGTGCATATGTGTATTTGTCTTTTTCTGCAAGTTTTTTTTTTTTATATGTAGTCAGTGGTGGATCGGTGTCAAACTCAGAAGATGCTTAAATACCTTTTGTGCCAATAAATAGAACAAAGACGAGTGAGAAGGAAAAGGCGGAAAACTTGTATGGAGAAATGTTTTTCCTGTTTCTCTGAAAGCCTTTAGTTGCTGTGTGGTTGCGTTTATAAGGATCTGACATTCCTCAGAACAGCCCAAATGTATCCGTAGGAATAATTTAACCATTGTTCGGAAATTGCACGCAACCTTTTGAGTGGTATTCTTGGGTGACATTTCTCTCAGAAACTGAGGTTGTCTTTGAGAAGTTTGTAGTGGTGGATCGCAGTAGTTTACCTATGTGTTCAAAAATTAATACAATTGTTGGCACTTTATTTGAAAAATGTGTTTTCCCTTAAAAATCTACAAATAGTCAAATACACTGTTACTGTGCAAGTTTAAACACATAAAATACAAAATGATTGGGACCATCATAACAAAGTGCTACTCTATGTTGAGTTGTCGTCGTGCATTGCAGGGTGATAGTACTGTGTGTTTAGGCTGTGCACCAATTGTTTACCTTTCTGCACTTTCCAAATACTATGTTGCTGTAGTTCTGTCGGTGATGCAGCTGTGGGAATTCAATAAAGCAACCATTAAAGTTAAATGTGTCTCTAGCTCTTCCTTTAAAACCCAGTAATCTGTTGCCCTTAACTGACCTCCCCCAGTCGCCAGTCTACATTTTAGCAGACACCCATTCATACTTTTGTCGCATAAGGTGATGAAGTGGTTAATGTCCTACTGCCCTCACAGCTTGACGCTCATCCTTACCAGTGTTGGCTATTGCTCAGCTGCAAAGGGGTGAAGCAGGAGGAGGAGGACTGTTTGTCTGGTCAGTTAACTCATCACTATAAATGCTGACACAACACTGTTCTGTGCTGCAAAAGAACAGACAAAATGCGATACACAGGATATTAACCTTAGTGACAGGATTCTGAAAAAGACCTCTCTGAATATTGAGGCACAAATATATATGGTAGTTAAGTCTTAATCCCAACAGACAAAATAATATCAAAGACCATGGGAGGTAATATAGCTTTACAAGTATCCTCTGGTTGTGTCTTTCACTAGGTGAGAGCTTCACCTCTTCATTCAGGTGATCTGGTAAGAAAATAGAGGTCTGACCTTATTAAAAAGGTCACATTTTCACCTAACACTAAAGGCCATGACACTGTGTACACAACTATTATCTACATCACTGATTACTTAGGATGTTACTGATTACCACCAGTCTTTGTTAAGTGTGTGAAATGCAGTTTGTAAGAGTTTATGGTGCTATTGATTTTGTGCTGTGTAACACACTCAGTGACTGTAAAGGAAAACTGAAAAGCTATCTTGTTTTTTTAAATGGGGCATATACATCTTATTTTAGCCACTTAAAGGCAAGGCTGTTATTGAGGGCAGTGAGACCTCTTTTGGGGCTTTTAGCATCACGGGGGAGTTAATATTATACAGTGAAGAAGTTGCACTTTTTCATATTGTATTTCTAATGTAAGTAGTTTAATGTCGGCAAAGATTTCTCCACCAGAGAAATAATAAATCATATCTCGTTGCCTTTAATGACCCACAGGGTACAAAGCACATACTACTGTGTACATGGCAGCTCCATTTTATATTATTAAGTATACAACTATGTGTCAGTTTGTTGGATTTAATTACATATATGAGATATAACCTACATTTATCACGGGTCACAAATGGGCTTTGCAATGACACTTCTCCCCTACAGACAAAGGCTCAGAAGCATTTCACCATGCATCAACAAGCCTGCAACATTTTATTTGTTCATTTCATTTCAATTTATCGCTCACAGGGTTGGTTACAGGACAGGAAAAGCTAGCATCTACCCAGGGGCCCTTAGACTCTCAAGGGCCTTTGGGCCCTGTAGCTAAAGTTAGTTTTGACAGCTTTATTATTTCAGGTAATATTGTGATTAAATTTTGCATATTCCTTAACATAGTTGTGTTTAATGGACTCAAACAGTCACTTAAACCTCGACTTTTTGACATTTTCTTGCGAAATAGCTCCGCATTTTTAAAGCCAGTGGACTTTCAAATGCTCAGGTAGCATCAGCATGAAGCAGATCTCCTCAAACAAATAACTGTGCAGCCACATAACGGGACATATTTTGTAATTCCCCCCTCTCTTCCTCTCCTCTATCTCTGTCCATCTCTCTCGACCTCCCCCGCATAGATTCCTGCCTGCGCGTTCACGTGTCCTAAAATGCGCGGCAGCAGCCTCGCGCAGTTCGGCTGCGTACAAGAATCATTATTTTTAGCGCCCTAGCTCGTGTTGCAGTGTCGGGGTCGCGAGCTTTTCTCTCCACCTCCGTGCCACACTTTGAGCAGGACCTGCGGTTGAGCACCAGAGAACCAGAGCTGGAGTTGCGGGGCGTTTGACGGTAGAAAGCGAGGAGGAGGATAACAGGCTGACAGAGCGGGGAGGGGAGCACCACCAACACATCCTATCACATATCACGTATCACCGTCCGGTACACACTCACTCACTCTGTGGTCCTCGGTAAACGGCCTGCCCGGAGATGGCTAGCCCCACAGCAGGTCGAGATAACCCGGAGGCTTCGCCGCGGGACGAGCCGGAGCTGTCAGGGTCGCACCATCCCGAACCAGCCTGTCTGGAGGCACAGAAATGGATAGAGGTAAGTGACCGCTCAGGGAGGCTCAGGGGCCTGCTGCTACACCACAAGGGGGACAGAAACGGGGCATACTGGGGGATATAAATACATACAGCACCGGTGCATCGTCACCTGTTGTGGGGACGATGCAGTGTCGGGTTACCGTGTGGGACAACGGCTCCGCTGCGTGTCAGGACGAACATATGTGTCAAAAGTTTTCACACATGTGAGGCTCTTCATGTTATTTAACACACGCACCAACACTATGTGGACTTTAAACACCGACAGAGCGAGAAAATACACCTCAAACATGGCAGTAAACGCCACAGAGCAGCCGTTTATTTTCCGTTTGTTTAGCAGCCTATCAGTGATGTGTTTTATTAGCTAGCAGGAGAAACGCCCCCTTCTTCAGGCGCGAGGGGATTCCGGTTGCCATGGCAATGAAACCGGGCCAGCGTTCACGCACGAGATGCTATACAGTACCAACCGTTGATCGCATCGGATGAGATTATCATGTGTGGTTTGCTGCACCGCTTCACGATCATCTGCTCGGATAAAAAACGCCTCTCTTCATAAGCCTGAGTGGTGAATCATGATTTTGCCCGTGGAGCTGCGTTATGACCTATTTCTTGCTGTCCCCGCTTCAGCCTACCGAGCCTACCTGCCAACTAGAATCTCAGATTTGGGATATAAAGGACTGGAGGTACAACAAAGTGAGCTATTATGTAAAAGTTTTGGCTTTAACTTCAGTACTTGGCTGCGTTTCCACAGGACCCCTACAATCTGTGCAGTTTGTTTTAGACACAGGACAGTTACTACAGCCTGTGGTAGGTAGATAGAGAAGGACATGGATAGCTAGATTTATTTGACCAATCTGAGGATAAATACAAGACTGGAAACTTCCTGTCCTGGCACACAGTTACAACTGTTGTGATTAAAACCCTTTAAGATTAAAACCAAGCCCTGCCTTCAAAACTTCACTGAAGTAAAAGAGAAGTATTACCTTCAAAATATACTTTAAAGGTCCAGTGTGTAGGATTTAGGGGGCTATATTGGCAGAGATGGAATATAAATGTATATTTTCTTTAGTGTATAATTACCTAAAAATAAGAATTGTGTGTTCGTTACTCTAAAATGAACTGTTTATATCTGTTAACAGTGAGCTCTTTTCTACAAAAACCACCATGTTGCACCACCATGTTTCTACAGTAGCCTAAAACAGACAAACCAAACACTGGCGCTAGATCAGGGCTTCCCAACTGGTAGGATGTGGTCCAACAGTGGGTTACTGGTCCATTCTGAGTGGACCACAAATGACTCGTGAACATGTCATGTTTGTTAAAAAAAAAAAAAAGCAAACCAAAAAAGCAACATAATTTTGAAGTACAGTGAATTTCTGGCACATTTCTTGCTGTAGATTGAGTAACTAATGGACAGCTACTTAACAGAGACAGCAAACTAGCTTGACAACATGGCCAAATGCAAGTATGACGCTGAATATATTAAACTGTTTGGACTTTGAGTTAATAACTAAGGAGAAACTTGGACCCTGTTGCTGGACCACCTGGGGACCACTGCTCTAGGCCATTTTCACGTCCACCATTGTCGCAAGCAGTCCCAAGTCCAACAAGCAACGTCTGAAAAACTTTTTTTAACATAGAACTTATTAATTCCATGTTTTAACAGTTAAAATCCCTGGGTCCATTTGTTTTGGAGAGGAAGATACTTCTACGGATAATGTGGCTCCCAGAAAGAAGCCTCCTCAACAATAAACACTGAAGGAATCCTAACCGGGACACATTTCAGCTGGTTGTAATGTCCTCACCACTATGTGCCACTAAAACCCCCTAAATCTTAACACTGCTCAGTTAGATACCAAAACTAAAAGTATTTATTATGCAGAATGGTCCATTTCAAAATATTTTTTTTTATTGCTGAATTATAATTATTAATGCATTAATGGTGTAAGCATCACTAAAGGTGGGGCTAATTCTACCTACTTTATGTACTGCCAGTTAGCCTAATCTATAATGATACATCATTGCATCAATGCATTAGTTGATTGAATTTTGTATTCTAAATCTGCAAAAAGCTGGTATCTAAAGCTGTCAAAATAAATGTGATGATATACAAAGTCAAGTATTTGCCTCCAAACCATAGTGAAGTATAAAGTAACAAGAAATGGAAATCCTCTAAAATGAAGTACAAGTGCCCCAAAATTGTAGTTAAGTACAGTACTTGAATAACTGTACTAAGTTACATCATACCACTGGTTAAAACAGGCAAGACAGATTAAAATCATCCAAAACAAAGCACACAAACAAACCTACGAAACAGACTTAAAATGTATTATAAAACAAATATGTCTTAACCAAGGAGAAGTTAGATTTCAGTTTAACAGCTAACAGCCCACTAAAGTATTTTTAAAAGCCTCTGAATCAGTCCATCGTAAAACTGAAATCCAATTCGAGATTCGAGAATTTTGCTAAATTTTATTGCAGTGGTTTCCAACTTCGGGTCAGGAGTCAGGACACAAACTGGATGCTGTCTGTCTGTCTGTCTGTCTGCCCATCAAGATTAGATGGTTCCCTCAGGGATGCATCTTTCCGCCTTGATTACTTTTAGTATTTCAGAGGCCACAGGAGTGGATCATTCGTCTCCCCGTCCACCCAGTTCAGATGTGTCAGCGCCCCACATACAGTGCAAGAAAATCAAAATGATCAGCATTAATGAAAAAAAAAATCTTCTGTCTTTGGAGAGCAGTGGCCTATTTAGGTGGCTTTAGAGATATTAATATGTGTAGATCATTTCCACCAAACTTGCAGTTATCCCTTCAGTGAAGGATGTTGAGGTTGGATGTGTCTCACTCTCACAAGTCATCCTTGTGCCCTTCTCAATCACAGAAAAAGGATTACAAAAGATTGCATAGGCCTTGAATATATTCCAGTTTAAAGGATTAAGTTATCAGCAAGGCTTTTAATAATTCTTGCACATCTCAAAGACATAGCGCACCTTTCTATAACCTTTAAAGTTTAAAGCAGCAGTGTGCTTTATTGTGTTGAGCATACTTTTTTTACTTATTGGTGGTTAGAACTGGTTATCCTTTGGTCCCTTTAACAAAATATGGCAAAACTCTCCGCGCATCAGTTATTGTTTTAACACAAGCATCCATAATGTCACAAATCTGTAACTACTGTAACTTTCAATGTTTGGCAGTTTTTGATGCCAAAATGCAATAACAAATCTTGGTCAGCACGTAAAAGTACCAGTGGTCGCTGTGTTACATCAGCCATGTGCACAAACAGTGTTGTCCGGGTTAAAGTTGGCCTCTAAGTCCTAATCTCTCCTGTGGCGTCTTTGCTCGGCGTTCCTCTCGGTTTGTCGTCTTCCTGCCTCCTAATTCTCCAGTTATTTTCAGACCAGTCAGGCTGACTCTATTTCTAGTGGTGTATTTATGTGCTCACTGCTCTCACAGGTGGGGATGATTCAGGGTTAACCATTCCACCCTACTCTCCGTGCTGCATTTCAGCCTGTGATTGTGTGTGTGTGTGTGTGTGTGTGTGTGTGTGTGTGTGTGTGTGTGTGTGTTTGCCATGCCTGTAAGAGTATGCAAAGTGTATTCACACACACATACACATGCCAATCAGCTATGCATGACACTGCTCCCACACTCCTCAAACACGCCCCGGTTGGGTGACACTGGTCACTATGGGAACATAACATGGGAAGGCTCTCAGGTGTCACTGTTTCCAGGGGGGCAGTAGAGCAGTAGGCTATATATCACCACCTGACCTGGGCAGGAAATAAGACTGGCACAGACAAGACCTTTCTATCTGTTTATAAACGACACAAGGCAGGATTAGGCTGTCTCAAAGCCGATACACCCCGTCGAAGGTGCTTTAAACCTACTGGATGTGAAATTGAGCAGGTTAAAGTTGTACAGGCTTAGACACACACAAAGTTAACTTTAGTGACAGCAGTTAACCTCTGCTGTCACCGGCCTTCGGTACATAGCGAGAGTTAAGGTCTGTCACACAGGGAATAAATGAAAGAATGTGTTTGTGTGTGTGTGTGTGTGTGTGTGTGTGTGTGTGTATGTGTGTGTGCGAGTGCATGCCAGATGTCACAGCTGTCTGTCCTGGGCAGATTAACTCCAATGGTCACAGACAGCCAGCTGTGTCTGCACGAGAGAGAGAGTGTGAGAGCAGGGATTCATGGGATTTTCCATGGATCAAACGCTGTATGAAAGAATGAGAAATAATGATGACACAGACTTGCTGTTGGCAGAGATGTCTTTCGTGTCTCAGTGAGTCTTGAAGTTTTTTTGAAGCCAGAATAATAGTTTGCCACAGACAAAGCTAAACATATTGTCTTGTGTTTGATATAAAGCATTAGAACACTGTGCACTTGCAGAAAGGTTAATGATAATAATGCTGCATCGTAACGTGAATAATTGGCTGATCTGATTTGCACTGTGCATATGAGTTTGTGTTGTGTCAACTTTGAGCTAAAAAAAATAAAAAGTAGTACACTAAACTATACAACATTTAGGATGCTAATTTTGTAGGTTTTGATAGATTTGATAACAGTAAATACCAGCTTAAGTATGTTAAATTAGTATAACTACATTTTTTATGTACAGCGCAGAGTGAAATGTAAGTATGTTAAAATGTCATTGTAGAATATCATATTTTGTATATTTTCATGCAATGAAAAATATCAAATTATCATGCAGTGATAACACTAATGCTCCTTCCACACTTACTGTAAATTCCATTTTAGTGAACTACTAATTTATTTTACTGTCATGAAGATATAAAGTACAATAAGTATGCTTGGAGGAAGTACTTTTGTTCCTCGTATTGAAATGATATCAATTGTCAGCAGCTGAAGAGTCTGATGTTTTCTAGTCACTCTGGTTAATTACTCTGATCCAGATTAAACCCATCCTCAATCTGGATTATGACTTTATCTCTCTGTCTTTCTCTTTCAGTTTGTTTTCCCTCTTTATCTTCTCTTCTCCTCCGTATGTCACGTGGCCATTAGTGTGCAGAATGCCTACGGCACATAATAACATTATAAAAAAGCTAATGCTTCTGCAACACAGCAAAAAAAACAAAAACACCAGCCTCTCTTAGCGGTCGGCCTTTAACCCTCTCCATCTTGTCCATCTCCTGGCTTGACTGGAAGCACAAAGGCATTTCAGCATGATTCAGTTTGCTTTGTGCCTCCCATACATCAACATTACATTTGAGTCACAGAGCTAAGCACACCTACTGCTGCTCTGAAGGTATTTCTAGACTCTAAGAATTAGAATTTGTTTCGGTCTGCAAATAGAAATAAGAACGTCATATATTTATCTAGAAATTCATGTAAATAAAGTCACAGCTTCTCACAGAAAATGGCAGATACTTGAATAGCACAGTTAACATAAGTTAGACACTTCTGCAGTCCGAAAAAGGTGTAGGCTGAAGCTACAGCTTATAACACCTACCCTTTTGACAGCACATCATTTGTAGCAATCAACAACAAAACAACCAACACAGGTAAACAAAACAAAATAGCAACAAAGACAAAATGCAACACACACAAAAGAAAAAAGAAAACGTATGAAAGGCAACCTACACACTTTAAGTTCCTGTACCCTGTTCTGTTACGTCAGTATTACAGTCTGATTATCCATTTTCATATTTGATCAATACATTATTTGGATTTTTATCATGTTGCATTTCGTATTCCAAACAAAGATGGTAGCTGGCATTGATAAATGACCTTGCTGAATTTGTACAATGACAACCAAAAGTTCTGTTATCAGCCATGTTTGTCTGTGATGATACTGCTCTCTGTTATTTTCATATAAAACGTTTTTCTTGTGTAGCCACAAAACCAGAATGGATATAATTCATATCAGGCTACAGTTTCTGGACAAAGAATCAAAGTGTGAATGTATGAAAGATCCTTTATATCATGCAACAAAATTAAAATTTTTAATCCTAATGGTTAGAAGAGTTGGAATGCATCACTTGAGTGTCACACCTAATTTTGTAGTATTCCTATGCAATGACAATAAAGCCTTTCTAGTTCTAGTTTATAGTTTACTTTGAAAACTCTGGCATTGCAATTTTAGTCTGGAGACATTTGAAAACGATGATGTAGATACCCATGTTTGCTTCCTGATTGGGTCTTATCAGTCACAATGTGTAAAGCCAAGATGTACGTACCTTTTGTGACTTTATCATTGTTGTGTGGGTGGCGTCACTCTTTTCTGCTGTCATGGCTTCCTCCAGCAATGGTTAATGCTGGCACTGTTCTAATTTATTTGCAACAACTCCAAGTCTGTTTTCTGCCGCCTTGACTGCCTTACACTCATTTTACTTTCAGCAACCGTTCCACCTCATCGCTGATCCAAGCAGAGAAATCTCTGCTCTTACTTTTCGCTATCTCCACAGTACTTTCTGTAACTAAGCAAACCACCACACAAGACTGTGACTGAATCTGCTTCCTGTTTACACTGGCTCACACATGCCCATATGTGTTAGTATGGATGGAGATTATTCCTGAAACAGTGCTAAAATGCTGGTGTGCATGGAGATTGTTTTCATTTTACAGTGCTGTTTTAATATTAAACATATTCCTGTGGCTATGACCTTAGGGTCAACTCAGGAGATAGTCTAACTGTACCATGTATAACACTAGACGGGCACTCCTAGATCTCAGACCTCTGCCAAGGCCAAATGCCACATTTTGCAATTTTAACAAAAGTGAAAAATAATTTGTGTTTTCACCCCGAGATTCCCATCCACTCCAGAATTTAATAGGCTTTTCCTTAACCCATGCTTCAGTCTTCCAAGAAGTTTCATGAAAATCAGGTCAGTAGTTTTTCTAAAATCCTGGTGACAAACAGACAAACCAAACTGAAAACATAACCTCTTTGGCGGTGGAATAAAACAACAAACTGTAGCAGCAGCAGCAGCAGCAGCAGCAGCATGTTCCCATATTATTATCACTTCTCTGGGCCTGCAGATCCTGGCTTTTGTCGCTCAAATGCATTACGGCACATGCTTATTAGAAATTGCACCGCTAACTTGATATACTGCATATTTTTCTCCTTTCCTGCTTTCTATTTTTCTAACCTCTCATTCTTTCCATCTTGTTACAGTTGTTAAAATAAAGTAAATGGTACTTTGGCCTACTTCTGCTTCTCCTCTGCCCCCCACACACAATCCCACCTCAGGGTTTAAATGGTAGCTGCTGCTGCCATTCACCCAAGCTGAGCAGAGCAATCCACCATGGGGACTGAGAGGGAGCAAGGGAGGGTCGAATTACCGTCGCTGGCGCTGAAATACCCCAAAGGCCTTCAGTTTGGTCTTTGTAGCAGACTTGAATGCTCACTTAACACATACACACACATATACACACTGTCTTTCTTTTTAACACACACTCATGACAGACTTTCTTCCTCTGCTTAAATTTTTCATCCAAAACATGAATGCTCACGTCAGTCACCTTATCTAATTGCTGTATTTCAGTTTCAGCATTTTACACATAACCAGTTGTTAACCACCCTCACCCTCCTCACACACTGTCTGTGTCCTGCATACCACACACACATGCACAACTTACACCAAACACAAACATACTCATCCTGCTCTCCCTCAATACAGTACTCTCCTTGGTCAGTAAATTATGCATGACCATGTTGTAAATGTTTCAAAGGCCTGGAGTCAAACCTTGATAAACATGACGTATGCCAGCATGTGTGTGTTTGTGTGTATGTGAGTGTGTGACAGCAGAATGATGAAAGACAAGAAAAAGAAAGAGATGCCAATGGGAAACATCTGGTCATCACTTACATAATGATAAAACAATAGGCTGTTTTCATAGCTGCAGATGGACTTAGTGTGTGTATGTGTGTTTCTGTGTGTGCATGAGAACTGTACATAAAGAAACAGAAAATAAATCCTCACCAAAAATATAGCTGACAAGAAGAAGAAGAAGAAGCAGAAGGACTCAAATATTTTGCCACCAAAATAACTTTGCATTATTATCTGCGGTCAGCTGCAGACAAAAACCGACACATTGGCTCAGACTTAGAGTGTTTATATGTTTAGGAGCACACTGTATATGAGCAGTGGACACAGCGAGAGTGTGTGCCCACAGTTAACAGTTTCGACGCTAACTATAATCTGTGCTAATCTGGATTAAAAGTCTAAACAGTCAAACCCCTCTTCTTTTCCATTCATCCTTGGCTGCTGGTTACACAACAGCTCCAGAAAGCAGTGCATGTGTGTGGGTTGGTGCTGTGGTACTATGTCACTGTTAGCTTCCTCCTACAGGACAGGCTGCAAATTGGAGTTCAGGTTAGAGGATTGAGATTATCGTTCGCCGAGGCTGTGGCTGCGTGCATCTAAATCAGGGAAAATGGAATGAGGACACAGAGCAGTGTGTCATTGGCTTGGCGTCAATCTAATTTGGTTTCTACTGAAGCAAAAAATGTTGGGGGAAGGGTGAACTGGGCAGCAGCAGGTTCCCCTGTCAGGGACACAGTGGGGCACAATTCAACAGACTTCAAGCACTTTTGCACTTGATATTGCAGCCATCATTATTGATATGGTTAATGTGTTGATTATTTTTCAATTAGACCCCCATCACAAGTACAAAGGGTCCAAAACGACATCTTCAAAATGCTTGTTCAGTCATATTAACTCTCTAAAACCTCCAAAATATTCAATTTCCAATGTTACGCAACACACAAAAATAGCAAATCTTCACATTTAAGGAGCTGGAGCCAAAGAATGTTTGGCATTTACACTTGGTATACTTAAGTGATTAATCAGTTGTCGAGAACAATGATTCATTTTTTGTTCTTTTTGTATTTATATCTGCACAATACTTTGTTTTCATCTTTTTTTTTATGACACCAATAAAAAGAGCAGCATAGCCAAAAATGAAACTTGTAGTGATTATTTTATATGCTAAACAATTAGTTAATTATTTGGAAAATAACCCAGATTAAATTAAAAAATAAAAATAATTAAAATAAAGATAGCTGTCTGCTGCAGCCATGGTTCCACTTGACCTCCTTTACATCTGCCTCTTCCTGTCCCCCCAGGCTGTAACAGGGAAGAGCTTTGGAGACAAGGACTTCCGCAGCGGACTGGAGAACGGCATCCTGTTATGCGAGTAAGCCTGTGACACTAAACCCACTCAGATTTTTATATCTGAAGTAGTGACAACATACATAAATTCCTCTAAGACTCAATAAATCTCTGCCTCTCCCCTCCTCCACTCAGGCTGCTGAGTGCAATCAAACCAGGGCTGGTCAAAAAGATCAACAGACTGCCCACCCCCATCGCTGGGCTGGTAAGAGGACACTCTCCAGAGTGACATTCATCCCAGTAAACCAGTCTGTTCGTCAGTCTGACTGTCTGTGGTCTCCTGCTGTCTGTCTTGTAGGACAACCTGTCAGTCTTCCTGCGGGGCTGTGAGGAGTTGGGCCTGAAGGGCTCCCAGCTGTTTGACCCCGGGGACTTGCAGGACACTTCCATACGGGCCAACCTCAAGTAAATGATCATTAGTGTGTGGTATTTTATTCCTGTTAATTTAAATGTAGTCTCACATAACAGTAACACACCTCTCTCTCTCCTCAGGGACTCTGACTGCAACCGCAAGCTAAAAAATGTGAGACCTTTCTTTTGTTTTTCTTGCTTTATCTTCAACGGCAGCGTGTTTAGCATTTATGAATATACATCAATCCCTTTATATCTATGTCTCTCAGGTGCTGAACACAGTGTTCTGGCTTGGGAAGGCTGCCAGCGGCTGCGCCTCCTACAGCGGCCCTACTCTCAACCTCAAGGAGTTTGAAGGGCTTCTAGCTCAAATGAAGGTGGTGAGTGTGCACGGTGGAGAAGAGGACAGAGCAAGGAGGGGGGACAGACAGACAGAAAGACAGATAGTGGTGTGGAGGAGGTGCGGGGGATAGATTTGTTAGTTTCCTGTCTTTGTTGGGGTGCAGGAGAGACACGAGACAGGAGACAAACACATTTTTGTTTTTGTTACAACACAGCTACTCCTATTTCAGGGAGAGACAGAAAGAGAAACAGGATATGAGTTTAGGAAGATGAATCTGTGAACATTTTATCTGTTGGATCAATGGGAAGTCAAATAACAAAGAGCACCTGGCTTTTTGTTTCTTTTGCTCCCAGTTTGCTTTCCAATCAATTTCTCTAACTAGAGCTGCAACGATTAGTCGTTAAGAGATTAGTCGATCAAAAGAAAGTTAATTGCGTTAATCATCATTTTTCAAGCAAAGATATCAAACATTTGCTGGGTCTAACTTTTTAAGGCCCTGATCACACAGAGAGCATTTTGCCTATCGCAAAATGCGAGGCGCGCACCACTGCCTTTTTTTAAAATTGAATGCCGCTAGTGGAAAAAAATGCTTGCTGTGCCTTTTTATTGTTGCCAGGGAAACATGGACTCACCTCCTTATTAACCTAACCTTCCTGTGTAATCGGTCTACCATTATTTTTAGGTATTTTTGACTGTAATTAGTATCTAGTTCCTTAAATGGACAGGACGAGGGTACTTGCTGTAGCTCTGGTTGAGGGTTAGAGGCTATCAGTAAATAGTTTGTTGGGCACAGGAAAACGGAGATCTGTGTGGGTACATGAGACCCTAAAAAAGAGGGTGGATCATGGGGAGTACCACCAGTTGGTCCAGGAGCTTCGCCTCAATGATGGCCGTTTCCAGGCATATTTTAGGATGACTCGGGGGCCGTTTGACAACCTCCTGTCTATCGAATAGCTCTGGGTATCCAGCAACCACTACCACCAGTTTCTCCTCCATTGTTTACCAACTGTAAACTCGTTGTTGTGACCACCACAGAAGACCCACCTCTCAAATCATCCGATTGGACAATGTGAAAAAGATGACAAAAAAAGAGATGACGTGAGGCGAACTGGAGGAGTTCAGAGTGCTCCGGTGCTTAGAGCAGAGAAATTCGAGGCGCGTCACAACGCAAGAACTGCAGCAAAAACCTTCATTCTCAGAAAAAACAATTACAAAAAAGCGCCTTGTTGTCATTTATGACTGTTCGGACTGTTCGTTGGAGCAAAAAAAGCAATATAAAGAAGTCACTAGGGCTCTGGGAAATTGTCATGAGCTTTTTTCACATTTTTTTGACATTTTATAGAAATGATTGATCAGTTAATCGTGAAAATAATTGGCGGATTAATCAATAAGGAGAATAATCATTAGTTGCAGCCCTTTTTTCAACCTGTGTGTTGTCTCTTAAATGAGATTCCTCACGCATTCTTCCTACTTGATACATTTTCCACACATTTCCTGACGGCTGATGTGTGTTTGCGTATGTTTTGTAGGAGAGCGAGGAAGGAGGCGACAGTTCACAGAAGCGCAGCGTGAGAGACAGCGGCTACGACTGCTGGGACTCTGAGAGGAGCGACTCTCTCTCTCCACCAAGACACACTCGAGACAACTCCCTAGACAGGTGGGAGACATCTGTCAACACATACGCACAACAAATACATGGACGAACACACCAGGGGTATTTCAGATGACTGATGAAAACTTAAAGGCAGCTGTTGACATTTTCAGATTTCAGACACTCAATTCAAACATCACAACAGATTTTACTAATGTGGAACCCCACATGTGACTTTGCAGTGAGATGTTTTTCATCTGTTTTGCTTGATTTTGACAGTCTGGACTCCTTCGGCTCCCGCTCACAGCACAGCCCTTCTCCTGATGTGGTGAATCGAGGCAACAGTGACGGTAGGTTTCTGATAAATGTCTCTCAAATTCTATGAAAGTTCTGAGCTGATGTTTCCCACTGCTTCCAGTTTTTATGCAAAGCTCGCCCCATTTCTTTGCGTATTAACATGAGAGTGGATATAAATTTTCTCATCTAAGTCTCAGAAATAAAGCAAACAATTCTCTAACTGTTGAACTATTCCTTTAAAGCAGCGACACAAAACCCACTCATCCATAAATAGTCTGAGTGCTGTTCTCTAACATGTTGGGGTTTTAACCTTGTGGCCAGTCAGGCGGGTTGTGGACAACAGCTGAACGTCTCAGACACTGCGTGTGTGTGTGTGTGTGTGTGTGTGTGTGTGTGTGTGTGTGCGCGCCCCAGATGCAGCAGCTGTTGGTCTGAGTAGCAGTCACTAGAGATTTAGACCTGGGAAACACAGGCTGAGGTCAACATCCTGCCTGTCGCATGTCAGTCTGTGTATGTGTGTGTGTTTGAGGGCAGTATCACAGGCATCCTGTTTGTTTCTTTTATGTTGACAGTATAATATGTGTGCAGAAGGGTGACAAGAAAAACACTATTCCAGAGCCGGGAATAGACTCGTCGCCTACATACTCTGGAGGTCACAGAGACAGTGTGCTGCTTTGCAAAGTAATATTTATTACCCGACAGGAAAGATGGACACAGGGTATAAATTGTCCTGTTCTGTCTGCATGTGTGTTTGCAGAATACTTTATAGATTTATGCACAATAACCTTGTCGAAAAGTTGGCACTGACTGCCCACATAATGCTGTTGCAGTTACATCTAAAGCATAATTCTGCTGTAATATAACTTATCAATAAGTATTTTTATCAGTTATGTGAACACTGTACTCTGTACTCAACTAAAAGTTGAAAGAGAGATTTTGAAAGATTTTGGAACATCCGACAGGTTGTAAACAAGCCAGCAGCTTATCTGAATGCTATTAATCCCTTATTGTCCTCCATAAAATATGACTAACCTAGAACTCTGTTAAAAATATGTCCAAGTGGTCATGTTTCTTGCCTGTCTGACTTCTTTGTAGCAAAGTTGCCCTATTTATTAACTCAGCAATTAACTTGTTATTATTACCAATAGAAATAAAGGCCATAACTACAAAAATAAGACCAGTGGTTCTAATGGAGCGAAAAAAATACTGTTAAATTTCCAAAGGGACTCACATAAAAAACCCTCATTTTGAGATAGGAAAGGGTTAGGATTAGGGCTGCACAATATATCGTTGTCTTATTGTCATCATAATGTCAACATGCATGATAAACACATGATATTATACTCAGGGAATGATGAAAATAATTAATTCATCAAGCAATTTGTTTATTTCAGCAGTAAATAGCAGCAGAGAGGTGGACTACTTTAACATGTTTTTATCATATGTAATATCGTTATTGTAATATTCAACACATTAGTGCATGTTTTCCTCATATCATGCAGCCTGACACATAACTGCCTTGTCAGTCCTTACAAATTTAATTAAGGTGGTGGAAGGGCATTCCTGTGAACAAATGTAGTGCTGATTTCACTCCGTGGTGTTACAGTAAACATTCAAAATGCTTTTAAGTGTCTAAAAACTTAACATAAACATGCCATGGTCCATTTTATGTTTTTAATGTTTGCACTTACCGACATGGAACAAATGGGCATCGAAGATGTTATGAAGTTTTAGTGTAACATGGAGCTAATTTGTCTTGAGAATCAAACAGCGTTTGTAAAGGTTATTATGCAGGGACCAATTAAAAATAACTCCTGACATACTTTCTAACCTTCTTCACTCTTTTCTCTTTTATGCTCCATTGCTCTTTGTTGCCCAGGGCGAGGCAGCGACTCAGAGGCCGATGCCCCCAGCAGAAGGCCAGATGTGCGAAAAGATGACATGTTGGCCAGACGGACAGCCAGCAGTGAATCAAGATGCTCCATTCCCTTTAACCAGTTTCTTCCCAACCGAACCAACGCCAGCTCCTACATCCCAACTCCACGCCGAAAACCACACACAGAGGAAGGAGAGCAGCGGAGGTAATGACCATCACGGCAGCACAATAGATAATTCAGATGCAACTCATGCATTTTACACAAGTTAGTAAGTGCTGGAAAAATAGACAAACTGAGCAGAAGGAAAAGGTAAATCACACAAGACACACAAACTACCTCATTCCTAATCTCTCCCTGCCATTGCACACTGTTCCCCAGTCACCCCCAAGCCACTCCAGAACAGCCTAAAAAAACTGGACCACACCACAAAACTCCTAAGACTGTCACTTGGGCACTTGAGAACAATGGGGAAAAAGTAAAACAGGAAGAGGAAAAGGTGACCCGGGAATCGGTGGAGCAGAGGAGGCTGCAGATGTTGGAGAAGGCAGGAATTAAAGTGCTGCCTGCTGCCGTTCGCTACAGCAGGTCAGAGAGGAGGGGCATGAGAGCTGCTGCTGTGGTTTGACAGTTTGGTCGTGTTCACTAACGGATCTTTATGATGGTAATTGTGTTTGTGTGTGTTTTTTTTTCATGGTGCTCCACTCACACTGGTGCTGATGTTTGACAGTTTGGTCATGTTCACTAACAGATTGTTATGATGGTAATTCTGTTTATGTGTTTTTTTTTGGTGATGCTGCACTCAAACTGGTGCCGAGGTTTGATGTTTGGTTTTGTGTAGCTGTCTGTTTGCAGCAAACTGGCTCATTAATGATTAGTTTTGTGTTGGCGTAGAGATCTGACTAACTGCTTGGTACTTCTCTGTGGTCCACATCTGGAAGAGGTTGATTAACATCATGTCAGTTGTCAATATTAGATTTCAATGGTCATGAATTGCTCCCTGGTTGGTGTGTTAACTCTGGCGCACACAGTCATACATTTGCCTGTAAAGTATGACTAATCAACGGGACTGTGCCATATGACAGTATTTGTGGACGAATGTCAAATCTGAACGTTGCATGTCCCCACCTCTGCTCACAACATGCAACAATGGATTTTTAATAATGTCTGAAATTACCCTTCTACGACATTCCATCTCCAACCTCAGCCCTCCCACAATGGAGCACCGGGAAATGAGGTCACCATCCCCAAACATCATCCTTCGCTGCGAAAATGACTTTTTGAGCTCTAACAAATCTGCATTGGACTCCTCTGACGCAGAAGAGGAGGCAGAGGTGAGGAAAGTCCCCGATGTTCAGAGAGATGACCTGGCATCCAGACGAGCTCTTCGCGGCCCCGTCGCTCCCAAAGTGCATCAGTTTGTCCCTCCACCTGTATGTAGTGACAAAGACCGAGAGCGCTGGGAAGGCATTAGACGAGCCTCGCAGCAAACGCTGCAGGAGAAGGAGATCAGGTTAGCCAGTGTTTGTGTGTGTGGAGCCGTTTTTCTTCCATCTTCTCTCTAACTCACTGCTAAATATCCTCTTCCATGTTCCTGCTCTTTTTTTCTTCTTTGGGTGTTGTGGTCACTTGTGGTTTGACGTGTGTGCTCCACTTTGATGCGTGCTGTGTGATGCCGTTGTACTGGCTCTGTGATTGGACAGTGAAAAGGAAGCAGTCCCTGACATCATTACACGCAGAGACAACCCCTTCCTTAAATCCACCCCTCGCCATGAGGAAGAGGAGGATGAGGAGGAAGATGGAGAAGAGGTTAAGGCAATGCCTAATAAGCAGAAGGATGACCTGGCTCGGAGGCGGGCTCAGAGTAAGCCCCTCCCTCACAGGGATGGACCAGTGAGCTTTGTTACTGCCTCCATTAGTGAGGCAGATATGCAGAAGTGGGAGAGACTCAAGATGACTGAACCCAGGTGCCCATCACACTCTCTGCTTCAGCACACATGCAGTACAAAGCACTTAAATGCTGCTGGATGTTGAGTGTGTGGTGTGTTAATGACTGGGAGGATGTGCAGTGTGTTTGTGCTTCTAGTTTTACTTTCAGTTTGAAACAGATCATTACAGGCAGGAGAGGATCTTTAATCTGCAGAGACTTTCATATGAAGTTGCAGCCCAGCCTAAATATTGTTTCAAACCCTCACAAACAGTGGGTTAAATACACAGGGGACTTGACTTCAGTCCTCACCAAAGTGCTGCACGTCAGTACACATTGTCTAAAGTGACAAAGACTCATGACTCTGTCTCAGAAGTCCAAATATCATTGCAACAACAGCTTATTTTGTGAATGCATACGAGGTGGAGCAGTAAAATAAAAACCAACACCGTCTTTACTTTACTTAACTTTTACTTTTCTTTTTGCATCTTTAGTTTCAGCATCATTGATCATTGTTCACACTAATTGGCAGTAAACTCCAAAGAGTTACTTTTTGGAAGAGTTCAGGATCATGACTTTAATCACCCTATTTCCAGTCTTTGCGCTGAGTTCAGCTTATGGCAGAAGCCCTCTGTAGCTTCCTATTTACTTTTTCATGTGACAGTGGCATCAATATTCCCATCCACGAGAGCACGAGAACAAATAAGTGTATTTCCCAAAATGTCAACCTGTTATTCCAAGTCATTTGTTTCACAAAAATACCCAAAAAACATCGGTTCTAGCTTCACAAATATTTGAGTTTGCTACTTTTTTTCTGTTTTATATCAAAAAGGATATCGTCACGGTTTTGACTATTAAGACAGATAAACAATCAATTTGTCTCCTTGGGCTCAGGGGAATCATCATGGGTATTTTTCCACTGTTCTCTAACATGTTACACATTAAATTATTGACTTTGTAATCAAAAGATATCAACAGGTTAATCTATAATGTGAAGAGTGATTTTTTGCAACCTTGCAGATTGCAACCAGCTGAAACTTCTCCTGGTTAGAATTCCAGTCAGAACATTTACATGACATTAGAGAAAATTGATTTATTGTGTAAGTGCGACTAAAACTGGATTTTTAAAATACATGTAAACGTGTTAGTCTGATTGAAATCATACTAAATTCTCAAAGTTGGACTAACACACTCAGAAAATGTGATTGGGATTCAAATTACTCCTGGATGCATACAGTTCAGACCCAAACTGGCTTAGACGCTCTGCGTAAGCTCCACAGTTTCTGCCCCAGGCTTTTATCTGGAAGTCGAATACCATTAAATGCATAATAGAAGAAGCTACTAACAACATGGCGAAATCTACATCCAGCGTGCATTTCATCTGTACAAAAAGCAAAACGTATAGCACGTACGTGATGTACAGAGCTGTAAAGTTGTCCACCATGATACCAGTTTGTTGCTAGCTAACTGTAGCTAACTTGTTTGTCGATTGTTTGGTCTGTGATGTAATAGGTCCAATAATAACAAGCTGAAAGGGGGGCATATAGCCACTTAGTCAGACATACTTAGGTCAATAAATTGATTCCCCTCCCATGCTTGTATACTGGGACAGGGACAGTAGCCCAATTAAATGGCCTAGTCAAGCTGTAGCCATAGCTCTTCCTCTCCAAACAAACAGACACAGTGATTAAAACTGGCAAAAACATTAAATAAAGCAGTTTCTCTTTAAAAGTCAGTGTTTTGCCGATACTGTTTGTCACAGACGGACTTCTAGTTCTGGGCTACTGTAGGAACATTGCGGTGCAAAATGGTGATATCCAGAAACGTCCGCCCACTCCCAATGTAGATAAACGGATCAATCTTGGGTATAAAAGAATAGTAAACACTAAAGAAAACTTATTTAATATGTGTTGTTTCTGCTAATATATCACCCTAAATCCTACACACTGGACCTTTAAGCCGCCTCCTCTTCATCTTTTATCGTTTGAAACACAGTCAAAAATATCTGAAAACAGCCTTAAAATATACTTCCACTGTCTGCTTGTCAGTTTTTCATCAGTTTCAGCTCTGTTTGTCTTTGGCCCTGTGTATCCTTTTGTAAACAGCCATATATCCCCTCAGAGATAGTCTCCCTTCTCTTCTTCTCTCTGCTGCTCCCCATGTTCTCATCTGCTTGTTTATTCTCCTCACTATTGTGCACTTCAGGCCTCCTCAGTCTTCTTTGACAGGCATTGAAACAGAGCAGGGAATTGGCCCGTGTGTGTGAGACTCTGTGTGTGTGACCAAAAGAGAGGCGACTGTTGGCTGTGTGCACTGCCTCGGCTTTGTTTTTCTGTCTCTGCGCTGATGTCATTACATAGGATAAAGAGTTTTTTGTGTTCCCAGTGGAGCAGCAGTTACCGGGAAAATATGGCTACCTAGAACAGATAAAAAACTTGGGGGGCTATGTTGTGATTGTACGTATGTGTTGAAGGGATTTTAGTGCATAACCTCATGCTTTGTGCTCTTCTGTCCATCCACACTTCCTGTCTGATTCATCATTTCCACCTCATTCTTCCTTTGTCCTCACAGTCTGCTCCTCTGTCTCTGATTGCTCATGGTTTCTTTTCCACCCTCTTTTGCCCTTTTGCTGGCTGTGTGTTGTGTGTGATTGTACGCCTGTGTTCATCTGTGAGATTGCATCTACAGTGAGGCTAGCCCGGCCCCTGTGTGTCAGGCTTGTCTGCAGAAAAATTATGGAAGTCCTTTCAGCGGATCAGCAAAGGCTGGACGAGGTCACAGCAAAGTTGTGACCTTTGGAGGTGTGACTGAGATCGGGCAGCCAATAGACACAGTCACGTCAAGTGAAGGGGAGGAGACGGAGTTGCTAAGACGACTCCTTTCCAAGACAACTGTAGCAATGCCTACCATTGGCCTGGGCTCCCAGCTTTCAGAGCGGGAACGCAGGTATGGACGAGGCCAAATACAAGACATCTTAGGCAACAGTGGCTTTAATCCAAAGCTTTTTGCATTAGTGTGGCCTGTATTGAGAGATAACTAGGTTAATCTCTGTTTATTACTAAATAAATGGTTTAAGTAAACTGCTTGTCCATGTCGTTTTGAAAGATGTTTCACATTTCAGGCTCATTTGAATTAGTAAATGAGGTCGTTTGGATGCACCTCTCTGCATTGTGCTGATTTGCTTGTAGTTTTAATAGGAAACACAGGCACACACACAAGGGTGTAGGTTTTGTTTCAACATTGGGGGGTACACATATGAAACAGGGTCCTCCGCAAGAACATTTTTAGCATCAAACACTTAATTCCCTCCATTCTGGTGAATTTTTGTGCACCAGTTTGTGCCTTGTCTTCATCAATTTTTAGGATTTTGTCAAAATTAAAGTCGTCTTCTACTGTCTTGTTTTTAGTAGGAGACATGTCCCCTACATCCCCCCTGAAATCTACACCTATGCACACACATGCATGCATGCATGTACATGCTGCTGTGACAAGTAGAAGTATAGAAATCAGCCAGGCCGATAAATCGGCTGATATTAGCTCATTGCAGATATATTATAACTGGCATGTAAATGCAAGTAAAAAGAAACTGCGGATGGGCTGACAAGTAAAAAGATATGTTTTAGGTAGTTTTCAAACGATATCTTCAGTACATATTTGATAAGAGAGCACTGGCAAGTTGGCAAGTTTTGGCTATTCTTATCGTGTTTATTTATATCATGATTTAATGTAAATATTGGCCAATATATCAGCCGCAGAAATCCTGGTTGGGCTACAGAGAGTCCACTCCATGTGTTTCTGTAATGATTCTGTAAACCTTTTTCTCCTTAGATGTCTGTTCAGTATCAGTATCAAAACCTTTCATTGGTGGAGATTTTCATGTGGCTCTGATGGTCAAAGAGTTTAAAATGTCATAGCAGGTCTTTTATTTTTTCTTATTTATTGTAGATTTGCATTAGTTTTGCATGTTTTTTTCTAACCCTTTTTTATCTGTTGCTAAGACACTCACATGATTGGTTTTTAGTTTGACATTTTTTCTTCTTTACGATCCGTGTTCTGTGCTCTTGGTGGCCACCTGTGGCCTGCTGTTCTGCATGGTCATGCCTGGATTTTAAGACTATAGTTTCCATCCTTTTTGCCACAGTTTGAGCTTTATGTGATGCTCTCGCAGGCAGGTAGATGGAGCTGACCTCAATCAACCCACCCCTCCTTCTGCTGACCTCCCACCCTGCACCCCTGAAACCCCTCCTACTGCTGCTGAGCTGGATGCACGTCTGGCTCAGTATGAACAGAGAGCAGAGGAGGAGGATGAGGAGGAAGAGGAAAGAATCCCAGATCTTCGGAAAGACGACATGATGGCGAGGAGGACGGGAGTTTTCCATAAACAAAGCGCCTCTACAGTGACTTACAACCGTTTCCTGCCTCTGCCCAGCACTAAGCGCGGCACACAAGGGGAGGTCACCACTGATGCTGCTCCGCGGAACAAAAGGAAAGTGCAGGCAGACAGGAGCAAGAACCTGAACGTCAGGTGGGCTGAGATTTGTGTGTCTAACAGTGTGCGGAGGCACTAACACGCTTGGTGTGGTTTGCATCCTCAAAGAGATTCTCCAACATGATGTTTAGTTATTTCAATTATAGGAGTTTCTCTCATAGAGTTGAGCAGCAGCCACCCAGAGTTCCCATGGAAACACCTCAACCGCATCCTGACACGATTGTCATCCGAGCAACGTCTCACAGCGAACGAGAGTATGATGATGATGACGAGTACGATGAAAATGAGCTTCTGCCTGACCTGGAGAAGGATGATATGATGGCACGAAGGACCAGATCATTCCAAAAACAGAGTGCAGCCAGAACAAACCAGTCCCTCAACCAGTTCCTCCCAGTGCCTGGATCAGTTAAATATAACATTGCCCCAGTGTCTGCAATGAAGCCACTACACAGCAGACCTAAACTCACAGAGAAGATGGCTTGTGAGAGGTATTTACTGTGTTTGAATGATGAAGAGATTGTGGTGTCGGCCAACTACTGCAACTAACGAACATATTTTACTGGCAGAGACGAAGGTTTGATTATGTTTACAAGTTAAATGGCCTGCAGATCTAACACTAATACATCTCTGTGGATGATTTATAGTGGATCCTGACCCAAGTGTGATGTTGACTTGGTTCCATGTTTGAGTGCCTGCAGCTGGACGCTTGATGTGGTTTCATTTGTATTATTTGTATATGAAAGAACCAGTCGACTTTGATTTGCTGTTGGGATTGGATTCTTGGAGTTATGGTTCTCATATGGCTTGATGAAGTTTGTGCTTGGATTCTGGCCTTTTGTTTTTTTGCTGTTGAGGTTTAACCTTGACTTTGTTTGCTATGACTTTGGTTGTTGGGCTCTAGTTGAGTACTGAACGGCTGTTATCTTTGTATTTAAAGTGTAGATCACTGCTTAGTCACCTAGGGGCGACACAGCTGCTACTCTGCTCTCTCGTTTTTTAAATTCTTGGGGTCGTTTGCCCAAATTACAAACAAAGCTAAAAGCAATTACCAATAATTTCCTTGTAGGTTTTGGGGAAAGAACTATGTAACTTGGTACTAATTATACAGATAATTTTTTTTTTATTTAACAGTGACTATGTGTTATAAACATTAATCTTGAATCACAATGAGAGATGCATAACACCAGATTTAGCTGACAGCTAGTTTCCATCTGCAGTCCCCACATAAAATAACAAAAACACAAAAACAAATAAACAAACCAACAAAATAAGTTAGCAGTCAGTGTTAACTGCTGTCTCCTCACTGTACAACATCAGCACAGCCACACAGTCACACAACCAACACATTTACTGTAACAGCAACTTGCGAGGCTACCCCCCCACCCCCAATAAAAACGTGCTCCATGAACCCCAAGTAAAGTATTCATTCACCATCCATTTACTACAAACTCCTTTATTCTCCATTCTGCATATGTGGAATATGTGGATGAATGTTTAGTTGATATGTTGTGTGCTCAAGAAAATATCACACCAGCAATGTACCAACTGAACATTGTCTCTATATTCCCTCTTACTACTTGTACCAAATGACATTGTTATTTCCAAGAATCTTTCAAGGACATTATTAGGATATCACAGACTTGTAAAAAGGTGAATTATGTTTTGCCAAAAGCACATTTTTTTTTACTTACCTGTTATCTAGCCAGACTGATAGTTTTGGTTTTATTTCCCAGGTTATGAGATATCTGTCTCTTTAACTTTGCAAGTGCCAAAGACACAAGTAAATATGGCTTGAACTATCAATCTATTAATTGATTTATTGCTCATAAGAAAGTTATTTGTCAGTTTGTCGAACAATTTTCATAAGTGGTTAGTTGGGGTACTCAAGCAATTTAGTATTATCCTTGAATACAGAAGGGGGACTTACAAAAAACGTATCCAAAGAATGACCCCTTGCTCTCTCCGTAATCCAACTTGCTGTCATTAGTTTTCATAGGGGTGTTATCTTCAGAAAAAAAGAACTTCCAATAATCACTGATCACAGTGAGATCTGTTCATTATCCAAACTAACATTTTCTGTAAGATGTTGCTTTTATATGTAATTGTTCAATGTTTTGAGCTGCTCAAACACAATTCTTTTCAGGATGTTGCTGATATCTCACAACCTCTGCAGATAAAACCAAAACTATCTGCATGACTAGATACTATAAGGCGTGAGTAAGACATCGAACTTAGCTAAAACTGAAGAGCTGAGCAGAGATCAGCTGCAGTCGTCTCTTGTCTGTGATGCAGTCTTGATTTACCCTTTGATCAGTATTTCCTGGTAACTTTGACCTTGTCACTGGATTTTAGCAGCAGTGTTACCGTGGCAGCAGAACCTCAAGCCCTGCCCTCCAAAGCCCCGATTCTCTGTAAGCGTGCAGGGCTGAGGGAGAGACAGGACGAGGATGGAAAGCAAGACATGACAATCCCTAACACCTCTGTCACAAATGTGACTGAGCCCCCCTCCTCTCCATTGCGCACCCCTCCATCCAGTCCTGCTCATGCTCAGACTTTTAAAGTGAAGACAGAGCTTGAAAAGCAGAGTGTCGAGGAAAGAGCTGAGGAAAAGGTGGATGAGAGAAAGAAGGACGTGAACGAGCAACCACGAAAGAAACCGTTCTGGCTGGATGACGATAATCTACCTCCCATCATGTGAGATTCCCATTCAGCTCCTTTTGTGTCTTCATCTGTCCCTTTCTCAGATTTAGCTCTCATCCAGTCTGAAGTGTTACATTAGCATTAATGCTGCTGCCCATTCCCTCACCTGCTGTTTCCTCTCATCCACTCTATCTGTTACTGTTTTAGGATGAGCCGGAGAGTTGCTTTTATGTCTGAGGACACTGAGTAAGTCTTCGGCGTGAACCTTGATGAACATCTGCATGACGACAATGTACACGCTGTGCACGTTCGATTTCAAGAGTACAGTCCAAAAAATATATTATTATATGACTCACTAACATTATACTCATTGCTCTGCATTGTCACATCATGACTCCTTATTAACATCCTGCTTTTTTATTGACATCTTAATGTCATTCTGTTTTGCATTGTTTTTGCTTGTTTGTTTCGTCATTCAATAAAACGCACACACTAATATTAACTACTCCCTTATTAAGTTGAATTAATGTGTTTGGCCTGCCTAAATAAATTGAGTTTTTAAGTTTGTGCAGTTGCTTGTTTGATTTCTTTGTGATTAATTTACGCAAACACCCTGACATATTTTTGTTATTGTGTGGAGGTGTGGGACAACACATACACAACTAATATAAATTCACTACACACAGAAAAGAACAATAAGGATGACAATGTAATGTTTGTGTTAGTGGACTGATATTGGTTGTGTCTGAGTGTGTCTTACTTTTTCCATTTTGAGAAAGGGAGCATTTTGTTTTCCTCCCTGTTCCTTTTCAATCATTTAATGTTTGTTATTATTTCTATATAACCGCGCATATGTTGTTTGAAATTTGTATTACTGAAGTAGCTGACAAACAATGACTGAATTAAGATTCAATATTTTCAGTTTTCCAGAGCCAAATTGGACAAAGTGAATATGTTGGGTCAAGTCATTCAGTAATTTAAACAAGATTAAACTGTCTTTTTCTTCCTCTCTAGGAGCGTGAGTATGAGTGACATGCTTAACGAGGATGAGGTGGGACACTTGCCGCCACTGAGCCAATCGCGATATGAGCGCATGCACGAACAGTACAACAACTTTCAGGAAGATGACGACCACTGGCAAAATGTAAGAGACTTGTGATACTTAAACTGAGAATGTTAGCTTGATTTTATTAATGTGCAGTAGCATTATGCTAAATTAAGACTGCCACCATGTGACACTGTGAACCTGTGACAGGACTTGGCTCGCTGGAAGAATCGCCGCCGCAGCGCATCGCAGGAACTGATCAGGAAAGAGGAAGAGAGAAAGAGGATGGAGAAAAGGATGAAGGAGGAGAGAAGTGAAAGCAATAAGAGGAAAAGCATTAAGACCTACAAAGAGATCGTAGAGGAGAAGTAAGGATGATATTTAGGCCTTAGTAATTTTGCACATGTCCAAAAAAGTACTATTTTAGTGCTTGAAAGACGGTCTTTTTGTAAAACTATACAAAAACTAAACAAAAAATGACTGTAGCATTTGCTTTTGCTCAAGAGGTAGAAAACTACCAGAATGCACTGGTGGGTGACATAATGCAAGTTGCCTGTCCAGAAACAAAGTGGCGACCAGCTGGTAGCAAACAGTCTCGAATTAGAGTTAAACAGTAAGCCTGAATATCTTATATTTCATTAGCATCGCCTAGTTTTATTGTTTGAGCAGAGTATGGTCTGAGTTTGAGAGAGAGCAGGGCAGGTCACTCTTTTGATTCGCGTCTATACTTCCTGTGTCCTAATGTGGAAGTACAATCTGTAGTTGAAGCAACCGCCCAAGATCTGGGCGCTTGCAAGATAGAGGAAATTTTACCACTGTCCATTTACACATACTACCCACATTATTATGATGCAGAGCTGGTTGACAAATGTCAAAGTATCCCTTCGACATGAGATGATATTTAAAGGGATAGTTCAGATATTTTGAAGTGGGGTTGTATGAGGTACTCCAGTCAGTGTATTGCCAACAGTAGATGATGGTAAGCATGCCCCCAGTTTAGTGAATCAGGCAGGAGCACCAACACGGATTAAACTAACTGATTGAGGCAGCGGTAGACCAGCAACTCCCATCTTCTGCAAGGTAAAATGAGTATTTTTGTCAAAGGAGTCTGGCTTTGAGGAGAGCATATATAACGGCTATAGTTCCCCGTTTGAAAGAGCTGTCTGACAGAAGGGTAGAGAACCTGAAAGGGAAGATAGTCTAAATATAGCGTACACTTGAACTGATATTGATTGTTTTCTGTGGCTAGAATAAGTTTAGCTGCAGCCCCCGTCCACACCAGTACTTTCCTTAGCTTCCATGGCAGCACTCCTACCTGAAACACTTCATTCTTTCTTTTTCCTTTTCTTTCCTAGGGAGCGCAGAGAGGCAGAGTTGTGTGAAGCCTACAGGAACGCAGCGACTCCAGAGGAGGCCGCCATGGTTTTACAACGATACGCTCTTCGCTTCACCATTAGTGACGCAACACTGGACAGCCTGAAACTGCCCAGATCCACTTCAAAACCCAAACACGACCTTATTAAGGTGGACAAGGAGCACAAAACAACACCACCTATCAATGAAACATCAGAGCCTCTGTACAAACCAGAGCCACCTGTTACACAAGACCAGACGCCCACAGACCCTGAAGAGATGGAAACAGATCCAACTGCTCAACAAGAGACATCAGCTTCTGTCTCTCCCAGCTCCCCGACACTTGGCAGCCCACTCAGCCCAATCACAAACTCAGAAAGCGTGCCACCTCAGTCACTAGAACTGAATGAGCCTCAGTCCAAACCAACCGAGTCTCCAACTACACACCGAGAACAGCCGATCACAGGAGGTGCAGAGCCTCAAACCAAACACACTCCGCCTCAGACTGCTCAAGTGCAACCTCAAACCTCACAGCCTGTACACACACTCCCCTCCCCTCCATCTGTATCCCCCAGACCCGTCCCCCTGCTGGCAGCCAAGCCCTACTGCCAGCCCAGGAACACACAGCCTGGACACAAACCTGTCAAGGTGAGGGCTCCATATCAGTCAGTCAGCGTCATCTGATACTTTGTTGTTCCACTTCAGTGACCCTATGCTTAAGGTGTCTGTTGTATTGAGGATGTTTTAACATTTTGACTTCTTGCTCTGTGACATGGATGCAGTTTTTAGTTCTCTGCATGCTGTTTGAAGGTGTGTTTGATGATAAGTCACTGGCAACAACAATCAACTTCCCTCAAAAAGCAGAAATGCATCTTTCAGCTTCTCCAAAAGACAAAGTGCTCATCTTACTGAACAACATGTGGTTCACGTATTAATGTTGATCATTTCTCACAACAAAATAAAATAATTGAAGGTCAAACCTCTGATCCACTTTCTAGTGGATACAAGACACATCGGATGAAAACACATATGTGTACTTACAGAATGTTCTACTAGTTCCCAGACTAGGCTTCTGGTCGCTGCTCATGTGGTCGACCATGCCCATTCCATTTATCTATGGTTTTATTTTTCCGTATATTCTGTCATCAGTGTTGGTTTGCACAGTAGTTTCCAGCATGTTGTGGATTTGACTTAAAAGAAGTAGTCCCAAACGACACTGTGAATTAGAGAATTTTGTATTTATTTCTAAAGACATTTGTTAAGAAGAGTTCAACAGAGTTTGCTAAAAGTTTACCAAATCTTCAAACTGCCTGTAGACACATAAAAATGGCATCCATGAGTTTGTGTGACTCTCACTATGTAGGAAATGTTGAATTAAAAAATCAAACTATGCCCGTAATCCTGACCTTTATGCATGTGTCCCACTCAGATGGACGGGTTGGTGCGAGTGAATGGAGATGTGATGGAGGATATATCTTCTTCCACTCCACCTATCTCTGCACAGCACTCACCACTGGAGGTCAAAGATGTTCCCTCAGAGCAGACTGAGAAAGCTGTTCCCTCTAAACATACAGAAACAAGCGTTCCCCCCAAACCAACAGAGAAAGATGTTCCCTGCACACTGACAGAGAAAGACGTTCCCTCCAAAGAGATAGAGAAAGACGTTCCCTCCAATCAGACAGAGAAAGATGTTCCCTCTGAGCAGAGTACGACCAATCAGGAGACGGTGCAGCAGACGCCTCCTCCACAGATGCTGCCTCCACAGACAGAAAAACCAACTTCGTCTTTAGGCTCGGCCATCAGCTCCCTGATTGGAGGCCGAAACTGTACTATCACGACAACTATTGTGACAGAGCTCACACATGTGGAGCCACATCATCCGGATATCCACAGCAATGGACAGGTAATGTCACAAGTGGCATGTTTAAGAACAGAACACGTTTCTTGTGTGTTAGCCCATTTAATTCAAATAATGAATGCTTTACACTACCGCTGACCATATTCATAAAGGACACAGCTATTTTTTATATTGAGTCTGGAGTAAATATGTTTTTCTAACCATCCAGACACCCGTAGGTTTCAATTCCTTTCCATACACTATGCAGGAGTTTCATATTAGCTTGTGAAAGGTGGTTTTGTCGCCTTTACTCTCTGCCAAAGCTGCACTATCACTGCATCGCTGCATGGACTACAGATAAAGAGTGAATTGTTTTCATGGATTTGCCATCCTGGTGCATTCAAGTGTTTATGGAAAGTCTTGACACCTGAGACCACACGAGCATCAGCCCTCGATTCTTCTTACCATTTACAAGCTGTGTTAGTGGAAAATGAAACCCAGGGGACAAACTGAAAGTAACATGGGTGCTGTTAAAACAGGATATTGTGAATTTAGTTAGGTTTTGCATTAAAAGGTTGCAGTTCAGCAGCTGACTTGGGTATTGGAAGCACATGAATACACCGAAACAGAGGAGATTTTTACTTATTATCTTTATTACCCCAAAGTGAAAACACTAACAGAAAGACAAAAGATGAGAGAAAACTTTAATGTGCCCATGGGGAAATTTGTCTTAGACTTCATACTGCAGGATAAAACCAATAAATATGATATACAGTTCAGAATTAAAACATAAAGACAAGAAATCTGGCTATTGCCCAAATCTGTGGCCAGTTGCACTTCGTTTAAAACAGCAATATTATGTACGTAACATATAATTTTTGTCTAGGAACTTTATAAAATATGTTTTAGCTCGCAGTGCAGAGACATGAGCTTGACCTGAAACACCCCTCAGCTGTTCACTGTGATGGATGTCCTATGTAAAGCAAGTTTCCAGTCTCCTCAGCTTGATTTTAATATTGCATTTACATGAACTGAAGCCAGCGACTGCCTGGAAAGAAAACACAGTCAGGAGATAAAAAATGTTATTGCATATTTGGGACCTGAAACTTGTCAGCAATAATTAAAGTATATGTGATTTATTCCAGTTAATGTTTTATTCATGTAGTTGAATTTTTAACTTTCAGGTCAACGGTACTCCTGGGTTATCTGGGAGTCCAGTGGAGGAGAACAAGGTGCAGCTGGCTACATCACAAAACAGCATGCACGAATATTCTCCCACTGTCACAGGTAACACTGCAAATTATAGTATGTATTATAGTTTACAACATGATTTTTGCTGCAGATATTCTGTATAATTTCTTTCTTTTGCAGTGATTGTATTTACATGACTTACATGTAGACATGTTAGTCATGTTTTGTATGTATTTATATACCCTTTTTTTCACCTACTTATATGTTCATTCTGTGTTTATTGATATTATATGTTATTATATGTTCATTTCTGTCTTTTATTTTATATCTTTGCTCAGCTTTGTTATCCTTGTTTTTAGCTGTATGTCTGTTTATTTTTTCCCATAATTTGATCTGTATAAGTACATCCGGAGCAACTTAAATCCAGCCTTAAACTCCTTGTATGTGCACACATACTTTGCCTATGAAGCTGATGCTGATTCTGATATATATTTGTACTGATGTGTGTCTCTGTGTCTTTCTCCGCCACAGAGGGGCTTGAGGAGAGCAGTGTGACTGTGAGTATCTCCAAGCATCTCCATCTTTTTTTCTGTTTCTCCTTCATTCTCAGATTTGACCCTGTCCTGACCCTTCGTCTCCAGTAGTCGCTGTAGTCAAACTTTGTCCTCTCACCTTTCCTCTCTTTCTGTCCTTTTGGTCCGTATACGTGTGTGTGTGTGTGCGTGATTGTCGGTCGGGTCTGGTTAGATTGAGACCCCCATGTTGAACTTGGCTAAACGTGTTAATCACTGGGTCTGGGACCCCAATGAGGAGCGTAAACGCCTGGAAAGTTGGCAACAGGAGCAGGAGCGCCTCCTACAGGTACACTGGTGGAATGGTGTGTATATGCATGGCACCATGAATGTTCAGCAGAAAACAGAAGGCACAGGGTGTACTGGATGTGTGTATATTATATATTTGTGTATATACATGTGTGTTTATGTGTGTGTCATATGTGTGTTTCTGGTGCATGCAGTATTTAACATGTGCAGTGTTTCTCTGCAGGAGCAATACCAGAGAGAGCAGGAGAAGCTGAAGAAGGAGTGGGAGAAAGCCCAGCTTGAGGTGGAGGAGGAGGAGAGGAAGCACAATGAAGAGGTACAGTCACACACAGACTGACAAATCATCACACGCTGCTTTTGTGTGTCTTATATGTTGTGTCTTTACTTTGTTTATACAAATTCCAGGAGAGAAAGATCTTGGAGGAGACTGTGACACCCTTAAATCCCACCTGCTCATTAAACCAGCAGTCGGGACAGACAGGGACGACTCCATCAACTCCAGAAAACAACAAGACAGAAATAAGAAATGTTCCTGCTCAGCAAAACAGCCAAAGACCCTCCCCTGGGAATGAGGATCAGCACGCATCCAAGCTGCATTTTTTCCAGGGTGAGATGCATGCAGAAATACACGCTGATGCAGGAGGTATATTAATGTGTGTGCACCGCTCCTTCAATTTCAGTTCAAGAGTGTAGTCTCAGAGTTTCTGAGATAAAAGTTTATGTCTTTATTTTTATAGATTCTGCAGGTGACGGTGAACCTTCAAAGAAACAGGAACTGTGGAAGACGGCCTCTCTGGACCGCAACCCTCAGCTGAACCAGCCACATATTGTTAAACGGTATATAAGGATGCTTTTGTGTGCATGCACCATGATATCTTTTAGGGTTCTCTGCATTTTTGTCCTGAGTGTATGTGAAGTCTGCAGTGCCAGGGATCAGCACACTCAGGGCCCCGCCCCTGCCTGCTGCCCGGCACACAATACACCCAACCCTGATTCCTGTCCCTGTGGGTGGTGGGCCCACAGGGTGCTAGCTCCATATTAATTATTCAAGCTTAGCCTGACCGGGCCCCATGTCCCAAGGCCCACCCACCAGATGCTCGCTAGCAAGTTACCGCCCAGGTCTAGCTCCAGGGGAGTGTCCCCGGTGTCCCCATACTGGGCAAGGTACTGGAAGTCCGAATATGCCAAGTCATCACCGTCCTCTTGAATCACTCTTAGTCTGGCCCCTCCCCTGCAACCACTTTGCCTTGGGAGACCCGTCCAGGGGCTATTAGCTGCGGACAACACAGCTCCCAGGATCACGGGTACACGCAAATCCCTCCACCACGTTAAAGTGGCAATTCTTGGAGGAGCGTCCTGAAATGCTCTTCTCTGTGTAAATGGATTCCAGCTAATTTGGTAGCAAATGAATGAGCGTATGATGTAATTGTGAGTGAAAGCAAGACTGTCTAACTTTTGCTAAATTGGGGCCACTGTGGACAAAGGTGACAATCATGTGTAAATGCTAAATTATGCTAATGCTAAATTGCTACGTTAATTTAATAGCAGCACACGTGGAAAAGTTATCCGTGTTTCCTTATTGATTAGAATGCCAAGATTTTAATGGAGAGCAAATGGCTGGAAGAACTGCATGAATGTGTTTTATGTCTCATTGAATAGTGCTACAGCACTCTACAGCACAGATGACAAAAATGTAAATTTTGTTTTTGCATCCTGAGAGACTTTTCTGATGTATAAACAGCAATCATCTAAAACATGTTACGAATATTTTGGATGTGTGAAAATTTCATTTTCTGTCTTTTTCTCACCACAGGTCTGAATCACATGACGCCGTGACAAGCAAACAGCAGATCTCCCCTTCATCACCTCAGCCTCCCTCACCCAGCAGGTAATGATGCGAGCACACACATACACAACTGCACGTCTGATAGAAATTAAGTTTCTCTGTTAAATGGAGTGAAGATGCGTTAATATCTGTTTTCATCCTGTGCGTGTGTGTGTAGGTGTGTTAGTGGGAAGAGACTGTGTACTGGTTGTTCTCAGCCTCTGGGAAAAGGAGCTGCTATGATCATCGATACACTGGGACTCTTTTTCCACATACAGTGTTTTAAGGTACTGTGTTACTCTGGTACACACATACACACTAATTTGGGTACTTCATACTTCATTTTACTTCACACAGAAGCAGCATCTCTGGCTTCTGTGTGAAGGATTTGAAGATATACAGAGTTTACAGAGTTGTTAATAGTCAACTGTATTTGTCTCTCTCAGTGTGGAGTGTGTGAAGGGCAGCTGGGTGACGCCACCACAGGGACTGACGTACGGATTCGTAACGGACTGCTGAGCTGTCATGAGTGCTATATTGCATCTCGGGGTGAGAACACACACAATGACACACACACTGTCACACACATACAGAGCACATTAGTTGTGAGAATCCCCCATGAACTACATTCACATCCTTAGAAAAAACAAAGGGCATGCAATACTTGACGAGCTCCTTAACCCACATTCAAGGATGTGGCAAGCAGCTGGTCGTCATAGTGACGGAGGATTATGAAGTGGAAGTAGTTTTTGATACAAAAATGTCAATTATGTTTTTACAGGAGGACACAGGTAACTGTATTACCGCACAGAAGGAAGTGTGAATCTACTGCTAGCTCACCTAGCACCCCTGAGCAAGCTAACATTACAGCTCAGCTGAGGAGGGCGCTAGAAATGTTTCCACCTCTCACTGTCACATGCATGAGCCTCTTGTCCATGAGCAGATGCTTGCTTCCCTCTGCGTGGGTGTAGTTTGATAGAAAGAAATTAGTTCCTACATGAAACTGCTCACAGCAAGGTGACTAACGTTTCGACGCCAACTGCGTCTTCATCGGAGTCAAAGTGCAGTTGTCGTCGAAACGTTAGTCATTAATAAATTCATCACAAGTGATCTGAGTGCTCCAGTGCTTTTCTTGTGGATTCCTCCACGGGGTTATTTGGAAACATATGTATTTTTGATTTGGGGGTGAACTGTCCCTTTAAACTAGACCCTTTATAAAATGGGGTTAGGGGCCAGCATCATGTTATTAATGTCCTTATGTCAAGGGTCTAACACAGTGACTCTGACAAGAAACAGTGTTATTAAACAACCTGATTATACGTTAAGATGTTAAGAGAGCAGACGTTTTACAGACATATTTCCATGTGTTTGCAGGCAGAGGTCAGCCCACCACACTATGATGACCTACATTTGAACTGGAAGCCCCCACTGTCCACATCAGTGATTGGACGTAGAAGAATTCTTGAACTTTGACTCACATCCTGGAAATTCTGGAATGCTCTTGAAAACTCTTGGAATCATCATCTTTCTCATGAATTGCACAAACAGCTTTATGGATGTTACTGAGAGCAAAAACTGGACTGACATGCAGACTGAGTGACACAACATCACATGCACATACAGAACAGTGTGTGTGCTTATTAACTGTACACATGTATACACTTTAACATTTTAATACGTGTAGCATGGATGTAATCAAACAAATCAACGTGTTTAGACCTTTGCACATCCATATTTAGCACAGTTAGACACTAAAATAAGGATCTGATAACATGTTAACGCTGAACGCTGAACCACCGCACATCAGTCTCAAAGTCTTGACTCATTAACCCCTGCTTCTGCACTGATCATGTGACAGGTCTGGGTTGGATAACCGGAAGTAGCTTGACCATTACAATGCCTTACTCATCATCATCATACTTTCTCATCCTTTTTTTGGGTTTTGTGTTTACAGTTTTGCATGAAAGAAGAACATATATAAGTTATTGTGAGTATTGCTCAGATGACGTAGTGTGAGTTTGACGTACGTTGTTATCGTCTCGACAGCTGAACTTTAACTTTCCTCTTGTATGTTGTACATCATCATGATATTTTCCGTTGTTTTTTTTGTTTGTTTGTTTTTTTTTTGGGCATCTCGCTAACTTACACAAGCTTTTTTTTTTCTTTATAATTAATTTTACAGGAATGAGAATGCATGTTATTAATTATATACTTGTTCTTTGGATTTTTAAATATTTTCCCTTTAAGATGTTTTAGCCATTGTTTTATTCTCATAGACTGACTACATCCGAATCAGTGCCTTATGTAATGAATGCGAGAGGGCTAGTGTATGTGCAGGAGCTGTTCACACCCACACGGACCTCTGGGTCTTGGCACATGTGTGTGTGTGTGTGTGTGTGTGTGCGTGAGTGTATGAGGTCATGCATGTACAGGTGCGACTGCAATGTGTGATCTGACTTGAAGCACAGTTCCATACCAGCAAAAAACATTTCAAATGGATCTTCTAATCACCTGCTCTTTTCTTCCACCCCCTCTTCCATGAGCTAAACCAATGACACAAAGTGATTTGCTGCTTCCCTGTTAATTGTTCCTCCTTATAATGACAGCTCCACAACGTCCTCCTATAATCTCTCCTCGTCTGCCTCTATCACAAGTGTTGCCTCCCCAGAGTCTGAGCTGAACGCCTCTCTCCTCTGTGTGTCATCGCCTCGGTCTGAACACCTGACAGCGTCTTCATCACTCAGAGGAACAGAGCGCTCAGTTCATTGTCTTTTATAGCAAGTGTATGTTTATCAATAAAATATTTTAAATGGGATGACATCTGTCTTTTGTTAATTAGAATGCAGATTAAGTAGGCAGGTAAAAGAATGAATCCTCTCAACTGAATAAAAAAGGGCCCTAACATAGGTCAACAGGTAAACAACAGTGGAAAAATTTTAGATTTTTAACTTACGTAAAAGTAGTGATAACATGATGTAGAAATATGCTTAAAGTTTAAAGTAAACGTAAAAGTCCTGGAATAAAGATCTTATTTAAGTTAAAGAACAGGAGTCTAATCAGCTAAATGTACCTAAAGTATAACAAGCAGAGGTACTTATTTTGCAGCAGAAAATTCCCTGCTATTTTAGTTATGTAATTTTAATCTGCTGTGTAACTAGTAGCCACAGCTATTAAATAAATGTAGTAGAGTAAAGACTACATTTACCTGTTTGGATGTTTGAAAAGAATAATTTTGTATTTTTTCCTAGATGCTATTCATTCACAAAAACCTGTTTAATGCACCTAATGTTTTGAGCTGTTTAAATATATATTAATTGACAGAAAACCAGTATTTATAGTAGTCAAATGTTTATGTTGTTCAGCTTTGTTGTCCTTGTTTTTAGATGTTATGTCTATATCTGCGCAAGTACTTTAGATGGTAATTAAAACTGGACTCCCTATTGGATATAACATATATGAAGATGTCAGTAGCAAAAAATGCACAATGCTGAAGAGTCAACCATTGGTGCCTGGGCTCTCCTTATTGACAAAGGGAAGGAGGCAAGGAGTCATAGCCCGTATAACCTATATGTTATTTTTTTTTAATCTTTCATTATTTTTTTTCTTCGTTTTATTTTTAATTTAATTTAACTTAATTTAATTTAATCTAATTTATTATTATTATTATTGTTATTATTGTTATTATCATCATCATTATTTCTTCTTCTTCTTCTTCAGTTGATCTACTAAGACCAAGTTAAGGTGGGGGTAATTGTTGTGTATTATTGTTGTATTGTATTGTATTATATAAAAGTTGGTAACAAATCTTTTTTAATTAATTAATTAATTTAAAAAACGAGGTCAAATCTTGGCCAATAAAGCTGATTTTGAAATTTCCATAACTTTGTTTAACAAGAAATTATGTCAAATTCTCAAATTCTCTAACAATATAAGTTTCAGAAAACTGGTATTTATGTCAGGACAGGGTTTATATTTTTGTACTGTTAATGATAATAAGCAGAAATCAGCAATAATAATAATAATAATAATAATAATAATAATAAAAATTGAAGGATTTATTGCGCCGGGAACAAGCGGATCCATAAACTAGGGGAACAGGAAGTGTACCGGAAGTGCCTGTTCGCCCCGCCCTCTTGGTAGCATGTAAGCTAATGGTTGTTTGTTGTTGTTCTTTTATTTTTTCTTTAAAAACATCGAACACCGACACAAAATGGACTCAAAGGGGCCCTCTCTTTATGCAGTATGTATATGTATATTTAACGTTAACTGGCTGCCATGGTAACGGTTAGCTTGTCCGTTAAAGAGCAGTAAATACTGTGTGGCAGTTAGCCTGTGTTAGCTAGCCAGTAGGCTAAAAACAGCAACTGTCACGATACGACTGTGTTTGTGTCGTGTGGTTATCTTTTACAAGCTGTCTTTTATGCTCTTTAATCGGCTCTAACAAGCAGTAAAACCGAGATTTGTGATCAATGATTTTGTGGTTTCTCTGCTGTTTCCTGCTGTCAGTGTAATTCTGTTTGTTGTGGTGCAGATTTAAGATTAATCACAGCAGAGGTTTTTAGTTTCAGTTTCCTTTTAGGCATAAACACACAGTCATACACGGATATGAACTGACCAGTTGTTGCTCCTCTCAGTCTATGAATTGAATAATGGTGGTCCGGGTCGAGTTTAGTAGATTGTGTTAGTTATTTTTTCTCGGGAATGAACCATTAGTCATTACTGAAAGATGGCAGGTTACATGACTGCTCACGGATATGTTTTGGTTCTTAATAAATACCACTATATTGGAGACACAATACAAGATAAGAGCAGTGGTGGAAGAACTAACTTACTCAAATCTTTTACTAAAGTGAAGGCATCAATACCATAGTGTAGAAATCCTCCTGCATCCTGCATTCAAAATGTTTCTTCAGTAGATGTACAAAAGTATTAATATGTGTTTGTTGATTATATTTGGTATTATTGATCTCAATCTGCCAAGTAATTAAAATAGTTATTATTGAAGTATATCACAGGACTATAAAGTAGCAGAAAATTGAAATACACAAGTAAAGAACCTCAAAATTGTACCAAAGTGCAGTACTTGTGTAAATGTACTTAGTTACTTTCCACCAGTGGATAAGAGAAACTTGATTTGTCCCCTGGAGGGAGAAGTAGCTTGTACAGAAATCACAAATAAATCAGGTTTATATGCCGAAACAATGGTGGTAAAAATAACAGAGTTGGTACTTAATATTTAAAAACTCATATTTTTGCAGTTAAATCAACTAATCTGTACATAGAGAATAATATGTTGTTTGTTTTAGCCGGCAGGCCCCTCATTAGACATGTCACGAAGCATAGAGGAGGAGTCTTTGGTGGACGGACCTCTGATCTCTGCTGACGCCCTCCACTCTGCCATCAGGAGGGAATTTCAGACTATACCAACACCCTGCCATGCTGCCCTCCTGTCTCTACTGCATGTATGACACACACACATTTACGCACATACAATCACTGTCTTTACATGCACTGTAATAATGTCTATTATTCCCTAATAAAGTACCAGCAGTAACCTGACACATCTGACAGAAAAAAATTGAAGTACTTGTGATTTTAAAACCCTCCAAAATGATTGGATTTGGAAATAAACTGCTGAAAGCACAACACAATGTTTAAACCAAATTTAATATAATATGTTTATGATGATTATTCTTGTTTTATTTTGATATTATGTTACTATTGATATTGTGATGTTTTTGCTACAGTAATGCAGAGCCTAAACAATTAGTTAATGAACTGGTTGGTTGGTAGAGACAGACACAAAATACAACTATTTTGATAATAATCATCTGTGTAATGGTTTAAGCAAGAATGCCAGACCTTTGCTTGTTTCAGCTTCTTCAATAGGATGATGTACGTCTTTTTTTCTGGTTTATATCGTTATAAACCGAATATCTTTAGGGTTTGAGATGCTGGTTGGACAAGTTGACATTACAATTTGGGATCTGGGGAAGCTCTGATGGGCTTTTTTCCTGAAATTTTAAGGACAAAACAACCAATTGAGTAATCAAGAAATTTATCTGCAGATTTTTCTAGAGTAATCTAACTAGTGCAGCACATGTAAAGGCCTTTATCCACTCTGCCCTCTTAACCGAGACACTCACAGTGACTCACTTTATTTTCCATGTTTAATAATAGTCATAGTGTGTGCTGGTCTGTCCCGACATCTCCTGTTTCATACATCTGTCTCACTCGCTGTCCTCTCTTCTTCGTTTCAGGTTGTGTTCGTGGTGTTGTCAGTATGTTTGGCAGTGCTGTGTGTGCTGGAATTTGGCCAACAGGAGGTGTGTATGAGCATTTTGGGTAATGTGCGAGGCGACAGCATCATTGTGTTTGGGAAGGTGTGTTTGTGGGTGCTGGTGCTGCTCTTCACTGCGTGTGCACAGCACCACCACAGCCAGGCCAGGAGCAGAGGATACCTGCGCTTCTACAGACAGATGCAGGGACTGAAGCACCTGCCGCTCTCCGTGCACTCTACAGGTACAACTTCACACAGGTTATCACACAACAGAAATTCCATTAACTGCACGTGCAGAGGTCACTTTTCTCCACAAGGTGGCAGTAATACTGTGTGTGTTTCTGTTAATGTGCAGGGAATGTTCTGCTGCTGGTTGTTCTAGCTGCACATTTATCAACAACTGTGCACACCTGCATGCTGCTCAGCATCCTGGGGATTGAGCTCTTGGTGGCATTGCCATGCCTCATCCACTACACAGGTAAACTGATCTCATTGAAGATATTTTAATAATGAGGGAGATTATTTCACTCTGGGATTGCAGGTGAATCTTGTAAAACAGCAGACATTAATGTAGTCAAGAGAGGTTTGATTGCATATATGTCAGACTTCAGTACATGCACACACACACAGGCCTGCTCCTCCAACAAATGAACAGACAGACAGTGCACAGCGCCCCTTGCTTTCAGCCCACAAAGCCTCACCCACCCCCCACAATAACACATAAACCTATAAACGAGTAAAATTTAACTTCAGAGGTAAAAGGGAGCACATGAACACCACAGAGGGCTCATGTCTTAACAGCTTTATTAGTTACACTTGCACCCTTTCTTCTGAATTAGTGATAAAGACATGGTTTCCTGTATCTGTATTTAAAAAAATGTGATTTTTCCAATTTCAGAATATTAATTCTGTTTGCTGAAAGGCAGCCTGGCAGCTAACCTACCTAACTTAAACCCTGCGTAAATGATTTCATGTTTTATTCAAAAGGAGAAGGTATGAAAAAAGCTGAAATACTAACTTAATTTCTTGTATCTTGTATCACATTCCCGTGCTTCCCCAATTTCGCTGAGTTAGTATCATGTATTATGATATTACGAGACTTCTCTCCAATTACATAGTTTGGAAGATGAGTGCGTTTTTTTTCCAGTGTTACAGGAACAATGCAGCATCGTCTTCCTGTGGATGGTGGCAGTAATATCGGTAGTGGTATATGGAGGGACACACCCTGTAGATTACATTACACACACACACACACACACACACACTCACACTACCCCCCACTCTCTATCTGACCACATTCGCATTACAATACCCGCCCTGCCCTTTTCAGACTCGACAGCATGACAATCAACCATTCAGCTCTCTGTCCTCCCTCTTTCTCTCTGTCTCTCTCTGAGCTGCCAAGTTGCTGATTTTTTTAGCTTCTGATTCGAACACCAAGCAAACTTAGGATGAAACCCATCCCTGTCTATCTTTCTATCTTTCAGTGTCTGTTCCTTTGAGGTCAGGAACAAATATCTTTTCTGTAACTCCATCTGACTCCACTGTGTTGGTAACTTTGTTTAAATGGCCTTCAGATGCAAAAACTTACTGGGAGAATTCAGTCACTTTGCAACACAACAAAACATACTGCCAGTGCTGTAAAATTTTACTTTATTTGCTGTGGAAAAGTCATGGCAATAGAGCGAACGGAGAACTCAGTCGCATCTGGGAAAGCAGTGAAATTCGTATGTAGTTTATTTGGATGGCTCACCCAAACATGATAAATCCATTAGTCCTAAATGTTTTTGCATTCATTTATTCCCTTTAAGCCTTTTTGTAGTTTAAAGTTTGGGTTATAAAATAGAATAAGGCTGTCAAAATGTTGAATTAAAGTCAAAGAAGTGAATTAATGTGTTAATTAACTAGTCAAAATGTACTGTTGTGACTGAAGTGCTGTTTTGCAGCTGGCTCTCATATATCTGAATTCTGATCATACACTGCTACAAATTTAAAAACTTAGAAAAAAACGTATCATGAAATACTATTTCATACTAAACTGCTGAGTGATGGAGACATTTATAATTATTCCTAAATGCTCCCTGCACATGCCTCGAATTAAACAGATGACATCTCACATGCATATAGTGTAGTTGCTGTAAACATCCCTTCATCAGCAACATCTTCCGGTCATGAGCTTTGTCATAGACGTTCATGGTCCCCAGTGGATAAATCCCAATGACTCTGTGATTATTTCTCATTCTAATTAGCATCCTGACACACTAACTAAGATGGAGAATATGATTTACACATAATACCTACTACCATCTGGTTAGGATTGTTATTATGAGCATGTTAGCATGCTGATGTTAGCATTTCGGTCAAACCACAGCCTTATAATAGCTGTTAAAAAGCTTTAGCAACATTCTTAAGAAAAGAACACACTTTGTAACATCCCAAGATTCCTCCAAATTTCATGCAGACATTAATGTGTATATATATATATCAGTACGTATGTAACAGTAATTCTGTTACAAGATTGTTTAATATATAAAAATCATAGCACAAAGCACAAAGTCCCATTAAAATCTTATCTGTCTGTTTGCTGGGCTACATGGTAATTGGAGGTCAGTTTTCATTCATTTTTGTTTCATTTATTGGTTTATTTAGAACAGAGACAGAGTACAATAAATGTATTACACCAGATATAATGCAATACAGACTCCCAGCTGTTGTCCCTTGGCATGTATATAATGCAGATATAACAATATAAAAATTCAACATTAATAAACACACCCGTAGGACAGACCAGTGTGTAGTTTTCAGATTAAGTTCTCAAAAAGTGCTGCGTGTCAGACCTCAGTACACAGACTCAAATGTGTCTATACTACCTACTTTCGAAAACGTGACAAATGTAAGTCATATTTTTGCCTCTTTTAGATCATTAAAGGAAACATTTTCACAATTAAACATTTTATTGTTTTTTTTAGCATTTGAACACTCAATTACACATGTACAAACAACATTCAAAATTAAAAGAACGAAGAATAATGATAAGGAAAAAATATGCACATTTTTTTTGGCAGTGTGTAGTGCAGGCTGTCATGCAACATTTATACCACATCATTTGGTGCCTTATGTTCATCCACTTAGCATAGACAGTCGCATCATGCACAGAGAGCAAAGATAGGACCCAGAGATATCAAGTGACATGTTAATCACCTTTACTGGGAAAACGTTTTAAGAAACATGTTTTGTGGTAGGACAGAACCTCGATGTAGTTTAATTTGCTGTAGTTTAGAAGTTTGTGGAATTAAAAATATATTTGATAAAAGAAAAGAAGTTTAAATTCCTCAAAATAAGCTATAAAATCTTTACGGATTGTTTCATGGTCTATGATTCAGAAATTCACTGAGATTGGGACTGATATTAGATTGGATTTCAGGTTTGATTTTTTTTTTTTTCAAACACACACAAATAAAGATGAAATAAGTAAAAAAAAAATAAAGGTTAAAAGTAAAAAAAGTAAGAAAATAAAATAAGAATTCCCTGCCAACATATTCAGTTAACAACTTAGGTATTTCATGTCCAAAAAGGAGCTGGAAGACGTAAAAACTTTTTAAATCCGAACCTTCTTTTTTTATATTTTATCAATAAACATGACATTAAACCTGATTAAATATCAAAGCATTTTAAATAATACTCAGCCACACACAGTACAAATACTTCAGCCTGCAGTATGTATTTTGTAATTGAGAAAAAACTTGTCATTTGTAATCTAGGATATTTTAAAAGACTTTCAGACAATAAACAATTTAGATACTCCCTGGATTATTAGGTGAGGTCCAGTACACCGGCCTCCCTCTCAGTGTGTAAAGGAAAACTGCTGTTAAAGACGCTGCATCAGAGGATATTGATACAGAAGAATCTTTAATTAAAAGGAAATTCATATTAAAGGTGTGTTTGGCAGCTAAGGGGCACAGATTGGAGATCGAGATACCAGAGAGGAGAGGAGAGAAGATAAGAGGCATTAGGATTTAGCCTAGCCAAAGGGTAGCCCTCGACCCACTCCACCCAAACACAGGGACACACACACTCACCCACACACATTGTCCTTGTGTTTACAGTGAGGGTGATCCAGTGTGTGAGGGGGGCATCTGTGTTCGCCCGCCGCATTCCTGCTCAGATTAGTGCAGTCAGGCACGATGCAAACTGAGCGACGCCTCGCAGCGCAAACCTTTTTTTTAAAAGCACCGACACGAGCACGTACGCACATTCTCCAACAGAGTCAAGGTGACATCGGTGAGTTCATGAGGAGGAAAGACAAACTGCCTTTAAAGGAGACAGACGGAGAGATATAATGCCTGCAGCTATGAAGTCCATACAGGAAGGCCTCGTTCAACTTCTCTTTGAAGTGCATGCTCATTGTAAGTGTGTGTGTGTGTGTGTGTGTGTCTTTGAGGTTTGCTGTATGTTTCTGCCTCTCTCATTTTAACATGAATACACTCTTCTCTATAGACCTCCATGCACATCAAAGCCGTGCCTTGGCCTTCAAAGACTTAACTTAGAATACATCTCTCTCCTCTGCCTCGCCACAACTTAGTGTAAGCACTGTAGGGCACAGGGTTAACACACACACACACACTGATACAGGTACCCTCAGTATACCCCTGTGTCACACACACACGTACTGTATGACATGAGAGAAGTAAGACTGAAGATGTTTGATAAATGCCCTATTTTTGATCATAAATACCTGAAGGTTATTGTTCACACCTGTTCTATCACTGAAGGTCCAGACAATAGATGTGCAAAGTAAAACTCACTATAATAATCAAAGCATTATCTCAACATTCTTATGCTAATGATGTCCATTAAGTATACAAAAACTATAAACTTGTCTTCATCTCCACAAAACCTATAATTTGAGGTATGTCGTAAAATAGTTTAACACAGAGTCCCTTTTACTAACCAAGTGTGGCTTCACGTTTTGACAGATAAACGCCGATCTCAATAAGATGCCGGGTCTGTTTGCCAAGCAGTTCATTTTGATAAAAGTTCTTTGGATGTATGAACCTTGGGCTGTCATTAGTTAGCTGCTTAGAGTGCTCATACACATATAAATGTTCTCACTTTAGCTCGGTTAGCTTCTCCACAATTCAATCGTTAAGTTCATTCTTGGTGCCGTAATCCTCAGGTCCTGTAAAAAGAGTGGTGTAATGTTCTCTCTCTATACACTGGTTGAGTACAATGATTGAAGCAAATAATAGCCCGGGCTATTACTTTAAGTTTTACAGCATTCTAGGCTGTTTCAGATCACATGATGTGATTGATTTTGGTGAAAAAAATGAAACTTTTTTCATCTTAATTTAAAGGTCTAGTGTGTAGGATTTAGGAGGATATGTTGGCAGAAATGGAATATAATAAAATAAGTATGTTTCCTTTAGTGTATAATCACCTGAAAATACGAATTGTCTTTTTTTTGTCACTTTGGAATGAGACATTTTTATCTACATAGGTAGCAGGTCCTCTGAGTCTGCCATGTTGCACCACCATGTTTCTACAGTAGCCTAGAACAAACAAACAAACCAAACACGTGTTCTTGATAGGGCTATTTGCATTTTCACATTGGTCACCACGGTCAGCAGCCCCTCCACAACAAGCAGTGTCAGAAAGCACTGATTTTTAACATGAAACTGAAAAAAAAAAGTCTGTTAGCTTTGGACGGGAAGAGACCTCTGCAGATACTTCAGCTCCCACTGAAAACCTCCTGGATGTCTGGATCTTAAGTTATCAGAAGAAAAGACATCAGCAGCATCAAAGAAACACTGATCTCCTCTTATTTTACATCAGACCTCGGAAAGATCTGTTCGACAGATATTTCACCATCGTTAAAACTGGTTAAAATTAAGAATCTGGTTTAAATTCATCAGGTTTATTTTTTCCAGTCCAGTCAATTTGTAAATACTGTCTAAAAAAACTCGAGGGTAGATGTAGACCTGTATGATAACCTATCTGCACCAACAGGCAGTACAGTGTTTAATGGCATTTTCTGCAGCTGAAGTGTCCAGGTAAATGCCACTCTAATATTGCAGTGCAGCCACAAGCTGTATTCATCTTTTAAAAGTGCCAGAACTGCAGCTGTGGACAATTTAGTTATATGTGATGTTCTCAGTTTAGCATCTACACTCCTGGGCCAGATGCATAAAACTCTGTGTAGAGTCATGACTAAAACTGAGCGCACAAAAGCAGAAATATGCATATGAATTTATCAGATTTATAAAGCCATATGTGCGCTTGATTTTCTTTTAGAAATTTTGTCATTGTGGTGCTGTG